>NC_042620.1:368072283-368763462 GCF_901001135.1 Rhinatrema bivittatum | reverse complement strand
GCTACACTATTACTCTAATTGGATGAAATGTAAATATTGCATTGTTTAACCTCTCCCCTCTTCCAGTTCCATGTTAACTTTCCCTGTTTTATTGTAACTTTCTCACACCCTTTAATTGATTCTCTGTATTTAAAGTTCACAGTTTTATTGGAAATATTTATTACGTTACGCTATACTTTACACACATTGTTATTTGTAAACCGGGTTGATGTGATGCCTGTCATGAAACTCGGTATAACAAAAATAATAAATAAATAAAATAAAATAAATGTTTTATCCTATTTTCTTCAGATGGATCCTTCTTCCAGTTTTTGAAGGATGTTTTTTTGGCTAAAATAGCCTCTTTCACCTCACCTTTTAACCATGACGGTAATTGTTTTTCCTTCCTTCCACCTTTCTTAATGCACGGAATACATATGGACTACACCTCTAGGATTGTATTTTTAAACAATGTCCATGCCTGTTGAACACTTTTAACCTTTGCAGCTGCACCTTTCAGTTTTTTTCTAACTATTTTTCTCATTTTATCAAAGTTTCCCTTTTTAAAATTTAGTGTTAGAGCTGCAGATTTACTTATTGACTTATGTTAGTCTATTGAATGGAATCAGAGTTAAGAATGTACAGGTAGTTATTAATAATATATATTGTACTTCTTTCAAATCCTTTTTTAGTCATTTATGGAACAAAAATGTGAATGTTTATTGCTTTGGGCACTCCATGCTACCAGTGCTACCAAGTTCTTGAAATATAATAGTTTAGTTGTACATGGACCTGAAAGGTAAAAGATATGGAATAAATAAGGAGAAAGTCAGTTTATTATCTTCACCTCCTCAAGCCTGAGGTAATTTTCTTGGAAAAAAAAAGTACCAGGTCAGAGCTAGCGGCAGCCTCTACCTTCCAGTCCAGCTGCAACAGAGACCTTAGACCAGTGGTTCTCAACCGGTGTGTAGCCAAGCACCTGCAAGTGTGTCGCGCACTTTCTGGTCTCCTGCTGCCCTGCCTTCCCTCTCTCTCCTCACTCCAATAAGACGCACACAATTCTTCAATGAACACTGCTGCCATTCCTACCTGGGCTATCGGCACATTCAAGCCCAGAGAGGAATGGCAGCAGTATTCGAGGAAGCCAGCAACAGCAGCATGGCCTTTTTTAGTTCCCACCCCTGCGGCCCGGAAGAGGAAGTGATGTTTAGGGGTGCGTGGGAAGAAGAAAGAGCTGTGCTGCTGCTGCTGCGGCCACTGCAGAAATCATGTCCCAAGACTCCCTCCACCTCCTGCGATCATGGGAGCACGTCCATCTCCTTTCTCAAGCAGTCCTTCACCGCTGCATACCCAGGGCAGCTAATTATGGATTTCCCAAACAGACAAGTGGCAGGAAATCCCTGAGGCCGCATTCTCAGCTGACTACTCTGCACCATGATGATTGCAGCACAGGAAAACAGCTGAGTGCTGTCTTCTTACCACTGCAGGGCCGGGGAAAGTCACTCCTGCTGCAGTTCCCAGCCTGTCATGACTCTGCTTTAATAGCAGCATACCGGTTGCCTTTTGCTGTAGCTGCCATGTGTGCTGATGGCAGGGGTAGTGAGGGAGATAGAGAGAGTGAGCCAGCATGTGTATAAGCATGTGAGAGACTATATGTGATTGAGACTGTGTGTGTAAGTAAGAGAGAGAAAGCATGTGTGATACCAAGAGACTGGTCAGGGAGGTGACTGGTGTGTGTGCATGTGAGAGAGAGATTGGTCAGGGAGGTGACTGGTGTGTGTGTGGGTATGTGTGTGTGTGTGTGTGAGAGAGAGAGAAAGAAATTGGTCAGGGAAGTGACTGGTATGTGTGTGTGAGAGAGAAAGAGAGATTGGTCATGGAGGTGACTGGTGTGTGAGAGAGCTTGTGTGTAAGTAAGAGAGAGAAAGCATGTGTGAGAGAGCTTGTGTGTAAGTAAGAGAGAGAAAGCATGTGTGAGAGCAAGAGACTGGTCAGGGAGGTGACTGGTGTGCATGTGAGAGAGAACCTGGTCGGGGAAATGACTGGTGTATGAGAGACAGAAAGTGTGTGTGTGTGCATGTGTGTGAGACAGACTAGTCATGGGCCCTAAGGCAGAGGAGCTTGGGGACAGAGCTTCAGCAGCCATTGCTGCTTCTGGTATGTGCTATTGGCTTACAAGGGAAAGGAGTAGGAGAGTTGCTGGAGAGGGTAAGTAAAGGTGGCTTTTTAAGTTTATCTTTCTTGATTGACTGCCATGTTAATTATTGGGTATTATGTGATGTGTCTGCTGTTTGAAATATTTTATTGGTGTTTAGAGAATTTTTAATAATTATGTAAGTTTTAAATGATTGAATGTTATTCTATGTATCAGTTGTTTTGAAACATTTATTATATTTATTATTCTAGTTTTTGAATTATTATTTTATATTTCTTGAGAAATGTATAAATAGAAATGTGGAGACAAAAACTGAACTGGAAACAGCCAGACTGAGTATGCAGTGCAACAATGGAAAAACAAAAATATTAACTTGATGGTCACTTTATTCTGTATTTGGTGAGGGTCTGTCTGTGTTCTGCATGTGTGACCCAGTTAAGGTTATTCTGCAAGCTTGTAGTTTCTGTGTAAGGATCTATAGGAGCTTGGCTTGTTCTGTTTTCCTAATAGGAGGTGTATTGGTGTTTAGGGCATGGTTAAATATTTGTAGTGTTGCCTTTTCATAGATACTGTTGTTACTGTCTGAGTGCATTCCATACACTTTGTGTGGATTATTGCAGAGCCTGGGACTATGTTAGGTGCTATATTTCTCGTCCCATTTCTCCAGGTTTGCACTGCCTGCAGAGTGGCTTTTTTGGTTTTCCATTCCAGTTTCTGTCTCCATATTTATAATTTGTGTCTTTCTGTACTTGGAGAAGGTCAGTTTTGGGTGTGTGACCAAGGTGAGGTATTTTACTAGCATGTAGGCATTTGTATCAATCTTATTTGTTGTGTTTTCTCAATAGGACATGCATTAATGGTAAATTACTGTCTTTTCATAAGGAGGGCTATTGCACCTGGTAGGAGAGAGTGTTTATGTTGCTGTTACTGAGATGACACCAGAAATATCTGTTTTGTATGGGAAATTGAACGGGGAGTGTCCTAGTTCTGTTCTGTATCCATTGTTGGGGGGTCAGGGCGGTTCCTAAGAACATAAGAAAATGCCATACTGGGTCAGACCAAGGGTCCATCAAGCCCAGCATCCTGTTTCCAACAGTGGCCAGTCCAGGCCATAAGAACCTGGCAAGTACCCAAAAACTAAGTCTATTCCATGTAACCATTGCTAATGGCAGTGGCTATTCTCTAAGGGAACTTAGTAGCAGGTAATGGACTTCTCCTCCAAGAACTTATCCAATCATTTTTTAAACACAGCTATACTTCATGGAGTGCCCCCTAGTCTTTCTACTATCCGAAAGAGTAAATAACCGATTCACATCTACCCGTTCTAGACCTCTCATGATTTTAAACACCTCTATCATATCCCCCCTCAGTCGTCTCTTCTCCAAGCTGAAAAGTCCTGACCTCTTTAGTCTTTCCTCATAGGGGAGTTGTTCCATTCCCCTTATCATTTTGGTAGCCCTTCTTTGTACCTTCTCCATCGCAATTATATCTTTTTTGAGATGCGGCGACCAGAATTGTACACAGTATTCAAGGTGCGGTCTCACCATGGAGCGATACAGAGGCATTATGACATTTTCCGTTTTATTCACCATTCCCTTTCTAATAATTCCCAACATTCTGTTTGCTTTTTTGACTGCCGCAGCACACTGTACCGACGATTTCAATGTGTTATCCACTATGACACCTAGATCTCTTTCTTGGGTTGTAGCACCTAATATGGAACCCAACATTGTGTAATTATAACATGGGTTATTTTTCCCTATATGCATCACCTTGCACTTATCCACATTAAATTTCATCTGCCATTTGGATGCCCAATTTTCCAGTCTCACAAGGTCTTCCTGCAATTTATCACAATCTGCTTGTGATTTAACTACTCTGAACAATTTTGTGTCATATGCAAATTTGATTATCTCACTTGTCGTATTTCTTTCCAGATCATTTATAAATATATTGAAAAGTAAGGGTCCCAATACAGATCCCTGAGGCACTCCACTGTCCACTCCCTTCCACTGAGAAAATTGCCCATTTAATCCTACTCTCTGTTTCCTGTTTTTTAGCCAGTTTGCAATCCATGAAAGGACATCGCCACCTATCCCATGACTTTTTACTTTTCCTAGAAGCCTCTCATGAGGAACTTTGTGAAACGCCTTCTGAAAATCCAAGTATACTATATCTACCAGTTCACCTTTATCCACATGTTTATTAACTCCTTCAAAAAAGTGAAGCAGATTTGTGAGGCAAGACTTGCCCTGGGTAAAGCCATGCTGACTTTGTTCCATTAAAACATGTCTTTCTATATGTTCTGTGATTTTGATGTTTAGAACACTTTCCACTATTTTTCCTGGCACTGAAGTCAGGCTAACCAGTCTGTAGTTTCCCGGATCACCCCTGGAGCCCTTTTTAAATATTGGGGTTACATTTACTATCCTCCAGTCTTCAGGTACAATGGATGATTTTAATGATAAGTTACACATTTTTACTAATAGGTCTGAAATTTCATTTTTTAGTTCCTTCAGAACTCTGGGGTGTATACCATCCGGTCCAGGTGATTTACTACTCTTCAGTTTGTCAATCAGGCCTACCACATCTTCTAGGTTCACCCTGATTTGATTCAGTCCATCTGAATCATTACCCATGAAAACCTTCTCCATTAAGGGTACCTCTCCAACATCCTCTTCAGTAAACACCGAGGCAAAGAAATCATTTAATCTTTCCGCGATGGCCTTATCTTCTCTAAGTGCCCCTTTAACCCCTCGATCATCTAATGGTCCAACTGACTCCCTAACAGGCTTTCTGCTTCGGATATATTTAAAAAAGTTTTTACTGTGAGTTTTTGCCTCTACAGCCAACTTCTTTTCAAATTCTCTCTTAGCCTGTCTTATCAATATCTTACATTTAACTTGCCAATGTTTTTACTTTATCCTATTTTCTTCTGTTGGCTCCTTCTTCCAATTTTTGAATGAAGATCTTTTGGCTAAAATAGCTTCTTTCACCTCCCCTTTTAACCATGCCGGTAATTGTTTTGCCTTCTTTCCACCTTTCTTAATGTGTGGAATACATCTGGACTGTGCTTCTAGAATGGTATTTTTTAACAATGACCATGCCTCTTGGACATTTTTTACTTTTGTAGCTGCTCCTTTCAGTTTTTTTCTAACAATTTTTCTCATTTTATCAAAGTTTCCCTTTTGAAAGTTTAGCACGAGAGCCTTGGATTTGCACACTGTTCCTTTTCCAGTCATTAAATCAAATTTGATCATATTATGATCACTATTGCCAAGCGGCCCCACCACCGTTACCTCTCTCACCAAGTCCTGTGCTCCACTGAGAATTAGATCTAAAATTGCTCCCTCTCTCGTCGGTTCCTGAACCAATTGCTCCATAAAGCTATCATTTATTGCATCCAGGAACATTATCTCTCTAGCGTGACCCGATGATACATTTACCCAGTCTATATTGGGGTAATTGAAGTCTCGCGAGAGCTGTCACGTTCGCGCCTTTTCTGTGTTTAAATGCCCCACACCTGTGTGAGCTTGCGCGCTCCGGGTATTTTCATAAAGGTATGTACATTCGTAAAGTTCGGTACTGTGTAGCCCCTTTTTCACCATTATTTATACTCATTGATATTTGTTTTATGTCTTAGATTATAATATACCCCTGGTCCCTCCCGAAGCAGCCCAGCGAAACACGGGACCGTGTCGGGGGACCTGTTTGAATTCTGTTCTGTTGAACGCATGGAGTTGCCACTATAAAAAATTGATTCCTTTCATTATTGGAATTGCTAATAACCACCATAGAAATTGTGGTGATTAAACTTTGATCTTGCACCAGTGTTGTGTGGTAATTGAAGTCTCCCATTATTACTGCACTACCAATTTGGTTAGCTTCCCTAATTTCTCTTAGCATTTCACTGTCCGTCTCACCATCTTGACCAGGTGGATGGTAGTATACCCCTATCACTATAGTCTTCCCTGACACACAAGGGATTTCTACTGTGATGAGTTGAGCCAGTGCGGAGTCTCTGTGCTGTAAAACTTTGAGGTGTTTTCCTCAATGGCATGGTTACTTTGCAGGAAGGAAACTACATTTCCCAGGTGCCCTGGTAGTCAGCCTCAGGAAGGGTTGGGGGCAGGGAAACACAAGGGCGGTTTCTTCCTAGGGAGGGGCACTCTATCTGACATAAAGAGAGTAGCCCTCCAAAGAGAAAGGGGAGAGGAGAGCTGGCGGGAAGGCAAGTAAGATCCAAAGCCTGAGTCTGGGGGATGGTGCCCAGGCAGACCTTTTCCACTAAAAGCTAAGTCAGCTCTAACAGAGGGTTTTTAGAACTGCACAGCCCGGGGAGCTTGTAGCAGGGAAGAGTTGTTTTACTTAATTAAGGCAGCTGAAGGAAAAGAGGTAATTAGGACCTGGCAGCTGGCCTAAGGAGATGTTCCTGCCTTGGGGGAGGTTTCATTACTATGTTATGCTTGGGGGAAGTAGAATGTACTGGGAGAAAAACCTACTTTGCCCACATGTTGTGCAGGGGAAAGTATATTAGAAACTCAGAGTGAGAAGCTTGGTTGGTAATGCTTGTTAAGTTGAGTGTTTTTCCTTTCTGTGGAGTTTGGTTTAATTAATAAACTTCAGAACATAAGAAGCTTCTGCCTGAATATAATATGTTATGTTAAAGGGCTGCCAGGGAGGTGACCCTTACTCTAGTGGAGAATGAGGGGTTTGGGCTCAGGGGCCTAGTTGTAAGAGGGCCTTCCCTTACCAGTGGTGCTGACCCATAGCCTTCTTGCCTTATGGTTATCCTCTACTCCTGTCTCCTGGGAGAAACTTCAGGCAGGGATCTGCTATAAAGGACTTTGTGGAAGCAGTCCTTGATAATTAGCCCCGAGCCCGAAGTCACCGCTGAGGACCTGCCACCAGGGGCACCATCATCGCCACACTACCCATAAAGATTCAATTTTGTATTTAGTCTCATGCAGGATGTTTATCCTGTTGGACTCTATGTCATCCCAGACATAAAGTGCCACACCTCCTCCCGAGTGCTCCTCTCTGTCATTGCGATATAATTTGTACCCCGGTATAGCACTGTCCCATTGGTTATCCTCTTTCCACCATGTCTCTGAGATGCCAATTAAGTCTATGTCATCATTTACTGCTATACATTCTAGTTCTCCCATCTTACTTCTTAGACTTCTGGCATTAGCATACAAACATTTCAAAGTTTGTTTTTTGTTTGTATTTTCATTCTGCTTTTTAATTGATAGGGATAAGTTAGAATTTTTTAGCTCAGGTGAGTTTTTAGTTACAGGCACTTGGACTATTTTTCTAATTATTGGAACCTCACTGTCAGGATGCCCTAATTCTAATGCATCATTAGTATCCTTTAAAGATACCTCTCTCCGAACCATGCGCTGCTGAGCGACTGTCGGCTTTCCCCTTTGTTCTAGTTTAAAAGCTGCTCTATCTCCTTTTTAAAGGTTAGCGCCAGCAGTCTGGTTCCACCCTGGTTAAGGTGGAGCCCATCCCTTCGGAAGAAACTCCCCCTTCCCCATAAGGTTCCCCAGTTCCTAACAAAACTGAATCCCTTTTCTTTGCACCATCGTCTCATCCACGCATTGAGACTCCGGAGCTCTGCCTGCCTCTGGTGACCTGCGCATGGAACAGGGAGCATTTCAGAGAATGCTACCCTGGAGGTTCTGGATTTAAGCTTTCTATCTAAGAGCCTAAATTTGGCTTCCAGAACCTCCCTCCCACATTTTCCTATGTCGTTGGTGCCCACATGTACCACGACAGCCGGCTCCTCCCCAGCACTGTCTAAAATCGTATCTAGGTGACGCGTGAGGTCCGCCACCTTCGCACCAGGTAGACATGTTACCAGGCGATCCTCACGCCCACCAGCCACCCAGCTATCTACATTCCTAATAATCGAATCACCAACTATGACTGCCGACCTAACCCTTCCCTCCTGGTCAGTAGGCCTTGGGGAGATATCCTCAGTGCGAAAGGACAATGCATCACCTAGAGAGCAGGTCCTTGCTACAGGATCCTTTCCTGCTACACCTGGTTGGTGCTCTCCCATCATGAGACCTTCTTCCTCCAAGGCAGCACCAGGGCTGCCAGTCTGAAGTTGGGACTTGACTACTATGTCCCTGAAGGTCTCATCTATGTACCTCTCTGTCTGCCTCAGCTCCTCCAGGAATGCCACTCTAGCCTCCAGAGATCGGATTCGTTCTCTGAGAGCCAGGAGCTCTTTGCATCGCATGCACATGTACAACTTCTCACCGGTGGGTAAAAAATCATACATGTGAAACTCGATGCAAAAGACTGGGAAGCCCCCCTCTTGCTGCTGGACTGCTGCCTTCATCTCAATTTTGATCAGTTCCTAGTTAAATTTTAGGTTGCTATGGGAGTAGGAATGTGTCTAACTTCCTTTAAATGTATTAGTGAATTCACTATGTGTCTGGTAGTGGCCTACCAGGGTCTGATCGAATTCTCAATAAAGTTTTTGTTGATGGTTTTTTTTTTTGTGAAAGTGGCACCTGCCTATAAATTAAGGGATGAGCTAGGGGTGGGTGGGCGAGGGGTGGGAGGGTTGGGAAATACAAACAGTCTAACTTCAGTTAGTCAGCCTAACTCACTGCTCCCTTGATTAACAGATGTTGGTCCCTTTTCAAACCCAATCACACTACCTCAACACCTTTCAAAGGTGAGTAACTGAGCTGAACTATTCAACTTTTTTACTTTGGTATACACTGCTCCTAGCTTATTTCTAGCTTCTGGCTACTTTTTGGGTTTGTTTGTTTTTGGGGTTTTTTTTGTGGGTTTTGTTTTTTTTTTCAATACAAGCACTCAGTTAGTATTAAATACAAACACTCAGCTCGTTAAAAGTCTGGAGAACACTCAGTTCTGCAGACTTTTAAAAATAAACACACTACCTACTGCTACCTTATTGACTGACTAAAAATACAAACAGTCTAACTTGTTTATTCACTGCCTTTCTGACTATTAAAGGCACAAACACACTAAATAATATAGATAGATACAAACTATATGTTTACATTTAGCCCCATGACGATCGTGTTTTCAGTGTATCACCCATATAAGAACCATCTCTCAGCTGTGTCCCGACAGAAAAAAGGTTGAGAACCACTTCCGTAGAGCAATGGTGTTTGAGTAATAAATTGTCATTAAATATTTAAAAAACTGAGATCATGCATCTAGCTTGCTAAGAACATAAGAACATTGTTTTCTATATGATGTTCTGCCTTTTTTATTTATTTTTTTTACTTCTAATGATTTAGAGCTTCCAGTTTCTCAGACTGCTAGAAACGTGGGTGTTGCCTTTGATGCCACCTTGTCATTTTCTCCT
Source organism: Rhinatrema bivittatum (assembly GCF_901001135.1). Classification (NCBI taxonomy): domain Eukaryota; kingdom Metazoa; phylum Chordata; class Amphibia; order Gymnophiona; family Rhinatrematidae; genus Rhinatrema; species Rhinatrema bivittatum. The sequence continues at coordinate 368,753,968 of NC_042620.1, read as the reverse complement.
CATGTTAAACAAACTTTCCAGACAGCATTCTTTTACTTGAGAGTTCTATGTAATCTACAACCACTGTCATAGCCAGGCAACTTTCATCTGGTGGTCCAGAATTTAGTTATTTGTGGCCTGAATTACTGTAATGCAGTTTATTTGGGCTGTCTGCTGTTATGCTAAGAGTTTTACAGCTCGACTGATAGTAGGTGTGCTACGCTGGGAACATATATCCTTTGTATTGTAGTCACTGTACTGGCCCAGATCATCTGGCGTGTTAAGTTTTAAGTACTGCTAATGGTTTTTAAGGCTCTGCATTGCAAGGTGCCTCCCCTGTATTACTTTGGCCTTAACATTTTATGTTCCTGCTCACCAGCTTAGTTCACAGGGATAGAGCTTACTTGAGGTTCCATTGTTTGGATTCTCGAAACTGTGAAATAAGAGCACGAGATTTTACTCTTGCTGGTCTTACTCTCTCAAACTCTTTGCCTGAGGTTTGCATAAAGATTTTCAGAAAAAGGTGAAAAGTTTTATGTTTAAGCAGGCATTTAGAAAATGCTAATCCTTAACTTGTTTTGATCAGCATATTTAATTGCAAAGAAGGCAGTACCACAGTGATTTTACTTTCATTTCTGTTTGTAAAGCATTGGAAATATTTATGTGGCAGATTGCTGTTTTTATGTCATTATGTAATATGTATGCTCTTTCTGCAACCTGCCTAGGATAATATATAGGTAGCTTAGAAATTTGAAGTACATTTTGAAAGAAAGAAAGAAAGAAAATGATTCCTTCTAGGTTGGTGAGTTGGCGTGACTTGACCGAAAATCAGTACTGGTAAGATTTGTTAATCAAGGTGGTTGAAATAGCTAAACTATTACATTTTAAGGATGTGCATTCATTTGAAACAAATGGGGACAATATAACAAATGAGACCATTTTCATTTTATTTGTGGAGGGTGCCCACATATTTAAACAAATTTTTCATTTTCATTTGTGTTTCACATTGAAGTCTATGGCTGTACAGAGCAAGCTGAAGGTGCAGGCAGGGATTAACTGGCAACTTTATCAACCAGCTCTTGTCTATATGACATAGCAGCCTAATTGGAGCTGAGGAGGGAGAAATAGGCAATGAGGATAAATCACAGTGAAACTTCTTTTTAAATAGCCTATTGCTGCCATTTGGATCAAGTGACACTGACATCCTCCCACTGAAAAGTCTAAGCATGCACAAAGAAATTCCACTTGCTCTGTTACATTTTGCAGAAAAAAAGTTGTGCATTCAACAACTTTCATAGAGTTAAAAAAAAACTATGAGAGCTTTTGGCACAGGGCTTGGTCTGATCTTCAGTGTTGCAGTTAGTCAGTGCATTCACTCACTGTGACAGAAAGACACAGGCATTGTTTTACATCTGTTTACTGGGGCAGAGTAGGATTAGAGTGTGATTGAAGTTATGCTAGTGAAGACTGATTTATTGTGTCTCTATCTGACACAGCACAGCCCAGTGCTCTCAGGTTAACTGCAGACAGATTGAAGTGAACAAAAGCATGGACTTGTCAATCTTCTTTGCTTTCTTTCTAACAGTTTTTTTTGTCTTTCTAGGGATATCCTTCATAGTGTGTGCAAAAGAAGTCAGTCAGCAGTGAACATACATACCGTATACTGTGTATGTGTGTGTGTTGTGTGAAACAGAGACATTTTTGCACACACTGTGAAGGATAACCCTAGAAAGACAGAGCCTGAATCTATGTACTAGCAAACACTCTGTGAACTTAATTGAGTATGTTTGACAGACATACTTATTAGTACTAGAGTGCTACTGTGAATGCTGGTACTGTATCAATAAATTTTATTGTGATATCAAAACCCCCAGTAGTACTTCAAATTCAATCATGCCACTGTGAGGAAAGGGCAGAGGAGAGAATGACAGGGATAGAGGAATGGGTGTTGCTGCAGAGCTAGCCCAACCTGTGAGAAATACAAACAGTACTAGTAGCAGTGAGAAAAAAGGGAGTCCTATTCCTAAACCAAAGTGGTTTTTTTTAGCCACAAATCCAGGAGTGGAAGCCAGCTCAAGCCATAAGAAATTAAAATTGGGAGAGAATGTGCCACCACTACCTGTGCCTCTTCCTCTTGTAGTTAAGCAGGGGCAAAAGGTGGGATAGCCATCAGAGGCTGGTGTTATCAGGGTAGAGGCAAGGACAGGGGCAGCAGAAGTGCAATACCCAGAGCTAGCAGTGCACTCCTCCATGTTTACTGTTTCTGAGGTAATGGAGGCAGTATTTTCTGAGGAAGAATCTTGTCTGGGATTTCCCGAATCAGAAGATATTGAAGAGCTAGAAGCTGAAGAAAGTTTGAGAGGTCTGGTCATTAGTGTCTTAGCCTCCAATGAGATGATGAGTTGGGAGATAGATAATATTGATGATGTTGAGAGCAAACTCCAGAAAGAGCAGACAGTTCAGGTAGAGCGCATAAAAGATGCCCCTGGCCTTTTTCCTCATGGTCTGTCCTCAACTTCAACTCCTGTGCCAGCATCAGGCCCCACGGATGCAGAAAAGTGTTCAAATAAGACATCCCTGGTCTGGAATCACTTTGAAGTGAGGAAGGACCTGTGTTTTACTCAATATATTCACTGCAGTAAAGCCATCAGTCAAGAAAAGTTACTGGGGCATCTGAAAAATGCTAGTATGCAGCATCGCCTGCAGAAACAGCATCTGCTAGCATTGGTATTAGGGGAGAGGGCAGTATTAGCCTGTGGATCCCCTTGACACTCAAAGCCACAAGAAATCACTTTGGGAACGGTTTGGGAAGCTTTAATGATGATACAGAATTCAATAATTTCATTAACAGAGACTATTAATAATTCTCAGAGTAAAATTCAAGTAATTGAACCAATGCTGGCCTCTCATGATACGAAAATAAAGGATTTGGCAATAAAAATGTCCTCTATGCAGGACATACAGGCTAAATTAATTCAGGATGAGAGTGTTTCAATGAAGAAGATCGAGAACTTAAAAAATTCTATTAGATATTTGAACCTTTGGGTATTAAACTTCCCCAAAGTAAAATTAATTTCTGCCAGAGAATAGTTCAAGAAATATCTTGTTGAAGTTCTTCAATTTTCAAAGGAAACCATACCTTCAATATCAAATATATATTTTGTATCATCAACAATGAAAGAAGTAGATCTAACTGCATTTCTTGAAACATCAACAGAGGAACAGGTTGAATATCGAGGGACACTCTTGGTATCATTTGTTCTGTCTATGGATAGAGATTTAGTCTTGAGTATGTTTTTTCGAAATAGAAGTAAAATGTACTTGGGCATTCCCGGATGTTACCTCGGCTACCCAAATTCGAAGGAGAAAGTTCTTGGAAACGAGTCAAGAAGCTAGACAGTTGGGGGCAAAAATCTCAGTCAGGTACCCTTGTAAATGCCTTGTATATTTGAATAATATCCAATATCTCTTTTTTGAGCCATCCCCATTGAGAATTTTGTTGGATAATCATGGAATTGGGAGTAATGTAGTCCAACCAACTCAGGATAATTTAGAATAGGGTTATCTCCTTTTTTCTTTTTCCATTTTATTTAGTAAAATGTTCTAGTAAATCTTGAATCTTATATTTTTACCTTTGATTAAGGTTTATCTATAGATTAAGGTGTAGACAGGTAATGTCTTAAATTTACTTTGGTATATTATAAGATGTAAGCATGATAATTGAATGAATGATATGTAAAACCTAAATTAGTTTAGTCTATATATCAGTTGCCAATAATTGGGATTTTTTTTTTTAAGTCAATTAGTTTAAGTCTTTTCTTTCTTTTGAGTTTTTTATAAAATAATTGCCAATTTGTTTTTTTCCATCATTATAAGTTATTTTATTGATATTACCCCCTTTTGTATTTTTATTCTTACTTTATCCTATTATTGTCATTGTTGTTTTATTTATTTATTTACTTGCTTTTTTTTGGTTTTTTGTTTAATATTAACTATACTCCTATTTTATAAGACCATTGTGAACCGCTTTGAACAGTAGTATTACTGAAAAAACGGTATAGAAATGTTTTAAATAAAATAAAAAATTAAAACCTGGGACATTTTTCTACAACCTTTCTGTTAAAAAGAGCAATCAATAATTTAAAAAAAAAAAAAAAAAGTCATAGGAAAAAGGGGAAGACTTTTCCCCAAGCTGATCCTTGGGCCTTGCCTTCATGCCATGCTTTAGGGTCTGATGTTTTTGCTGAAATGTATAAAGCAGTAGGTTCTGGATTTTCCCCTTCTTCTGATCTGGCGTTATTGGGATACTGGGGTCAGTTTCAGGCCTCAGGCAAAATGACGAAATTAATCTCTCAGATATTACTAGCAGCCACTCTTAAGTGATCTGATAAGCTGTATGATTCTATTTGGGGTAGATTATGGTCCTATCACTCGTCTTTATAATCACTAAGTCAAAATTATTCTCATGTCATTTATTTCGACTGGATCTTTTAAAATATTTGAAGCAATGTAATGTTATATCTCTGATATTTATGGAGGCAGAGTCTCTCAATATCTTTATTACTGTGGTGGTTACCTGTATGGATGTGTAAACCGCTGCCTGTTGGTTATAGAAATTAAAAGATATATTTTAAAAAAACTGTGTTTTGTCTAACGATTTCTTGCACACCTACAGCTTTGAACTGCACCTTGAAAAAAACTATAGAAATGATGGTGAAGACAGAAAAATTGTTAAAAATAGTCTACATCTGTCAAAAAATAAAAGTTGTCATAAATACTGCTGTAATTCTACAAATACCTGTGAGAGCTATTGCATAACTGTGCCAGCAACAAGCGTGACCTTTCCATGTAATTTATTCCAAAGCTGCTCAGGCCTCTTTTATTAAAAGCAACACTTCTGAAGCAGAATTAAATCCTTTTATAATCATCTCTGTGGCTGAATAACATTTTTCTTCCATAAGTGGAGAATGTTATTAAAATGACACTGTTTCAAATCCAGGATATAGGATCCTGGCAAACTCTCATCTTTTGGGCTAGAATTCTGAACATGCCCTTCCAAGCCTGGCTGGAGGAACCTTCCCCTTTTCTGGTACCTTCTCATTGGTCGAATGGTAGGGAAGAGCTTGAAGGTTGCCCCAGCTCTCAAGCTGAGGTAATGTACCAAGAGAAACGTAAATGTCTCAGAGTGTGGGCGTCAAGTGAGCAGCTCCAGAGCTCCTGCCAAGCTGTCGAACTGGTGCCATAATGTTTGGAGCGGGATTAGTGAGTCACATTCTGATTTGGAATGTAATATTTTCATCTGTGATGCTCAGGGCCATTAAAAGGCAGTGGCGGATGTCAGTGCGGAGAGCAGAAGAGCAGGTGATGTTTGACGAAAGGCTGGCAATTTTGCTCTGAGGATATTAATCACAATCCATCACAAATCACTTTAAAAAGAAATTTAGCAACAGTTTAGAACTTGTAAATGCATGACGAGTTGGGGCTATGATATGCATTCATTTTCAGCTAGATGTTCTTTGCACCACCTTTTTTTTGTTGTGGTAGTTGTCTTAATATGTAAAGTAATACAGGTTACCAGCTTATGCTGTATGTTTGTTAGCTTACTGGGAAAATTAGTGCTAAAACTGCCCAAAATTTTCTTCGTCACCCATCTTTAGAATTGTCAAAAAATAATCTATGTGGAACCTGAAATTTGTTGTCTCCCATAGTGCAGGCAGGATCTCTTAAGGGGTAGGCTTACCTGCTGGATAGTCTGTCATGGGTCAAAAGTGCAGGGCATGGCACTCATGGCATGTGATGTCTGTTGCGTTCGTGGACCCTTGACCTGAGGTGGTATTAGCACCATCTGTGGGGGAAACCCCCACAGGTCCCCACCATCGGGTGGCGAGGCTGGATAGGAAGCAGAGGCAAACTGGAGCTTCTCCACTACCAGCCCGCGTTCCCCGCAGGTTGAGCCTTTGGGTACTGGGGCTGGCTGGTCTTAGGTGGGCCTCTACATGGTTGATCCCAGGGAGTAGGTGAGAGAGCACGGTGGTAAACAGGAGAGAGAGAGGCCGGAGGCTTGATGCCAATGGCGGCACTGATCCAGTCCAGTAGGCCAGGCTAGGCGGAGAGCATGGCCGGGCCTGGCCCAGAAGAGCGGAGGGACGAGGCAAGGCCGCATCCAGGACAGGGGCCCGAGGCGAGCAGCGGTAAGCGAGGTCAGGTCTGGTCCAAGGTTCAGAGGCAGGCAGCGGTAAGCGAGGTCAGGTCTGGTCCAAGGTTCAGAGGCAGGCAGCGGTAAGCGAGGTCAGATCTGGTCCAAGGTTCAGAGGCAGGCAGCGGTAAGCGAAGTCAGGTCCGGTCCAAGATCAGAAACAGGCAGCAGGAACAGGTGAACTGGAAAAGCAACTACAGGAATTTGAGTAAGCAAGAGCGAAGAGACCCATTGCCAAGGCAAGCTCTTGAGTGTCGGGGCTTGCCTTATACACCCGGGACATGCAATGTCATCACTAGTGGCCGCGGGAAGGTTTCCCACCGCAGCCCCTTTAAATCTGGGTCAGTGGAGCACGCGTGCCTAGCAGCAGGGATCAGACGAGGCGGCGTAGCATGGCTCCCTTGTCGCGGCTGGGAGGTGGGAGGTGAACACGGCAGCATCCCTCCTCCGTGGAGGAGCTGAAGGGCAGGCCAGAGCCGAGCCGGGAAGCGGCAGGACTGTGACGGGATCCAGCGGGCGCCGCCGGGGTGAGAAAGGCCACAGCCTGGACCTGGCGCCGAAAGGTGAGGACAGGCCTCTTGGGACCGAGAATTGTAACAATGTCCAGCGCCACTGGTCTGCTAGGCACCCTGCAAAACTGGCACTCCAGCTCCACCACAACCTGACCTTGTGTGAGACTCAGCAAGACTTCTGGGGAAGTAGTGCTCCAAACTTCCTCTCTTGTTTGCTTCTCTGCTAAAGGCTTTACAGCACGCTGTGTCCACAACACGCCATACTGCATCACACTCCTGGCCCATGTGTACGTGATGATGTGACATATATGTATAGGTGCCGCATGATGACTCACTCCTCGCACAGAGGATGCAACAGTTCTAGAGAGTTCTACCGGCTTGCACAGATTCGGTAAACCTTCTTTTACTGAAATTCTGACGACAGACCCTGCAGTCATCTTAGGTTTAAATGTGCAGCATTTGCACCAAAAGTCATTAATGAACAAAACAGTTCAGAATATACTGTTTCCCATAAAATTGGCAGGATCTGTCAAGGGATAGACTTTAGGTGTAGCTTCCACAACTCCATGTTCTCATGTGATTCCACAATAAAACCACAGGATTCACTGCAGTTGAGTCCAACCATCTCGTTCTTGCACACATATAACGTGACAGATGAAGATTCTAGATAAGAGGTAGCTGTTCTCAGCGTAATCAAATCTCTAAACCGCCAGTACATCAAATGCTATTAATTATGTCTGACGCAATCTGATGAGCCACATCAGGCATACTATTCATATATTCTGAGATTTCACTAAACAGAGGATTAATCTATAAAACATGATACTAAGGGGTTAGATTTGCTATAAAATATAATTTAAACAATTAAACAATGTTCTTTCCTATGAACAATATTGATGTAAACTGATCAAGATATGTACTAGAAACCTATTCTCTCTCTATGCTATAAATTACACTTAATACTCGTTGACAAGATTAACCATGTGGTAAACTGTTTTGAAGAGACTGACCAGCCACAAAAGTGGAATAGAAATCTTAAGAGTGTCATATGTTTAAATTGCTGGTCCTTATTTTCAAAATGTTTACTTGATATGGGCCCATTTTATCTCAGAAAGCATCTTGTTCGGATATGCTGCCCTCACTCCTCTAATGACTTTCTGCCATACAGCCTTTCTTCCAAAGTTCTCAGATTGCATACTACAGGGCAAGAAGCCTTCTCAGTACTGGGCTCTCTCTACCCTTCAAAACATTATTCCCCAAAGATGTGTGCTTCCATAATTCTCGTTTTGCCTGTTGGAAGGATGCCAAAACCTGGCTCTTCCAACTGGCATTTGTTTGAGTTGTTACTGAGGTGGTGCCTTTCTGCTAGGTGCTTGTTTGTTTTGGCATTAAATATGGTGAATAGATGAGATACATCTGGTACTATTCTATGTGCCATTCTTATAACTTTTTTATTTGTTTTTTTTGTTTTCAATATTTGCAGAAAGTTTGTTTTGTGTGTTTTATTTCATGTTTGTTAGTATTTTGTTGCAATATCTGTTGTTTGTATTTTGTATTTATTTTACATTGGCTGTATTTACAAATGTTTTTTGATTGATGTGCTTATTATTGTATGTATTTTTATTGCTGTCATTCACTTTGGGTGTTCAAAAATGGTAAGGCAAAATTTAAATAAGTAAGTGATGATGATGATGATGTTTTCTTTACCACATTTGCCCATGAGTGCATCTTTTTCAGAGCTGTGTGTGATCTGAACATCATCCACAGTATCCCTCCTTTCCTTTCCAATGTAATCATAATGTATGTTATTATGTAGTTGTAAAATGAAGTTTTAAAATTATTTAATGAGCCATTCATTTCTTCCTTTATAATCTGGAATTTTTTCTGAACATTATTGTTTTGCTTACATGTGGGCACGTCCAGGTTGACTCTCATTTCTTGTTCCATCAATTAATCACAAAATTTCAGTTATAAATTACTTCCCAGTATTTGTTCTGCCTGCTTAATTAAATCCTTTGTGTCATCCTTGGTCAGGCATGCTTTATTGTCATCTATTTTCAATTTTGAACCTGGAATTCAGTGTTCTGTGAGATAAAAGGATTATTATTGAGCTACTAGTTTTGTTTTGTTTTCAGTATTTATCCCTGGATCATTCATCAGCATTTAATTATTTTCTAGATATGCCCTTGTTTTTGCAAAGTTTCTCTAAGAATAAGTGAATAAACTCAGTTTTAGAATTCTTGTTTTTTGAAAAATGTTTCTGATTATGAATGCTGTAGTCTCAGTATTCATCAGATTAAAAGAATAATATTTCCGTAAAAGAATTAGAAACTCCACCTTGGCCTTTTATTAAAAAAAAAAAAAAAAAAAATTAAAAAAATAAACTTCTTTTCCGGTCAGCTTAGGCTGAGAATGCTGCACAAGTGGCTCTCACAGGCCCTGGGGAGAGGGAATCATAGTCATTGTGCAATGGTGACACCCAGTGGCTGGGTTTAAAGATCACAATTACAGGGTTTTGAAAGGTGCATGCGCCCCCCCAGACCAAGGATAATCATTGCTATAACTGGGCTTAAGTAAGTTACGAAGGGATGTAAAACAGGAGAATAATCCCTGAGTGGTTGTGAATGGAGCCTCATGGTGCCAGATCCCAGCCCTTGTTCTCACTGAGCTGGAATTACAAAGGACCCTGGGAGAGGGTCTCACTTCCTCTGTTTTTTGGTCTGAGTCCCCTGGGAGAGGGATACATGTACTCACTGTGAGCTGTGTGCTCAATAACCACGCTGGAGACATTTGCATATTATTCAAACTTAAAACTTCACAGAGTTGAATAGTCTCATGAAATGGCACAATTGAACAAATCCCAGCACCACTGTATTTGTCTATTGGTTTATAGTATCTACCTCTATCTGTGCAGGAATCTTGTTTGCAGGCAAGGAAACCATCCATCCTCTTGTATTAGTTGGAGGTCTCAGTGGGCAGGGTAACCCTAAGATGGTTGGGAAACCCCTTCCAATGATGGCCAAAATCCTGTCTTTACAAAGAGTCCAAACCTCTGTCTGCCAGGGTGAAGATGACAGAAGGGTGTCCTGAATGGTGTATTTAGATTCTTACTCACAATTAGCAGGTCTTCTGGATCTTTTTATTCATTCTTTTGCTTAGTCCATTTCCTGTGGGGATCCCAGATGGTTGAGATCCTGTGTCCAAACAGCAGCTTGGGCTTTTTCTTGCTCCAGGCAGGAATGAGGGAAAAAATCTTCCTCCTGGGCAGCTAACCAAAATTCTTCTTATCCCCAAACAATACTAACACAGGAGTTGTTCCTTGCAGCAAGTCCTTGACGTCCATCGTAGGGGCCGCCGGTGGGAATACCTCCTTTCTTGGGAGGCTTATGGACCCGAAGAAAATTCTTGAGAACCAACTCAGAACATCCTGGACAAAGCCCTCCTCCTGAACTTTCATTGTGCCCATCCGGGCAAACCCTGACCTCCAAGAGGGGGGCGTAATGGAGGGGTACTGTTACGGGTACCGTCCATGGCAGACCTGCGGCATGGCCCCCTCACTTTTCCACACTGACTCCAGCTTCTGGTTCCTCCTCGCTGGTGGCAGTGGGCCATCAGTTCTGTCCTCTGGCCTCCCCTGGTGCCTCCGACTCTGCCACAGTATCTGGCGTTCCCAGTCCTGCTACTACTGCTTGTCGGGCCTCTCCGCGTGGCCCGTGGAGAGATGCTGCTACTCACGCTGCACCCCTCACTAGGCATGTGTGCACTATTGATTCTTAAGTAGTGACCACGGCGGGAACCTAACCACGGCCCTGGATGATGACGTCAACTTAACTACAGTATTTAAGCTCAAGCTTCACTCCCTAGCGTTGCTTTTGCAACAGGTCTCCTCGCTGGTTGAGTATTCGTTGCCTCCTAGAGAGTCGTCTCATCCCTACATTCCTGTTCCTCATTGTTCCTGGTTCCTGTCTCCTTGTTCCTACCTTGATTAATTCATTGGATTGACTACATGGATTTTGACTTCGCTTTGCCTGACTTCGCCATTGACTATCTCCAAGCCCGGCCCTCCACTTCGCCTGACCACGCCATTGACTCTCTCCATGCCCGGACCTCCGCTTCGCCTGATCACACTACTGCCTATCTCCAGACCCAGACCTCTGCTTCGTCCAACTACACTACTGCCTATCTCCAGACCCAGAACTTTGCTTCACCTGACTATGCTATTGCCTATCTCCAGACCCATACCTCCACTGTGCCTGACTCCGCTCTTGACTATCTCCATGATCAGACCTCAGCCTTGCTTGCCACTGCCTTCAGATTGCCGCCAGCCTTGACTCGTCTGCCCTTGGACGCCTCTTCAGCTTACTCCCTGGACGTGGTTTCTTCAGGCTTCAGCCTGGTTTTGCTTGAGCGCCCTCTGTTTGCTTCTGTTCCATTGGCGTCCAAGTTTCCAGGACATTATCCAGTCCAGAGTACCATCTCTCATCTTTTGTCTCTGGGCTGAACCAACTCTTGCTTCAACTACACACAGAGGCCCACCTAAGTGCTGCTGACCCCAGCACCCAAAGGCTCAACCCGCGGGGAACGAGGGCTGGTATAGGTGAAGCTCCAGTGGCCTCTGTCTATCAGCCCACTCTGCTTGCCAATGGTGGGGACTCATAGGTCCTTACCTACAGGTGGCATCAACCCCACCTTGGCCCAAGGGTCCACCTCCGATGCAACAGATTGCAAAGACCATGGACTCTGTGGAGCAGTGTGCCCTCCAGAACATTCCAGGCCTAGCATCCAAGGTACAAGATCAGCAGCAGTTTCTTGAGGCATTGGCCTCCTACATTGGACGTCTCCACTTCCGGTTTAATGACTGCACCAGGGATCCGGTTCCTACCCCGGCTCCTCCTCATCCACAGCCATCACCATCGATGCCTTGAGCCCTGCTGGCCCTACCAGCACCCCCACACTTCAACGGTGACCCCAGACTCTGCAGAGGGTTTATCAACCCTCACTCTGCAGCCCTCTGTCTTTCAGGACGAACTGACCAAAGTCACCTTTATCCTATCTCGTCTTGAAGGGAAGGCACTGGCTTGGGCTTCGCCCCTATGGGAACGATCAGACTCCCTCCTAAGGGAGTTATCTCAGTTCATGGCTGTGTTTAAATGGACCTTTCATGATCCTGGGTGGCAAGCCGTGTCAGCTTGTTACATCTTCATCAAGGTCAAAGAATTCTCCTTGACTATACCATTGAGTTCCGAACTTTGGCTTCCAAGCTCGCTTGGCAGGAAGACTGCCTACGAGCCATTTACCTGGATGGACTTTCCTCACAGCTGAAGGATGAGCTGATTGCAAGGGAGCTCCTCTCCTCTCTCGAGGACCTTATAGATTTGACAGGCCGAATCGACCACCGTCTCCAAGAGCGTCACCGGGAGTGTCGGATGCCCAAGAAGCCCTCTCTGGTTCGATCCCATTCGCCACCAGCCCTGCTCTGAGTAGAGTCACTACCGTGGCCAAGATGGAAGAGCCCATGCAGCTGGGCCGTGGTCAGCTGACACTGGAAAAACGCTTCCGGCGGCGACTGACCTGTCTATGTCTGTATTGTAGAGCACATGGCCACCATCTACAGACCTGTCCTGTCCGTCCAGGAAGCTTCCCACGCTAAGTTCAGTAGGGGTCCTGAACTTGGGCACAATTTCTCCAGCCCCTCAATTGTCTGTACCGGTCACCTTGATCTGGGACTCTCGGTCCTTTCCAGTTCTTGCTCTGGTGGATTCCAGAGCAGGAGGTAACTTCATTCTCAAGGATCTAGTCCAGCTCCTGGGTATAAAGACCCGTCCTCTTGAGACCTCCTTGTGCTTAGCGTCTATTTATGGAGAACCGATACCCAGTCGAATCTTTCTTACTACAGAACCAGTCCAATTGTGTACTGGAGCCCTGCATACTGAAGAACTTGAACTGTTAGTATTGAAGAAATCCATCCATCCGGACATCCTAGAACTCCCCTGGCTTCAAAGACACCCTCCCCAATTGAATTGGGGTTCGTTGCAACTGGTGGAATGGGGCCTGGGGAGGGCCACGACAGGATATGGGGCATCCGGCATTGGCTTCTTTGACAGAGCTATGGGAATGGATCCCACACAAATTAAGGAGGAAAATTTGTAAAAGAAAATATATAAATATTTTCTGGTTGTTGGAAGGCAGAAGAGGGGGCAAGAATGATAGAAAGAAAAGTAAGAAAAAAGGCTATGAAAGGGATTAAGGTGTCTGGGTACGATGTTTTTTCCGATTGGCTAGTGTGGTGGGGCACTTCCAGCCCGATCAGCATGGGGCTTTGCTGGCGTACGGAGATAGCATATTAGGGGCATTTAGGGATTATGAAGGTTGGGCCTGGCTCAATTATGATGAAAAGTTTAGGGACAAGATGGCAGGGAACCGATTTATGTCTTGGGGGACTCAAGATATTAATTTGTGGTTAACCCAAATGACAAGAGTGCAGGAAATCTGAAACACAGAATGGGTGGGGTTCAGGCGGCAGGATGGGCCAGTGCCAGAGGAGGAGGAGGGGGCAACTATTCCTTTCATGCTAGTGGGACAGTGGGAAAAGGGACGGCGAGTGGGAAGGGTGCGGGAGGGAGCGGGGACGTCTGTTGGAGGTTTAATAAAGTCATGTGCCTTTTCCCAGACTGCAAGTTTAGGCACGTCTGTGCTGTGATGAGGCACACCCATCTTTCAAGTGCACTCAAGACGTTATCATAGCGGTCAAGCGTGGAAAGGTGTGAATTGTTGAGGCCGGCAGGATTACCGGTGAGATTCGCAGTGCTGGCTATGTGGCTGCGAGCATATCCGAATCGCAAGGTGGCGCAGTTGCTTTTTTTTGGGTTTCAAGGAGGGTTTTCAGATTCCGTATGAGATCCTGGGGGTGGGGGAGGGATCCGGAACTCAACAACGGTGGGGCAATTGGAAGGGGTGGTGCGGAAAAAATTAGAGTCAGAGTTGTGATTAGGTAGGATTGCGGGCCCATTCGAGGTGCCTCCGTATGACCGGATGCATCTGTCTCCTTTGGCGGTTATTCCAAAGAAAGCAGTGGGGAAGTACAGGTTAATCCTTAATTTGTCTTATCCAAAAGAAGCGTCAGTGAATGATTACATTCCAAAAGAAAAATGTACGGTTCGTTATGCTTCACTGATGCAGCTTTAGAGCTGGTACGGCAAGCAGGGCGGAGGGCCATGATGGCAAAGGCAGATATAGAATCGGCTTTTAGGTTGTTACCAATTCACCCGAGCAGTTTGCACTTATTAGGATTTTATTTTGACGGTGGTTTTTTCATCGATTGGTGTTTACCAATGGAATGCACCATATCTTGCGCATACTTCGAAGCATTTAGTTCCTTCCTGCAGCGGGTAACAGAAAGGTACACCGGATGTCAGCAAATGTTACATTACCTGGATGACTTTTTGTTTGAGGGAGAGAGCGAAACTGAATTGTGTCGGGAGCAGTTAAAAGGGTTTTTGGAGATGGCAAAGCAGTTGGGGGTCCCAATAGTGGGGGACAAGACAGAAGGTCCGGCTACTAAATTGACAATCTTGGGAATTGAATTGGACTCGGATGTGATGATTTCCCAATTGCCGGATGACAAAGTAGTGAGATTGCGGGAGTTGGTAGGCGAGGTTAGGAGTGCAAAGAAAGTGACTCTAAAGAAATTGCAGTCGTTGATAGGGTCGCTGAATTTCACGTGTCGGGTGATACCGATGGGGAGGGCGTTCATCTGACAATTGTCGGCTGCTACCAAGGGTATCAAGGTGAGTCATCATCACATACGGGTGACCCAATCCATTCAGGAAGAGCTAGGGGTGTGTGAAGTCTTTTTGCAGTCTTTTAATGGGGTACGGGTGATTCCAGAGTTGGAAGTAGGAAATCGGGACATAGAGCTGTTCTCGGATGCGGCGGGGGCAGGGGGGGGGGCACACAGGGTTCAGAGTATTCTTTAAGGGGATGTGGTGCACGCAACTGTGGCCTAGGGACTGGGTGGACAAGGGTTTGACGAAGAATGTCACTTTTTTGGAGTTATTCACTACAGTAGCTGCAGTAGTGATATGGAAGGAGCTCTTAGCCAACCAGAGAGTGGTGTTTTGGTGTGACAAACTAGGGGTGGTTCAGGTAATTAATAATTTGACAGCGCGGTGTCCCCGGGTCTCCAGGTTGCTGTGAGCATTAATAGCGCATTGCTTAAGTAGAAATGTAAGCATTAGGGCCAAGCATGTACCGGGAGAGCAGAACCTCATAGCTGATGCTTTGTCTCATTTCCAATGGAAGTTTTTTTGGGATTTGGCACCGCATGCGAAGGAATCTCCAGAGAAATTTCCGGAAGATTTGTGGTCTCTTGGACGGATGAGGAATGGAGTATGATACAGCAATATGTGGCGCCAGCCACATGGGCGGCTTATACAGTGGGCAGGGCAACCGTGTTTCGTTTTCTGTGGTCTGATGGATGGCTTTCGGGGCCAGTGCCAAAGAGAGTTTAGTGCATTATATTTTAAGAGCCCGGCGATTAGGATATTCGGCGGGATCGGTACGAACTCAGCTAGTGGGATTTGCCTTTTTCCAGAAGTTGCAGGGATGGGGTAACCCGCTGAGTAGTTTCCGGATAAAGCAGGTTCTAAAGGGGTGGCAGAGGGACAGGTATGGTGAGGGAGATTTACGAAGACCAATAAGATATTTGGATTTGATTCAGTTAACAACTCACTTGCTGGCGGTATGTTGGTCTGATTATGAGGCACTGTTATTCAGCACCGCTTTTTCATTTGCCTTTTTCGGGGCTATGAGAATCAGTGAGTTGGTAGCGAAATCAAAAGGGGATCGTTCGGATCAGGGGATCCTGGTCTGGAATGTCAAGTTGTATGAGGCAGGGGTTGAGCTCTTTTTAGAGAAAGCCAAAACCGACCAAAAAAGGAAAGGGCAAATCATCATGCTGATGCCAGTAGCGAACGTGGATGTATGTCCAGTGCGGATAACCAAACTACTGATGAGGGTTAGACCGTCATTACAACGTCCTTTTCTGATTCATGAGAATGGAAAGCCGTTAACTAGGTTTCAATTCAATAGGGTATTGCACATGGTGGTCAGAAAGATGGGGTGGAATGAGAAGCTTTACCACTCACATTCTTGTTGAATTGGGGCAGCCACGTCAGCAGCGGAAGGGGGAATATCGGGAACTGGTATTCAGGCAATAGGTCAATGGAACTCCAATGCATTCCTGACATACATCAGACCATAAAAAAAAAAAAATTAAGAGGGGGCAGAGAAGAATATGGTTTTAAGAGGGAGTCTCCAGGGGTGTTGGAAGGGGGCGGGGTGGAGAAAAGGGGGTACGAGGAATACTTAATGACACCGTCTTTTTGTTTCAGAGATACTAGTGCTTTACCTCTGGGACGAGGGGTAGAGACAGAAAAGGCAGGAGGGGGGAAGATTGGGGGAGGGGGAGTTGGTGGAAAATGTTATAAGTTTACTACTGTTTGTAAGGAGCTCGGGTTTATGGATTAAACTGCGGCCTATGTTAAATGCCAAAAGTGGTACGTGTTTTATTGGGGGGGGGGGGGGGGGTATGGAGCTAGCTGAACTCAGGTCTAATCTCCCTGAGTTAATTACATCTAAGACTTAGTATCTTGCCAACTTAACAAACTTGTAATGAATAACATCAAATTTTAATTCTCGCTTTTAAAAAGGACGAATCTAATGGAATCCTGCCCTGGGTGTCAAAATGTGTTTCTAGGTATTACAAGAACTCATTGCTTGCTCTCCTACTGGAGAACTCAGAGTAAGGCACAGGACTAAAACGAAGGTACTTCCCGGCCAAAGACAAGAAGAGGGTCTGCTGGTGCTGCAACCCGAAGAGAAACCTGCAGGGTCGCAGCAGCGCTATCCTGCCACAGCCGGAAGACAGCCATGCAGGGCTGGAAGAGAGGCCTGCAAGGCCGCGGCAGAGCGCCCACCAGAGCCCAAGCAGAAGGGGTCATGAGTCGCCGCCGGAGCCCAAGCTAGCAGCGGCTAAAAAAAAGTGAAGAGAAACCCAAGTGTCACCGCAAGAACCCGGGAGAGTGACGTCCAAGAGGAAAAAAGAGGCCACAAGCCACCACCGGAACCCAAGCCAGTGGCAGTCAAAGAAAAGGAAAGGAGGCCATGGGCCAACGTGAGAGCCCAGGTGGTGGTGGAAGAATGGGATAAGGGCCGGCAGCAGTGTTATTGGAGGCTGGCAACTGCGGCTGGGCCTTTTCTTCTTCCCGCACCTGCCCCCCTGGCCAGGAACAGGAAGTGATGTGCAGTGGGGTGCGCGGGAAGAAGAGCTATGCCGCACCAAAAGTAGTGTCGGGCAGCGTTGGCCCCGGGCAATAGCGTGCGCCCGAAGCAAAATCAGAAGCAGCCAGAAATTGGCACAGGAGACAGCAGAATTAGCCTTCCATGGCCGATAGGAATCTTCTTTCTTGGCATGCGGGGACTAGAGAAGGAGGCTGCTGCAGCTACCATTTGTGCTCGGGGGGGTGGGGGGGCAGGAAATGAGAAAGCCAGCCAGCCTGTCTGTGAGAGAATGTATGTGTGATTGAGTGTGCATGTGTAACTGTGAGTGAGAGCCTGTGTGTAAGTGAGAGCATTTGATTGAGATCATCTATGTAAAGTGTGTGAAAGAGAGCATGTGTGTGATTGAGAGAAACTGGTCAGAGAGGTGATGTGTGTGTGTGTGTATATAGGAGAGACAATGGAAGTGACTGGTCAGGGAGATGACTGGAGTGTGTGTGTGTGAGAAAGAAAGTGATTATGGGAATGAAAAGCCTGTGCATGTGGTGAGAGCTAGCATAGGAGTAAGAAACCTGGGTGAGTGTGAGACAGCATGGGAGTGAGAAGCCTGTATATGTAAGATAGAACATGGGAGTGGGAAGCCTGTGTGTGTGTGTGTGTGTGTGTGTGTGTGTGTGTGTGTATGAGAGAGAGAGACTGATCGGGAAGGAAACTGGTGTGTATGTAAGAGAAAAACCGGTCGGGAGATGATTGGTGTGTGAAAGACAGAAACTGGTCATGGGGGTGTAACTTGTATGTGTGTGTGTGTGAGAGAAAGAGAGATTGGTCGTGTGCCCTAAGGAAGAGGACCATGAGTACAGAGCTTCAGCCACTACTGCTTCTGGTGTGTGCTACTGGCCTGCATGGGAGTAGGAGATCTGCTGGAGGGGGTTAGTAAAGGTGGCTTTTTAAGTTTATTTTCTTGATTGACTGCCATTTTAAATACTGAATATTATGTAATGTGTCTGCTGTTTTGAAATATTTTATTGGTGTTTGGAGAATTTTAAATAATTTTTATGAGTTCTTAATTGTTGGATATTATTCTGTTCATAGTTGTGAAACATTTATTCTGCTTATTAGTATAGTTATACAATTATTTCTGTGTTGGGATCTATAGCTGCTTGGCTAGTTCTGTTTTCCTAATAGGAGGTGTATTGGTGTTTAGGGCCTGATTTAATATTTGTAGTATTGCCTTTTGAGTGCATTCCATAATACAAGTGTAACTGTGTGCGGATTAATTTATGTGCATTACTGCAGATCCTGGGAGTATGTTAGGTCGGTTCTGTGTATGTGACCGAGGTGAGGTATATTACTGTATCTTATTTGTTTTATTTTCTCAAGAGGACATGCATTAGTGATAAACTGCTGTCTTTTCATAAGTAGGGCTATTGAGCCTGGTAGTTGGAGTTTGTGTTGCTGTTACTGAGATGACACTAGAACCAGAATATATATTTTTGTAAGGTGAGTTGTACAGGGAATGTCCTAATTCTGCTTTAATTGTGGGTCAGGGGGGTTCCTGTGGATGCAAACTGTACTTTTACATTTAGCCCTATGATGGTCATGTGTTCAGTGTGTCACGCATGTAAGAACCATCTGTCAGGTGTGTCCCGAAAGAAAAAAGGTTGAGAACCACTGTGCTAGAGAACAACTAATTCATGACCATCTCAAGGTGACTGGAATTAAAAGTTCCCAGGTATGGAGAAATGGGGATTTTTTCTATCCTTATTAGTTTTAATTATTGAATATTATTTGACGTCTGCTCTTTTTGAAATATTTTATTGGTGTTATATACAAATTTTTGAAAATTTCCCTGAGTTAAATACTGGAGATTCTATTCATCAGCAGTTTTGAAATATATATTTTTAGTATGATTTTCCTATTGTGATTGATGTTTTATAGTTCATGATTTTATTGTTTGATGTTTTATGAGGAATGATGGTATTTTCTGTTTTTCCATTGCTGCATTACATACGGTCTAACTTGTTGTGATTTCCAGTTCAGTTTGTCTGTGCATTTCTGTGTATATTTTATGGTCCCTTTATTCTGTATTTGGTGACTCACCAAATTGTATGTGTAATTGGGTACCCATGGGCCAGTACGGAGAAAAATCCCCCGGGCCACTATTTTCCCACAATCCGCCCCTGGTTCTATTGCTAATTTTTTTGTATAAATGAAGGAGATATGGGGATACTGCAGAAGAGCAGAAATAGTCAATTACTACTAAGTTCATGGTTATGGAAAGTGTGGTTTCCTGAATAGCCAATAGATGCATCCTGTATGGTAAAATTACACTATGCTAACGAAAATGTGGAAGCGTATTTATTGGGGCCTGTTCTCCTTCTTTAAGGAAGGATGGGAGAGAAGTCCACTAGAGTATTTCACAGTATAAAATGTTGAGTTCAAAGCTTAGTGGGAAAGGGGTGGTTTAGGGTGGCCCAGGGGGCCTCTACCTGGAGAGGGCTCTGCAGGGGTTTTCTCCCTCAAGGGGAAGGACCCAAGGCTGAAAGAATTTTTCTCGCCACGAAAAAATAAATAAAGAGGACTCATCCATGAAGAAGAAGAGTAATTGAAGGTCTCGCCATCAATGGAGGACCTAGTAAGGAGGTGGTCCGGATGAGGCCTTATGTGGAGAACCCGGGAAAAACCCGTGCTAAAGATTCAGGGAGTATTTCAGATACTATCCTGGGAGGACAGGAGACTCCAGAGTGGCAGGAGAAAAAATATTTACATGTTTCTGAAGAAAGGGTTTTAGGGTACTCATTTAAGAGAAACCTTGGAGTGCCATTCTGTACGGGGATGGCATGGAGCAATGGGAAGGGAAGTACTTGGACACATTGTATTTGGCACTGTTCTGCAAGTTATGCTTGATAATCTGTAAAATGTTTTGTAAAATCTGATTGCTGGTAACCCCAGAAAATGCAAGATACAAGATGAGTCCCTATTTATTTATTGGTGGGAGTATTTGGGAACAAATTTTAGTAAAGCAGTCAGAAAGGGTTCATAGAGGGGAGATCTATGAGGTACAGTTCTCTGACAGCTCAGGAAAGCATCACTCTTACTTCGGGGCCTGGGTCCACTACACTGTCTGCTTGACCCAATAGCTATTGTATCCTACTAAGAGATCAGTGCTGTACTCCCAAACTGGCACTGGACCCTCTCAGTTTTTATGTACCCTTCCTTGGAGGGCTGCAACAATAAAAATAGATAACTTATTACATAATACATAAATATAGCATGCATGCATAACAAACCAATACCATAACACATGCATTCCTTTCTATAGTCCTTCATAAACTCTTAGGAGCAGATTTTTAACGAGTGTGCGCGGGGTACATTGTGCGTGCTACCTGGCGGCACTAATGTATGCCCGATTTTATAATATGCGCGCGCTGCCGCGCACATGTTATAAAATCCAGGGTCCGCGTGTGCAAGTGGGTGCACTTTGCGCATGTCGAGCCTTAGGGAAGATCTGATGGCTTTTCCCGTTCCCTCCGAGGCTGCTCCGGGGGGGATTAAGGTAGGGCTGGGGAGTGGGTTAGATAGGGGAAGGTGGGGGGAGCGAAAGGAAAGTTCCCTCCGAGGCCGCTCCGAAGGGAACTTTCCTTTCGCTCCCCTCCACCTTCCCCTCTCTTCCGCTATCTAACACACCCCCCCAGCCCTACCTAAATCCCCCCCTACCTTTCTTCTCTAAGTTACGCCTGCCTGCGCCAGCCGGCTGCCAGCGCGCCGTCTCCTGGCACGGCCGCTGTGCCGGAGGACTCGGGACCATCACCCCTCCCCCTTCCCGCCCCCTTCCCGCCCCTTTTTCAAAGCCCCGGGACATACGCGTGACCCGGGGCTTGCACGCACTACTGAGCCTATGCAAAATAGGCTCGGCGTGTGCAGGAGGGTTTTTAAAGGGTTACGCGCGTATATTACATGCGTAACCCTTTGAAAATCTACCCCTTAGGTTTCACTATGAGGTGGCAAGAGCTCCCCTCCTCCCCCCAAAAAAATACCTTGCCAAGCCTTAGTTACTCAACCTTGGCTGGTACCCCTAACCCACTGTGGCTGCGGCTACTGCTGCTGCTTCTTGCTTCCAGGTAGAGTTCTCTTACCTCCTTTCCCCTATCTCCTGTGAACCTAAGATATTTGAACTGCAGGGCAATCCATGGAGCCCTGTGTGGTTGAAACATCAGCTGTTTGAACTACAAGAGACCCTCATGGTACAAACAGATGATTTTTTAACCATGTGGGGATCTGTAGATACATAACCCAGTGATTCAAACATCATTTTTGAACTGCACGGGCCGCAGGAGGGAGGGAAGACAAGGGAAGGGGGCTGAAGCTGGAAGCAGCAACAGTCACAGCCACTTCAAGTTAGAGAGAGGCCAAGCTGTAGGTTAAATTAGAAGCTCCTTGGGGAAGGGGAGGAGGAGGAAGAGAGAGATCAAGGACTTGGTATTATGGGGAGTGCAGGAATTCATAAATTTGCTGGGGAGGGAGGAAAAGCAGGGGAAGAATGGGAATTTCTGGAGAGCAGAGACTCAAGGATTAGGGATGTGTGGAAACTTCTGGGGGTAGAGGGAAACTGGGGACTGAGTTTGGTTGGCAGAGTGGGGACTCAAATAGAATAAGGGACAGAACAGGGACTTGGGATGGGGAAAGCAGAGGCTCAGATTGAACAGGGAATTTTTTGGAGGGAACAGTAGGGACTCGGCAATTAGGTGGGTATGAGTGTGAATGGGGGTATTAGATGGGGATAATAGAAGAGGGCTGAAGGGTGGGGAAGAACTGAGAGTTGAAGACTAGAGAAAGGATGGGAGAAAGTGGAAAGGGATTGGGAGGCTGTGGAGGGATGAGCAAGGAGAGGGATGATTCTGTGAAGGGGTGAGAGGATGGGAATGGGGCTGCAGAAATAGTGAAAGGGAGTAATAGAGGGCTGGACAAGCAGTAAGAAAAAGGGGCCTGGAGGGCAGGGAGAAAGTGAGCTACAGATGGAGCCAGGACTGGTGAGGGGCTGAGAGGTAGAGGAAAGTTTATACACTTTAATAAATGTAAAGAAAACGAGGGGTGGAGTGGGTGAGGCGAGGGAAAGTTTTTAGGGTGGAAATGGGGAGCTAAGGAGTGAGAAAGATGGGGGAATCGGAGGCTGGGGAATGAGTGAGAGAGAGGTGGCATGGCAGAGCTGGGGAGAGAGGTGAGAGTGGAAGGTTAAAGAGGAGGTGAAATCTAGCTATGAATGGATGGAGAGACAGAGATGAGAGAAATGGAAGAAAAAAATGAAAGGGAAAGATTAATATCAGAGACAGATGCAGGGAAAGAAGGGAAGGAAAAAAGTGAGCAGCCGGCCAGATAGTGAGGAAGTTGCAGTCCATTTGTTTACTTCTCCCAGCTGCCTTGGTGGTCTACTCCAGAAATCACCACAACCCACCTTGGGCCTGAACTGTTCTCACCCCGTGCCCTCCAGCAGCCAGCCATGGGCTGGGGAGATTATAGACCTCTCTATTTCATAAGAACATAAGAAAATGCCATACTGGGTCAGACCAAGGGTCCATCAAGCCCAGCATCCTGTTTCCAACAGTGGCCAATCCAGGCCATAAGAACCTGGCAAGTACCCAAAAACTAAGTCTATTCCATGTAACCAACCATTGCTAATGGCAGTGGCTATTCTCTAAGTGAACTTAATAGCAGGTAATGGACTTCTCCTCCAAGAACTTATCCAATCCTTTTTTAAACACAGCTATACTAACTGCACTAACCACATCCTCTGGCAACAAATTCCAGAGTTTAATTGTGCGTTGAGTAAAAAAGAACTTTCTCCGATTAATTTAAATGTGCCCCATGCTAACTTCATGGAGTGCCCCCTAGTCTTTCTACTATCCGAAAGAGTAAATAACCGATTCACATCTACCCGTTCTAGACCTCTCATGATTTTAAACACCTCTATCATATCCCCCCTCAGTCGTCTCTTCTCCAAGCTGAAAAGTCCTAACCTCTTTAGTCTTTCCTCATAGGGGAGTTGTTCCATTCCCCTTATCATTTTGGTAGCCCTTCTCTGTACCTTCTCCATCGCAATTATATCTTTTTTGAGATGCGGCGACCAGAATTGTACACAGTATTCAAGGTGCGGTCTCACCATGGAGCGATACAGAGGCATTATGACATTTTCCGTTTTATTCACCATTCCTTTTCTAATAATTCCCAACATTCTGTTTGCTTTTTTGACTGCCGCACCGACAATTTCAGTGTGTTATCCACTATGACACCTAGATCTCTTTCTTGGGTTGTAGCACCTAATATGGAACCCGACATTGTGTAATTATAGCATGGGTTATTTTTCCCTATATGCATCACCTTGCACTTATCCACATTAAATTTCATCTGCCATTTGGATGCCCAATTTTCCAGTCTCACAAGGTCTTCCTGCAATTTATCACAATCTGCTTGTGATTTAACTACTCTGAACAATTTTGTGTCACCTGCAAATTTGATTATCTCACTCGTCCTATTTCTTTCCAGATCATTTATAAATATATTGAACAGTAAGGGTCCCAATACAGATCCCTGAGGCACTCCACTGTCCACTCCCTTCCACTGAGAAAATTGCCCATTTAATCCTACTCTCTGTTTCCTGTCTTTTAGCCAGTTTGCAATCCACGAAAGGACATCGCCACCTATCCCATGACTTTTTACTTTTCCTAGAAGCCTCTCATGAGGAACTTTGTCAAACTCTTCATGATGCTAATCCTCCCCAGTCTTATTTCCTGCTGCAAACCACTACTATCACCTAGTCCTACCTTCCCTTACATTCCCTTCCTATTCCTTACATTCCTTATCTCACCTGCCATTCTGTCATCTGCACTGTCTACTACTTTTCAAAGTTTTCTTCCTCTCATCCAGCCATCTCCACTTTCCTGATAGCATCTTATCCTTGTTGTTTTCATTGTATTCTCCTGCTCCTCCTCCTCCTATTCTCAGCTGGCGATATCAATCCCAAGGCAACTTTCATCCCATTGGTGCATATCAAACCATTACTCCTCCAGTCTTATCACTATTCCTCTTCTCCCTCCTTTCTTGTGCTCCCTGTGGAATGCCCAAGAAGCTTGCCTTTTTTCATGACCTCTTTTCTTTCATGCTCTTCATGTCCTTGCATTGACTGAGAACTGAGGACTCTACTTCAGGTGCTGCTAGTGCTTTCTGTCATGGGGGTTATCCCATACACTTCACACAAGTAGGCCACAGTGGTGGTTTTGGACTGCTGCTCTCCCCCTCCTGTAGGTTTCAACCCCTTCTTCCATCTCAATTCCACTCTATCCACATATTTTCACACTACCTCTCTGGGTCACTGTCATTTATTGACCCCCCTGATAATTCCCCCTCCTCCTTTCTTACCGATTTTGATTCCTGACTTTCCTTCTTCCTTGACCCATCTTACCCCTTCGCTTATTCTTGGTGACTTTAACATCTATGTTGATGACCCTTTTGACTTTTATGCCTCAAAACTCCTTTCCTTCACCTCCTCATTTGATCTCCAATGCTGTTCTACTACATCTACTCACAAGCATGGCCACTTCCTTGACCTAGTCCTTTCCTCCAACTGCTGTCTCTTAGACTTCTCCACCTCAGTTCCTACTCTCTTAGACCATCACCTGATAACTTTCACACTAAACCAACTTCCCCCACAGCCTCATCCAGTCACCACCAACACCTTCAGGAATCCTACTGTTTCATCTCTCCTTTCTTCCACTACATTGTCTGAGTAGGGCAACAAAGAAATTTCTTCTTGTAACACTATACTCTCCTCTGCTTTAGACCCTCTTGCCCCTCCTCTTACCTGTCCTGTAAGGTGCATCAAACCCCAGCCTTGACTCACCCCTGGAATTTGCTTCCTATGTTCCTAAGCCTGTTCTGCAGGATGTCTCTGGCTAATATTTTAGATCTGAAGTATTTTAGTATTAATTGACAGTACTTTTATGTGAGATTTTTTTGTATATGTTTTTATTTAATTATGAACGTTTTAGCTGTAATCCACACTGGCCATTTGTTATGGAGATATAAATCTGTGAAATAAATAAATAAATAAAATCCCATGTCCATGCAGACGTTATACATTTCAAATTTGTGTTAACCTTCTTCCAGTCCGCTATTGCACTTGCCAAGCAAGACTACTGTGTCCATCTCACAAACTCTCATGGATCCAACCCTCTCCATCTGTTTTCCTCACTCAATTCTCTTCTCAAACTTCCTTCACCTCCCTCATCACTCTACCCAGACTATGGCTGATTTCTTCCATGACAAGATTCGCAAAATTAGTTGAGTTCTCAACTAGGTCCTCTCTACCTCTCTCTCCCCATGTTCTTCCTCCCTCTTCCCCTGATCTCAGCAACTTCTCCATTTCTGAAGTCCGAGTGGAGGAAACTGCCCATCTTCTCTCCTTCTCCTTTTTCCTCTGACCTCATTCGCACCTAGTTCCTCAGCTCTGTTTCCAATGCAGTTATCCCTTTCATCTGTCACATCCTCAATCACTCATTTTCCATTGCTACTGCTCCTGCTACCTTCAAATATGCTGTGATCACAGTACTCTTCAAAAAAAACCTCACTGGATCTTATCTGTCCTGCCAACTAACATCCTATTTTTCTTTCTCTTTTGCCTTCAAACTACTTGAACCTACTGATCACTGCTACTGTTTTGACTTTCATCTCAAATCATCATTCTTGATCCACTCCAGTCTGGTTTTCACCCTCTACATTCCACGGAAACAGCTCTTGCCAAAGTCTCCAGTGACCTGTTTTTGGCTAAAACTGAAGTCCTTTACTCAGGCCTTATCCTTCTTGACCTGTCTGCTGCTTTTGACAATGTGATCACTTCCTACTTTTTGATACTCTGTTCTCACTTGCATTTTGGGACTCTGTCCTGTCTTGGTTTTCTTCTTACTTCTCCCATCACACTTTTAGTGTTTCCTCTGGCAGATCTTACTCCACTGTGTGCCTTAAGGTTCTATCCTCTTTTCTCTGTATACTAATTCCCTTGGTGCTCTGATTTCCTCTCATGGCTTTCAATACTATCTTTATGCTGATAATTCCCAGATTTACCTCACTACACCACACATTACATCAGGAATCCAGTCCCAGATCTCAGACTGCCTGAGATTGTTGCCTGGACATCCCACTGCCACCTTAATCTCAACATGGTCAAAGATAGTGCTCCTTTTTTCCCAAGTCCACTTCCCATCTTCATCCATATTCTATTTCTATGGATAACACTGTAATCCGCCCAGTCCCCTGGTCAGTTACCTTACAGTCATTTCAATTTATCTCTTTCCTTCTCTACACATATCCAAAACACTGCTAAAATGTGCCATTTCTTTCTCTGTAACATTACCAAAATCTATCTCTTCCTTTCTGAACCTATTACCAAAACCCTTATCAACTCATCATCTCCCACTTAGACTATTGAAACCTGCTCCTCACAGGCTTCCTAATGAGCCATCTCTCTCTACGATCCAATCAAAATTCAGTTGTGCAACGTATCTTTTGTCAGTCATTACACCCATATAACCCCCCTCTTCTCATCACTACATTGGCTTCCTATCCATTCCCACATGTAGTTCATCCTTCTCTTACTCACCTACAACAACCTTCATTCTGGAGCTTATCTTTACCTCTCCTCTCTTCTCTCTCTCTACACCCCTCCTCATGCACTCCACTCATCTGGCAATCTATTCCTATTTATTTTATTTAAATCTTTTCTATACCATCGTTAAGGTGGGTACCGTCACAACGGTTTACAATAAGGCACATAAAGTAATGATACCAAAGTCTGTCACTTTACATAGGTGCCATAAGGTTCGGTAACATAGTTTGTGATCAATGTTAATTGATAAATGTGATAATTCATGTCCGGGTCTCTGTCTATCATTTTCGAGTATAGCACTAGTTTTATAATTGTAACTTATCGTTTAGTGATGGGCTATCTATTAAAAACCTCACACTTAGTAAATACTGTAGTGTGTGTGGGTGTTCAATTGTCTGTACCTTGCACTTCCCTGGCTTCTATTCTCCCTTATCTTTTAGAAAAGCTTGTTTAAGGAGCCAGGTTTTTAAATTTTTTCTAAAGGCTTTGCTGTCTCTTTGTAATCTTAACTCCAAGGGCATGGAGTTCCATAGTATGGTGGACGTAGCAGATATACAAACGAGAATTTTCAAGGCCGAGGCGGAGGAGGTTACCATGTAAACAGCAGTTCAACATGGGTCAGAGGGTAGATACCTCTGACCCATAGTATGGGTCCTGCCAAGGATAATGCCCTTTCTCTTACTTGTGTTAGTCTTGTTGTTTTGACTGATGGAATAGTTAGGAGTGCTTTGTTGGCTGACCTTAGGTTTCGGTTAGGGCTGTGTTAAGCCAGTCTGCATTTTCGTTGTGTATTAATTTATGTATGGTGCATAGTGTTTTGTATTTTATTCTTTGTTCAATGGGAAGCCAGTGTAACTCAGCCAGTGTTTCGGTGATGTGTTTTCTTTTACTTATGCCAGTTAAAACTCTTGCAGCCGTGTTTTGCAAAATTTGTAGTGGTCTTAGTGAGGTGTATGGTAGGCCTAGTAGAAGGGCATTGCAATAATCTGTGCTTGCGAATATCAACGCCTGTAGTACTGATTGAAAGTTGGCAGTTGTTAGGAGTGGTTTTAGTCTTTTGAGAACCATTAGTTTGGCGTATCCTTCCTTAACCTTTAGAGATATGTGTTGTTTTAAGCTTAGTTCTGTGTGAATTATTACTCCTAGATTCCGTACTTTCTCTGCTAGTGTTATTTGTTGGTTGTTATTGAGTGTGATTTGGCTCTGTGTGATCTCCATATTTTTTCGTTCTAAATGTAGGAATTCTGTCTTCTCTATATTGATTACTAGCTCCATTTGGTTTAGTAGCTGTTTGATGATGTCAAGATACATGTTGGCTATGTTTAGTGTTTTCTCAATTGTGTCGTCAATGGGTAATATTAACTGAACATCATCAGCGTATATATAGTGTGTGATTCCCAGACCTGCTAGCAGGTGGCACAGTGGTAGTAGGTATATATTAAAAAGTGTAGCAGATAGGGCGGATCCCTGTGGTACTCCAGTTTGAAGGTTTATTTTATCTGACATAGCGTCTTTGATTTGTACTTGAAAGTATCTGTTACTTAGATATGATCTAAACCATTTGATAGTTTTGTTGTTTAGTCCTATTTCTTCTAGTCTATTTAGCAGTATGTCATGATTTACAGTATCCAAGGCAGCTGACAAGTCTAGCATCACTAGAATGTAATGTTGACCGTTATCGAATCCCCTCTTGATGTTGTCTGTCAGCGCAAGTAGAAGTGTCTCCGTGCTATAATGTTTTTGAAATTCATGTTGTGAGGGGTATAGGATATTATTGCTATCTAGGAGGGCCGCGCTGATGTGCAGGAACGACGGACATCAGGTTTCTGCAGCTTCCCCCAATGTTGCCGCGGCAGGTTGCCGTTGCGGGTCAGGTAGGGGACCGCGGCCGCGGAACACAATTACTTTTGGAAAGATCTAAACATTTTACAATTTCCACAGACTATTCATATTCTCCATGTGCAGTGGCTACTACAGTTTTTGTTGTATTTATTTTCTCAGGTTCTGTGTTGCTCCAAGTTATTTGAAAATATAATATTAATTTAATTTTATATCATCTTTTTCATGCCACAGGTTCCTAGAACACTCTGCATTTCTAGTGGGAACAGCACACTACAATTTCTCTTTTCGATAATATGATTGATGGAAGAGAGAGAGAATGAATTAAAGGTGACAGTGGTGAGCTAACCCATGTCAGGAAAGAGACAAATTGGCAAAATTTGTGTAGAAAAATGAGCACCTAGCCTCCTCACATAACAAAATGCTGACAATAACTTTAAAAAGCTAAATTATCTAGTTTTGTTTATATGATGATCTAATTATTCTATGCTACAAAGATGCAATGGTATCCTGCAATAATAGTTGCTAAAAACAGTCATATTGGCTAGTCTTCCTGGTCAAATTTGGCTTCTGCGGTGATCATAATGCTTTATTTAGTATCCTTGGCTTACAGGACTGGTGCTTTCATTAAACCAGTGGTCCCCAACCCTGTCCTGGGGGCCCTCCAGCCAGTCGGGTTTTCAGGATATCCACAATGAATATGCATGAGAGAAAATTTGCATGTACATAAATTTGCATGTACATATTCATTGTGGATAACCTGAAAATCCGACTGGCTGGTGGGCCCCCAGGACAGGGTTGGGGACCACTGCATTAGACAAACTAGGTCAGGGATGGCAAACTGCAGTCCTCGAGTGCCACAAACAGGTCAGGATTTCAAGATTTTATTTTTTATTTATTTAGAGTTTTTCTATACTGGCATTCATGATCAAATCACATCATGCGGTTTACATTTAACAAGGGGTGAGTATGAACATGAACATGGAACAAGTGAAGAGAGAAGAATGCAGTTACAATAAAACAAGGTTGATCAAAACTAGGAGTGAAGGAGAAGATAGAGTAGAATTTAACATAACAAAGGCATAATTATTTACAATAATCGCAAGTGGCTGACTAAAGTTGCTGTTGGATTATAGATCAGTTGGGGTCTGTAAAGGCTTGTTTAAATAGCCAAGTCTTAAGCCTTTTTCTGAATGTTGGGAGGCATGGTTCCTGTCGAAGATCCGGTGGAATGGAATTCCATATCGCTGGTCCTGCTGAAGAAAATGTCCGGTCTCTGAATGTTAGATGTTGTGTGGTTTTGGAATGTTTTACATGAAGTGATCCTCTGTAGGCTTCTCTAATGGGTCTGGTAGAAGACCCATTAGAGAAGCCTACAGGCTTCTCTAATGGGTCTTCTGAGAGGGATTTGTAGGTTAAGATGAGTATGGTGATGAATGGCTTTGTAGATCATTGTGATGGCTTTATGTAGAATCCTGAAGTGTATAGGAAGCCAGTGTAAGATTTTGAGGATGGGGGTGATGTGGTTTCTTCTCCTCGTGTTTGTCAGAATTCTGGCGGCTGTATTTTGGATCATCTGAAGGGGCTTAGTAGAGGATGATGGGAGCCCTAGTAAGATAGAGTTGCAATAATCAAGCTTAGAGAAGATTATTGCTTGAAGAACTGTTCTGAAATCTTGGAAGTGAAGGAGAGGTTTTATTCTTTTCAGAACCTGTAATTTGTAAAAGCAGTCCTTTGTTGTTTGGTTGATGAATGATTTTAAATTTAGACGATTATCAATTAATACTCCTAAGTCTCTTGCTTGGGTGATGAGTAGGTTGTCTGGCGGACACGAGATGATGTTTCTGTTTTCGGGGGATATGAGTAGGAGTTCGCTCTTTGCAGTGTTTAGAATCAGGTTTAAACTAGCGAGGAGGCTGTTGATTTCTCTAAGGCAGTTTTTTTTTTTTAAACATATACAAAGCATACATATCTTTGCACAGAAACTCAGCAATTTGCCAGTATTATATCTATTATTTAACCACCATCTGCATTGTGTGGAGGGGGCAGAAGGATTTATGGGAGAATACATAGAACTAAAACAAAAAGGTAATGGGCTTCACAGGAATTACAACTACATTCAAGAAGAGACTTAAGACACTACTCTTCAGACAAGCCTTCCCATAACCACTCGTCCTGGCCACTTCCTCCACGGACTCACCCCTCCCAGGTTAAGATTCCTAAGCACATTTTTTTCCGCTGCCTAAGCTATCCAGTATATGCATTTGACTCTCATTAAAGCTATGGTAACCCGCATACTATCCCTCCCCCACCTCTCCAACCCCTCCCTCAGATTTTTTTTCCTTTCACCACAAAAAGCCAACTCTTTCAGCTCTTACCAGTTCGATATGTTATATTTTCCCCTTGCTTAAGTTGTATCCAAGTTTCTCCTCCTGTTCTATGTAAGACAATTTTTTGTCACTGACTGTTTATGGTTGCAATGTAAACCGGAGTGATAATTAACCCTGTTATTTGAACCGGTATAGAAAAGTTATAAATAAATAAATTAATTAATTAATAACATTTATCCATCATTCTTATTGTCTGAAATATTCACAGTATTATCTCTAGGGGAAGATGTTAATAAGTTCCTTTTCCTGGTATCAAGAAACATTCTTAATTAGGGATGTGAATCGTTTTTTAACGATTAAAATTATCGTCCGATAATTTTAATATCGTCTTAAATCGTTATAGAACACGATACAATAGAAATTCTAACGATTTATCGTTAAAAATCGTTAAATCGTGTTAGTGCGCACTAACGGGAGTTAGTGCGCACTAACTCCGAGTTAGTGCGCACTAACTCGAGTTAGTGCGCACTAACTGAAAATGATACAAATTGACACTTTCCAGGTCAGTAAAGGTCAGTTAGGAATGAATATGTGTTCCTATTGGCTGGCTGCCCTCTTATCTATTGATGTTAACCAGGTTCCCACTGAGGTGATGGTTGGGGGGATGGGAAATGGAAATGGAAACTCAGGAACACTAACAGAAAATGATACAAATTATTGACACTATCCAGGTCAGTAAAGGTCAGTTAGGAATGAATATGTATTCCTATTGGCTGGCTGCCCTCTTATCTATTGATGTTACAAAGGTTACAACTGAGGTGATGGTTGGGGGGATGGGAAATGAAAACTGTTGGTAGTTGACAAAAAAAGTAATGTGATCAGTCAATATGACTAGAACCTGTGCCCTATTCCTGATACCAGGGGTGTTGTGATCTTCCTGCACTCAGTGCCCTATCCCTGATACCAGTCTGAGACAGCTCCCTCCCTGCATTACTAGTGAGAGGCTGGCTTCACAGACAGGGGGGAGCTGCCTGACCCTCACTCCTGACTTCCCCCATGTCCCAGCTAGTGAATGGTGTGTGGGTGAGGGGGGGGAGGATGGTGAAGTCTGAGACAGCTCCCTCCCTGCATTACTAGTGAGAGGCTGGCTTCACAGACAGGGGGGAGCTGCCTGACCCTCACTCCTGACTTCCCCCATGTCCCAGCTAGTGAATGGTGTGTGGGTGAGGGGGGGGGGGGGAGGATGGTGAAGTCTGAGACAGCTCCCTCCCTGCATTACTAGTGAGAGGCTGGCTTCACAGACAGGGGGGAGCTGCCTGACCCTCACTCCTGACTTCCCCCATGTCCCAGCTAGTGAATGGTGTGTGGGTGAGGGGGGGGGGGGGGGGAGGATGGTGAAGTCTGAGACAGCTCCCTCCCTGCATTACTAGTGAGAGGCTGGCTTCACAGACAGGGGGGAGCTGCCTGACCCTCACTCCTGACTTCCCCCATGTCCCAGCTAGTGAATGGTGTGTGGGTGAGGGGGGGTGGGAGGATGGTGAAGTCTGAGACAGCTCCCTCCCTGCATTACTAGTGAGAGGCTGGCTTCACAGACAGGGGGGAGCTGCCTGACCCTCACTCCTCCGGGGTATTGTGATCTTCCTGCACACAGTGCCCTATCCCTGATACCAGGGGTGTTGTGATCTTCCTGCATGCAGTGCCCTATCCCTGATACCGGGATGTGTGCAAGAAGATCCCAACACCCCCGGTATCAGGAATAGGGCACTGTGTGCAGGAAGATCACAACACCCCTGGTATTAGGGATAGGGCACTGTGTGCAGGAAGATCACAACACTCCTGGTATTAATAGGGATAGGGCACTGTGTACATGAAGATCACAACACCCCTGGTGCCAGGGATAGGGCACTGTGTGCAGGAAGATCACAACACCCCTGGTGTCAGGGTTAGGGCACTGTGTGCAGGAAGATCACAACACTCCTGGTATTAATAGGGATAGGGCACTGTGTGCAGGAAGATCACAACACCCCTGGTGCCAGGGTTAGGGCACTGTGTGCAGGAAGATCACAACACTCCTGTTATTAATAGGGATAGGGCACTGTGTGCAGGAAGATCACAACACCCCTGGTGCCAGGGTTAGGGCACTGTGTGCAGGAAGATCACAACACTCCTGGTATTAATAGGGATAGGGCACTGTGTGCAGGAAGATCACAACAACCCTGGTGCCAGGGTTAGGGCACTGTGTGCAGGAAGATCACAACACTCCTGGTATTAATAGGGATAGGGCACTGTGTGCAGGAAGATCACAACACCCCTGGTGCCAGGGTTAGGGCACTGTGTGCAGGAAGATCAACAACACTCCTGGTATTAATAGGGATAGGGCACTGTGTGCAGGAAGATCACAACACCCCTGGTGCCAGGGTTAGGGCACTGTGTGCAGGAAGATCACAACACTCCTGGTATTAATAGGGATAGGGCACTGTGTGCAGGAAGATCACAACACCCCTGGTGCCAGGGTTAGGGCACTGTGTGCAGGAAGATCACAACACTCCTGGTATTAATAGGGATAGGGCACTGTGTGCAGGAAGATCACAACACCCCTGGTGCCAGGGTTAGGGCACTGTGTGTAGGAAGATCACAACACTCCTGGTATTAATAGGGATAGGGCACTGTGTGCAGGAAGATCACAACACTCCTGGTATTAATAGGGATAGGGCACTGTGTGCAGGAAGATCACAACACCCCTGGTGCCAGGGTTAGGGCACTGTGTGCAGGAAGATCACAACACTCCTGGTATTAATAGGGATAGGGCACTGTGTGCAGGAAGATCACAATACCCCTGGTATCAGGGTTAGGGCACAAGTTCTAGTCACATTGACTGATCACATTACTTGTTTTGTCAAGCTACCAACTGTTTCCATTTCCCATCCCCCATATACTGTCAGTGGGAAGCTTGGTAACATGAATAAATAAGAGGGCAGCCAATAGGAATACATATTCATTCCTAAACTGACCTTAACTGATCTGAAAAGTGTCAAATTGTATCACATCTCTATTCTTAATTGCTCTGGGGCAAAAAAAATGAAAACATCTTTATTACACGTTACTACACATTTACACGGATATCTTAGAAGAAACTTAGCCCCAATAGCCATACATTCCTGTCTCATCAACAAAAAAGCTTTCCTCCTCTCCTGTGTTATTTTAGCCATATCAGGGAAAATTAGTACTGAATATCCCATATGTACCCATATGTTGAAAATAATATCTCATAAGCAGGCTTACATCACTCTGTTATTAAAGAAACAAGTAAAGTAGATCTTTCTACTATTTCACATGAGGACTCTAGAAACTCTGTCAGGTTTCCAATGTCTACCTGTTGTTGTTGATTAACTTCCCCTCCTCTCTTAAATGGAAGAAAGTACACCTTGTTGAACGCTGGTTTCATTAGGTATTCTCAGTACTTCTGTTAGGTACTTTTTTTAGAGTTACTCGAGGCATTTCACCAATGACCCTTGGGAAGTTTAGAACTCTCAAATTTAATCTCCTCATTTTATTCTCCATGATTTCCAGCTTTCTAATCACAGTTTGTTTGTCCTGAATTAACTTTGCACAAACATTATGCGTTTCCTTTACTGAATCTTCTGGAACACCAATCTTGTCTGCATATTCCTTAAAACGGTTATCTTGTTCTGATGAGATTCTGTCCATTTTCCCAGATAGCAAAAACAATTGTTGAGAATAGGCCTTAAACATGGGGCGATATGAAGCATGTAACTCCCACATGGAGTCTAAAGTTACCGTTGTTGGTTTAGGGATGTCTTCCACTTCCAGGAGCTTTTGGAGCTCTAATTGATCTTCCGACAGGCTACCACTTGCTTCTTCTCCCTCAGGGGAAGATACCACTCCACTCCTACAGCCTGTTTCTGCTCCCGCCACAGCTCCTTCTAAACCGAACTCACCGAGTGCCATTGTTGGTCTGGGGCCTTCTAGCTCAGAAGCTGCTCCCTCAGCGTTGCAAGTTAAACTCTTCGGTATTCGCTCGCTCCGTGGCAGCACAGGGAGCTGACAGGAATCCGGCGCTTTCGGCGTTCTCAGATCTCGGGGGCTTAGTGATGTCTCCCCAGATAGATTCGCTGCTCCCAACAGCTTTCCATCAGCGGGGTCCGCTCCCCCATTTGGATAAATTGCGGCAAATTCAGGGATCATTTTCTGGCCAGGCAGAGTTGAAGGCATTGAAGGATATACCCTCACTCTGCCCTTCCTTTTTGGAGGCATTTTAACAGTGTTTTTCAAAGAAACGAAGAAACAGGAGCGGCCAGCACCTCCCTGCCACTACTCTCCTGCCGCCATCTTGACTCCGCCCCCTTTCTAAGGCAGTTTTCCCAATATTCAAGAGTTTTGGCAATGGTTTTTTTAAGTGGGATCAGGATCTGGACATCGTCGGCATATAGGAAGTGATTTAGATTCCGTTTGGTTAACAGCTGGCACAGTGGAAGAAGGTAAATGTTAAAGAGAGTAGGTGATAGGGAAGAACCCTGGGGAACTCCCAGGGGGGAGTTATAGCAGATGGATTCTTTATTGTGAATTCTAACCTTGTAACCTCTGTTGCTAAGGAATGTTTTGAACCATGCAAATGCCGTTCCTGTTATTCCAATGTCCGACAGCTGTTTTAGTAGGATGGCATGGTTGATGGTGTCAAATGCTGCCGAGAGGTCAAGGAGAATCAGTAGGAAAGATTGACCTTTATCCAGGCCCATGATGAGGTGGTCTGTCAGGGATATGAGTAAGGTTTCTGTGCTTGATGTTTTGCGGAACCCGTATTGGGTAGGGAACAGAATCTTATGATCTTCAATATAATCAGACAGTTGTGTATTTAGTAGTTTCTCAATGATCTTGGCTATGAATGGGAGATTGGAGATCGGACGAAAGTTGTTAGGATCTTTAGGATCCAGATTTGTTTTTTTAGGAGAGGTTTGAGGGAGGCCAATTTCAAGTCGTCCGGGAAGATTCCCTGAGATAGGGAACAGTTTATGATATCGGCCAGTGTATTGGAGATGGTGTCGGGAATTAGCAGGAGAAGTCTAGTGGGGACTTGGTCAAAAAGAGGGGAGGAAGGTTTCATTTTCTTTAGTTCTGATTGGATGTCTGAGGCGGTGATGGGTTCAAAGGAGTCGAGAGAAATACCTTTATTGGGAGGAAGATATGGACTGGTGAGAGGGATGGTGCTAGTAGGCAACTGTGTGAGGACTAGCAATTTTGTTTTGAAAGAAAAAAGCCAACTTGTCGGCTTTGGTTTGTGCTTGGATGCTGGGGATCTCGGGAGTGTTGATTTGTGTTAGTTGGGATAAGTAGGCAAAAAGGGCTTTAGCGTCGAAGATGAGGTCATGGATCTTATGCGCGTAGAAATCCCTTTTTGCTCTTAAGGTGGAGTTCTTGTAGTGGTGAAGTGCCAGTTTATAGGCAGCGATTGTGTTGGGGGAGGGGGCTTTGCGCCATTTACTCTCTTTCTGTCTTAGACTCTGTTTTAGTTTTCAAAGGTCGTTGGTGAACCATGGTTGTCTTTTGCCAGTGTTTGGGTTGAATTTTTTTGTTGATAGAGGACAAAGTTTGTTCGCTACCGCCTCTGTAATATTGCTTCAGGAGAGGAGGGCTGAGTTGGGATTGGAGAGATCTATGTGCGGGAGTTTTGAAGCAAACTGGTTGCTGAGGTCATGGAGGAGCAGGCTTTTCTGTAAAGAAATGGGGGTTGGGAAGGGAGTGTGTTACGGGTTTCTGTCAGCGTGAAGGTGGTAGAGATTAAAGAGTGGTCTGACCAAGGAACCTGCTTGCATGCAAGGTGGGATGAGTGCATGATCCCCGAATTTATGAAGATAAGGTCCAGTATGTGGCCAGCTCTGTGGGTGGGTTTGTCGATGATCTGCTTAAAACCCATGGCTGAGAGGGCGGTGAGAAAAGCTTCACAGCTGGATGAGGGAGACGGGTTGTCTACATGCAGGTTGAAATCTCCTAGAACTATAGCCGGGGAGTCCAGATTTATGTGATTGCGATTATTTCAACAATAAGATATCCACAACGATGAATATGCATGAGATAGATTTGTATACAATGGAGGCAGTGCATGCAAATCTTTCTCATGCATATTCAGTGTAGATATCCTGAAAACCTGGTTTGTTTGTGCACTTGAGGACTGGAGTTCGCCATCCCTGAACTAGGTGGTTACCTAGAGCATCAAAATTTGAGGGGGTAGCAAAATCCCTCTAAACAAAAAATAAAGCCTGTTACCTGTTCTGATTATGAACCTGAAACTCAGCGGAACTCACTGCTCTGTTGGTTATGGGTGGCAAAATCCTACCAGCACGAATCCCAGAGGGGGACGGTCGAAAACTGCCAAAGAAGGGAGCGCAGTGCTGGAGCTGCCGCTAATAGGTAAGCTGGGAGTAGGGGGTGCATGACCAACTTCTCTTGCACCAGCCTTGCTTGCTTAACTATAGTTTTTATTTTTGATGATCTTTATGTAGTCCTTTTGTCCGATTATATGTTATATACAGTATTTATGTTTATGTGCTGAGATGATTTTACTGTTGGTATAGAGGAGATGTTCTTATCCCTTTATTTCTTTATTTATTTTATTTAACGTATTTATATACCGTTTTACCAATATAACATTGACCAAAGTGGTTTACAACAACATAATTATAATCAAACCAACATAAAATATATCTTTAAAAACAAATAAAGAGATTTTATCAGCTTAGAGAGAGATAGAATGCATTTTTATTATGTATTTTGCAGTATTTTCTTTTTATGATCGGAAGTTATCTGAGCTGATTTTGGAAGAGTGATTTCTAGATGTAATAAAGTAGATACATTGTTTCACAGTATGTGTTTGATATTCACACAAATGGTATGAATAAACCCTTTAATAGCTATGTACACCCGACAAAGAGGCTAGGAAATAAATAAAAAAAGGGGGGAAACAATAAACGTCCTGGTCAAATTAGCTGAGATAATGCCTTTACTTAGCAAACAGTTAGCATTAATGTAAATGGAAGACACTCATTTGATACTCTTTAGTTTGTGAATCTGGCCTAGGACATCCTCCAAGTTCACAGTGATTTGGTTCAGTTCATCTGACATATCACCCTTGAAAACCATCTCTGGAACTGGTATCTCCCCAACATCCTCATTAGTAAACATGGAAGCAAAGAATTCATTAGTCTTTCTGCAATGGCTTTATCTTCCCTAACGGCCTCTTTAACCCCTTGGTCAAGTAACAGTCAAACCAACTCCCTCACAGGTTTATTGCTTTGGATATATTTTAAAAAGTTATTATTATGAGCTTTTGTCTCTATGGCCAATTTAATTTCAAATTCTTTCTTAGCTTGTGTTATCATTGTTTTTTTTACACTTGACAATGCTTATGCTTTTTCTTATTTTCTTCAGATGGGCCTTCTGATTTTTGAAGGATTGTTTTTGGCTTAAATAGCCTCTTTTACCTCACTTTTTAAAGATGCCAGTAATTGTTTGTCCTTCCTTCCACCTTTCTTAATGCGTGAAATACATCTGGAATGTGCTTCTAAGATTGTATTTTTAAACAATTTCCATGCTTGTACATTTTTAACCTTTGCAGCTGTACCTTTCAATTTTTCTCTATTTTCCTCAATTTATCAGTTTTCCTTTTGAAAATTTAGTGTTAAAGCTGCAAATTTACATATTGTCCCCTTCCAGTCATTAGTTCAAATTTGATCATGTTATGATCACTATTACCTCACTATTGTTACCTTTCTCACCAAATCCACCATTCCACAAAGAGATCTCTCTCTCTCTCTCTCTCATTGGTTCCTTAATTAATTGCTCCATGAAGCATTTGTTTATTCCTTTCAGGAACTTTATGACTCTAGCATATTCTGATGATATATTTACCCAGTAAATATTGGGGTAATTGAAATCTCCCATTATTGCTGCACTGCCACATTGGTTAGCTTCCCTGATCTCTCTTAGCATTTCATCATCTATCTGATCATTTTGGCCAGGTGGACGGTAGTATACTATCACTATTCTCTTACCCCAACCCTCATGGGATTTCAACCCATATAGATTCTTCTGAGCATGTAGTATGATCTTTATCCCATTGGACTCTATACCCTCCCGAACATAAAGTGCTACACCCCCATCCAGTTGATCCTACCTATCATTGCGTTATAATTTGTACCCTGATATAGCACTGTCCCATTAGTTATCCACCTTCCTGCACAGTTTCTGAGATGCCAATTATGTCTATCTCATCATTCACTGCTATACAAACAATCCATGAACCGAAAATCATGTGAAAAAACTTCCCAAAAATTATAATATTTTTTCCCTTGCACATCCCTAATATCTCTTCTTCCTTCACTGTCTCTCGCAGCAGGATCCATCACTGGTGCTTGCCCACCTCGACTTTAGCGAAGACTCACAGGTCTTTGGTCACCTGGTGAGAACCCTTTTGTCCCTAAAGGGTATCAGGCTTAAAAGTCTATCTCTCTGTAACTTATAAGAAGGACCCTCAGGCAGGGAGGGCACTGGGAGGTGTCACTTCTAAAATAAACTCCTTTGGGTGAAGCTGGGAGGCCCTACCAGAGTGTGGAAAAAGTACATCTTTACCCTCTGAGTGCTTCCTTAAACTGAACCTTATGGTGTGTTAAAATGGCTGTGCTAAATAGTCTTCAGTCATCCAATCCAGACCCTCCAGGTTAGAGGGAATGAGGGTATGAATAGCTTCTTAGAAAGTGTGTTCTAAGGGGTGATCTATACATGGACAATGACATCTGCTGGCCAGACCTGGAGCATCTGCCACAATTAGATTTCCCATCTAGAGGCCGATGTGCTAAGACGCTTACACTATGCTGGAAGCCTGTACTATCATTTAATCTGCCTAGTGATGTCAGAAGTGCCGGTCCCAGATTATGGTAAGCCGCTACCATGATCCGGGCTGAAGACAAACCTAGAAAGGTACCTAGAGGGTGGGAGGGTAAGAGCTGGAGTGTGTGGGAGGTCCTGGAGAGTTAAAATTTTAAAAAATTGTATTGAACCTGGGAGCAGGGATTGGATGGAGAGATTTTTGGGGAAGCTGTAGGCTCGGCCTGGCAGGGCCGAGCTTTTGGAACTAGGATGGGAGGGAGGACAGGGATTCTGTTAGAGCCAGTAGGCCCGTGATTCTTATTTTTTTTTAATTTTGCACTTCACCACTTAATCAGCTATGTTCTTTTGAATATAGTCGGTTAAGGATAAAGTTATCCGGGAACACGTTCTCGGAAAACTTTACACCTGCTCTCATGCACTTCTAGAGTTAGTCAAATAACTTATCGGAGTTAGCCGGATAAGTTATTCAGCTAATTCAACCTTGCCCCAGAATGCCCCCAAAATGCCCCTTGCTTATTTGGTTAAATCTTACCTGGATAATGACTTGATTGGCTAATTTCTAGCTGGATAAGCTAGAGAAATATTTAAAACAAGCCACTTATGTGGATGACTAGTCAGTTATCTCTGTTTAAATAGCTTTGAATATTCACCTGTATGTTACTGTTGTTGTCGTCTGGGAAGCTGCAGTCCTGGTGTGGACCCTTGAGCCGAACCACCCTGGGTAGAGTAGCTCGGGAGGCGGAGACTCAGGCACAGATCTTCACCCGGGAACCAGGAACCCCCCAGGAGGAGCCCATAGGGTCCTAGAACCTTGGGACTTAAGAGACACAGGTACAGGTCTTCACCCGGGAACCGGGAACCCCCCAGGAGGAGCCCGTAGGGTCCCAGAACCTTGGGACTCAGGAGTAAGGTCTCAGTCTCTAGGAAAGGCCTGGAAAAGGTTAAGTCACAGAGTCCAGTGGCAGGGAGCAGGTAGGCCCAGCGAGGGCAGGACAGACAGGTAACTGGAATGGTGTCTGTGTAACCTCGTGGAGTATGACCGGCACAAGGCAGGACCGGAGCCAGCAGCGTGTAGAGACTCAGACTTGGCAGCGAGTAGCAGGAGAAGAAACCCAAGTCAAACTGGCAGCCAATGGAAACAGTCCTGTGAACAGACCGGGGTTGGAGGCTGACGGCAAACAGAAGCAGAGTCGGGCACAAGCTGAAGTCAGTGGCAGGCTGCAGGCAGAGGCGGAGTCGGGTACACGCTGAGGTCAGGGGCTGGCGGCAGGCAGAAGCGGAGTCAGGAACGAGCAGTGGTCAATGGCAGGAAGCAGTACAGCAGAGATGCAACTAAGAACTACAAGCAGTAGCGACCCTCGTTGCAAGGTAATGAGAAACCCGATGAACGCCGGTTAAATCAGGCTTGGGGCGTGGCATGGTTAACTCAGGCGGAGCCAGACTTCCGGTGAGCGTGCGTCCATAACGCTTCCTTGCGCGCATGCAGGGCCGCAGAGAGACGGCCCAGCAATGGCGGACGCCCCATAGACCCAGCAGAGTCGCGGGAGCGGCGTTCCCGGCATAGAAGGTGAGCCCTGAATACGGCAATTAGAGGGGAAGCGGTGGAGACCGCAACAGTACCCCCCCTTTACGGCCCCTTTTAAGAGGACCGGGTTTCTCTGGATGGTCCCGGTGAAACTGGTGCAGAAGTTCTTTATCCAAAATATTCCGACTGGGCTCCCAGGTGTTATCCTCGTCACCACAACCTTCCCATGCCAGTAAATATTCCCATCGGCGATTGTGAAATCGAATGTCCAGGACGTCCCGTACTTGGTATGTAGGATCATCCTCAACGGTCGTGGTTACAGGATCCGGAGGTGCAGGATGGTTCCGGGAGAGAACCACAGGCTTGAGTAACGAAGCATGGAACACGTTGTGTACCTTGAAGGAAGAAGGTAACCGCAGCCGATATGATACCATTCCCACTCGTTCAGCCACTCGAAACGGGCCACAGAACTTTGGGGCGAATCTTCGAGATGGGAGTCGAAGATGCAAATTCCTTGTGCTTAGCCAGACTCTATCCCCTGGCTGGAAGGTAGGTGCTGGCCGACGATGGCAATCGGCCGTTAGTTTAGCTTTTGCAGTAGCTCGGAGACTCTGCCTTCGTGTCATGTGCCACAAAGCCTGGAGCTGTTGAGCTGTAATTTGAGCAGCGGGTGAGGCACTGGGAGCCTCTAGTGGGAGTGGTGGTCGCAATGGTTTGCCATACACCAAATGGAACGGAGATTTGCCCGTGGCTGCATGGACTTGATTGTAATAGGCAAATTCCGCTCAAGGTAGCAGCTCGGCCCAGTTATCTTGTCTCTCATTAATGAAGGCCCGGAGATATGCCTTCAGCGTTCTGTTCATTCTCTCGGTCTGCCCGTTGCTCTGCGGATGAAAAGCAGTGGAAAAACTAAGCTTAACTTGGAAGCATTTGCAGAGAGCTCTCCAGTAGCGGGCCACAAACTGCGACCCTCTGTCCGAAACAATATCTTGTGGGAGACCGTGGAGCCTGAACACATGTTGAGTGAACAGGAGGGCCAACTCGGGTGCAGTGGGAAGCTTAGGCAGGGGGACCAGATGGACCATCTTGGAAAAAGGTCGACCGTGACCCAGACGACCGTGTGTCCCTGAGAGGGGGGCAGGTCCACGACAAAATCGGTGGCTATATGGGTCCATGGTTCGGTGGGAACCTGGAGCGGATGCAAGAGACCATAAGGAGAGCCAGAATTGGGCTTCTGGCGAGCGCAGGTAGGGCAAGAGGCCACATAAGAAGCGACGTCCCGCCGGATGTTGGGCCACCAATAGTACCGGTTGACCAGTTCTAGAGTTCTTTCACGCCCGGCATGTCCTCCAATTAAGGAGTCGTGGGCCCATCGTAGCGCCGTCAAGCGGTCCCGGCGGGCGAGCACTGTGCGGTCTTGCGAGAGGATGGTCAAGGCTGAAAGCCGAACCTTAGAGGGGTCCAAGATGAACTGTGGAGGATCCACCTCCTCTTCGGCACAGGCGATACGAGACAGGGCATCTGCTCGGAGGTTCTTGGCAGCAGGACGGTATTGTACTATGAAATCGAATCGACTGAAGAACAAGGCCCAGCGGGCTTGGCGGGGGTTCAGTCGTTGAGCCTGGGTAAGAAATTCTAAGTTCTTGTGATCCGTATAAACGGTAGTTGTGTGCAAGGAGCCTTCGAGCCACTGTCTCCATTCCTCGAAGGCAAGTTTTATTGCCATCAATTCCTTATCCCCAATGGAATAGTTGATTTCTGCGGGTGAGAACTTCCGGGAATAATAAGAACACGGCAGGAGTTGTCCCGAGTCAGAGTGCTGACTGAGAACGGCACCCACAGCGATGCTGGAGGCGTCGACCTCTACGATGAATGGTCGTGTGGGGTCCGGGTGTCGGAGACAGACCTCCGAGAGGAAGGCCTCTTTGAGATCAGAAAAGGCCGCGATGGCCGCCTCTGGCCAATGCTTGACATCTGCTCCTTTCCGGGTCAAGGCGGTGAGAGGAGCCACACGGTGAGAGTAGCGTGGAATAAAATGCCTATAAAAGTTCGCAAAGCCCAGAAAGTGCTGGAGGGCTTTGAGACCTGTGGGCTGTGGCCATTTCGTGATGGCGGCTACCTTTTCTGGGTCCATGCGGAAACCTGCTGCTGATACAATATACCCCAAGAAGGGTAGAGACTCCACTTCAAACACACATTTCTCCAGCTTGGCATAGAGGTGATTGGCCTGGAGAGCCTGAAGAACTTGGCAGACATGCTGACGGTGGGAGACTATATCCTTGGAGTAGATAAG
Organism: Rhinatrema bivittatum; assembly: GCF_901001135.1. Lineage (NCBI taxonomy): Eukaryota > Metazoa > Chordata > Amphibia > Gymnophiona > Rhinatrematidae > Rhinatrema > Rhinatrema bivittatum. Next base: position 368,710,460 of record NC_042620.1, on the reverse strand, counting down.
GACGTCGTCCAAATAGACGATTACATGGGAGTGGAGCATCTCTCGAAGAACCTCATTTATGAGGTGCTGGAAGACGGCGGGGGCATTACAAAGCCCAAAGGGCATCACAAGGTACTCGTAATGCCCGTCACGTGTGTTGAACACCGTCTTCCACTCGTCTCCTGGGCGAATACGTACGAGGTTATAAGCCCCTCTCAGGTCCAGCTTGGTAAAGATGCGGGCACCTTGGAGACGGTCCAGTAGCTCTGGGATGAGTGGCAACGGCTAACGGTTTCGCTTAGTAATGGCGTTGAGACCACGATAGTCAATGCATGGTCGTAGCGAACCATTCTTTTTGCCCACAAAAAAGAACCCCGCACCTGCTGGTGAGCGGGAAGGACGAATAAATCCTTTGGCTAAGTTCTCGGAGATGTATTGAGACATCGCCTTAGTCTCGGGTAGCGAGAGAGGATATACACGACCACGGGGTGGAGTGGTACCAGGAACCAGATCAATGGGGCAGTCAAAGGGTCTGTGTTCCGGAAGGATATCCGCCATCTCCTTGGAGAAGACGTCTTGAAACTCCTGATAAGCCTCTGGCAGGAGGTGTGTAGAACAGAGTTGCAGAGCGCTGGGAGGACGAGGAAGCCTCAAACATTGGTCAAAGCAAGCAGGACCCCAGCTAACCAGCTGGAAGTCATCCCATCTGATGATGGGGGAGTGTTGGCGAAGCCACGGAAGTCCCAGCACCAATGGATGCACGGCTCGTTCCAGAACGAGTAACGAGATCTCCTCGGAATGGAATAGACCTATCTGCAAGGTCAATGGTCTCGTAGAGCAGGAGATGATTCCAGGCAACAAGGTCCCACGAATTGAAGAGATGCGCAAGGGAGGATTCCTTGGTTCTGTGGGTAACCCCAGTTGGTTCACCAGCTCGGCCACAATAAAGTTCCCCTCGGCTCCAGAGTCAACAAAGGCCCGTATCTGGATCTCCCCACCGGGGTACTTGAGGGTGACAGGCAGTGTACAGAGAGGAGCGGATCCGGTAGCGCCTAGGTGTAGCTCCTCGGTATAACCTAGGCACGGCCGTTTCCCGGACGCTCAGTGCAGGCTGATAGATAATGTCCTTTACCTCCACAATAAAGGCAGAGGCCTAGTGAGCGCCGACGGCTCCTCTCTTCCGGAGTAAGTGGTGATCTGCCCAGCTGCATAGGCTTAGAAGCAGGGTTAGAAGCAGGAGGGATCCTTTGCTGAGAAGACCTGGAGGAGGTGTGTAGACGGGTCTGACTCCTGTTACCAGACTGAGTCTCTCTGTCACGCTGTTGGAGCCAACGGTCTACCTTGCCTGCAATGTCTATTAAGTCATTCAGCTCCTCAGGAATCTCCCGTCCCGCTAATTCATCTTTTATTCGCCCGGCCAGACCTTCAAGGAAGATACCCTTTAAACAATCATTCTGCCAAGCCAGTTCCATAGCCAGAGTCCGGAAGTTGATGATGTATTCTGCTACTGGACGTGTGCCCTGTCGAAGATGCAGAAGTTCAGATGCCGCTGTGGACTGGCGTGCAGGGTCATCAAAGGCCAGGCGAAACTGCAGAAGGAATTACTGGAGATTCTGTAGCAGCGGGTCAGAGCACTCCCACAATGGGGAGGCCCACTCTAGCGCCTTGCCATCGAGTAACGAAAAGATGTATACCACCTTGGCCGCCTCTGTGGGAAACTGGGCTGGTAGCAAGGTGAACCGTACCTGACATTGGTTCAGAAACCCACGACAGGACTTACTGTCTCCAGCATACCTGCTGGGAGCTGGTAATTGAGTCTGGTGTACAGCGCCTGAAACGGAAGGCCCTTGTCGGGTAGAAGCTTCTAGCGAGAGACCAGTTGATCCACCGTGGCAGCAAGAGTGTCAATACAATGTTGCTGCTGTTGAAGGCGTTGCGCCATTCCAGGTATAGCCTGCAGACTGGGGGACTCCGCCGAGTCCATGGCCTTGCAAACTGTTGCAGTCTGGTAAGCTGCAGTCCTGGTGTGGACCCTTGAGCCGAACCACCCTGGGTAGAGTAGCTCGGGAGGCGGAGTCTCAGGCACAGATCTTCACCCGGGAACCAGGAACCCCCCAGGAGGAGCCCGTAGGGTCCTAGAACCTTGGGACTTAAGAGACACAGGTACAGGTCTTCACCCGGGAAACGGGAACCCCCCAGGAGGAGCCCGTAGGGTCTCAGAACCTTGGGACTTAAGAGACAGAGGTACAGGTCTTCACCCGGGAACCGGGAACCCCCCAGGAGGAGCCCGTAGGGTCCCAGAACCTTGGGACTCAGGAGTAAGGTCTCAGTCTCTAGGAAAGGCGTGGAAAAGGTTAAGTCACAGAGTCCAGTGGCAGGGAGCAGGTAGGCCCAGCGAGGGCAGGACAGACAGGTAACTGGAATGGTGTCTGTGTAACCTTGTGGAGTATGACCGGCACAAGGCAGGACCGGAGCCAGCAGCGTGTAGAGACTCAGACTTGGCAGCGAGTAGCAGGAGAAGAAACCCAAGTCAAACTGGCAGCCAATGGAAACAGTCCTGTGAACAGACCGGGGTTGGAGGCTGGCGGCAAACAGAAGCAGAGTCGGGCACAAGCTGAAGTCGGTGGCAGGCTGCAGGCAGAGGCGGAGTCGGGTACACGCTGAGGTCAGGGGCTGGCGGCAGGCAGAAGCGAAGTCAGGAGCGAAGCAGAGGTCGGTGGCAGGCGGCACTATCGCTGTTGCCTTATGCTTTTCCAGATTTGCATAAGATCTAGGATAACAGCCTGCAGCAGAACTGTTGACTAGGCACGAGCTGCATGACAGCAGTGTCATGGGGGAAGGGGGATGCAAGAGCAATAATTGTGCATACATTAATCGCTGCAGGGTTAGAGAGAATTATTCTACTTATGCCTGCCTACTTCAAACAGCTTACATAACTATAGACTGTTGCATATACAACAATTTTGCTGCAAAAAAAGTGCCTTCCCCATAGAGTTTACAAAATTCTAAGTGCACGTGCAACAACTTTGCACACAATGTTAACCATTGTGCAAATAAGTGCCTTCCCCAAAAAAGAAGTACATTTTTAACTTTATGTCTGTCTGGTGCACCTTTTCAGATGTTTTCTGTACACAATCATTTTTTTTTTTTGCACATGCAAATCAAGATGTTTGCACATAAATCATGTTTCATTTTCACTACACATATTTTTGTGTGCATGTTTTTGGGTAGGCGTGCTTATTTTAATACTTCCGATGCATTACTGTGTGAGTAAAGAAAGCATGAGTTAGAATTTAGCTCACATTTTTTACTCACATTTTATTACATTGAGCCCCTAGTTACTAGGTTGCAATGATTCTGCTTAACTGACTTTATGGTCAATTACTGTACTGTTCTCCTTAGGTAGAATGAGGAGGCCATTAAATAACTTTGCAAGAAATTTTTTCCTTATAAGACATCCATATTCACTGGACCTTTTCATTATGTGTACCCTGGTTCATTGCATTTTGCTCTACTGGGTGATAGGAGTAGACTCTCTTGTATTTGTAGTATGGAGGCAGGTAGGGATGGCAAGCAAATGATCTAGGGAGGTATTGCCTTCCTCTAAAAAACATAATAATTTGTTGCTCAGTACCTAATCACCCAGTCTCCTGGTTTTGCAATGCTTCAGTGCGACCAAATGAGTATCCATGCATTGAAAACTGTTTCCAAAGTGGCACTTGGGTCCATGAAGGATGTCACTACCCTTTAGACAGCCTAGTGGTGGAATAAAAATACCCATCCAGTGGAATGCCTGATGAAACTAGCATGGTTGAGAGAGATGGTTCTCAAATATTGACGCTTGAGAGCCTGTGATTAGTAATGCAAATTGAAAGTGATTTTTTTTAAATGCATGGATATTGATACTCAGTCTTAGTCACATCAAGCTACATTATTTATTTATTTATTTAAGGCCTTTATATACCGACTTTCTTGATACAAATCAAATCAACTCGGTTTACATCGAACTAAGCAGTTAACCATAACCAATTAACAAAAGACAAAATTTGATGCAGCATAAAGTTACATTATAACAAGGGAGCAAAAACTGGGGATAGGAAAATAAAGGGGGGAGAACAGAGATAGTTTACTATATACAGGTGGGGTTGTGGGAGGGAGGCAAGGAGCCAATCTCATTATGATGTATTAGCGAGTCTTAGTGCTAGTTTAATTACAGTGGAGATGGGAACAGTTCTGAGTCATGCTGGGAACAGTACTGAGTCATGCTATTGGACTAGGAACAGGGAAAGGCTCGACCGAAAAACCATGTCTTGAGTTTCTTTTTAAAAGTTAGGAGACAGGTTTCCTGCCTGAGGTCCAGGGGCATGGAGTTCCAAATGGAGGGACCTATTGTTGAAAATGCCCGGTCTCTGATGTTTGAGTGGTGCACCGCTTTGATAGGGGGAACGTGTAAGGATCCTTTGTAGGCTTCCCTTAAGGGTCTGGCTGTAGAGTGAAGTTTGAGAGGGTGTAGCAGGTCAAGAGGCGTCTGGTGGTGAATGTTTTTGTGAATAATTGTAAGTGATTTATGTAGAATCCTAAAGTTTACTGGGAGCCAATGAAGATCTTTTAATATGGGCGAGATGTGCTCTCTCCGATTAGTATTTGTCAGGATTCTTGCCGCCGCATTTTGAAGCAGCTGGAGGGGTTTTATTGTAGTAGCAGGAAGACCTTGCAAGATGGAGTTGCAGTAATCGACCTTAGAGAACAGGATGGCTTGGAGGACCGATCTGAAATCATGATGGAAGAGAAGCGGCTTGAGTTTTTTGAGTACCTGTAGCTTGTAGAAGCACTCCTTCGTAGTGTGGTTTATAAATTTCTTTAGGATCAGGTGACTATCTATTATGACTCCAAGGTCTCTTGCGTGGGAAATTTGTGTGTTGGTGTGTAGCTTTTGATGGAAGGGACTACCTTCTGGGGTGATGAGCAGGAGTTCTGTCTTGTTAGTGTTAAGGCCCAGGTTGAGGCTTGAGAGGTAGAGGTTGATCGTTTGCAAGTGAGAATCCCATATTTTGAGGGCTGAATCCAGTGAATTAGATATAGGGATTAAAATTTGAACGTCGTCTGCATATATGTAGAACTTCAGATTTAATTTTGAGAGTAAATGGCAGAGAGGGAGTAGGTAGATATTGAACAGAGTGGGCGATAATGAGGAGCCTTGGGGGACTCCGAATGGGGAGTTAGTGCGAGGAGATTCTTTGTTATTGATTTTTACCTTGTAGCCTCTGTTGCTAATGAAAGAGTCGAACCATCTGAGGGCGGGTCCTGTGACTCCTATGTCTGATAACCGGTTTATAAGGGTAGTATGATTTATGGTGTCGAAAGCCGCTGAGATATCAAGAAGAACTAAGAGGAAGGACTGTCCTTTGTCAATGCCAGTGTATAGCTGATCTAGGAGCAAGATGAGGAGAGTTTCAGTGTTGTGTTCTTTTCGGAATCCATATTGTGAAGGGTGTAGAATATTTTGTTCCTCCAGGTAATTTGAGAGTTGGCTATTTACAATTTTCTCCATGATCTTGGCTACAAACGGCAGATTTGATATGGGACGATAGTTGTTGGGATCATTCGGGTCCAGGTTTGGTTTTTTGAGGATGGTTTTCAGGGTGGCCAGTTTGAGAGCATCCAGGAAGTTTGCTTGTGAGAGGGAGCAGTTGATAATATCTGCTAGATGTTTAGAGAAAGATTCTGGTATGAGAATCAAGAGTTTGGATGGGATTTGGTCTAGAGGGTGAGAAGAGGGTTTCATTCTTTTTATTAGGGTTTCCACCTCTATAGCATAGGTGGGATCAAAGGATTCCAAACCAACATCTAGGTTCGGGGGAAGGGGGGGATCTGGAGGCAGCATGTTAAGGTTAGAAGGTAATCTAGCCAGGGTATTGGATATTTTGTTCTGGAAGAATAAGGCCAGATCATTGGCTTACGATTGGGCTAGGTCATCGGGGATTGTAGGGGGGGCAGTCTTGGTGAGTTCCGAAATGTACGAGAAGAGAGCCTTCGCATCGAAGATCATATCATGGATACGGTGGGTGTAGAAATCCCTTTTTGTTCGTAGCGTTGCAGTTCTGTATTGGTGGAGAGCGGCTTTGTATGAGGTTAGGGAGTGAGGGTTGGGGTTCTTCCTCCATTCCTTTTCTTTCCGTCTCAGGCCTTGCTTTTGGGCGCGGAGCTCCTTTGAGAACCATGGCTGCTTGTTATTTGGAGAGGGGTTAAAATTTTTTGTCGACAGTGGGCATAAGTTGTTGGCAATAGTTTCAGTGATGTTTTGCCAAGAGAGGAAGGCTGCATTGGGGTTTGATAGATCCAGGTTAGTAAGTTCTTTGATCAGTGAGTTGCTGAGGGCCTCTGATGGGCAGGGTTTCCTATAGTGGAGGGTGGAGAGCTGAGGGGGTGCAGACAGTCTTGTCATTGATCTGAGGGTGGAGGAGACCAAGAGATGGTCTGACCATGGGACTGAGAGGCAAAGAGGGGGGGGGGAGAGAGGGGTGAGGCTGGTGTTTGTGAAGATAAGGTCGAGAGTGTGACCTGCTTTATGTGTGGGTTGGTTGACGAGTTGTTTGAAGCCCATGTCCAAAAGTGAGAATAAAAAGGCTTCGCAGTTGGAAGATTGAGGCTTGGCGTCTATGTGTAGATTAAAGTCCCCAAGGATAATGGCTGGTGAATCCAAGTTTAAGTATTTTGCAATGATTTCCACTATAGGGGAGGCATCTAGGGCTAGTAATCCAAGGGGGGGTGTATGTGAGGAGGATTTGGAGAGATTTGGATTTGAATAGGCCCACCTCTAGTTTTGGTATTGTATTGATAGGTTGTAGGATGAGATTAAGCGCTTTTTTGGCAGCCAGAAGGAGACCTCCCCCTTTTTTCTTTTGTCTAGGGATGGAGAAGACATCATACATCTGGGTAGGAAGTTGATTTCTCAGGACTGTGTCTGTAGGCTTCAGCCAAGTCTCTGTGATGGCACAGATGTCTGGTTTGGCGTCAAGCAGGTGATCGTGTAGAATGTGGGTTTTTTTGATGATTGATTGGGCATTGAATAGTGATAGAGTGAATAGAGCAAGTCCAAGGAGTTGAGTAATAGGGGAGATCATGACCGGGGTGCGATTTCTGCGAGATATAGGATGGTATCGCAGCGGAGGCTTCATCTTGAGGGAAGTACTGTGATATAGTATGGATATTGAGTATCCTAGCATCCTAATTGGATTATCGTAATTGCTTGGACCGGATTTGTCAGCAGTGGTTATCCTATGGCCTGAGGGGATATGATGAGTTGTGGATATGGTCTATGAGGGGGGTAAGATTGGTGAAGCGTAGTGGTGATGTTCCGTAGTTGGACGAATGCTGGGGTGGTTGGACGACTGCTGGGGTGGTTGGACGACTGCTGGAGTGGCTGGATGACTGCTGGAGTGGCTGAGTGGATGCTGGATGGATGATGGAGTGGCTGGATGACTGCTGGAGTGGCTGGATGACTGCTGGAGTGGCTGAGCAGATGCTGGATGACTGCTGGAGTGGCTGGATGACTGCTGGATGGAAGATGGAGAGGATGGGTGGTTGTTGGAGAGGCTGGGCGAATGTTGGGGGGAGAGCTGAGGAGGTCGGTTGTGGTGTAGAAATTCCGGTTGATGTAGAATGTGTAGTTGCAGCTTCTATGTTCTGGTGCGCACGAAGGGGCGCACAAAGGGGCAGGCTCCTTTGTCGCGCACCTTCGGCGTGCGACGCCCGGCGCGCGGTGCCTGGAGGGAGTGCTTGGGTTTAAATCCCCTGAAGAAGCCTCCCTATTGGTCCTCGGGCTTCCTTCTCGCCGATTGGATGATCCTCGGGGTGGAGGCGGAGCGCGAGGTCCGCGAAGGACGTCGGGTCGGCGCGACGCGGCGAGCCTCGTGGCCGGTGGGGGAGACAGAGGAGGTAAGAGATGTTTTTGCCGGCCTTACCCCGACGGGCTCTTGCGCCGGCTGTGCAGGCCCAGGCTCCCACCCCAGTCCGGTCGTCCGTTTCGGGTTCCGGGTCCGGGCGCGCGGGAAAAGGGCGCCTGGAGGGAGTGCTGGGGTTTAAAGACCCTGAAGAAGCCTCCTTATTGGTCCTCGGGCTTCCTTCTCGCCGATTGGATGATCCTCGGGGTGGAGGCAGAGCACAAGGTCCGGGAAGGACGTCAGGTCGGCGCGGCAAGCCTCGTGGCCGGTGGGGGAGACAGAGGAGGTAAGAGATGTTTTTGCAGGCCTTACCCCGACGGGCTCTCGCGCCGGCTGCGCAGGCCCAGGCTCCCACCCCAGTCCGGTCGTCCGCTTCGGGTTCCAAGTCCGGGCGCGCGTTAAATCTTAAAAAGACAAATTTCCAGAAATGTCTTTCATCCTTAAACTGTATATTTAAGTGTGTTATACTTTGCTGTTTTAAAATAATTTTGTGGTGCTTAACTACAACCATGGCAATACAGAAGAGCTATTGCTTATTTGACTCCCTTGCTTCCATTTTATATTTAGTTACTTTTTGGATCCTGGTTTTCCCTCTTTAATTAAACCCTCACCCCGGATGATGTACCTAGGCAGCTCAGGAATCCCCTGTTCTGCCACTAAGGTAGGGGCTGCTGAAAAGCCCCTTCTAAGAACATCCTTTGGCAGTGCTCTGAGGCAGAGTTGGGCTTCCTGTGATGGCATAAATCATCTTCCCTCCCTCCAGCGCATGACCTCTGCAGGACAGCAGGCTTGAACACAAGTCTCCTGTGCCGCAATGCATAACACTGTGGATTGGGTCACAAGGTCAGTGGCTCGGCCTCAAGTTTAGTAGAACCTGAACTGTGCTGGTTTTGGAAGCTGACTGATGAACATTTAAGTGAAACCCCATTCTGAAGGTTTAATGAAACACTTCTAAGTCATAGCCAGACTTAATGCAGGTAGGGCTCTGCGTAAATCTAGTGAAGACTCTGCATGGATGCTAAACCGCAGTGCTTTTTCAGCAGCTCTCTTTAGAAATGTTCCCGGTCTCCTAATTCTTTACATCTTAGAAAGGACAGAAAATTGGAGCACTTAGAAGTAGGTATCTCGGCAAGAAACAGTATCTATGATATCAATGTAATGCATCGATGTTAGAGAAAAAGTAGCAGCCTTCTAAAAAGAGAGAAGTAAACAAAGAACTCTGATTGCTTGGATACTTTCACCAACTAGTCAATTACAGTCAATTATTGTGCTTCAACTATCTTTAGCATGCTTTCAGTGTGTTCAATTTAGCTTGCCCTCTTTCATGAGTTTGCAATTTTCTCATTCTGTCTAAAATAATCTAACTAGAGACTCCATGAAAAGCGCCAGCAATTAAGTATATCACAATTGCAATACTTTTGACTGAAACCTGATTTGATTCAGTTGAAAATGACTTTAGTGCATTGAATTTACGGTTCATTAACAAGTGCTGAGATGTCAGTGTGTTAGTGTGAACCTGATGCAGATGATAATTTGGTTTCTAATGAGCTTCCCAGGCGGTAGCCTACTATACAGCGTGGAACATTCTTTGGTAAAGAGCAAACCATACCTGTCTGATCATGAATGTTATGATAGGGTGTAAAGATGGCTTATCCTACCAGCAAAAGTTCAAGTCTAGGTCTTACTGCACACTTGAATGACATCTATCTGATAAGGATATCTACTGACAGGAAAGCACAAAGCATCTCACATGGCAGACTAGTCATTCCGGCACCCAAATAATCATGATGAGAAAGAGGAATTTTCTTGCAGAATGCTTTCAACTATGGATCTTATGAATGAAACACACTTCATCCTTTTCAATGTTTTACAGGCCATAAAAGGCCAGATTTCACTCAACTTGAAAGCTGACAAGCATCTTGGCAGATGTTCCAGCATGTCTGTCTGACACTGGGCTAACACTGACACTCACAACATTGTTTGGAAATGAGATGCATGAATCGCTAGAGCTGTCCTTAGCAAAATATATTAAACTGAATTGAATTCACTGGATGTTCAGGGACATGCACAGGCCTCTTGCAAGATATGATGGACAGGATTCATTCGTGACAATCTGATGAGCTTAGGAGCTCTGCTTCAAAATTTATCTACCTATCACCATTTCAGAGAGAGTGGGCATAGCGCTGGACTTATCTCCTCCTGCTCCGGAGAGTAGGTGCAAATCCCCTGGTTTGTGGAGACACATTTACCTGCAACTCCTTGCATACAAAGCTGACAGTTCAGGTGTTTTTTAAATATGAGCACTTTCTGCTATCCTCAATCCAGACAGCTCGAGAGAAAAGGCAAATGGTGTGAGAACTTCATGTCTTCTCAGCATGACTGGATGATTGCCCAGGCTAACCTTTACTAGGCTGAAACAAATTGTTGCGAAAGTCGGCCGAATGGGACCGCAGCCAGACCCCTCCCACCTACCGGCTTGGCCGCCTCCACCTCCTCAGACCCGGGAATCTCGCTTCAGCCAGCGGTCGCAGCCAGCGAGCTGTGCCATGGCCCTCCCTCTGGACCGCCATGCCGACTCTGCGTGCAGGATGGTATGCTGGCGGCTCCTGTTCTGGCTTTCCTCCTGACCCCCAGCTTCCCAGGTGCGCGTGCGCACGCCACCTCTCCCCTATTCAAGGGTCACCGTGGGAGGGGCCCAGAGTCCTCTTCCCAAACCTGCAGGTATTTAAGGCAGGGCCCGCTTCTCAGGCCTTGCCTTGGCTACTCCTGGCTCCAGCTCCTGTTTGGATTCTCCGTCGTCTGTTACCTGTTTTCTTTCTTCTGCTTCTTCGTGCCAAGACCCTTTCCTGACTACGAGATACGCTGCCTGCCAAGACCCTAGCCTGCCTGACTACCAGATACGCTGCCTGCCAAGATCCTTGCCTGCCTGACTATGAGATACGCTGCCTGCAAAGACCCTTGCCAGCTTCGCCATGAGGTACACCTTTGCCTAAGTCCTTGCCTGCAGACTCTAGTTCACCTCTAGCCTGAGACCCCGGTACCCAAGGGCTCAACCTGCGGGGAATGAGGGCTGGTAGTGGTGAAGGACCTGAGGGGTCTTGGGTCTCCTATTGTCTCGCCTACCATCAGAAGGGCCCTCTGGGTCTCCTCCCCATTGGTTCCCTACTCTGCCAGCACAAGGATCCACTATCGTAATACAAATAACTGTGCAAAGCAGATCTTGTTCACAAAACCCTGCAAAGGATAGTCTGCCTTACTCAATGACATGTTGATAGTGTCTTTACTGCAAACAGCATGTTCTTCTGTTTATCGTCCTTGGATCCCTTGATATTGAAATTTCTTCTCATCTCTTCTGCTCCCAAGCCCTGTCCCCACCCCTTCCAAAAGCCCTTTTCGCCCAGATGACACAGGGACCTCTTCCCAGGCCTTGGGTTGGAAGAGGAGTCTCCTCCAAGGGCCGCTCTTGGCACAGCTAGTTGGCTGGTAGATGTCTCCATGCAGGCAAGAGATATAAATGTGGCCCTGCATAAAAATGTTTGCCCACCCCTGCTCTAGGCGCTGTGCACATGTCAGCGTACGGTTCTGCAAACATTTTTCTGTGCATAGAACTTTACTTCTGATGTAGCAAGGAGTTTTGTTCCCCAGAAGTGGTGTGCTCCCAGTTAATTAGTTATATGGATGAAGTTAAGGGGTTGGATGAGTGTCAATCAGGTTTTAGTAAGGGGTATGGCAGAAAGACGTTTAGCAGCAGTACAAGATTAGATTTTGAAACATAGGGATAAGGGGGATGCTGTGGTTTTGATATTGTTGGATCTATCAAGTGCTTCTGATTTGGTGGATCATGGGTTGCTTTTGCAGAGACGTAAGAATCTGGGGTTAGGTGGAACTGTACTGAATTTGCTAGCATCCTTTTTGACAGGACGATTAGCAGTAGTAGAAGTGAGGGGTATTTTTACTCCGTATAGATTGAATTATGGGGTGTCTCAGGGATCACCATTATCTCCCTTGTTGTTTCATCTTTTTTTGCAACTTCTAGGGCCAATTTATCTGGAAACAGGGATTTACAGGTTTTATTTATGCAGACAATGTTCAGCTTCTGTTCCTAGTAGGTAAGGATGAAATTGAGTCGATGAAGAGGATTTATGATGGGTGGGATACTAAGGTGGTTTGAATCTTAGAAGTTATTAGTGAATATGGGAAAGATAGAAGGAATACATGTGGGGAGCGGTGATAGCCATACCAGTCATTGTCTTTGAATATAAGGGGTACAACCATAGAAAAAAGTAAGAAACTTAGAAATTTGAAGATGTTGTTAGATGATACTTGGAATCTGGATCACCATATTTGTATGGTGTTGCAGAAGGTCTTTATTAGGCTTAGACATTTGAGAAGGTTACATTGGTATCTGGATATTTCAGTGTTGGTGGTTCAGGCATTGATATGCCCTTTGTATGATTATTGTAATATCGTGTTGATGGGCCTTCCCAAGAAAAATATACATCATTTACAAGTGGTACAAAACCTCTACTACTAGTAATACCAAACATTTCTACAGTGCTACACAATATTTATTTATTTATTTATTTTATTTATTTAAGGTTTTTCTATACCGGCATTCATGATAAGATCATATCATGCCGGTTTACATATAACAGGGGGTGCAAAAACTGTTCTTTTAACAAGTGCAACGGAAGCAAAAGTTACAATAAAACAAGGTTGTAGAACTGGGAGAGGAAGGAAATAAGGATAGTAGCGTAAAATTTACAGAGGTAACTTATTTACATTGTGCAGTGATGTCTCTTTATGGATATTAACATTGTGCAGTGAGGTCTCTCAATGGATATTTGACTCCGGAAAGGCTTGCCTGAATAGCCAAGTCTTAAGTTTTTTTTTGAATGTTGGTAAGCAGGGTTCAAGTCTAAGGTCCGGTGGTAAGGTATTCCAAAGAGAGGGGCCCGCTGTAGAAAAGGCCCGGTCTCTGAGTGCCTTATGGAGTGTAGATTTAGTTGGAGGAACGGTCAGGGAGCCTTTGTAGGCGTCTCTGATAGGTCTGGATGATGAGTGCATTCTGAGGGGGATTTGGAGGTTGAGAGGGGCCTGTGAGTGGATGGATTTGTGGATGATGGTGATGGACTTGTGTAGGATTCTGTAGTGTATTGGCAGCCAGTGAAGATTAGATAGAATTGGCGAGATGTGGTCTCTTCTTCTGGAATTTGTCAGAATTCTGGCTGCCGCGTTCTGTAGCATCTGAAGTGGTTTTATACAATATATGCAGTGCTGTACAAACCCACAAAAAGTCAGTTCCTGCTCAATAGAACATACAATCTAATAAGAACATGGCAGCTTGTCTGAATTTTGGTCTCTCAAGACGGGTGAATGTGACGCCTTCATTGGCTGCTGGTTGAAAAGAAAGCACAATTTAAGTTAATGACCATGATGTACATGAGTTGGGTGCTGGTTACTTATAAGACAGGATTAGGAGTTATATGCCTAATCGAAATTTGTGCTCCGTAACAACCACGCTGGTACATGTTGCGACTAGTCAGGAGGTCCGTAAGAAAAATAAAGTTCTCAGTCTGTGGACCGGAACTGTGGAATTCAGCGCCCTTGGAAGTGAGAGCTGAAGCAAATTATCTTAGTTTTAGGAAGAAGGTGAAAGCATGGCTCTTTCCATTGTAATGAGTGTCTCATTGTCTGGCTACTTTTGGATGGAACAGATTGGGGTGGGTAGAAGGTGGTCTTTTTGTTAAATATATTGTAGTGGGATTGTAATTTTATTTGGGTTTGTACTTGTGAACCACTCTGGCCAGATTGGTATCTGTTATGTTGTATAAGAAACAATAGATAAATAAATAAAATGTGTGCACAAACTTGTGCACAGTACAGAGTTCCACCATGCAAATCCCAAGTTAATGAAGACATTAGCTATCACTCCCCAGTGCAGAGAGATGCATAGGCCAGAAACAACTCCTGGTCAGAGGTGGAGCAAAGTTTCTGGGGCTAGGGTTAGTTTATGCAGGGCCACCACATCCACTTGGCAAAACTAGGTGGTCACCTAGGACACCAACCAGTAGGAGACAGCAAAGAGTAGCTATTTGGGGCCACAAGCAGAGCCCATCTTGCTCGTGGCTGAGAGAAGTAGAGACTCGGTGGGCTGTGAGCAGAACCCATCCTGTTCGAGGCAAAGAGAAGACTCGGCAACCGCGAGTGGCACCCATCCTGCTAGCGGCTGAGAGAAGAGATCTGCGGGCTGCGAACGGTGTGAAGGAGTAGGGGTGTGCATTCATTTTCAACGAATGCACACCCCTACTCCTGTTGGCAATCCACAACGTATATGTCCCTATTCATTGTATTCGTGGGGAAGCGAAACGTATCGCAACTCCCCACGAATATAATGTATCATCCGTTTCATCCATTTGGCAGCGCGCACATTTCTTCGCTGCCATTTGCAATTGGAGGATGCCATTTGGGTGTATCCAGTGCCAAAAACCAGCCCTTTCCTGTGAGTCATCAGTGACCTCACAGCCCTGTCAGAGTGGGTCAGACAAGTTGGCACGGATACCGGAATGCAGAGTATCAGCGATAACATAATGTGAAATGCATTGAATGCAGCCAATTGTGCTGTCATTCAGTGCTCGGTGACAATTTTCCTGATGACCCAGCACAATATATAGTTAAGCACACGGCATGCCATGAACTTCCTTTGCAGGGGTGGTCTGGGGAGGTGGTCTCTGCAGAAGATGGCTGCACTCAGAGCTAGTCTGAGTTCAGAAATCTATATTGAATTGCTAGATAGGCTAGTTACTTAAGAGAAAAAGATATTTCTTTATTTTGCTGCAGCCCTGTTTGTTTTTTAAGCAGTTTATTTAGGTGATCTAAGACGGTCTCTCTGTGCCAGGGAGAGAAGCTGCTAGCAGTGCCATTTTGTTCAATTCACCCTCTGGGCTAGGCTGCAAGCAAGCACCATTTGGGTGTTGTGACTGGGAGAGATATATTCAATTTTTAGCTAGTTTGCTAGAATTTCCATTGGAAAATATATTTCATCGATTTTCCTGCTGTGCCAACAATTCCAGCTTTTTTTAAACTGAGTTTGTTTAATTCAACTCACTCAGTCTCTCTGTGCACTGGGCTTCAGTGGGCTGGCAGTTTAGCAGACTGAACTCTATTATTGGGACAGTCTGTGCAGTGAAATCCCCAGGTTGCCTCTTTTGTGCTTACAAGCAAGCTGTGTGTGTGTGTGTGTGTGTGCACACCACACACTTTACATTAGTGCATAGTAAAGCACCGTGACAGTGGGCAGTGGGTAGTTTAGCATACTGAGCTTTACTATTGGGACAGTCTGTGCAGTGAAATCCCCAGTCTGCCTCTTTTGTGCTTACAAGCAAGCTGTGTGTGTGTGCACACCACACATTACATTAGTGCATAGCAAGGCACTGTGACAGTGGGCAGTGGGTAGTTTAGCATACTGAGCTTTATTATTGGGACAGTCTGTGCAGTGAAATCCCCAGTCTTCCTCTTTTGTGCGTACAAGCAATCTGTGTGTGTGTGTGCACAGCAAGGCGCTGTGACAGTGGACAGTGGGTAGTTTAGCAAATTATATCACAATGATAGGGAGGATCAACTTGGCAGGGGTGTGGCAATTTATGTCCGGGAGGGTATAGAGTCCAACAGGATAAAGATCATACAAGAGACTAAATGCTCAGTAGAATCTATATGGGTAGAAAATAAATCCCATGTGTGCTGGGTAAGAGTATAGTGATAGGAGTATACTACTGTCCACCTGGACAAAATGGTCAGACAGATGATGAAATGCTAAGAGAAATCAGGGAAGCAAACCAATTTGGCAGTGCAATAATAATGGGAGATTTCAATTACCCCAATATTGACTGGGTAAATGTAACATCAGGACTTGCTAGAGATATAAAGTTCCTGGATGTAATAAATGATTGCTTCATGGAGCAATTGGTTCAGGAACCAACAAGAGAGGGAGCTATTTTAGATTTAATTCTTAGTGGAACACAGGATTTGGTGAGAGAGGTTACGGTGGTGAGGCCACTTGGCAACAGTGATCATAACATGATCAAATTTAAACTAATAACTGGAAGGGGGACAATAAGTAAAGCTGCAGCTCTAACACTAAATTTTAAAAAGGGAAACTTTGATAAAATGAGGAAAATAGTAAAAAACTGAAAGGTGCAGCTGCAAAGGTTAAAAGTGTTCAACAGGCTTGGACATTGTTTAAAAATACAATCCTAGAGGCACAGTCCATATGTATTCCATGCATTAAGAAAGATGGAAGGAAGGCAAAATGATTACCATCATGGTTAAAAGGTGAGGTGAAAGAGGTTATTTTAGCCAAAAAATCATCCTTCAAAAATTGGAAGAAGGATCTATCTGAAGAAAATAGGATAAAACATAAATATTGTCAAGTTAAGAGAGAATTTGAAATTAAGTTGGCCATAGAGGCAAAAACTCATTATAAAAACTTTTTAAAATATATCCAAAGCAAGAAACCTGTGAGGGAGTCGGTTGGACCATTAGATGACCGAGGGGTTAAAGGGGCTCTTAGGGAAGATAAGGCCATTGCAGAAAGACTAAATTAATTCTTTGCTTCCATGTTTACTAATGAGGATGTTGGGGAGATACCTGTTCTGGAGATGGTTTTCAGGGGTGATGAGTCAGACAAACTGAATGAAATCACTGTGAACCTGGAAGATGTAGTAGGCGAGATTGACAAACTAAAGAGTAGCAAATCACCTGGACTGGATGGTATGCATCCTAAGGTACTAAAGGAACTCAAAAATGAAATTTCTGATCTATTAGTTAAAATTTGTAACCTATCATTAAAATCATCCATTGTACCTGAAGACTGGAGGGTGGCCAATGTAACCCCAATATTTAAAAAAGGGCTCCAGGGGCTAATCCCAGTAACTATAGACCAGTGAGCCTGACTTCAGTGCCGGGAAAAATAGTGGAAACTATTCTCAAGATCAAAATCGTAGAGCATATAGAAAGACATGATTTAATGGAACTCAGTCAACATGGATTTACCCAAGGGAAGTCTTGCCTAACAAACCTGCTTCATTTTTTTGAAGGGGTTAATAAACATGTGGATAAAGATGAACTGGTAGATGTAGTGCATTTGGATTTTCAGAAGGCATTTGACAAAGTCCCTCATGAGAGGCTTCTACGAAAACTAAAAAGTCATGGGATAGGAGGCGATGTCCTTTCATGGATTACAAACTGGTTAAAAGACAGGAAACAGAGAGTAGGACTAAATGGTCAATTTTCTCAGTGGAAAAAGGTAAACAGTGGAGTGCCTCAGGGATCTGTGCTTGGACCGGTGCTTTTCAATATATATATAAATGATCTGGAAAGGATTACGATGAGTGACATTATCAAATTTGCGGATGATACAAAATTATTCAGAGTAGTTAAATCACAAGCAGCTTGTGATACATTACAGGAGGACCTTGCAAGACTGGAAGATTGGGCATCCAAATGGCAGATGAAATTTAATGTGGACAAGTGCAAGGTGTTGCATATAGGGAAAAATAACCCTTGCTGTAGTTACACGATGTTAGGTTCCATATTAGGAGCTACCACCCATGAAAAAGATCTAGTGGATAATACTTTAAAATTGTCGGCTCAGTGTGCTGCAGCAGTCAAAAAAGCAAACAGAATGTTAGGAATTATTAGGAAGGGAATGGTTAATAAAACGGAAAATGTCATAATGCCTCTATATTGCTCCATGGTGAGACCGCACCTTGAATAATGTGTACAATTCTGGTCGCCGCATCTCAAAAAAGATATAGTTGCGATGGAGAAGGTACAGAGAAGAGCAACCAAAATGATAAAGGGGATGGAACAGCTCCCTTATGAGGAAAGGCTGAAGAGGTTAGGGCTGTTCAGCTTGGAGAAGAGATGGCTGAGGGGGGATATGATAGAGGTCTTTAAGATCATGAGAGGTCTTGAATGAGTAGATGTGACTCGGTTATTTACACTTTCGAATAATAGAAGGACTAGGGGGCATTCCATGGAGTTAGCAAGTAGCATATTTAAGACTAATCGGAGAAAATTCTTTTTCACTCAGCGCACAATTAAGTTCTGGAATTGTTGCCAGAGGATGTGGTTAGTGCAGTTAGTGTAGCTGGATTCAAAAAAGGTTTGGATAAGTTCTTGGAGGAGAAGTCCATTAACAGTTATTAATCAAGTTTACTTAATGAAAAGCCACTGCTATTAATTGCATCAGTAGCATGAGATCGTCTTAGTGTTTGGATAATTGCCAGGTTCTTGTAGCCTGGTTTGGCCTCTGTTGGAAACAGGATGCTGGGCTTGATGGACCCTTGGTCTGACCCAGCATGGCAATTTCTTATGTTCTTATGTTCTAAGGAAGCCCTTTCCTGCTTAAAGAAAGGGAACTCTCCCTGGTGTTGCAGTCTATCTCTTAGTACCTGTTGACCCATGTTGAACCACTATTCACATTGCACCCTGCTCCAGGTCGCCTCGCTTTGAAGGCTCGTGCTCCACTCTAGGGGCCAACCCATTCCGGGGAGCCCTTCCCGGCTCAAAGGAAAGGGAACTCTCCCCGGGTGTAACCAGCCTGTATCTTCCCTCTGACCCATGTTGAACTGCTGTTCACATGCACCCTCCTCTACTTCGACCTTGAAAATTCTCGTTTGTATATCTGCTACGTCCACTAGATTTTAAAGACCAGTGAGAGCTCACTAGATGCCAACGGAAATACCCCACTCTAGGGGTGAACCCATTCTTGGGAGCCCTTTCCTGCACAAAGGAAAGAGAACTCTCTCTGGGTGTAGCCAGCCTGTATCTACCCTCTGACCCATGTTGAACCGCTGTTTACATTGTAACCTCCTCCGCTTCGGCCTTGAAAATTCTCGTTTGTATATCTGCTACGTCCACTAGATTTTAAAGACCAGCGAGAGCTCACTAGATGCCAACGGAAATACCCCACTCTAGGGGTGGACCCATTCTAGGGAGCCCTTTCCTGCACAAAGGAAAGGGAACTCTCCCCGGGTGTAGCCAGCTTGTATCTACCCTCTGTTTCTGTGCCTTGCTGCCATACACCAGATGACTCACTCAACTCCTTGTGGTGTTCTGGCTACTATCATAGTTGCTCAGTGTGTTGGTGCTAGTCTTTCTACTTGCTATCTTCCCCCTTCATTGTGCTGTAGGATGTTGATGCCACTTGTCTTCCCGCTTTGCCTGTCGTTCTGCCTTCGAGGGTTCATGCATCTGTTATCGGTGCTCTCTTTTGAAGCTGTAGTGTGTTTTTGACACTCTCACTGCTGCTTTGCACCTCTATTATAGCACTCTTCTTGCCACTCCTGGTATCTCTTTGCCCCTTTAAAGTACCTTAGGCTATTCATGCCACTTTGGTGCACTTTGCCACAGTCTAAGTACCTTGGAGCTTTTTTGTTGTTCTGATGATTGCTCCCCAGAAGTTTCATCAAAATTGATAAGAAACCCCCAATTCTGCAGCCCAAAATAGGCTGGAAATACTTCCCCCATTGACTTTAATGGGAACCGGAAAATGAATGTACGTATCAACGTATCAGGGGCGCCATTGAACGAATGCAACGAATTTGCCCGCCGATGAATACGAATCCCGAATCGGACGAATCCGTACCCTGTGCACATCCCTATGAGGGCATGAGGGAATGAGAGTGCATGTGTGTGAATGAGAAAGGGAGCTTGTGTAAGGGTGTGTGTGAGCCAAAGAGAGGGAACCTGTGTGAAGGGGGGGGGGGGGGTTTGCAAGAGACAGAGTGTATGAGAGAGAGAGAGCCTTTATGAGGAAATGTGCATGTGAGTGTGTGAGAGAGAACTTGCATGAGGGTGTGTATGTGTGTGGGTGAGAGGGATTGTGTGTGTAAGAGAGAGCAATGGTGTTAATGAAAGGAAGGGAGCCTGTGTAAGGGTATTTGTGTGTGAATGAGACAAGGAAACTAAATGTGTGTGTGAGAGAAGGGCTTGTCTGAGGGGCAGATTTTAAAAACGCTGTGCGCCGGCGCACCTATGTTGCATAGGCCGCCGGCACACGCAAAGCCCCGGGATGCGTGTACGTCCCGGGGCTTTGCTTGGGGGGGGGTGTCGGGGGGTGTGCCGGGGATGGTGCGGCATTTGGGGGTGTTCCGGGGGTGGGGCCGTGGGCGTAGTGCTGGCCTGGGGGTGTTCTGGGGGCGTGGCTGAGGCCTCCGAACCAGCCCCCAGGCTGGGGAATTATGTGCTGGCAGCCTGCCAGCAGACGCAAGTTACGCCTGCCTTGGGCAGGCGTAACTTTCTTACAAAAGGTAGGGGTTGATTTAGTTAGGGCTGGGGGGTGGGGGGTGGGATAGGTAGGGGAAGGGAGGGGAAGGTGGGGTGGGGGGGGGGGCAGAAAAAAAGTTCCCTTCGAGGCTGCTCTGATTTCGGAGCAGCCTCGAAGGGAACGGAGGCAGGCTACTCGGCTCGGTGCGTGCAGGTTGCACAATTGTGCACCCCCTCTGCGCGCGCCAACCCTGGATTTTATGACATGTGCGCGCTACCGCGCGCACATGTTATAAAATCGGGCGTAGATTTGTTCGCGCCGGGTTGCGCGAACAAATCTACACCCGCACATAACTTTAAAAATCTACCCCTGAAGTGAAAAAGGGCATATGTATTGAGGGAGAGAGGGTGTGAGAGTGAGAGAGCTTATGTGTGTGTGTGTGTGTCAAGTAGAGTGTGCGTGTGTGGCAGAGCCTGTATGAGTTTGTGTGTGAGAAAGAACGAACATGTATAATTATGTGTGTGTATATGAGTGAAAAGAGAAAGTATGCACACAACAACCCACTGTCCCTATCCCATCAGCTAATTCAGGACAATCTCAGGCCATCTGGAAATCAAAATGTTCCCAGGTAGTTTTGTTAGTTTTAATCACTGGGTGTTAATATTTGACGTGTGTGCTGTTTTTCAATTTTTGTTTTGGAGCTGTAACTTTTTTTTTTTTTTAGTTTTTATTTATTGGATGTCACTCTACACATGGATGTCTGCTATTTTGAAATATTTCTTTTACTAGTATGGTTTTACTATTATTGATGTTTTATAATTCTTCATTTTATTGTTGCATAATTTTTCTTGTTTGTTTGGGCAAGTGGCATGGCAGAAGGTTCGCCTAGGCACCTAACACTGTTGCACCAGCCCTGAGTTTATGGGTTTGGATATGGAGTTTGTGGTGCCGAGGTCCTCTACTCTGGGATTTATACTCCTAACACATGTTTTAAGTGCACAACTTAGGAACATAGCTTCTGCCCTGTCTCATGTTTTGTTTTGTGCTTGTAACTCATATTTTCCATGCACAACTTTGAGGAGCACAACTTTTCTATGCATAATGTTACTTAAGGGTTTTTCGTGTGCCCTTGGGCCTCGGCCCGACCCCAGACGGATCCAGGACCGAACCGAGGGTTGGCGACATGTCCCAGCATGGCAGAGACATGGTCTTACCCTCTGCCAGGCCTGCAAGCTCTCAGAGCCAACAAGATGATGTTGGAAGTTGAACAGTCCTCCGACTGTTCCAAGCCCTTTTGGACCTGCCGCTTAGGATCGGCATGGAGCAGCAGGCCGGCCTGAGGATGAGGGCAGAAGGGGGCCTTGACACAAAGACTTGAGACTATGACTAAGGCAAAGACATCACAGACGAAGGACTGATGCGACGGCATCACAGATGAAGGACTGATGCGACAGCATCACAGACGAGGAACTGACGTGAAGACATCACAGATGAGGAGCTGATGTGACAGCATCACAGGCAAGACAAAAAGCTGGGAAGGTAGACATTGGCACTGTCTCTCAGGGCACCCTACTCAGCCCACCTTCACGGGCGAACCCAATGGGCTGGTCGCGGACCACCCTGTCCCACTACGCGCCCTACAAAGCCCAAGGAGGCTGGTCACGGACCACGAGGAGAGCGGGACAAGCGCAGTAAGGAATCCAGCTGAGGCGGGACTTCGATGACGGAGCCGGTGTCATCCAGAGCACCACAAAGGCTGGCAGGACAGGACGGCTCAGGAGCACAGGACACAAGTCCACTGCAGGCAATGCCAATGACGAAGACGCGTCACCCTGGAGAACCAACCGCCTGCAGAACAGAAGGCTCCACAGCACAGGAGAAGGACACCAAGGAACCTGGAACATCAGGAAGCGGGACATCAGACGACGAGACATCAGGAAACCTGGACAAGGACCTCAGGCGACGAAGACATGGCACAAGAAGCAGACGACACTTGGAGCTCCAACGAGGAAATACAAAGGACCTGATGGAGGGCTGGAAGACAGGAGCCTCCAGAGGCGAAGTAATTCCGATGCAAGGCAAAGACGGAATGCAGGAGTAGCCCTTTTATAGGGCTGGCACAGGAAACAGTCTGAAGGTGGGGCCCAGGGCATATCCGGCAGTGGGCCCTTTAAATCCTGAAGAGAGGCGTGGCCGCGCGCCTAGAGAGGAAGCAGGAAATGTGCAGGACCGTGGACAGCGGCCCTGTACCGACGTCAGCGCGGAAGAGGCAGAGCTGGGCCCAGGAGCAGGCCCCGACGACGGTAGCGGCTCCTGCTGCTGCAGGAGGCCCCGAGGACGGCTCCAGTCGCCAAGCCAGCCGCGAAGATGACGAGGATGTCGGCGGCGGCTCAGTCGTGAAGAAGCAAAGAAGTCCGCGGCTCCGGCCGTGGTAAAGAAGGCATGATGGGCGGCCTCCGGGCCGCGAGAGGAAAACAGAATCCGCGGCTCCAGCCGCGTGGGAGGCCCGACATCTGCGGCATCCGGCCGCGTCGGGGGCAGCAGCAGTAGCAAGGTGAGGAGCCTGCTCGCGGGAAACTGCATGCAGGATTCATAGAAACATAGAAACATAGAAACATAGAAATGACGGCAGAAGAAGACCAAATGGCCCATCTAGTCTGCCCAGCAAGCTTCACACATTTTTTCTCTCATACTTATCATTTTCTCTTAACTCTTGGTTCTATTTCCCTTCCACCCCCACCATTAATGTAGAGAGCAGTGATGGAGCTGCATCCAAGTGAAATACCTAGCTTGATTAGTTAGGGGTAGTAGGGGTAGTAACTGCTGCAATAAGCAAGCTACACCCATGTTTATTCCCTTTACCCGGACTATGTCATACAGCCCCTATTGGTTGTTTTTCTTCTCTCCTGCCGTTGAAGCGGAGAGCCATGCTGGTTATGCATTGAAAGTGAAGTATCAGGCCCTTTTGGTTTAGGGTAGTAACCGCCGTAACAAGCCAGCTACTCCCTGCTTTGTGAGTGCGAATCCTTTTTTTTTTTTTTCCTTCTCCCCTGCAGTTGAAGCTATTTTGGATATGCGTGAAGCCTCAGCTTTTCTTATTCCCCTGCTGTTGAAGCAGAGAGCTATGCTGGAAATGCTTGATGTATCAGCCTCTCCCATGCCATGAAGCAGAGAGCCATGCTGGATATGCATCGAAAGCGAAGTATCAGGCACATTTGGTTTGGGGTAGTAACCGCCGTAATAAGCCAGCTACTCCCCGCTTTGTGAGTGCGAACCCTCTTTTCTTCTCCCCTGCCGTTGAAGCAGAGAACTATGCTGTATATGCTTGGAAAGTAAGTATTAGGCTTATTTGGTTTAGGGTAGTAACCGCCGTAACAAGCCAGCTACTCCCCTCTTTGTGATAGCAAATCCTTTTTTCCACATTTCCTCTTGCCGTTGAAGCTTAGAGCGATGTTGGAGTCACAGTAAGCATCTGTATGTTTATTTAATAAGGGTATTGTCTCCGGGCAGTAGCCATCGTTCTGGTGAGCCACCCACTCTACATTGGCGGTCTCTTGACTTTATGGATCCACAGTGTTTATCCCACGCCCCTTTGAAGTCCCTCACAGTTCTGGTCTTCACCACTTCCTCCGGAAGGGCATTCCAGGCATCCACCACCCTCTCCGTGAAGAAATACTTCCTGACATTGGTTCTGAATCTTCCTCCCTGGAGCTTCAAATCGTGACCCCTGGTTCTGCTGATTTTCTTCCTACGGAAAAGGTTTGTCGTTGTCTTTGGATCATTAAAACCTTTCAAGTATCTGAAAGTCTGTATCATATCACCTCTGCTCCTCCTCTCCTCCAGGGTGTACATATTTAGATTCTTCAATCTCTCCTCGTACGTCATCCGATGAAGATCCTCCACCTTCCTGGTCGCCCTTCTCTGTACCGCTTCCATCTTGTCTTTGTCTTTTTGAAGATACGGTCTCCAGAACTGAACACAGTACTCCAGGTGAGGCCTCACCAAGGACCTGTACAGGGGAATAATCACTTCCCTTTTCTTACTCGATATTCCTCTCTCTATGCAGCCCAGCATTCTTCTGGCTTTTGCTATCGCCTTGTCGCATTGTTTCGCAGACTTCATATAACACATAAATCGTGATTATATGCTCCCAACATGTTTTTGTGTGCATTATCCATGATTTATGTGTGCAATTCATTTTCAGATGCATTTTCATTCCAATAGGTCACCACATCTGGAGATAAACTTTTTCTAAGCAAGCGTGTTAAGAAAATGTGCCTTGAAATACAGTGTATATTTTTTTACTCCTGTCTTACTGCATCTCACCCTCAGTGAGCAAGTCGTTGTCCTATCCTAATCAGACAGAGGCAGAGCCATGCAAAGAGTACATGGTAATCAACACTTCAAAGCGGATCACATTTAGGCACTGTAGATATTTCCCGAGCCCCAGAGGGATTATGATTTAAGTTTGTACATGAAGCAATGGAGGGTGAAGTTACCTTGGGCAAGGTCACAAGGAGCAGCAGTGGGTGTTGAACTCCGACTTCTCCAGTTCATATTTTCACTGCTCTAACTACTAGACAGCTATTCCACTCTCATACTGATTTTTTTCATATAGGGGCGGATTTTCAGAGCCCTGCTCGCGTAAATCCGCCCAAAACCGGGCGGATTTACGCGAGCAGGGCCCTGCGCGCCGGGAAGCCTATTTTACATAGGCCTCCCGGCGCGCGCAGAGCCCCGGGACTCGCGTAAGTCCCGGGGTTCTCCGAGGGGGGCGTGTTGGGGGGCGGGCCCGGTCGTCGCGGCGTTTCGGGGGCGTGTCGGCAGCGTTTTGGGGGCGGGTACAGGGGCGTGGCTACGGCCCGGGGCGGTCCGGGGGCGTGGCCGCGCCCTCCGTACCCGCCCCCAGGTCGCGGCCCGGCGCACAGGAGGCCCGCTCGCGCGCGGGGATTTACGCCTCCCGGAGGGAGGCGTAAATCCCCCGACAAAGGTAAGGGGGGGTTTTAGACAGGGCCGGGTGGGTGGGTTAGGTAGGGGAAGGGAGGGGAAGGTGAGGGGAGGGCAAAGGAAAGTTCCCTCCGAGGCCGCTCCGATTTCGGAGCGGCCTTGGAGGGAACGGGGGTAGGCTGCGCGGCTCGGCGCGCGCCGGCTATACAAAATCGATAGCCTTGCGCGCGCCGATCCAGGTTTTTAGCAGATATGCGCGGCTCCGCGCGTATCTACTAAAATCCAGCGTACTTTTGTTTGCGCCTGGAGCGCAAACAAAAGTAGGCTATTTGTGCGCCTTTTAAAATCCGCCCCATAGTGAATGGCATTAAAAATTGTTAATGAGAGTTGGTATTAGAACATTCTCCAGTTAAATATAGAAGACGCTTTAGAGTTCTAGGCACTTGGGAATAGGTGTGCGAGCTGATGAGTTCAAGGCTAACAGAAATAGAAAATCAAATTAGATTTTGTCCTTACTTTGTGTAAATAGTATAAACAAATAAATTAAAAAGAGAGTTACCTGGAAGCAAGAAAAGCTGGGAACCAGTGTTTTATTTTGTTTGTTTTGTCCCTCCGTTGTGGGCAGTGCTGATTCAGAGCTGATGTCACCATGAGAGAAAGGAGGGGCAAAGAGAAACGTTTGTTTCTGTTGCTTGTCACTGCCTCAGGATGAGATAGGCAGCACTGAGTCAGGTCTGATACAATTACAGGCCGATACAGTACAGTGCCCTCCAGTAAGGGGTAATAGCGCGTCGAACACTCGCATCCAACCCCCCCGAGACTAATAGCGCCCGCAACATGCAAATGCATGTTGATGGCTCTATTAATCATTCCTGCGCGATACAGTAAGTAAAATGTGCAGCCAAGCCGCACATTTTACTTTAAGAAATTAGCGCCTACCCAAAGGTAGCCGTTAATTTCTGCCGGCGCAGGGGAAGTGCACAGAAAAGCAGTAAAAACTGCTTTTCTGTGCACCCTTCGACTTAATATCATGGCGATATTAAGTCGGAGGGCCCAAAAGTAAAAAAAAAAGTTAAAAAAAAAAATTAAAAGCAGCCCACGGCTCGCGGGTTGAAAACCAGACGCTCAATTTTGCCGGCATCCTGTTTCCGAACCCGTGGCTGTCAGCGGGCTCGAGAACCGACGCCGGCAAAATTGAGTGTCGGCTGTCAAACCCGCTGACAGCCGCCGCTCCTGTCGAAAAAGAGGCGCTAGGGACGCGCTAGTGTCCCTAGCGCCTCTTTTTACCGCGGGCCCTAATTTAAATATTTTAGTTTACTGAATCATGCGCACAGGACACTGGCCGCTTGCCCGCTCTCCCGTGAACTTTACTGTATCGGCCCGTCAGAGAGGCAGGGAACAGAGTTGAGCCCTGAACAGGATGCAATCAGGAAGTAAACAGAACAGCAATTTGGGGGGAGGAGCCATGATCGAGATGAGAGAGAAAAGTTTTGTAAACATTGCAAGGGAGCTGTGCTGTGTCAGACAGTGCTGCTGCTGCAGCTGAGAGAAAGAAAGGAGCAGGCCTTGCTGGAGTGCAGGACAGCTCCAGAGTTGAAGAGAGAGTGAAGAAACCAGCACAGGAGGGATCAGCTGAGCAAAATCTCTGTCTCTGCAGATGGCATTTCCCTTCAGTATGAGAAGCATCCGAGCAGGCAGAAAGGAACAGCTGAGTCAAGAGAAACAGAAATTCTGGGTGAGTTTTTAATGTGAAGGGAGCAGTTATAGAGAATTCTGATTAAAGTCTGATTAGTGCAGGACTGGTTACTAGCAGTTTATGTGATGTCATTAATGATGTCATCAGAGACCTGCTCTTAAGTGGGTGGGGGGGGGGGGGGATATTAATTTTAAGTAAAATAAAGAAAATTAAGAATTTATTAAAATAAATGATAGTGATAGCCTGAAATAGAGGTTTAAGCCACTTGGAAAAGTCCAGGATAACAGAAATGTTTTAAAATGTGTAAATAGACTCAATGAACATCCTGATGTGTTAGAAACTAAAATAACCCATAAAACCTATAGGAAAATTTAAGAAGGAATGGAAACAGTTTAAGTAAACTGTAGTTACTTTAGTTAAGTATTAGGAATGAGTGTGTGGTAGTTTGAATGAAATATGTATTTTTATTACGTTGGTATGAATGGTGAAAGTATAAGAAGGAATTAAAATACTGGGAAGGTAAAAAGAAAATATGTAAAATATTTTTATTATAATTAGAAAAGATGAAAATGTCTGATAAAGGTAACATGAATAAATGATAATCCAATTGGTATATTCCAAACACCCATATGAAGGACAGTATAAGCTAAAACAACTTTGAAAACTTAGAGAGTAACTAAGGGATGATGTCATTAGCTTCCCTGGTTACAGATGACAAGGCAAGCACAAGTATACTAGTTAGAGCCTCAGCGCTGAATTTGAATAAGATGGGATTTTATCAATAAACATTATATTAAAATTTTTCTTATATTGAAATTAATAAACCCAAATAAAAATGAACACAAATAGAAAAAGATAATATATCTAATGAGCCAGTGACGTAGCCAGAATTGATTTTTTGGGTGGGCACAAGGTTAACATAGGTGGGCACAAGGCATGCAGGTCTACTAGTTGTTTTCTTACTGATAAATAATGCCATATACTGCACCCTAGAATGGCTTTCTAAGTAGTTTGCAACAGCCATTATGTGTCATGTATGAAACTTTAAAATAATTTACTTCAATTATTTCAAGTATAGAAAACAATCAAATCCAATCATATAATAAAACAAAAATTAATGTATTCTTTCATGAACCATCTTTGCAGAAACCCAGAAATCTTCATAAATACAATAAAATATAATTAATCATCAGAACAGGTGCAGTGCAAAGCTAGGGCAATTCACATTACAAGTAACATGAAAAAAAAATTCAAATTCTGGTGTAATCTCAGCAAAAAATAACCCTCCACTGCTATTTTGTGAAGTAACAAACTCTTGCAAAGAAAGAGGCATCTGGAACCTTGCCAAACAATCACAGCACTGACTCTCAGGATTCAAACAGCAACCTTATGAAAAAGCAGCAATGCAAATACTACACCAGGCCCTAGAACATTAATACATCACCTACGGGAATAACAGAACAGGCTGGACTACTACTACAGAGAAACTATATGCTAGAAATACTCATTTCTGTCACAAACAGGCAAAACTGAGACCGACCCTTACCTAATATAGAAATAAGAGACTATAAATTAGAAACAGAAACATGTAGATAAAGCCAAAATAGAAAGCCTGAGAAACTAAAATGTCTGAACAGTGGAATACTTAAGAAAGAGCAAAATACAAAAATATAAGAATGCACATTCCCAAAGATGACATATTTAAATTGCTAACATCTCTCTCTCTCTCTCTCTATATATATATATATATATTTTTTTTTACCTTTGTTGTCTGATCTATGTATTTTTCTAATCAGTTGGTCCTGGTCTCTCTTTCCCATTTTTTCCCTTGTCGCTCATTTCCTAATTCCTCTTCAGTGTCTTTTCTACTACTGTCTTCTTCCCTTCCACACACACACACACACACACACACACACACACACACAAACACACAGGCTTTCTCTCACAGATTCCCTCACACACTCAAGCTCTCACTCTCATATGCTCTCCCCCCCCCCAGCTCACATTCTCTGCAGACACACATACAAGCTCTCACTTTCTCACCCCTCCCCAGGCTTATATTCTTATGCACACACAGACGCACATCCAGGCACCCATTCTCATCCACACACACAAACCCATTCTCCCATTCTCACCCACACATACACACATTTAAGGTCCCATTCTCACCCACACATACACACTTTCAAGCACCCATTCTTACCCACATATTCAAGCTTCCATTCTCACCCACACACACAAACCCAGGCTCCCATTCTCACCCATATATATACACATTCAAGCTTCCATCCTCACCCACATATTCAAGCTTCCATTCTCACCCACATATTCAAGCTTCCATTCTCACCCACACACACAAACCCAGGCTCCCATTCTCACCCATATATACACACATTCAAGCTTCCATCCTCACCCATATATACACACATTCAAGCTTCCAACCTCACCCACATATTCAAGCTTCCAACCTCATCCACATATTCAAGCTTCCATTATCACCCACACACATTCAAGACTCCATTCTCACTCCCATACACACCCAAGGTCCGATTTTCACCCACACACACACAAGGCTCCCATTCTCATCCTCACATACACATTCAAGCCTGTGCACAGTTTCCGCTTCCTCCCCCCAGAGCAGGAAGATCAGCTGGCCTCTCCTGCTGCCACTGGCCTCCTGCTATCTTCGGGCCGTATGGCCGACCGATCTTCCTGTTTGGGGGGGGGGGAGGAGAGCGGAAGCGCCGCGCACAGTTTCCGCTTCCTCCCCCCAGAGCAGGAAGATCAGCTGGCCTCTCCTGCTGCCACTGGCCTCCTGCTATCTTCGAGCCATACGGCCGATCGATCTTCCTGCTAGGGGGGGGGGGGGAGCGGAAGCTGTGCGCGGCGCTTCCGCTCTTCTCCCCCCCTAGCAGGAAGATCGATCGGCTGTACGCAGGAGGCCAGTGGCAGCAGGAGAGGCCAGCTGATCTTCCTGCTCTGGGGGAGGAAGCGGAAACTGTGCGCGGCACTTCCGCTCTCCTCCCCCCCCCCCAAACAGGAAGATCGGTCGGCCATATGGTTGTAGGACCGCTTCCCCACGTGTGCCGTGATGGCGTGCCAAGCATGGGTTCTCCTCTTCACTGTCGCGGGGATGGGATCCCGCGACAGCCTTGCAGTTCTGGTGTCAGTTGGGTGGGCCTGGGTCTAAATTGGGTGGGCAGCTGCCCACCCAGGCCCACCTGTGGCTACGCCATTGTAATGAGCAGGGTAGGGTACTATTTAAAGGAGTGACATCAGCAGGAGAAATGATCTAAGAATCTAAGGAAAAGAAAGAGACAGTTAATGAAACAGTTTAGAGCCTGAAGTCAAATGTATCAGAAGTGCTGTCAATGCACTCTGACTTTGAGGCCTATAAAAAATTATAAACATTAAACAGTAAATGAAAGAACATTCACTATAGTTTATAAGTATGAGTGTATGAAAGAGTGAATGATTATAAGGTTCCTGACAGGGTAGGAATAGAAGTAGCAAAGTTAACTCATAAATGTTGTTGCTGTACCGCGATTTAAAACAGCAATTATATTAGGAATGTTATAGTATGTATGTTTGTGACTCCTATTAATGGTGAATGACAAGAAATGACTATGCAGGGTAAATAACTATAAAAAATAGGAGATCACACAGAAGAGACATACTGTGATGATGAAGCTATAAATGTAACCGTCTCTAAAAGTCAGAAAGGAGGCCCAGACAACTGATTCGTAAAGATAGACTTTTATTGCCAGCAAGATGCAGCTAAGGCAAAGGCTTAGTACAACTGCATGCCACGCCCCTTTAGGAGCAGGCTCTTATACATTCTACATTTCTTATCTTTTACACATGCGTTCTACAACCTGCTGAACAAGCATTTTCTAGCCTGGTTTTCAAGTAGGTGTAGCTTATAATCAGACTATTGCTTCGTCATTTAATTGACGTGTTAGCCATTTTATAGTATCTATCGTATTAATACAATACAAGTTATTATTTCAAAATGGAGGCGCGCTCCACTGAATGTCAGTACGTAACTACGTCACTACGTAATGCATGCCGTTTGCGTTTCAAATGTTAATACATTCAAGATGGCTGTGCGTTTCACTGCTGGCATGGTTAGTCAGAGGTTTTCAGTTGTCTTATTCGGCAACGTCCATAAAATTGAACTCCTTCATTCCCCCCTTTGATACTTCAACTTCTGTGGAAGGCAGAAGTATCACTTTCATCTGTGAGGTAGCTGAAAAGACAAACAATAATTAGTGTTGCATTTACTAAATGTGGGCCCTAGTATATTTGCTAGGCTGTTGGTTTCTTCACCGGGGTTGAGACGAGGGGTCCCTAGTGGAGCACCCCCCCCTTTGTAGCCGGACTTAACCCAACAAACATGGTGGCCCATGTGTGTTAGTTACATTAATTGCATTTAAAGATTAGTGTCAAAGTATACAGAAGATTCATCTTCGGAGTCTGACGAATCATAGGAAGGAGTTGATGAGACAGAAGCATACTGGTGTAGCATCAGGATTTGGGCTACTGCTCTCCGGTCAGCGATCTTCTCCATCATGGTGGACAAACTCCTGAGTAAGAGAGGGAAACATAAAGGAAAAAGTGCACAAGAGAGCAGGAAGAATAACAAAGGAAATAAGAGATCCTTGAGTCCTGGAATGGATGACAACCAAGTGGGTAGTGAGGTTGTCCAGTCGAGAGCTCCAGTCCAGGTTTGCACAGGTACATGGGCCAATCGAATCATACGATCGGTGATTTCCTCGATGACCTTGCTTTTATCATCAATCTGCAAACAACAATTAGAGAGATTAAATTTTCCACATACACCCCCTTCTTGAGCTAGGAGATAGTCCAAAGCCAATCGGTTTTGGTATACAGCAGTAATTAGCTTCGTGTTTTGTTTGGCTAATATGTTAAGAGCCAGTACAGAATCATTAGTAAGGAGCTCAAGTACTGCTTGGAGTCTAATGATACGATTTATCATATAAATCGGAGTTCTGTATCCATATGAACCGTCTTCTGCCCAGGTAGCAGGTCCATAGTATGCTATAATACGTTCGGGTGGCCACTCTTGATCAGACCAATCTCCGATTGAAACTTTAGATTCTCTGCGCCGCTTGTTTGGCTTCATTGGACTATATACAGGAACACCTAGAGTTTCTCCTACTGTGACTGGTAGCAGGAAGAAACTAGGACGTATGGTTGCCAAGAAACATGTACCATTGGATGGGTAGTTGTTCATAAGCTCGTCGTCCACATACCAGGTAATACCCATCATCAGGGGCTGTGAATTGAGTAGAAGGTTGTCCTGCTGTTTTCCAAGTGGCATTCAGATTAGGTTCAGTCCAAAATGGAGCAGGTATAGTCTGATTTTCTGTCTGCCACCACGTTTGGTTGACTATGTTAACGGTGAGCACTCCAGTGCAGGGTGAATTTCCAACTGGTACAGTATATACTTTAGAGAGGTGTCGTGATATGCATTGTCTTCCAATGACGTCAGTCTGAAGTGCCCATTCATAAGGATTATGCTTCCGGTTGTAGGTTGTAGTGGCATTCATAGCATTCAGATCGGACTGAAAAATCTCCTTAGCTTCCCATGGCCATTGTTCTCCAAGATTGGTACCACCACAGATGAAACAGTTCTTTACTTCCAGGGACAAAGCTATATTCTCGGCCAGATTCACAAACATGTTTTTAGCTTGATGAGATGCCGTTGAGTGATGGTAAGGTATGTCATCGGATCCCCTCCTGTGCCATCGATTCCAAATCCCCAAGTATCCTGCCATGGGGATCCTTCTGTCCTGATTGGCCATTCCAGAGTGACGATGTTTCCGGGTTCTTTCTTCAGTCTGCCTACTCCTGGGCAACCTGGGTAACCTCCTCCTGTGTAATCGCACACTAAGCTCCATCCTGTAAGTTTACTGTCTCCGGCACATGGTAGCCACTTGGAGGGGTTATTAGCCCGATCATATGGGCAGAGATACTTATGGTTGAACATATAGTTTTGTTTCCAAGCTTGAGAGCCGCAGTGTACGGCGTTTGGATGTTTGTCGATAGCTTCACATGCATCGAAGGTAAGTGTAACACTGGAATGGCCTCTTATCAGGACTTTTGTTGAGTTAAGATAATAGAGTATTCCTTTTCCGTCTGGTATGATATCAGAAGTATAGGCCTTGGGCAGACCAGTTGTTAATGTTACGTTATAGTACTTTGGGGTAGCTGGTGAATGGCAGATAACCTTGTTATTCTGAATGCATCGATGGAAAGACTGATATCCTTGGGTAGTGTTTAGAGAACAAGCAGGTTTCTCTGTGCACGAAGGTGGTGGCTGGGATTGATGTATTATTGTGAAGACGAGCTGGTATCCATTCTCTGTTGTAGTGCGGACTTGTTTGATACATTCAGTACAATTTTGACTTAATGGAGAGTGAGAAGAACTGGCGATTTTGCCCAAGAAGATAATTAAGAGTGCCATGATTCTCTGATGGTGATATAGATGAGCAACAGTTGAGCAGAGATGAGGATATAGATAATGTTGATGAACCATTTCCAGTCACTGTTGGATGGGCATATAAGGCTTAAAGTAGTAATCAGAAGAGCACAAAGGGCCCACTTCCAGAGTAGTGAAAGCATGTAACACTATATCTGTAAAGAAGAAAAACACAAACACATCATTAAGATCTTAGTAAGCTAAGGTAAGAGTCTACACAGTGGGGCGGATTTTCAGAGCCCTGCTCGCGTAAATCCGCCCAAAACCGGGCGGATTTACGCGAGCAGGGCCCTGCGCGCCGGTAAGCCTATTTTACATAGGCCTACCGGCGCGCGCAGAGCCCCGGGACTCGCGTAAGTCCCGGGGTTTTCGGAGGGGGCGTGTAGGGGGCGTGTCCGAACCATGCGGCGTTTTCGGGGCGTGTCGGGAGCGTTCCGGGGGCGGGCCTGGGGGCGTGGCCGCGCCCTCCGGACCCGCCCCCAGGTCGCATCCCGGCGCGCAGGAGGCCCGCTGACGCGCGGGGATTTACGCCTTCCTCCAGGAGGCGTAAATCCCCCGACAAAGGTAAGGGGGGGGTTTAGACAGGGCCGGGCGGGTGGGTTAGGTAGGGGAAGGGAGGGGAAGGTGAGGGGAGGGCAAAGGAAAGTTCCCTCCGAGGCCGCTCCGATTTCGGAGTGGCCTTGGAGGGAATGGGGGTAGGCTGCGCGGCTCGGCGCGCGCCGGCTATACAAAATCCATAGCCTTGCGCGCGCCGATCCAGGTTTTTAGCAGATACGCGCGGCTCCGCGCGTATCTACTAAAATCCAGCGTACTTTTGTTTGCGCCTGGAGCGCAAACAAAAGTAGGCTATTCGCGCTCCTTTTAAAATCCGCCCCAGTATTAGGATTGGTTGCTGCTGCATGTCTAGTAAATCTTAATTTGTTTTCTCCCATCTTGGAGACTTGCCAAGCGTCAGTAGCAGGTTTGATGCGGGTCCAATGAATCCAAGTTGGACACCCAGCAACCTTTACAGCAGTAGGTGTGGTCAGTAATATGGTGTAGGGTCCTTTCCATCGAGGTTTGAGGAAATCGGATTCATCCCATTCTTTGACCGAGACAGAATCTTCCACATGGAAATGATGAGTCGGTGTTATCACATTTAGTGGTTCAGTCTCGCATGTGTACTTCCGGATGGCTTCTGTGGTTTCATATAGTCTTTTCAATTGTTTACTGAGTGCCATTTCTCCTTGGATTTGCAACGACTCAGGAAATGATGGAAGTGGAGGAGGCCGTGCATACATCATCTCATACGGAGTCAGCCCAGACTGCCGAGGGATGCATCGGATATGAAGCAAGGCGAGTGGCAAGATATCAGGCCATTTAGTTTTTGTTTCTTGGCATAATTTAGCTAATTGACTTTTCAAGGTTCTATTTGCTCGTTCAACTGTCCCACTGCTCTGTGGTCGCCAAGTACAATGCAAGTGCCACTGTAGGCCCAGAATCTTACTGAGCTGCTGAGTAACTTCACTGGTGAAAGCTGGTCCATTATCAGAATTTATCTGTCTTGGTAAGCCATATCGAGGTAAAATTTGATTTAAGAGTAAGGAAACTACTTCTCTGGCGGTTTCCGTTCGCGTGGGTATAGCTTCAATCCATCCAGTATAAGTGCAGACCGCGACTAGCATGGCTTTGTAGCCTTTTGCAGGAGTCATGTGAGTGAAATCAATTTGACAAACTTGGAATGGCACAGTCCCTCGAAGGACATGCCCAGGAGCAGGACCTGGTCCGTTGCGAGGATTATTCCTTGCACACGTAACACACTGATTACTTGCATGCTTTGTCAATTGTGTGATTCGATTTATATAATATGTTTTTTCCAGTAACTTTGCCAATGAATCACGTCCGAGATGTGTGTGGCTGTGTGCTTCCTTAACTACTGCCCAAGCAATGGTTTCAGGTATCCAAATTCTCCCGTCTTGTAGGACCCACCACCCATTCTTTTGCTGAAAGTTATCACTTTGTGCCCATTCGTTTTCCTCTGCTGAGTAGGTGGGTGTCTCGTTTGGAAATTGCAAGAGTGGGCATATTGTTTCAGCCTGATATAGTTCTTGAGCTGCTGCTTTCGCAGCGCGGTCTGCTTTTTGGTTTCCTCTGGAAATGGGATCGGATTTACCAGTGTGTGCTTTGCAATGCATCACAGCGACTTTATGAGGTAACCAGACTGCATTCAATAGTTCATGTATTTCTGGTGCATTTGTCAATTGTTTTCCCTCAGCAGTTAGAAACCCTCGTTCTTTATACAATGCTCCATGTACTTGAATGGTTAGAAAAGCATATTTGGAGTCTGTATAGATCTTAGGGATGTGAATCGTTTTTTGACGATTTAAAATATCGTCCGATATATTTTAAATTGTCAAAAATCGTTAGGGCCACGATACAATACCAATTCCCCCGATTTATCGTTAAAAAATCGTAAATCGGGGGAAGGGGGAGGGCAGGAAAACCGGCACACTAAAACCCCCTAAAACCCACCCCCGACCCTTTAAATTAAATCCCCCACCCTCCCGAACCCCCCCCAAATGCTTTAAATTACCTGGGGATCCAGCGGTGGTCCAGAACGGCGGCGGTCCGGAACGGCCCCTCAATTGAATCCTTTTGTCTTCAGCCGGCGCCATTTTGCAAAATGGCCGCCGCAAAATGGCGGCGGCCATAGACAAAAACGATTTGACGCAGGAGGTCGTTCCGGACCCCCGCTGGACTTTTGGCAAGTCTTGTGGGGGTCAGGAGGCCCCCCCAAGCTGGCCAAAAGTTTCTGGGAGTCCAGCGGGGTTCAGGAAGTGATTTCTTGCCGCGAATCGTTTTCCGTACGGAAAATGGCGCCGGCAGGAGATCGACTGCAGGAGGTCGTTCAGCGGCGGTCCGGAACCCCCGCTGAACGACCTCCTGCAGTCGATCTCCTGCCGGCGCCATTTTCCGTATGGAAAAAGATTTGCGGCAAGAAATCGCTTCCTGAACCCCGCTGGACTCCCAGAAACTTTTGGCCAGCTTGGGGGGGCCTCCTGACCCCCACAAGACTTGCCAAAAGTCCAGCGGGGGTCCGGAACGACCTCCTGCGTCGAATCATTTTTGTCTATGGCCGCCGCCATTTTGCGGCGGCCATTTTGCAAAATGGCGCCGGCTGAAGACAAAAGGATTCAATTGAGGGGGCCGTTCCGGACCGCCGCCGTTCTGGACCACCGCTGGATCCCCAGGTAATTTAAAGCATTTGGGGGGGGGGGGGGTCGGGGGGGGGGGGGATTTAATTTAAAGGGTCGGGGTGGGTTTTAGGGGGTTGGCTCACGATTTTAACAATTTTTCACGATATTTTTAAAACCCAAACGGCAACAATACGATTCCCTCCCCCTCCCAGCCGAAATCGATCGTTAAGACGATCGAGGACACGATTCACATCTCTAATAGATATTTACAATTTGCCCTTCTGCCAGTTGTAGAGCTCGGGTGAGGGCAATTAATACAGCTTTTTGTGCAGATGTTCCCGATGGTAAAGAATCAATTTCAATGATTTCATCCTCTGAAACCACAGCATACCCAGCAACTCGAGTCCATTTATAACTTGGCTACTTCCATCAGTAAACAGAGTCCATGCTCCTTGCCACGGTTGATCTCTCAAATCAGGTCGACTAGAATGCACTGTAGCCATAACTTCTTCGCAGTTGTGCAAAATTGGTTCCGGGGCTGGCATTAGAGTAGCTGGGTTCAGGTTTTTACTGTCTTGTATTTGGATTTCAGGTGTTTCGCATAGCAAGGCTTGATACTTGACAAGACGCGAATTTGTCATCCACTTTGGTCCATGAGTTTCAAGAAGTCCTTGAACGGTGTGTGGAGTTGTTACTTGCAGAGTTTGTCCAAATGTTAGCTTAACAGCTTCGGGTATTAGTAAGCATGCAGCAGCAATGCTTCGAAGGCACCCAGGCCATCCTTTTGCAACATTGTCCATTCCTTTTGACAGGTATGCAACAGGTCGTTCCCATGATCCAAAACTTTGAGTCAATACCCCAATGGCCATTCCTTTTTTCTCGTCTATGAACAAATGGAAGGGTTTGGTTATCTCAGGTAACCCTAAGGCAGGGGGTGAGATCAAGGCTTTCTTCAACTGCTGTAGAGTTGCTAGTTCAGGTCCTTCCCACTGGAAGGGATGAGATTCAGATTCTTTTCCTCGCAGTTTATCATACAATGGCTGGGCTAAGAGTGCATAATTTGCAATCCAAATTCTGCAGTATCCTGCGGCTCCCAAAAATGCACGAAGTTCTTTCTTGCAGGTAGGTACAGGTTGATTTCTTATAGCACTTGTACGAGAGATTCCGAGGCAACGAGTGCCTTCACGTATTCGAAAACCCAAATATTCTACTTCCAGTTCACAGATTTGAGCTTTCTTTTTACTTGCACGGTACCCTTTCGAGTACAAAGTCTCTAATAAACGGAGGGTTGCTTCAGCACATTCATGATAAGTTTCTCTGAACAACAAGAGGTCATCCACATATTGTATGACTGGCCCATACATAACTTGATACATCTTTAAGTCTTTTGCCAGTTGTTCACCAAACAGAGTAGGTGAATGCTTGAATCCTTGAGGTAAGCGAGTCCATGTGTACTGTTGCTTTATTCCAGTATGGGCATTTTCCCATGTGAAGGCGAAAATTTTCTGACATTCCTTTGCTAAAGGAACGGAGAAGAAAGCATCCTTGAGATCAATAACACTGTACCATTTTGACTTTGGAGAAACTTGAACCAGGATTGAATACGGATTTGGCACAAGGGCCACCAGATCCGTCACTTGATTATTTACTTTCCTTAAGTCTTGTACTGGTCGATAGTCATTTGTTCCTGGTTTCTTGACTGGCAATAAGGGAGTATTCCAGGCAGATCGGATGCGCCGCAGGATACCCAGATCAAATAATCTTTGTAGATGTACTTGTATTCCTTGTCGGGCCATGTAAGGGATAGGGTATTGAGTTTGATTGATGACCTGTGCATTTTCTTTCATTTCGATCCATATAGGAGTAGCTTCCTTAGCTAATCCTCCTGGGTTGTTCTCAGACCACACTTGAGGCACACTGTCCATCAGCTGCCTTCGCTTTTCATTAAGAGGTGTGTCTTCTTCATATCGATGTTCACTGACTTTGTCAACAACAGGAAGATGTAATCTCCACTCTTCTTGCAGAGGACAGATTAAGGATACTGGGTTATTAGCAAATGAAGCCTTGACTTCACCATTTGATTCAAACTGTAAATTTGCTCTTAGTTTACATAAAAGGTCTCTACCAATTAGTGGTACTGGACACCCTGGGACAAAAAGGAATCGGTGGGATACTAATTGCCCACCTACTCGAACCTGTCTATTTTGTAGAACAGGGGCTGCCAGTGGTTTTCCGGAGGCCCCTACAATAGAAATGCTTTGTGATGTGGGCGTAGTTATTGCAGTGGTCATGACTGATCGCTGTGCTCCAGAGTCCAGTAGCCCCTTAAATGTTTTTGTCCCAACCTTTACTTCCACCAAAGGATCGAGGGGCAATTTCTCCTTGCCTAGTCATGAGTCGCGTCCAATATCGTCACCTCCGTCCTCAGACATCTCGTCCACTGCCATTTGCCACTCGGCCTTCTGTGATTTTGATGATTTATATCCTTCCCCTTCTCCTCTCCGTTGCGGAGTCTCCGGGCAATCAGACTTCCAATGTCCCTCTTGTTTGCAAAATGCACACTGATTTATTCCTAGAGGTATTCGTCCTCCTCTAAACTGTCCACTTCGGAACGATCTTCCTCTGAATGAAGCCCTAAAAGGCGATCTGCCTCTTCCTCTATATCCAGGATATCCTTGATATTGCCTGGCTTGCTCTCCAAAATTGGTTTCATCCATAGCTGCGGCTAACAAACTAACACTTTCTCTCACCCTTCGACTACTTTCCTTTTTTTCTTTCTTTTCATCCTTCAATTCCCGGTTTCCATAGACTTTATCTGCCAAAATTTTCAACTGGCTAATATTCATTCCCTCAAAGCCTTCTGTCTTCTGCAACTTTCTACGTATGTCTGGGAATGATTGCCCTACAAAGCTCATTACTATTATAGAATGATTCTTAGAATCTTCTGGGTCAAATGGACTATATCTGCGGTATGCATCCATTAAACGCTCTAAGAAATCCCCAGGAGTTTCATCCTTTCTCTGCACTACATCCTGTATCTTAGTCATGTTCATCACTTTTCTCTTTCCCTTTTTTAACGCTTCTAGGAAGGCTCTTTGATAAGCAGCTATGCGCTCTCGCCCAGCTGACATCTGATAATCCCAGTGAGGATCCACCCTCGGGGCAGATCCCCTCATTGCCTCTTCTGGATTGTCATCTACCCCGGCTCCTTCTCTGGCAGCTTCTTCCATATTTTGCTGTATTTGTCGTCTCTCCTCAGTTGTGAAAAGGAAGGCAGCCAAATGGCGAATGTCAGCCCAATTAGGATTATGGGTGGTGAAAATTCCAGAGAGAAAGTCAATCATCTGATCTGGTTTTTCAGCATATGAGGGGCCAAGTTGTTTCCAATTAAAAAGATCGTTAGATGTAAAGGGAACATAAGTAAATAATCTTATAGTTTGCGTACTTTGGAAAGAATTTTCTTCCGTGGGTACCACCGGCACTACTGTTGCGGTTTCTCTAATCGGAAGATGTAAACTTGCAGCTTGCGTCTTACTGCGAGTACCGGCTGAGACGGAAGGCTCGGCATCTCTCTCAGTTTTCGCCGCTTCTATCTCTTTCTTTATTTCATGCGACTTACTAGGTAAAGGATCAACTTGTTCATAAGCAGGGGTTGGTGGTAGCGCATGCAATGGAGGGTAAATTGGAACGTACGGCGGCGGCGGCGCTAAGTTTTCTGGTTCATCCGCTGTTTCAGGCACTGCTGCGGGCAGCGGTTTAACTTTTTTTTCTTGATTTGCATTATCCTTTTGTACTACAAGTATGGCCGCCGCCGATGACGTATCATCTTCCGCATTCAAGATGGCCGACTTTTTCTTTCTCTTCCGGCCTGGGGACTTCCGGCCACTCGTTGTATATGCGCCACCATTGTGAGGGCGGCTCCTTCTACTAACTTCGCTGCCCATGACGGCGGATTCAAAATTACTGCAATCCAGGCTTCAATATACGGTCTATCTTCGGGACATCCTGGATTGCCTTCTTTTATTACTATATTTCGGACTCTCACTGCCGTTGGATAATCGAAAGTTCCTGCCGG
Organism: Rhinatrema bivittatum; assembly: GCF_901001135.1. Taxonomy (NCBI): domain Eukaryota; kingdom Metazoa; phylum Chordata; class Amphibia; order Gymnophiona; family Rhinatrematidae; genus Rhinatrema; species Rhinatrema bivittatum. The sequence goes on along the minus strand of NC_042620.1, from coordinate 368,669,868 downwards.
GGGCCAATTAACACATAGACTCGGCCATCGATATGCACATCGTTGAATCATGCCGGGTTTTGTGCATGCATGTTTGTCGAATACTTCACTAAAGTGCTCCGTCATGGCTTTTAGCGGAGTGGAACCACCCCCTCCCATTTTCAGGTTAGAAACACAGACAGAGGAGGGAAGGGAAGACGGATAGGTAAGGGGTCCGTATCCGTCAGACACAGAAGGGTCACACTCGCCCCGACTAGGACGCGGTCAGCCCGGCCTAGAACTGCGAGGCCATTCACTCTCTTTCACACAACAAGAAACCTATTCCTAACTTTTCCCAATCGCGTGGTCTTCGGAGCGGGATCCCTACTAGCCACTGCGCGGGGCTTGATCAGGGCCCCCTCGATCCTTCTTAAAGGATCGGCTTGTAATTTAGCTTTACTCGTCTCTAATTCTAGTTCCCACTATTTCTCATTCTCATATACTTGCCTGAAATGTTCTCTCGATCGCGAAGAAAGCCTTCTTCCCGAATCACCAGCCCAGGGGTCTCGAGAGGTTTCCTGCGGAATGGTCCCCTCAGAAACCTGATCGCTGAACTCAGCGGTGGCCACTCACCAGGTAAGTCTGGGGTATCGGTCCGCCACCAAACTACCGGACCAACTGGGGGGCTAAAATAGCGTCCCCGGTACCTCCTGGCTGGCTCGCCAAATGTAACCGTCTCTAAAAGTCAGAAAGGAGGCCCAGACAACTGATTCGTAAAGATAGACTTTTATTGCCAGCAAGATGCAGCTAAGGCAAAGGCTTAGTACAACTGCATGCCACGCCCCTTTAGGAGCAGGCTCTTATACATTCTACATTACTTATCTTTTACACATGCGTTCTACAACCTGCTGAACAAGCATTTTCTAGCGTGGTTTTCAAGTAGGTGTAGCTTATAATCAGACTATTGTTTCGTCATTTAATTGACGTGTTAGCCATTTTATAGCATCTATCGTATTAATACAATACAAGTTATTATTTCAAAATGGAGGCGCGCTCCACTGAATGTCAGTACGTAACTACGTCACTACGTAATGCATGCCGTTTGCGTTTCAAATGTTAATACATTCAAGATGGCTGTGCGTTTCACTGCTGGCATGGTTAGTCAGAGGTTTTCAGTTGTCTTATTTGACAACGTCCATAAAATTGAACTCCTTCATAAAGAACAACATCAAACAAGTAAATGAACTAACAGATGGAATATTATTTATAAAAGATATATATAAGAGACAAACATATAATATATTGTCTCTATATAAAGAAAATAGTTTTACAGATAAAAGAGAAAATAAGCAAGTTTGCTTACCGTAAACGATGTTTCCGTAGATAGCAGGATGAATTAGCCTTGCTGTCATGGGATCTGTCAATCAGGCCCGGGAGGCGGAGCTTGTCAAAGCAAAGAACAGAGCTTTGCTCTCTGCGGCTGCGTGTGTGTTCCCGTGCAGGAAAGTAACGGAATCTCCTCAGTCTGTAATTAAGCTGTAGTGTAGTCGAAGACTAGGTGATTGCCAGGGAGGAGGGTGGGTCAGCATGGCTAATTCATCCTGCTATCTACGGAAACATCATTTACGGTAAGCAAACTTGCTTTTTCCCATCGATAGCAGGGCTGAATTAGCCATGCTGTCATGGGAGTCCCAAGCTCCCGATCACGTCAGTGGTTATATAATTGTTTGGACGTGATTCTTGACAGTGTGGCAGTCACCGTGGAGATGAGGATAGAGATTGCAGTATTGCTTGCCCTATCTTTGCATCAGTGGCTGTTGGTTGGTCAAGGCAGTAATGAGATGTGAAGGTATGCAGTGATGACCATGTAGCCGCCTTGCAAATGTCTATGGGTTGCACATTATTCAAGTGTGCTAAGGAGGTTGCTACTGCTCTAACTTGGTGAGCTTTAGGACTAGACTACAAATGTAAACTTTGTTTTTCATAGCAGAATTTGATGCACTGCACTATCCAACTGGAGATGGTGCGTTTAGCCACTGGTAGTCCAGGTGCCTTTGGGTCAAAGGAGACAAAGAGTTGAGAAACCCAGGAGTCCAAGTTCATTCTTTCTTTGTAGTGTGTTAACACTCTTTTACAATCCAATGTGTGCAGTAGTTTTTCCCTATCGTTCAAATGAGGTTTAGGGAAAAAAGTTGGTAATTCCATTGTCTGATTGAGATGGAATGGGGTAACTACTTTCGGTAGAAAGGACGGGTGAGTTCGTAGAACTACCTTCTGGTGATGAAATTGCAAGTATGGAGGATAATGGACCAAAGCTTGTAACTCACTAACTCTTCGTGCTGATGTGATTGCAACCAGGAATACCACCTTCCAGGTGAGGTATTTAATGTGTGCCGAATCCATGGGTTCAAAAGGATAAAGCATGAGCTGTTCCAGAACTATGTTGAGGTTCCATGGAACTGGAGGTTTGGATATCGGAGGACGAATGTGTGTTAAACCCTTTATGAAACGAGTCAGTAATGGGTGATTGGATATAGGAATGTCATTGATTGGTCTATGATAGGCGCCTATGGCGCTGAGGTGAACTCTGATGGATGATGTTGCTAGATCAGCGACATATAGTGTATGAAGATAATCAATGAGCAATTCCGGGGAGCAGTCCAATGGTGGTACACCGTTGGAAGTGCACCAGGCAGAGTAGCGTTTCCATTTATAGCTATAATTTTTCCTGGTTGAGAGTTTCCTTGACTGTAACAAAATGAATTGTGCTGAAGTGGAAACTCCTTGTTCTGTCAGAAGGAGCCTCTCAATCTCCAAGCTGTCAAGTGTAGAGATGAGTGTAGCAGGTGTAGGAGTGTTCCTTGATCTTGGCTGAGAAGATCTTGACGATTCGGTAATAGAATTGGATCCTTGATGGATAGTCGAAGCAGGAAACTGTACCATGGTTGCCTTGGCCATGCTGGGGCTATGAGTATCAGCTGAGCTTTGTCTGCTATACACTTCTGAATTGTTCTTGTTATGAGAGGTATGGGAGGAAAGGCATACAGAAGGTCTGACGTCCACGGAATGAGGAAGGCATCTTGGGCTATCCTGAATTGGCTTGGTCATATCGAGCAGAATTTGGGAACCTGCGCATTGACCTCTGTTGCAAAGAGATCTATCGAAGGTGTTCCCCATTGCAGAAATATGTCCTGGACTATTTCTGTATTGAGTGTCCATTCGTGTGGATGAAAGATGCGGCTTAGTCTGTCCGCTCTTGTGTTTGCAACTCCCGGTAGGCAAGTTGCTTGTAGATGTATGCAATTCTTGTGAGCGTGTTCGAAGATTGTCAGGGTCTCCTTGCAGAGGGACCATGAACCGGACCCTCCTTGTTTGTTGATGTAAAACATCGCTACTTGGTTGCCTGTGTAGATCATGACCCTGCATCCCTTCAGGTGGTCTTGGAAGACTCACAATGCATTGCGAATCGCTCTGAGTTCCAATAGATTTATTTGTAGATTCTGTTCTGAGAGTGTCCATAACCCTTGGGTTTCATAAATCTCGAGGTGTGCACCCCATCCCTTGCGAGACGCATCTGTGGTTAGGACTGCATTGTGAGATGGGGGGGCTGAACAATGCTCCTTTGGACAGGGTAGAGTCTAGGAGCCACCATGCTATATCTTTTTTCATTTCTGCGGTCAGCGATACCTTCTGCGTCAATGGTTGTGAATGCTGTTTCCATTGGCGCTTTAGACCCCATTGCAGGCGTCTCATGTGTAGCCTGGTATTGGGAACCGTGAAATTCGCCGCTGCCATGTGTCCCAGAATTACCAGGACTTGTCTTGTTGACGGTCTGTGAGTATGTTGCAAAGTGTGTAGAAGTTGACTGAAATGTGATATTTTGTCGTCTGGGAGCTTTGCTCTGTTGCACGTAGTGTCCAGGTATGTGCCTATGAACTGCAACTGTTGTGTTGGTTGTAGGTGTGATTTTTGAAAATTTATCACCAACCCTAGTTCTTGCAAACAGTGTATCACCCGATGGAGGTGATCTAGTAAGATGTTTGGAGTTGAGGCTATTATGAGCCAATCGTCCAGATATGGAAAGATGGTTATACCTTGTTTCCTGAGATGAGCCACCACCACTATCATGCATTTGGTGAAAACTCTGGGTGCAGCCAATAGTCCAAAGGGAAGAACTTTGTACTGGTAGTGTTGATGTCTGTAGCGAAAGCACAGGTAACGCCACGAGGATGGATGGATTGGAATGTGTGTGTAAGCAACCTTCAGGTCGATAGAGCACATCCAATCGTTGATTTGAATGAGAGGAAGAATTGACTTCAACGATACCATTTTGAATTTCTCCTTGATGAGAAATTTGTTCAACTCCCTTAGGTCTAATATGGGGCGAAGGCCCCCAGACTTCTTTGGTATGAGGAAGTATGGGGAGTAAAAAGCTGCTAGATTGGGGTATGGGTGGATCCCTGGGTACTGTGGGAGATGACCTCGCCCACGGGGAGGAGCCCCTTGAGGAACCACAGTACAGGCTAGACTCAGAATGCACAAACACAGTTCTTTTATTATACATAAGAACATAAGAAAATGCCATACTGGGTCAGACCAAGGGTCGTTCAAGCCCAGCATCCTGTTTCCAACAGTGGCCAATCCAGGCCATAAGAACCTGGCAAGTACCCAAAAACTAAGTCTATTCCATGTTACCATTGCTAATGGCAGTGGCTATTCTCTAAGTGAACTTAATGGCAGGTAATGGACTTCTCCTCCAAGAACTTATCCAATCCTTTTTTAAACACAGCTATACTAACTGCACTAACCACATCCTCTGGCAACAAATTCCAGAGTTTAATTGTGCGTTGAGTAAAAAAGAACTTTCTCCGATTAGTTTTAAATGTGCCCCATGCTACTTCATGGAGTGCCCCCTAGTCTTTCTACTATCCGAAAGAATAAATAACCGATTCACATCTACCCATTCTAGACCTCTCATGATTTTAAACATCTCTATCATATCCCCCCTCAGTCGTCTCTTCTCCAAGCTGAAAAGTCCTAACCTCTTTAGTCTTTCCTCGTAGGGGAGTTGTTCCATTCCCCTTATCATTTTGGTAGCTCTTCTCTGTACCTTCTCCATCGCAATTATATCTTTTTTGAGATGCGGCAACCAGAATTGTACACAGTATTCAAGGTGCGGTCTCACCATGGAGCAATACAGAGGCATTATGACATTTTCCGTTTTATTCACCATTCCCTTTCTAATAATTCCCAACATTCTGTTTGCTTTTTTGACTGCCGCAGCACACTGCACCGACGATTTCAGTGTGTTATCCACTATGACACCTAGATCTCTTTCTTGGGTTGTAGCACCTAATATGGAACCCAACATTGTGTAATTATAGCATGGGTTATTTTTCCCTATATTGTCAGGAGAAAAGTGACAAACTCCTAGCACGGCAGGATATTCTACAGGTCCCTGTTCAGCAGTGGTCCCAAGATACCAAGGGGAAACAGCAGGGGGCGTGGAGACACCCTGTGTGGACTACAGTTCCCAGGATCCCAGAGCGGCAGGGGAAGGCTCCTAACCAGAAGGAGGCTGAGGTGAAGGCCGAGGGTAATCTGGAGGAATTAGAGGCAGCTGAGAGCATGCTGTGGGAAGCAGAGGGTGTGTCCAGGAGTGAGGAAGAAAGCTCAGAGAGCAGTAGCATGGAGAGTGAGGAGGAGATGGACTGGGAGCTGCCTTCCGAGGATTCCTCTGCGTCTGACATGGAGACGGAGTGAGTGTGTCCTGCAGCATTGGTGTTACCTGGTTTCACTACACACTTACAAGGAGGATAAGGTTGATTACCGCAAGAGATAGAGGTGAGACAGGACGGGGAGCACAACTATAGGGGAGAAGGGGTGAGTTGATGCTGGATCCCCACGCTGGGTAGTCAGTGCAAGGTTAGAAGCCTGACTACAGACATTTCGGTTTCAGTGCAGAGGCAATAGTGAATTGCAATTTCTGCACAATCTTAGGAACGAAACAAAAAGACCTGGATTTTTGATAAACTATTATATGTTTGTTTGTGAATCCTTCCTCAGTGGAGGAGGGGGAAGAACTGAGAATTGCATCTCGGTGAGAGCACAGGAAAAATACCTGACTGGAGGAGGGCCAGTCAGAGACAGAATGGGAAACCTCATTCAACAGGTTGACTCCTAAACTGTTTTAAAGAATTGCCAGAACGTCTGAATTTGCAGCAGAGCCCAGCCGTTTCAGCCTTGCCGCGATGCCTAGAGGGATGACAGCCCTGTGAGTGAAGGAACCACATCTCGCGGGTGAGAACTCCAGAGGTGCCCGCGACATAAAATGGTGGCAGCAGTGGGATCCTGAAGTTCGCCTGCCACAGAAGATTGGATGTGAAAGTGCACCTAAATGCTTGATGAAACTGTTTTAAGGTAAAGGTGCACAGGGAGCACTAAAGCGGCGGGATTGAAAAAAAAAAAAAAAAAAAAAAAAAGGGTGCTGTTTAAAAGGAATATCCGGTAAGAGGCCAAACCCCTCCAGTGGGCACGGCAAAACCGGAGTTACCGAATTACAAAGGGGAAGGGTTGTTGTGTGATATAACCGCACTTGGGTTCCTTTTTGTGTTTCCTTTCTTTACAGACATGGCATCAGAGGAGATCCTAACCTGGCTGGCAAGCCAAATGCAAAAGCAGCAAGAAGGCATGCAGCAGATGCTTCATCAATTCATGGACCTTCAGCAGCAGCAACAGAGACCCTTATTGCAGTTATTGGAGGAACAACAGAAAGCTTTGCAACTTCTAAAGGGACAGGCTACTATGGAAGCCACAGGTACCACAGACAGGGGAGTGCATCCGGCAGGACCAAGCCGGCCTGACTGGGGTCAGAAACTGCATTTGGAAAAGATGGGACCTGGGGACGATCCGGAGGCCTTCTTAGTAACTTTTGAAAGGGTAGCTAGCGTGGCCTGTTGGCCCAGGGAACAATGGACAGCGCGTCTAGCACCTTGTTTAACCGGTGAAGCCCAAGCTGCTTATAGAGCCCTGACACCGGAACAGGCATTGAACTATACTGCAGTTAAAGCAGCTATCTTAGATAGATTAGGTATAACGCAAGACTCCTATAGACGGCGTTTTAGGGAAACTTGCCTAAAGCCTAATGAGCGCCCTAGGGCCGTAGCCCAAAGGCTAAAAGATTTAGCTCATCGCTGGTTAGAACCCGAGGGCAAATCGGTTTCTAAGATAATAGAAATGGTGGTACTAGAACAATATATTGAGGCGCTACCTTTGCCAATGAGAACCTGGGTGGTGCGGCAAGGGGCTGGAGGGTTGGAAAGGGCCATTATAAATACGGAAAGGTATATGGAATCCGAATCCACGATAAAAGCTTCAGCCCATAAAGGGAGGGTAGAGGAGCACAAAGAAGCTAAAGCCTCAGGTAATGGGGGACAAGAAGGTTTAGGTGTTCCTCGAATTAACACTGCTGGAGTTAGGCGGGAGGGGCCTACCTATAAGGAGAAAGGAAAAGGGCCAGTAAGGAGTAGTATGGCCGGACCCCGGAGATGTTATCATTGTGGGGCTGTAGGGCATTACCGTAGTGAATGTCCGCATTATACGGCGGCCTACACTTACCCTCCACAAACCGAAAAGGAGGGGAATGGCTCTACCAGCAATCCCTATTTACAGAGGGTGAAAGTGAACGGACATGAGGTTCAGGCATTACTAGATACAGGTACCAACCAGTCTTTGATCTCTGACCACACCGCGCAGGAAATAGGGTTATATGACACCCAAGAGCAGGGAAATTACGTAACTGTTAGATGTGTACACGGGCATGCGATCCAACACCCTGTCCAGAAGGTATGGATCCAATGTCGGGGTTACGAGGACTTCATAGAAGTAGCTATGGTGAAAGGGCTACCAGTGCAACTCATTCTGGGGAGAGAATGGAGGCGCCTTAGAGAATTAATGGAGGATAGGCACACTTTTGTAACCACGCGAGCCCAAGAGCAAGCAGCTTTAACCAGAGGTCAGACTTTGGGGGAGGTGTTTCCATTTGAAGGAGAGGAGGTAATAGCACCTCCAGGGAAGGATCGCAAATCCGCGGCACAGCGGAAGAAAGCCCAGCAGCACTTTAATGAGCTGCTAGAGGAAGGGGCAGAGGGGGTGGCAGCACCAAACTTGTTAAGGGAAATATTATTACAAGTTCCAAATTTGAGGGAAGAACAAAGGAGGGATCCTTCATTGAAAATAGCTTGGGAAAAGGCTAAAGTGGATAGCTCGAATGTGGCTAATAAAGATCAAATTATTTATCCTTATTTTGTTATACAACAAGGTTTATTATACCGAGTGGAGGAAGGGCTAACCCCAGAAGAACCTCACCATCAATTACTGATACCTAGCAGTTGCCAGGATAGGGTTTTGGCGTTAGCTCATGAGCATCCCCTAGCGGGCCATTTAGGGGTTCATAGTACCTTGGCTCGTGTTAAAAGACGTTTTTTTTGGCCAGGGATATATGCGGCAGTCAAGAAATTTTGTAGGTCATGTGGGGACTGTCAATTGGTTGCACCCCGAGGGCCTCCAAAAGCGCCGTTAGTACCTTTACCTGTTGTGCAAGAACCAATGGATCGAATAGCGATGGATATTATCGGTCCCTTGGAAAAGAGCAAGCGAGGTCACCAATACATACTAGTAGTAATTGATTATGCTACTAGATTCCCCTGGGCAATCCCCCTACGGTCTACGGGAGCCAAAGTAATAGGACAGGAGTTAATTAAAATTTTCTGCCAATTCGGGTTCCCCAGAGCAGTGCTAACGGATAGAGGGTCTAACTTCAGGTCCCGGGAGTTGGCCAGAATGTGGAAGCAGTTCGGTATTAAACACTTGCTTACGGCTGCTTACCATCCGCAAACAGACGGGTTGGTGGAAAGATACAATCAAACCCTGAAGGCTATGCTCCGGAGCTGTTTGAAACAAGACTCTAGTGACTGGGACCAGTTGGTGCCGTTTTTATTATTTGCCACTAGGGAAGTGCCCCAAGCATCTACAGGATTTTCCCCTTTCGAACTGACCTTTGGGCGTCAGCCACGAGGTTTATTGGATGTTCTCAGTGAACAATGGAGGGGGGAGGAACCGGAGCAGCAAGATATCGTGAGTTACATGCAAAACCTAAAGCAACATGCTGAAACAGCGCTTAGTATGGCTAAAGAAAATTTAAGAAAAGCCCAGGATAAACAGAGAACCTATTATGATAAGGAAGCCCGAGAAAGGGAATTTAGGGAAGGTGATTGGGTATTAATTCTGGTTCCTACTTCCCCAAACAGATTAGTGGCTAAGTGGAAGGGGCCCGGTAAAGTGGTACGGAGATTAGGACCCGTAGATTATGAAGTACAGGTCGAATCCAAAAAACCCCAAGTATATCATGTTAATCTACTCAAACCCTGGGTAGAAAGGCAGGGATTAGGGGCAGATGTAAGACCTGAAGAGGAGGTAGAATTGGGCCCCCAAATAAGAGACATAAAATTAGGAGGGACTGTACTTATAGGAAGCGAACTAACGGAGATGCAGAAAAGACAAGTCAAGAGGTTAATAGACCAAGCTCGGGATGTATTTTCCCCGTTACCCGGGCACACAAAGTTAGTGACGCACACAATTAGTACCCCTCCAGGTCAAGTGGTGAGAAGAAGACCTTATCGCTTGCCAGAGACCATGCAGAAAGAGATGGATCAGCAGGTAGCAGAAATGCTACAATTGGGAGTTATTGAGGAGTCCAATAGCGCGTGGTGTAGTCCAGTGGTATTAGTACCAAAACCGGATGGGACCATGCGTTTTTGCATTGATTTCAGAATGGTTAATTCCATTTCCACCTTTGATGCCTATCCGATGCCTCGGGTAGATGAGCTGGTGGAGAAACTAGGTACTGCTCAGTATCTCACGACTTTGGATCTAACCAAAGGATATTGGCAGATCCCCTTAGAGCAGTGCTCAAAAGAGAAGACAGCCTTCGCTACACCTAGGGGCTTGTACCATTTTGTAAGAATGCCGTTTGGCTTACAAGGGGCAGCCGCAAGTTGTCAGCGCCTGCTGAATAGAGTGTTACGGCCCCATCTAAAGTACGCCGCTGCATATATGGATGACATTGTTATTTATTCGAAAGAATGGAGAACCCATCTGGGCCATGTCAAAGCGGTACTGCAGTCTTTGAGAGAGGCAGGATTAACTGCCAATCCCACAAAATGCAAGCTGGCTCAAAGAGAAGTGAAATATTTAGGACACATAGTGGGGCGGGGAGTAGTGAGGCCATTACTGGACAAAGTGCAAAGTATAAGAGACTATGTGCTGCCCCAAACGCAGAAGCAACTAAGAGCTTTCTTGGGTCTAGTAGGGTATTACAGGAGGTTCATTCCTCATTTCGCAGAATCAGCCTGTTCCCTGAATGATATGTTAAAAAAAGGAGCTCCTAATAAGTTAATATGGGAAAAGGAGTCAACCCAAGATTTCAAGACGCTTAGGCAGGCTTTATGCCAAGAGCCCCTACTAAAGGCAGTGGACTTTGCTCTGCCCTTCGTGTTACAAACTGACGCCTCTGGAAGAGGTTTGGGAGCTGTATTATCCCAGCTCGAAGGGGGGGAAGAACACCCAGTTTTGTATTTAAGCCGGAAATTACACCCCCATGAAGAGAATTATGCTACAATAGAGAAAGAATGTCTAGCTGTGAAATGGGCTGTGGAATCTCTAAAGTATTACTTGGGCGGTAGACAGTTTGTTCTTGTTACCGACCATGCCCCCTTGAAGTGGTTACACCAAATGAAAGATTCTAATGCCCGGTTAACCCGATGGTATTTAGCCCTACAGGCCTATGCATTTGAAGTGCGCCATAGAGCGGGCAAAGAGCATATAAATGCAGATTTCTTATCTCGCCTGGAGGAGAACACTGCAACTCCCAATCCTAGGGGTTCCAGCGTTTTCAAAAGGGGGGGGATATGTCAGGAGAAAAGTGACAAACTCCTAGCACGGCAGGATATTCTACAGGTCCCTGTTCAGCAGTGGTCCCAAGATACCAAGGGGAAACAGCAGGGGGCGTGGAGACACCCTGTGTGGACTACAGTTCCCAGGATCCCAGAGCGGCAGGGGAAGGCTCCTAACCAGAAGGAGGCTGAGGTGAAGGCCGAGGGTAATCTGGAGGAATTAGAGGCAGCTGAGAGCATGCTGTGGGAAGCAGAGGGTGTGTCCAGGAGTGAGGAAGAAAGCTCAGAGAGCAGTAGCATGGAGAGTGAGGAGGAGATGGACTGGGAGCTGCCTTCCGAGGATTCCTCTGCGTCTGACATGGAGACGGAGTGAGTGTGTCCTGCAGCATTGGTGTTACCTGGTTTCACTACACACTTACAAGGAGGATAAGGTTGATTACCGCAAGAGATAGAGGTGAGACAGGACGGGGAGCACAACTATAGGGGAGAAGGGGTGAGTTGATGCTGGATCCCCACGCTGGGTAGTCAGTGCAAGGTTAGAAGCCTGACTACAGACATTTCGGTTTCAGTGCAGAGGCAATAGTGAATTGCAATTTCTGCACAATCTTAGGAACGAAACAAAAAGACCTGGATTTTTGATAAACTATTATATGTTTGTTTGTGAATCCTTCCTCAGTGGAGGAGGGGGAAGAACTGAGAATTGCATCTCGGTGAGAGCACAGGAAAAATACCTGACTGGAGGAGGGCCAGTCAGAGACAGAATGGGAAACCTCATTCAACAGGTTGACTCCTAAACTGTTTTAAAGAATTGCCAGAACGTCTGAATTTGCAGCAGAGCCCAGCCGTTTCAGCCTTGCCGCGATGCCTAGAGGGATGACAGCCCTGTGAGTGAAGGAACCACATCTCGCGGGTGAGAACTCCAGAGGTGCCCGCGACAATATGCATCACCTTGCACTTATCCACATTAAATTTCATCTGCCATTTGGATGCCCAATTTTCCAGTCTCACAAGGTCTTCCTGCAATTTATCACAATCTGCTTGTGATTTAACTACTCTGAACAATTTTGTGTCATCTGCAAATTTGATTATCTCACTTGTCGTATTTCTTTCCAGATCATTTATAAATATATTGAAAAGTAAGGGTCCCAATACAGATCCCTGAGGCACTCCACTGTCCACTCCCTTCCACTGAGAAAATTGTCCATTTAATCCAACTCTCTGTTTCCTGTCTTTTAGCCAATTTGCAATCCACGAAAGGACATCGCCATCTACCCTATACAGCTTGAAGAGAGCCACCAGAGGTGGCAGTAGTGAGGCAGTTTGGTAGTTGCAGTCTCAAGGACCTCGGCAGAGGGAGCCCTTTCTCACCCTGATGGTATAGGGACGTTCTGCAGCAGGTTTCCCAGCAAGGAAGTACTGTGGATGAGATGACTGAGAGTTAGAGTGCTGTAGATATGTGTTTCCACCAGGAAGAAGCAGGCACCAAGGCAGGGAGAGCAGGCCCTCGAGGAGCGAGTACCTGTTCCCTGTAAGGCACCTGAAATAAAGCAGAGGGCCCCCAAGGAGCGGGTATCCAGGTTAGCAGTTACCCCGTAGGGCAGAGAGAGAGCTTCCAGCGGCAGCACGGAAGCAGCAGAGTACTGTAGACAAGAAAGGAACATATCCGGAATCAAGTCCTTGCTAACTCAACGAGCTAGCAAATTAGAGTAGTTTATATAGCTGGATGGCGTGACGTCAGCAAGGGGGGACGCCCTCGAGGTTTGCGCCAAGGTTGGAATAAAGACGTGGGAGGCACGCATGCGCGAACCCTAGTAGGTACCTGGGAGGAACATGTCGGGAGGCTGCACCATAGCCGTTCCTGGGACACTGGAGAGGTCGACTTGTAGACGTAGCGGTAGCCATCTTTCCTAGGTAAGCGGGAGGAGCCGTGAAGAAGGTGAGGCAAACGGGGCGAAGCCATCTAGCACCGACGGACGCAACAATTCCACAGCAACAGTTTGTTTTTGGGTTTTTTTTCAAATATTTGACAATTCCAAAGAATAGTGGAATGAAATTTAATAAAATTTACATTATTTAATATGTAAAACTCTTTTGCATTATACAAATAAAGTACTTCAACAACATTTCTGGTGAGCCTGGATATTTTATTTTATTCTTGTTTACTTTTCATAAATTCTTTTCTCCATTTTGGAGGTCACCTCTGTCACTGCTGCCTGTTTCCCTTGTGCCCCTCACCCCCATCCAAATGAGCAGCTGTTTCTCCCAGGATGGTCCGGGGTGGGGGGGGAGGAGGAGGTTGGGATTGGTGCGAGGGACTGGGCAGTTGGTGGAGTGTTAGGTGGGGAGGTGAGGGTGTGGTGGGAAGTTATTATCGCTAGGTGGCCTGAGGCAGTCTCTTCATATTTTAGAAGGAGTGCACAAAGGGGGAATGCCCTTCGGCATTGGGTCCACCTAGGACACGGCTCTGGTTGGCAGCAGTGTATGATGTTAGCAGAATGTCAGCATTGGGTGTGGGAAGGAGGCTACCTGCCATGCTCGCTCACCCCTGCTGCTGCTTCCCCATAAAATGTCTCTTTAACATGTCTCCTCAGCCACCACTGGCAGTTGCTGGCCGTAAAAGGAAGAGAAGTGTCATGCAGCCTCACCTCTTAACTTCTCATCCCTCCCAAATTTCATCCTTTTCTGCCTCATCCCTGGGCCTCTCCCTTTCCATCTCTGATTCTCACTCCCTCTCATCCTTTCTCCCTTACTTCCCCCTCCTCCTTCCCCTTCCCCCTTCTGCTCTCTCTTCCACTCCCTCCAGGCCAAACCTCTAATCCCCCTTTCTTCCCCCCTACCCAGGCCAATCTTCTGATCTCTCTTCCTATTCCCCCAGGCCAATCCTGCGCCCTCCCTTCCTCTCTTCCTTGTTCTTCTGATGTCCCTTCCTCCTCTTCCCTCCCCCCAGACTGATCATCTTTCTTGGCTGGCAGGAGAAGGAGCGTGGCATATCATGCTACATGTATCTCCTCCTGCCACCCAGGTGAGACTCATGGTTTGACCATGCAGTACACCATAGCGACAGTCAGACTTCTTAAGTCAACCATATCCTGGGGAGTGAATTTTTAGCCACCTGAAAGCATGCGTGGCAGACTTTCATAATATGCTTACTTTGGGCCACATAGAAAAGTAGCATCCAGGGGCAGGGTGCATTTCAGAGGTGTGCTTGGAAACTACATGAGTGCATTTAATTGCCAGAAATGTGTGTATGCTCTAAGTATGTCCTCATTCAACTAACTAGTTACTAAGTTAACTTAGGAGATAATATTTAGATGAGTACGGGCAAAGGCATAATTTCTAAATGATATGTGTCTCATCAAGAATGCTTTTCTCACAAACTGGTGAAGAAATACAATATTCAGACTAAGTGCAAGCAGATACCTTGTTTTTGAACATCGACTTGTTTTACATGGGCTTAAAAGTGTGCACACTTCTATGAGCCTCTGTAGTTAGTGAACATGGAACCTCCTTTCTGTTGGTGTGGTCCCTTCCTAGATGCCTTGTTACATTGCTCAGCTAAATTAATTCAGCTCTACTTTATGTCCCTACTAGAAAATCCTTACATGCCAGTACAGGAGCAAAAATGATTGACCCAACTAATATAGAAGACAATATTCAAAGGCCCTTTCTATGGGTAAGAAACATATTTTCCCATGGAAGCAGGGGATTTCAACGTTGCCCATCTTGTCTGCGGGTAAAGAGAGGATGCACATTGTTCAACAGCACGCATAACTTCTACTAGCTAGCTCTGGGGTGCCCCCGGTGGTGGAAAGAGAAACAACGCACATAGGTCTGATTATTCAAACCTACCCACATGGTTTCCGACTGGAAAAATTATATGAAGGAGGATGGGGGTGGGAACAATAATCAAAACAAAAGCTTGGATTATTGGTGCAAACGCCGCAAGTAAAAGTACATTCATCCATGGTGTTTGCACCAACGCAGGGAGTTTTGATTCTTGCTCCCATAGAATTCAGGCATAGCATCCCTCCATTTAATGTAAATTAAATACTCACGAAAAGGTAACAATAAATGTCAATTTTTTAAAGAATCTAGTCGGCTAACTACCAAAATAGCCGGCTGATCTCTTGCTTGATAATTGCCCTGCTGCTGAGCAGCTAAATATAGCTGTGTACTTTTACAATATGGCAATATTTAGCCATGTTCAAAAGTGAGCATTCTGGGGTGGGATTGAAGAAAATTATGCACATACATTTGATTTTCAATATGTGTGCGCCCAGATTATATATACATGGATTTCCACCACCGTCCTTCAAAGCGGTGCAAATCTAAGCACACACTTACTGCCTGACTCCTCCTCTCAACCTTTCTACCCCGCAGCCCCACCCCTACCCAACCCCTCAAACCAACCCCTGCAGCATCTCCTTCCTCCTTCTCAACCCAACCCCTGGTCTGTCAAAGAAACAACCTCCCCAAGGTCCTGGCAACATATAACTAACCCTGTTTTCCCCTTTATCAGCCAACATTTCCCGGTGGTGCTCTTACCTCCTTCCTGCTCCTGTGCTGACAGCTACTGGTAGGAGGTTGCACGTGCACCAACCATCAGCTTTCAGAAGTCAGTGCTGCTGCTGAGAGGAGGTAAGGACACCTCTTCCTGATTCTGAGGTATGAGGTGATGGGGGTGGGGTGATTAGAGAAGGGGGGGGGGGGGGATCAAGATTGGTTAGATATTGCTGGGTCTGGGAGTGGGGTGGAGAAGGAGAGGTTGCCTACTTGACATATTTGGTTTGGGTGATTGGGAGGGAGGAATTACCATCTGCATTGTTTCCCTTTTGTGGTTTTGGGGGCGGCTAGCTGGGCAAAAATTAGCCAAGTATGTTAGATCCGGTTAGGGGTTTGGGCTAATTTTCAGCAGCAATCTGCACAATTAGGTTGAGGTTGACAATGATCATAAACATTATTTATTTGTTTTAAATAATTTATATACCATTTTTTATACTAAATGTAATCAAATTATACTAATGCCTGTGCGATGCTTGCTGGAGAGATGGAAGCCTTCATATTTGCCAACTTGGAAATGGCTATTGGTTAACCATCGACTCAATGCAGGTAGGTTTACAATTGTGTTGATGTGAAAAATCGGCCTCCTCAATTAAAATGTGGCTTACACAAGTATATGTGTTGAGAGCACAGAGGTGCAGTCGCTTGCTCAGAGAGATTGTGAGTCCTTGGGCCACAGCACGGCTCAGGGAGGAGCCCCAAGACACACACTGAGAGTGTTCAGACACGGGCTGGAGCTGGAACAAGGCTGGATCAGGATCAAGACTTGGAACATCAGGAACTGGAACAAGGCAGGCTCAGCCCTCCACTGGTCCTGCATGCACCGGTGAGACCCAGCAATGCAATTCTGGTCTCAAGAGTAGCTCTCCGGCCACTCTGTAGCCCTTCCGGACCTGCCGCTTGGGAACGACGTGTGCGTGAGGCCAGATGGAGGTTAAGGGCAGGAACAAGACGAGACATGGAACTCAAGGAACTTGGAAGACTCGGACAAGGACTGAAGGAACTTGGAAGACTCAGACGAGGATACATGGAACTCAGAAGACTCAGATGAGATTTCAGGGTACTTGGAAGAATCGGACAAGGATACATGGAACTCGGAAGATTCAGATGAGATTTCAGGATACTTGGAAGACTCGGACAAGGACTCAGGGAACTTGGAAGACTCAGACAAAGTTTCATAGAACTTGGAAGTCTTGGACAAGGATCCAGGATATTTGGGAGACTCAGGTGAGGATTCAGGGTTTAGGCACTAGTACAGGGTGAGTACTGCACTGCAGCGGGCCCTACACAGCCGCCCATGGCTGGTAGCGGACCACGCTGAAGTGGAGCAGGTTCTAGATTGAGTCTTGGGCATGGACGGAAGCAGGCACAAGGTACTCCGAAGACTGGGAACAGGATTCAAGACTCAGGATTCAAGTCATCGGAACTCAGATTCAGTAACAGACCTCGGAATTAAAAACAAGGGGCCTTCCGGAGACTTGCGCTGAAGACATGAAGTCAGGCCTTGTGTCACAAAGCGCCCTACACAGCCTCCCCATGGCTGGTCACGGACCATGACGGTAGCATGCCAGAAAAGGTGGACAAGCAGGGAACCTGGAAGCAGGACGAAGAGCCGGAGATAAGGACATCAGGACCAGGACTGGAACACGGAACATCAGGAACTTCAGGACATGGAACATTGGAACGTCTGGACATGGAACATTGGAACTTCTGGACATGGAACATCAGGACACCGAAGAGACAATGAAGGAGCTCCAATGAAGAACAGGACCAAGAACATCAGGACAAAGGAGATCAGGAATGTCAGGAACGTCAGGAACATCTGAAACATCAAACGAGGAGCCATCTAGACAAGCAAAGACCATGGAGGACCTTGACCGGAAGAAGACCACAGACCACTGTGAAGTCCAGTTTGAAGGCCCCAAGGAGTGAAAGCTGAGCCCTTTTATAGGGCTGGATGAGGAGCAGATTGATGAGGTCATCCGGTGGGGCCGTGAGCTTTTCCTGACGCTGGCCCTTTAAATGCAGAGGAGAGGTGTGAGCGCACCTAGAGGCCCGGGGAAGCAGGAGCAAGTGTTGGCAGCATTCCTGCCGAATGAAGGAGGTAATGACGGCGGCACCAGGGCCTCATGAAGAGGCCTCCCAGCGGCAGCACCAGGGCCGCGAAGATGAAAGGAGTAGCGGCTTCCCTGCCGCTCAGGCAGTGGCGACGATGGAGGCTCCTGCTGCGAAGGAGCTACAGCGGCCCCTCCTGCCGCATATAGCGGCGTCAGGCCACGATGCGCGGCAGCAATGATTCGGGGGCGGCCTAGGCCGCACGAAGGAGTCCTGCGGCATTGAGCCGGTGCAGTGCAGGTGAGAGGCTGCTCGTGGGATGGGGTCCGCGAGCAGCATCGTAACATCATGACATAGCCACAATAGAAAATCCAGCTTACATGCTGAGGCACAACATGTCTATGTATGAGAAGATCTGGGGCAGTTTTGGGATTATTGGAACAACAGACCTAACTAATAAGGTATTGATAAAATGGTAATACAGCTTCTATATGTCTAGCCTTGGGGCATGTTCATAAGGTGGGAATGTTCTGTATTGGTTTGTACTGGTCTATATGCTGCTGGCTCACTCTCTATGTTAAGAACTTGAGATGTTCTGTATCTAAAAATGATTTATTTGCTGATGATTCTGTATGATCATAAACTTAGCTGGATATAATGAGGTCACTATTCAAATGCTCGCTGACTGGCTGACTGGCGACCCCTGTATGCCAGGGGTCACCTTCCCAGCCTCAGGGAGCAAGGTAATTACTATACTGAGGTAGGGAAATAAACACCTGGGGCTGTGAGCTGGGGGCAGGATAACCTGCAGGGCCAGTACTGGGCCGAGAACACTCCACATAAATAAACCGCTCTCCACACTCAAGCTGTGCTCCAAATAATAGATTATTTACCACAAAATCTTCAGGATCAAACATAATGACAGTGACAGTTCAGGTAGATGCAGAAATCAAACAGAATCACAGTTCCAGAATTCTTAATTCTTTTCCTAAAATAGCAGTTTCTTCTTACAGCAACACAGTAGTCCTGGTTACTTTGTCTCTCCTCTTTCCGCAGCTTTGGTACCCCTAGCCTGGTACTCTTGTTAGTCTCCTTAGTTAGCAAATTAATTACCATTACTCACAAGAATGTCCTGCTCAGCTCAAGGAAAAAATCCCTCTAGTGCAGCATCAGGATCCTCCGAGCCCCAAAACAAGTTTCCACTGGCACACAGTTTGACTTCCTGGCACGGATGAGTTCCTGCCTTAGTTAATTGCAGCTTTTTCCTTTTAATCTTTTATCTTCTACTTCTCCTCTACTCTCAAGCCTCCGGGGATTTTTAGGGAAAAATCCCTGCACTCCTGCTGCTCCCTTCTGAGATCCTGGGTGAGGATCACAGCTCCATCTTTCCTTGCAATCTGGAACAGCCCCAGACTCAGGAGAGTCAGGGTCTTTTATCACCTCTGCTACATAACCAAGCCCCTCAGGGGACGAACCCCCTTGTTTCTCAAGAAGGCAGGTTACACCTCCTGATACAAAGCCAACCAGGGCTCTGGAACATTCCATTGCTGCTTCCAGATTTACCTTCTGCCCCAAGCACATCCTGTGCTCTTCCAGCTAATGCAGACTCACTGCCTACCACCCCTTAAAGCTCCTATAAAGAGGAAACCTGCATTTTTACCTGTAGCAGGGTCCCCGTTTGAGTTGTTAACTGCATCCAGGGAGCTACATTTACCGGGGTTCATCGATGGGGGGGTGGGGAAAGATAAACTTCCAGGGCCCTAAGCATATCTAAGAAACTCCTCTGTTCCAAGCCTCTGTACCCCGGGATGCCACTTAGGTGCAGGGGTAACCACAGTAACCAGTGAAAAATAACACCAAACGCAGGTAGCAGAAGCAAAAATAAAAAGGTAGAGTCCACTTTGGTATTCAAAGTAAAAATGTACATGCAGAAAAAATAAAGTTCCAGTCAGTATGGAAACATCAAACTGCATAAAAATCATAATAGTCAAAACTGTGGTTCTTGTTGCACCACTGTCCAGGCTTAATGATCCCTTCCTTTGGAGAGTAGGGTACTGGGCAGCTCCAGCATAACCAAAATCCAAAAACAGAGTCCATGATTATCACAATTCCTACAAATCTCCTTGCCCTTGCTTTTGCATTGCAGCGTGGGCTTAAAGATCAGCGATTCCACCTTCCCGAATACAGAGGGGGAGCTGTACCTTCCAGACTGGTCAACTGAAAGGCCAAAAATCTTCTTCACATCTAATGCAGACTCCTTCTCTTCTAGTCAAACCTGCAAGGGGTGAGGCAACGACCATTTACAAAATTCTACTCCCGTTTCTCTTCCTCTCTTCTCCAGGCCTGAGGGGCCTAGACAGGGATCTCCACCAACTCCACACCCTCTCTCTTCGTGTCACCTGCCCTTTGACCCTGAGCATGTTCATGGGGATATTTGTACCCCACACAAACCTCCCACAAAGAAGGTGGGTTTAATGCAAGGGAAGGATCCAAAAATTCAAACAACGCTCCCACTGCCTATGGCTGGAAAAACTGGTGGGGATTGAAATAGTGATGAGCATAGCCCCCGCCACATACCATTAAACCTTTCAGCACCTTTAACCTCTATGCACTTTCTGTGGCATAGGTGCCACATTAAGATATTCAGGGGTACATCTGCACCACTCAATATATCTGGCTATATCAGAGTTAGCTGGTTAAGTTTTTCCACCTAAATTTAGGGCTGCTTTATGGCAGTCCTAAAGTTATCTGGCTATATTTATTTCTATGTTAGCTGGATAATTCCGAAAATCGTTTAGCTGGATAACTTAGCTGGATAGCTGGCTCTGCACTAGCATGCCCCTGGCCTGCCTCTGAGCTAGCCGGATAACCTTTTAGCTGGATAAACAGCCAATGGTCTTGGGGCTGAACAACGCAATGGGATGTTTGAATCCCACCATTTGTCCAGCTAAATCCGACCATAGCTAGATAAATGGTGCTCAATATGGACCTCAATATATCTGGCTGACTTGGGGGGCTGCTTGTGCTATTGGAAATTGCCTCTATAATGTCCTGTCACAAAAACTGATGCTGTCTATAATAACAACGCGTTGGGTGATTTGATTGGAAAAGTGGGTTTTAAGAAATGATTAATAATGATACAATAAGCATCTTTGAGATTAATGCCAGATAATTAATCTATAAACTCTTCACACACACCCCTGTTGTGATAGTGAATGCAGATTTACTTCAGGATCACTGTGGTTTGCCTTCACACTGGAGAGGGATTGGCTCACGCAGAAAAAAGCCAGTGACCGACAGGACATAGTCTGTGGCTCTTTTCCTAAAGCCAGTTTCATGGAAAGGTGTGACAAAACCCAACAGTGTATATTTTCAGCATTTCCTTTTGTGAAGTCCTCTGCACTGATTTGTTTGTTCAGAATTGGTTTCACAGGTAATCCACCAGCTTCAAAAAGGCACCATAAAAATCTAAAACATTTCTCTGGTAGCCTTTTAAATAGTGACCACCAATTTTTTTTTTTTTTTTTTTAAAGAAGAATGTTACCCTGTAATTCCTTAACATAGGAGGCAGGAATGTTGGAAATAGCAACTGGTTTAAAAATCAATCTTCCATTTTGTTTTTAATTTGGATATGTTTGGTAGGGTAGTTGTCATTGATTCCAATGGTACCAGGATTGTTGGAACTGGGTTGCTGATGTCCTTGCAGACATTCAGCTTCATAGATGGAACTGCGGGGATGTCACGGCAATAGTTTCATACTCGTAGTACCAGTAAGAGCCAACATTCAAAACAGCAAAAGGAAGAACTGTTTAAGTTGTCTCCTCTGGTATGCGATTGCAAGGTTCATTTGCAGTAATATTCTTTAAGAAGTTTGTGGCGGTGGCCCTCCTTGCTCTGCAATTTTTGCGTGAGAGACAATTTATATATAAAAAAAAAAAAAGTAGAAGCTGCGCAAAAAGCTGTAAGTAATTATCACATAAGTACACATTTACAAGAAAGGAAATGTAAACACCAGCTGCTTGGTGGCTTTTGTGACTGTTTTCTGCTATTACACATTAAATTTTCTCATGGAAGACCCACAGGATATCTTAACTAGACGTCTGATAAAGATGCCTTACTTCTGACTCTTTGGATAGCACACTTAGCATTCGCTGTTCATCTGTACCTGTCATGCATTTCCAAGACCATTACAATGACTGTATGGCAACCCAGAAGGACCGTCAGTATTGTCCACGTGCTCTACTCTGTCTTCTACAGATGCTTATGTTCTGCCGAAATAAAATCCATATCACTTTTACAGTGAATCCCAAGGTGGCACATCTGTACCCTGATTCAAATTCAGGGCATTGGTATCCCAGCTGAGCTTCTGGCTTGGGTATATTAAGAAGGATCCAGATGTCTCCTGAGTAACCCAAACTACAAGCCCAGCTATGACTATGCCACCTGAGAGCCACTAACAATGTGGGTCATCTGCATGAGCAATTTGGAGAATTAGAAAAGTAAGCATTATCTTTAAAGCAAAAGTGCCTCCAACTTCAGATTATCAGCCGGTGGAAGAACCACCATTAGTTTACTATGGGGCAAGAACATCCAGAGCATTGATATAAGTAGTTCCAATAGCCAATGAAACAGCTGCCTCCTTCATCATGTTGCGTCCGTCGGTCTCAGACGGCTTCAACCTCTGTGCCTCACCATTCTTCCTTCCCTCTCCACTAGCCTTGGGAAGATGGCTGCTGCCGTGTCATCCTGCTGTTCTCTCCGGTGTCCCCGGAACGGCTACGGCGACAGTGTTTGCCATGTTTCTCCTGAGGGCCTCCTAGGGTGCGTGCGTGCATGCCACCCACATCTTTATCCACGTCATGGTGGGAACCTCGGGGGCGGCCCCTCCGAGCGACGTCATGCCATACGGGTATTTAGCCTGCTCTTCGTTTGCTAACAAACTGAGATAGCAAGGATTGGATTTGCCTCCGGTCTAAGCTACTCTGCCGCTTCCTTGCTGCTGCTGGAAGTTCTCTCTGCCCTCTGGGGTCATTCACCTCTAACCTGGGTACCCGCTCCTTGGGGGCCCTATGCTTTCTTTCAGGTGCCTATCTGGGATACCAGCTACTCGCTCCTTGAGGGCCTGCTCTCCCTGCCCTGGTGCCTGCACATCCAACTACTTCTGCCTGCCAGGATCTTCATCAAATACAGCTATCTATTCAGTGAATAAACTAACCTTGTCAGCTTGTCTCACCTTCAGCTTCAGTGCTGCGAGTCTACATCCGGGACACTCTTCTCTACCCAGTGCAGCCTACCATCATTGGAGTGTGGGATGGGTCTCCTCTGCCGAGGACCCCCGGACTACTCTATTGGGTTACCTCACTGCTGCCACCTCCTGGGCAGTACCATCAAGCTGTATAATAAACACAAATTCTCTGTGTCTGCATGTATAGAGTCTAGCCTACTACTGCGGTTCCTCATGGGGCCCCTCCCCATGGGAGTGGCCATCTCCGCAGTACCCAAGAATCCACTCAAACATCTCAAAACCATAACAGATTGCTAACTCCATGGATTCGGCTCAGCTCACCGCTCTGCAGGCCATTCCAGGCCTTGCCCAACGAATCTCCGAACAACAGAATTCGTTGGATAACCTGACTGTTGCCTTTAACCAGCTTCAAGCACAGATGAATACATCGACTTCCGCAGGTAAAGAAGTTACACCACCTGAAGTGACGGTCAAGATTACAGTGCCTCTATCTGCTCCAACATGCTTCTCGGGTGAACTGTGGAGATGTAGAGGATTCATCAATCAATGTTGCATGCACTTTTCTCTACAACCTAATCATTTCCCTACAGTATATGCCAAGACCACCTATATCCTTTTGTATCTGGACGGAAGAGCGCTGGCTTGGGCGCTGTGGGAGCACAATGGGAGCACAAAGACCCTATCCTGAATGATCTTTCCGGGTTTCTTGAACTGTTCAGATCAGTATTCGATGACCCTGCCCAGTATACTACAGCAGGATCCACTTTGGTTCATCTGAAACAAGGTAATAAACCTTTACCAGACTTCGCCATAGAATTCAAGACATTGGCTTCTGAATTATTTTGGGACCCTAAATGCCTGAAGACTCTCTTCTTTGAAGGTCTGAACTCCTGCTTGAAGGATGAGCTGGCGGCTCGAGAGATGCCTGAGACCTTAGCTGAACTGATTTATTTATTTAGCATTTTTATATACCGATATTCATGTAAAAAATTACACATCACTTCGGTTTACAATAGAACGTGAACTGGCATGTAAGAATGCATTACATCACAACAAGGGATACATTAAACTGGGATCAACCGGGCAAAAGAAGAATGGGCTCTTCCGGAGAGCCGGTGGATAAAGAACTGAACAAATTGACTGTACCTAAAGGGTAACTAAAAAGCTGAAAAGAGTCTTATATCTAGGGAATCTGAGGAATTGAAAGTGTCATGTACACAGAGGACCTGTATACGGAACTCATCTTCTGAAGAGTGGTGGATGTGGAAGGCACGAGTGAAATTAAGGGAAAGCTTGCTCAAATAGCCAGGTTTTGAGTCTTTTTTTGAAGGTAATTGGGCATTGTTCGCGCCGAAGATCTGGTGGGAGAGCATTCCATTGCTGCGGGCCAGTTGTGGAAAGAGCTCGTTTCCTTAATGTGCTTTTTGCTGGGGGAGCGACGAGGGTGTCTCTGTAGGCAGATCTTACTGTTCTGGAGGGTAAGTGCGGACGAAGTGGGATATTAAGGTCCAGTGGAGCAGTATTGTGGATGGCTTTGTGTAGGACCATAAGGACTTTGTACATGATTCTGAACTTCATTGGGATCAATCCTTGTTGCTAACTGATGAAGTTAGCAACAAGGATTGATCGCCGACTTCGCGACAAGGTTCAAGAAATCAATTGCCCCAGAAGACCACCTCAGGGAGGGATGCAAGTCAAGTCTGTACCCAGGCCTATACCGCCAGGTCCTGTTTCTGGTGAAGAAGAACCAATGCAATTGGGCCGCACTCATTTGACTTCTAAAGAGAGATGAACTCGAAAGAGATTGGGACTATGCATGTATTGTGGACAAGCTAGTCATGCCGTTCAAACATGCCCTGTATGTCCGGGAAACTGGCAGACCTAAGTCCTGTGGGAGGACTCTTTTTAGGTCTAACTGCACCCTCTCCTCCACTCTCTCTTCCAGTATCCTTAATCTGTGGACCTCTAGAATACCAGACCCTTGCCTTAGTGGACTCTGGGGCAGGGGGAAACTTCATTTTGAAATGTCTAGTGGAACATTTGTGGATCCCCACCACTACCATGACGTCTCCTCTAGGGATGTGAATCGTGTGCCCGATCATTTTAACGATCGGGTTTGGCTGGGGGGGCGGGGGAAATCTGATCATTACGAGATGTGAATTGGAATCGTTCCGATTCCAATTCACATCACTAATTTTTTTTTGTGAGGCCCGCGCCGATAAAAAAAACAACCCACCCCGACCCTTTAAAATTACCCCCTTAGCCTCCCCCACTCTCCCGACCCCCCCCCCCCCAAACTTTTTACACATACCTGGTGGTCCAGGGGGGGCCGCGGGGAGCCATCTCCTGTTCCCACGCTATCAGCTGCGCTAAAAAAAAAAATGGCACCGATGGCCCTTTGCCCTTACCAGCCGACGGTCGGCCCCTATGACATAGTGAGGGCAAAGGTAGCGCCGGCGCCATTTTGAATACTGGCAATACGGCCGGAGTGCAGGAGGTCTCTCCTGGACCCCCGCTAGACTTTGACAAGTCTTGTGGGGGTCAGGAGGCCCCCCCCAAGCTGGCCAAAAGTCCCTGGGGGTCCAGCGGGGGCCCGGGAACGATCTCCTGCACGCGGGCCGTATTGCCAGTATTCAAAATGGCGCCGGCGCTACCTTTGCCCTGTCAAATGGTAAGGGCAAAGGGCCATCGGCGCCATTTTTTTTTTTAGCGCAGCTGATAGCGTGGGAACGGGAGATCGCTCCCTGCGGCCCCCCTGGACCACCAGGTATGTGTAAAAGGTTTTGGGGGGGGGGGGGTCGGGAGAGTGGGGGAGGCTAAGGGTGTAATTTTAAAGGGTGTGGGGGGGGGGGGGGGTTTATCGGGCCATCGGTGCCATTTATGATAGTGGCAGCCAAAATGCGCCGATGGCCCGAGAGCAGGAGATTGTGCCGGGACCCCCCCACTGGACCACCAGGTAATTTAAAACATTTTGGGGGGGGGGGGGGTTCGGGAGGGTGGGGGATTTGTTTTAAAGGGTCGGGGTGGGTTTAGGGGTTGTTTTGGTGTGCCGGTTTTCCCGCCCTGCCCCCTCCCCCGATTTACGATTTTTCACGATAAATCGGGGGAATTTCTATTGTATCGCGACTCTAATGATTTTTGATGATTTAAAAATTATCTGACGATTTTTTTAAATCGTCAAAAAACGATTCACATCCCTAGTCTCCTCTATTCCTGTCCTCTATTCATGGAGAGCCCTTACTGGGTGAAGTAACCCTGCTTACAGAACCAGTAAGCTTACATACTGGTGCTCTTCATACAGAGACTATTTCCTTCTTTGTGCTAGAGAAGACCATGCACCCTTTGGTACTTGGGTTACTGTGGCTGCAGAAACATATGCCACAATTCAACTGGGCCACTTTGGAGCTTTCACGTTGGGGTCCAGATTGCCATGGCAAATGCCTGATGGAATTTTCTCCTATACCATGCATGCCAACTACCCCGTTATTGCCTGGGTTTCTGCCTCAATATGCATTTTTTCAAGATGTGTTTTCCAAAGAAGCCGCTGATGTATTACCTCCACACAGATCCTATGACTGCGCCATCAATTTGAAGCCTAATACGGAACCACCCAAAGGAAGGGTTTACCCTCTGTTGTAGAGAATAAAGCGATGTCAGAGTACATCCAGGAGAATCTCCAGAAAGGCTTCATAAGACCTTCCAAGTCTCCTGCCGGTGCAGGCTTCTTCTTCGTGGGGAAGAAGGACGGAACATTATGTCCATGCATTGATTACAGAGGCCTGAATGAGATCACCGTAAAGGATCGCTATCCCTTACCACTCATCTTGGAGCTATTCGACAGGTTACAGGGAGCCAAGATATTCTCCAAGCTTGACCTCAAAGGAGCATATAACTTAGTTCGCATCTGGCGATGAATGGAAGACAGCTTTTAAAAACAGGGATGGGCACTTTGAATATCTTGTGCAATGCCCTGGCCATCTTCCACAACATGATGAATGACATTCTGCATGATCTACTCTACCAATGTGTTGTTGTCTACCTAGATGACATCTTGATATTCTCACAGGACCTGCAATCCCACCAGGAGGATGTCAAAAGAGTTTTGCAGAGACTTCGTGAGAACTTCTTATACGCCAAGTTGTCTGAATGCGAATACCACAAGGAATCCATGCCCTTCTTAGGGTATATTGTCTCCAACAAAGGTTTCTAGTTGGACCCTCAGAAGCTTGAGAGTATTCAAAAATGGATGCAACCCACTGGCCTCAAAGCTCTAAGAAGATTTTTGGGATTTACAAACTACTACAGGACCTTCAACAAAGACTACTCTTCATTGACTGTTCCATTAACAGCGATGACTAAGAAGGGAGCCAACATTGCCACTTGGTCTACAGAGGCCGTGACAGCATTTCAGAAGTTAAAAGATGCCTTCTCAAGCAAACCATGTCTCTGCCATCTGGACCCTACACGACCCTTCATTGTGGAGGTCGATGCCTCTGACGTTGGTGTAGGAGCCGTGCTAAGCCAGACCAGTGACTCTAAGATCTTGCACCCCTGTTCATTCTTTTCCCGACGCTTCTCGCCAGCAGAGAAGAACTACAGTATTGGGAATAAAGAATTGCTGGCAATAAAGATGGCATTCGAAGAATGGCGCCCCTGGCTTGAAGGTGCACAACATCAGATCACTGTCTTTACTGATCATAAAAATCTGGAGTACCTCCGTTACGCTCAACTCCTTAACCATAGACAGGCGAGATGGTCCCTGTTCTTCAACAGATTTGACTTTGTGCTGAAATATCGCCCTGGTGATAAGAATGTCAGAGCGGATGCATTATCTTGCTCTTTTCTCTCTGAAGACGTACCTGATGAACCCCAGCATATCATCGACCTGAAGAGAGTTATGCTGACAGCTACACATCTGGTACCCACAGGCAAGACCCTTGTACCCCGCAATTTAAGGAAGAAATTATTAGCACGGACTCACGACTCGAAACTGGCTGGACACCCTAGTCAATGACGAACACTGGCTAAGCTACAGAAGTACTATTGGTGGCCCACCATGAAGGAAGACACTCTGGCGTACGTAGCTTCCTCTTCCAATTGTGCCAGACAGAAACCTCTGCCTGGACAACCTTGGGGCCTGCTTCAACCCTTGCCAGTACCAGATGAGCCCTGGACCCACAGTGCTACAGACTTTGTGGTGGACTTGCCACTTTCTGGTGGTAACGATACCATCTGGGTAACAGTGGATCGATTCTCGAAGATGGCTCACTTCGTGGCTCTCCCTGGCTTGCCTTCAGTCATGGAACTTGCTATACTATTCATCAGTCACATCTTTCGCCTACACGGCATGCCAAAACACATTGTCTCTGACAGAGGAGCTCATTTTACAGCCAATTTCTGGAAAGGTTTATGTAAGAGATTCGACATTACACTTGACTTCACCTCTGCATGCCATCCTCAGTCAAATGGCCAAACAGAGAATAAATAGAACTCTCAAACAGTTCCTCTGCACCTATGTTGGTACACGACAGAATGACTGGGCTGAACTGTTGCCCTGGGCTGAATTCACCATCAGTTCGCATCCAGCATCATCTACTGGATCTACACCTTTTGAAGTGGTCTACGGACAACAACCCTTACCACCTTTACCACTTCCACTTTCAGTGTCATCCCCGGCAGCTGAATCTACTGCCAAAGATATACAGCAGCTCTGGAGAAAGATGATCCAAAAAGCTGGATAGAGAGCAAAGAAAGGCTATGACACTCACCATTGCAAAGCTCCTGAATTTCAACCTGGTGATAAAGTCTGGCTGTCTACCAAACATCTAAGACTCAAGCTTCCATCTGCTCGATTTGCTCCACGTTTTGTCAGACCCTTTCCCATCCTCCGATGATTGGGCCCACTTACCTACAGTCTGAAACTTCCTCCAGCTATGAAGATTCATAATGCATTCCATGTTTCGCTGCTGAAACCGCTTGTTCTTAGCGAGTTTTCCACCAAAACACCTGAACCTACTCCTGTTGATGCAGAAGAAGACATCGAGTACAAGGTTGATGCCATCCTTGATGTGAGAAAGAGAGGCAGAGTTTGGGAATACCTCCTGTCATGGGAGGGATGTGGACCAGAATAAAACTCTTGGGAACCTTTGGCTAATATCATGGACAAAGAGATGCTTCATCAATTTCATCGATCGCATCCTCAAAAACCAAGACCAAGTAGGGGTCTGGAGGGGGCCCTTTGAAGGGGGGTACTGTTGCGTCAGTCGGTCTCAGACGGCTTCTACCTCTGTGCCTCACCTTTCTTCCTTCCCTCTCCACTAGCCTTGGGAAGATGGCTGCTGCTGCGTCATCTTGCCGCTCTCTCCGGCGTCCCCAGAACGGCTACGGAAACGGTGTTCGCCATGTTTCCTGAGGGCCTCCTAGGGTGCGCGCATGCATGCCACCCACGTCTTTATCCATGTCATGGCGGGAACCTCGGGGGCGGCCCCTCCGAGTGACGTCACACCATCCTGGTATTTAGCCTGCCCTTCGTTTGCTAACAAACTGAGTTAGCAAGGATTGGATTTGCCTCCGGTCTAAGCTACTCTGCCGCTTCCTTGCTGGTGCTGAATGTTTTCTCTGCCCTCCGGGGCCATTCACCTCTAACCTGGTTACCCATTCCTCGGGGGCCTTATGCTTTCTTTCAGGTGCCTAACTGAGTGCCTGCTCTCCCTGCCCTGCTGCCTGCACATCCAACTACTTCTGCCTGCCAGGATCTTCATCAAATACAGCTATCTATTCAGTGAGTAAACTAACCTTGTCAGCTTGTCTCACCTTCAGCTTCAGCACTGCGAGTCTACATCCGGGACTCTCTACCCAGCGCAGACTACCATCGTTGGAGTGTGGGACGGGTCTCCTTTGCCGAGGACCCCTGGACTACTCTACTGGGTTACCTCACTGCTGCCACCTCCTGGGCAGTACCATCAATCTGTATAATAAACACGAATTCTCTGTGTCTCTGTGTATAGAGTCTAGCCTAGTACTGCGGTTCCTCACAGGGCTCCTCCCCGTGGGAGTGGCCATCTCCACAGTACCCAAGAATCCACTCAAACACCTCGAAACCATAACACATCACCCCATTCTTTTGTCAAACTCCTGTCCTCTGTTTGGGCATCCTTTTGAAATCAGTTCCACATAATCTGTTGCCAGGGAAATGACTGGCAGAGCAGAAGGCAGAAATCAGAGAGAAGGTCCTAGTGACCATTTTCTCACCTCACTTTTATATTCTAAGATTTGACATTGTGTTTTAGAAATGACTGACTAGACAAGGCCTTTTTTTTTTTTTTTTACATATTTCAGTACAAAAAGGGGCTTTCCTCCTAGACAGTACCATCTTAATACTGTCAAAATCTCAATAAGGGGTTGAGCGAACACAGTAATAGCTTTTGAAAACCAATTAGCAAATTGCAGATACAGTTTTATGATTTCAAGGCACATGGGCGTGCAAATGGAACGCAAATATCACAGACTGTTTTTCTCTCTGGGTAAAAAAAAAATAGCTTGTTTGGCACCCAACCTTGATTTCCTTTAGTGTTATATTTTTCCACACTATTCATTTGTTGCTGGCTTGATAATAATTCATTTGATTTTAACTATTATCATGTTAATTATTAATGCAACAAACTATTTCTTTGATGCATTGCTCTTCGAGAAAACATGCCTGCATTTTAAATGCCGTAGGACCGAGTAAATAAAATGACACTGAAGGCCAAGTATTAATAATGTATCGGTAAAACCATAATTTATTTTTCTCGTTTTCAATATTCTAATAAAAGATATTTTGGATGTAAGGGTTGTTGTATTGCTGACTCTGAATGCCAGGCATCCAACCTAACTTTTTTTTGGTTTCTGCAGCTAAAACATTTTTTTATTCAGTACTTACATGCCTGTTGTTGTTTTTTTTAATTGAGATTTTATTAGAAAACACAACCATTTACAACTGCATGAAAAACAATACATAAATCCACTCCATCAATTCAAACCTGTCACCCCTTTCATACATATATCCATCCAAAAAATATTGATACTATTTGAGGACCAAAGACAGAGCATATCACACAACTAAAAGAATAAGAATAAGAATCATGAGTGTTTGCATTATTTGTATTTCTCTACCTCCCCCCCCCCCCCCAACATCCCCTCCCTCCTGAGGCACAAAGAACATAACTGCCCATTCCCGCATACCTCACAGGTCAGCAACTTAGCACTTCCCTTACACGCCTGTTTTGAAAGTAGCCCCACTGCTGTATTTCAAGGGCAACATTTTTTTTCCTCGAGCATAATGTATTGCTTTTTCTTAAAAAAAAAAAAAAAAAAAAGGGATGAGATACCGGTAACGTTCTGTGACTCAGCTCAGATCATGGATTGGC
The DNA here is from genome assembly GCF_901001135.1 of Rhinatrema bivittatum. Taxonomy (NCBI): domain Eukaryota; kingdom Metazoa; phylum Chordata; class Amphibia; order Gymnophiona; family Rhinatrematidae; genus Rhinatrema; species Rhinatrema bivittatum. The sequence goes on along the minus strand of NC_042620.1, from coordinate 368,638,690 downwards.
TTAGTTTTTGCAGCTCCTCAAAAGGTAGTACACGAGCACCTTAACAGTCCTTTGGCTCCCGGTATTATTCATTTTTCCCCACCAGGGCTCAGATCAAAATGCAAATTTTTACAGTCTGCTCTGACTATTTCAACTTGCTTCAGCTGGGATTTTTCAATTGAGTCAGCTTCACTTGTGTACTGCCTCTTCTTTTCAATGAAAAATCGGTCACATTTACTGGGCTTAGCAGAGGATGAATAGGCAGGAATGTGTCATGTGCTCAAAGCTGCCCCAATACCTAATCTAAAACTTTGAACAGTAATCTTACAGCACTAAAAATATGAGGTGAGTATGGACTTGTGAACCACCCTTGTTCTGGTTTGCTGAGCTGGGTCAAGAAATAGAAATTGGAGACAATTTGTAATTGACTTAGATTGTGGCAAACTAAGGGACCAACATACTAAAGCACATTAATGTTAGCGCATTGGTTAATGCATGCTAAATGCCTGTTATCGATCAAAAGCAGTAAATGTACATTAGTGTTAATGCAAAATCTAAGCTCGTGAGATAATGAGATGCAAAATAACTCATTACCTATTAGCACAGAAAAAAGGTATGAGCATTGAAATGCTGAAAATGTAAAGAAGATACATTGAGGCCAACTATACTTAGCAATGATGTAGTTGAATTTTTGCATTGCTATCTGCATTACTTTGCTGTCTGCAGTAATGTGTGCCTTATTTGCATTATCATTTACACTGGCTCTTAATGTTCATGTGAAAAAAAGAAATTAATTTACATTTGTTAACAGCTGGTGCTAGTGTAGTTTAGTACCTTGGCCCTTTACTTAAGCTAGCTAAAGGGCCTGAGCATACGCCTGAGCTGATCTTCTCAATTCCCCCCTTTTCCGGGTCAATTTCATTACATACCACATGATTCAATAATACAATAGCCAGCGGCTGTGGTGTTCAATATTCAACAATACTATCTTACTATGGCTGTGGTGTTGTTCAAGGTTCAATAATACTATAGCCAATGGCTTATCCATCTAGACAAGTTACAAATACTAGATACTCGATTGATTCATTCTAATTGCCTGTCTATAAGAAGATTGTTGTTATTTATTTGTTGTATTATTATGCCTTATTTGTTGTATTATTATGCCTTACTTTTAATTCAATTTTTTCCAAGTTCACTCTCCTGTTCTATGTAAGACTCATATGTTTAGTCATCCTAATGTTATATGAAAACCGAAGTGATTGGTAACATTGTTACCAGAACCTCGGTATATAAAAAATGTTAAATAAATAAATAAATAAAATATGATGAAAGAACCAGCCCTTGCTGTAACATCTAATCCCTTCCCCACAATCCAGAAGTGGTTCAAAGGAACACCAAGTTGACTTGTCCATTTCTAATTTGAATTGCTAATTTCTAGACCCAATTTTTCTCAACTCAGTTCTGAATGCATGCCAGTCTGATTTTCTTTTTCTTGCTTTATTTTGTTATAGCTTAGTTTTTATTGTGTGAAATTTCTGTAAACAACAGACAATGCCCAATAAATCATGGCACTTAAAGCATTACCTTAATTGAACTACAATATTTCAGTAACCCGTACTATTACAGGAGGATGTTTAATTGTGTTTACTCAAGACTATTGTTCTTGCACACATTTATATAACATTAATTCACTGATAGTGATAGTTGTAACTCCATATGGATATATTTGTAAAGACCCTTAGGGATCTCCACTAGATAGCCTTAGTCAAAGACCTGAATTGAGAACAGAGGAGCAAACCACTTACTACAACACCCCTGTAGAGTTGCTATAGTGGTAGGCCCCAGCTTGCTCAAGGGCTGGCTGCATCATAGATCTGTGTGGCATGCTGAGTTGGCAGCTACAGGAAAACAAGCTGTTTTGCTTGAGTTGGGTTTTCCCCTATTCTGGTGTGCTAGACTGCAAGGCTTGGGTTTTGCACTGAATAGGAAGGGAACAGTTGCCTTACTGGTACACAGCCTGTCTAGTAAGAGTGTCAGGTTTTTTTGCATTTGCCTTTTGGAAGTTTTTCCTGCAAAATCCATGGCTCAGGGAAAGACTTTTGTAAAAGCCAGGAGTAGAAGATTCTGCTGCTCTCCATCTTACAACCCATGGATGGATCACAGATGACTCACTACAGGAGAGTTCTAGTTTTTGCCTTTTGTGAAGATTTGCTGTTTCATTTTGGTGGGAAGTTTGCCCACCCCCCCCCCCCCTCCTTACTGGCCAGAAGTGAGAAAGAAAGGAATCTTCCCCACTGACTGGAGAATAATGAGTTTACCACTAAGAGAAGAACTGCAAGAACTTTTTCGTCAGGAGACACCCCCCCCCCCCTGGAGACGTCATTCTGGGAGAATTAAATTTGGGAGTTGTGGAGCATGGGCTAACCTTTGGACCTCCAATATTTTGGGAAGGGAATTCTGCCCACATCTAGGATGCTTACTCCTCCATGCCCTGGAGGGTCAGATATTCCTGGAGCTCAAATACGCCTGCATAGTTTGGAGAACTGAGATAATAACTGGATGTCTCAAGAACAAGTGTATATATCGCTAAATAGTAATTACTGAAGATCTGCAGCACCATAAATGTGTTTGGAGCACCCAACCCAAGTGTCCAGTCAAGTTATTTGGCACTCACATCCATCATATACACACAGGACTAGAACACCCAGAGAAGAGAGAGTCATTCCCCTGCACTTTTGTACTTTCAAGGTGTACCCTCCTTCCAGCAGAAGAATTTGATCCCCCTGGGGCTGTGAGATGCCCTGTGTGTCCCCTGCATTCTCGTCTCAAAACCAGAAGAGGGGCTTCTTATTGAACACCTCAATTTTTCAACTTGGGAATCAGATATATGTCAAGGTTTCTGTTTAAAACCTGCCTGCAACATTTTATCCAAGGGAGATCAAATGGAGAAAAAACTCATAGTTTGCTTTCAAGGATTTTGTTGTTTTCTCACAGGACACTAGGGATGTGAATCGTTTTTGAACGATTAAAATTATCGTCAGATAATTTTAAAATTGTCCAAAATCGTTAGAGTGCACGATACAATACAAATGCCCCCGATTTATCGTCAGGGGCATTTGTATAAGAACATAAGAACATAAGAAAATGCCATACTGGGTAGGACCAAGGGTCCATCAAGCCCAGCATCCTGTTTCCAACAGTGGCCAATCCAGGCCATAAGAACCTGGCAAGTACCCAAAAACTAAGTCCATTCCATGTAACCATTGTTAATGGCAGTGGCTATTCTCTAAGTGAACTTAATAGCAGGTAATGGACTTCTCCTCCAAGAACTTATCCAATCCTTTTTTAAACACAGCTATACTAACTGCACTAACCACATTCGCTGGCAACAAATTCCAGAGTTTAATTGTGCGTTGAGTAAAAAAGAACTTTCTCCGATTAGTTTTAAATGTGCCCCATGCTAACTTCATGGAGTGCCCCCTAGTCTTTCTACTATCCGAAAGAGTAAATAACCGATTCACATCTACCCGTTCTAGACCTCTCATGATTTTAAACACCTCTATCATATCCCCCCTCAGTCGTCTCTTCTCCAAGCTGAAAAGTCCTAACCTTTTTAGTCTTTCTTCATAGGGGAGTTGTTCCATTCCCCTTATCGTTTTGGTAGCCCTTCTCTGTACCTTCTCCATCGCAATTATATCTTTTTTGAGATGCGGCGACCAGAATTGTACACAGTATTCAAGGTCATACGGGCGACGGTCGCCCGTATGACATAGTGAGGGCAAAGGTAGCGCCGGCGCCATTTTGAAGATTTTGCCCTCACTATGTCATACGGGCGACGGTCGCCCGTATGACATAGTGAGGGCAAAGGTAGCGCCGGCGCCATTTTGAAGATTGGCAATATGGCCCGCTTGCAGGAGGTCGCTCCCGGACCTCCGCTGGACTTTTGGCAAGTCTTGGGGTCAGGAAGCCCCCCCAAGCTGGCCAAAAGTCCCTGGGGGTCCAGCGGGGGTCCGGGGGCGATCTCCTGCACGCGTGACGTCGAGACCCAGGAACCAAAATGGTGCCGGCGCTACCTTTGCCCTGTCACATGATAAGGGCAAAGGGCCACCGGCGCCATTTCTCTCAACGCAGTCGTGGCCAGAGAGAGGGAGATTGTGTCGGGACCCCTCCACTGGACCCCAGGTAATTTAAAACATTTTGGGGGGTTTCGGGAGGGTGGGGGATTTGTTCTAAAGGTTCGGGGTGGGTTTTAGGGTTTTTTTGGTGTGCCGGTTTTCCCGCCCTCCCCCGATTTACGATTTTTAATGATTTAAAAAAAAAAAAACAAAATACGACGATAAGATTTCCCTCCCCCCTCCAGCCAAGATCGATCGTTAAGACGATCGATCATAAGATTCACACCTCTATAGGACACTACTTTTCCTGCCTAATTATTCAGTATAAATTTGTCTTCTTGCGTCTTCTGCTTCCACGCCACCACAGTTCTGACTGTAAAGAGCAACTCTTTATTTAAAACTTTTTTATTGTCTGCCTAGCCAAATCCTAAGAGTGAAATCAGGCTGCTGGCACTAACTTTTAAAAAGGAGACAGAGCAGCTTTTAAATTTGAACATGGGGGGAAGCCAATGCCAGACGTCTAAGAAGTAAGATGGGAGAGTTAGAGTGTTTAGCACTAAATGATGAGATTGACATAACTGGCATCTCAGAGACCTGGTGGAAGGAGGATAACCAATGGGGCAGTGTTATATCAGGGTACAAATTATATCACAATGATAGGGAGGATCAACTTGGTGGGGGTGTGGCACTTTATGTCTGGGAGGGTATAGAGTCCAACGGGATAAAGATCATACAAGAGACTATGTGCTCAGAAGAATCTATATGGGTAGAAATCCCATGTGTGTTGGGTAAGAGTATAGTGATAGGAGTATACTACCATCCACCTAGCCAAAATGATCAGACAGATGATGAAATGCTAAGAGAGATCAGGGAAGCTAAGCAATTTGGCAGTGCAGTAATGATTAGGGGTGTGCATTCGTTTTCACCGTATTGGCGATCTGCAGCGTATCTTGCACTATTCATTATATACGTGGGGAGGCGAAATGCATTGCGTCTGCCCATTTATAAAACTTATTATCCATCTAATTCGGTGCACCCCACGGCGCGCGCTTTTCTTCGCCCCCATTAGCTAATAGCTAGCTATGATTTCACAAAATGGCAGCGCCCATGCCTTAAATTCCGGTATCCATGCCGACCTGTCCGACCCTTTCCTGTGAGTCACTGAGACTCACAGGAAAGGGTCAGATAGGTCAGCATGGATTCCGGAATGCAGCGTATCAGCGCTGACATTTTGTGAAATGCACTGAATGCAGCCAATCGCGCTGTTATTCAGTGCTCTCTGTGGATTTTACTGATGAGCCATGCATTTTCTTTACAGCGGTGCTGTGGGGAGGTGGGCTTGGTGTAAGGAGGCTAGTTAGTAAAGAGAAAGAAAAAGCTAATTATTCTTTATTTTGCTCCAGTGCCAGTGCCAGCTAGTCCTGTTTCTGTTTGTTCCAAGCTGTTTATTTAGGTGATCTGACTGAGACGCTGTGCCAGGGAGAGAAGCAGCTAGCACTCACCATTAGGGTGTTGTGGCTGGCTGTTTCTGGAGTGACAAAAATTCCAGCTTTTTTAAACTGAGTTTTTTTAATTCAAGTCACTTAGTCTCTCTATGCACTGGGCTTCACTGGTAGTGGTTAGTTTAACAGACTGAACCTTATTATTGGGACGGTCTGTGCAGTGAAATCCCCAGTCTGCCTCTTTTGTGCTTACAAGCAAGTAGCGTCTGTGTGCACACCACACCTTACATTAATGCATAGCAAGGCACCGTGATAGTGGGCAGTGGGTAGGCACTACTCAGTGATATTAAATCCATAATGTCAGGGAAAGCTAGATGTAGTCGAGTGACTGGGACTGGCAGAGGAGGCACTTCAAAAGACACTAGTGCAACTCCCCCAGTAAATTTAAAAAGGCACCTGTTGCAATCTAAATTCTTTGTAGGGGCTGGCAGTTCCATCCTGAAAAAAATGAAATCTGACCATGATGCATTGCCATCGCCACCACAAGTTTCTGGCCCTGTAGTTTTGGAGGTGAGGGAAGGGGAGGCAGAGTCATGCCAGACAAAATGTCGACACCCAAAAGCAGCAGGGGGACAGAAGTCTCGACTAACACAGCATTGACAAGGTAGCGCAGTCACTGTTTGCTTCTGATTCAGATGAAGAATCTTCTTGTGTGGGAGTCTCATCAGAAACGGAAGAAGTAATAGGTGAAGAATCTTCGGGAGGATCAGTTAGTCCTGTCTTAGCCTCCACTTCAGTGCAGCAGGGAAGAGATGAAAGTGATGATGAGGAGGAGGAAGAGCAGTCAGCGCAGGCACAGAGTGTGACTGAGGCCTTTGGCATTGCTTCTCAGGGTACACCCACTATCTCAGCTCCAGTGGCAACTTCCACCCCCAAGGCTTTAGAGAGGGGAGGATCACGAAAGACATCTGCGATCTGGAGCCACTTTAAAGTGATGGAAGACCCACGTTTTGCTCGGTGTAATTACTGTGCCAGGGATATTAGCAGAGGCAAGCAAATGGGACATCTATCTAATTTTGGCATGAACCATCATATGAAGAAGCAACACCTAACAAGATTACTGCCATCTGGGGATGGTGGCAGTACCATCAGGAGACCCCTTCCAAGCAGTGTGCAGTGGTTCAAAAGCAGCAGAATCAGCCCACGCTCTCATCCCCTTCTAGCAGTCAGGTGACAGGCCAGCAACCCCCTGACATGTGGCAGAAGCGACAACCCACCATGGAGGAAATGGGGTGGAGTGTGGTAACACTATCCCAGGGTAGGAGGCAGGCAGCCTCAAAAGTTGTAACCAGAACCATTGGGGAAATGATTGCCCTTGATGACCAGCCCTTGCAGTTAGTGGAGAATGTGGGTTTCAAGCATTTTCTGAAGGTCGTACTTCCAAATTACAAAGTCCCCTCCAAACCACATTTAGTAGAAAGGTCATCCCCAGCTTGAACAAGCAGTGTCGCAGTCGCATGCAAGCACTGCTAGCTAAGGCAGAAGGGAGAGTGCATTTCACCTGCGATATCTGAACCGCCATGAATGCTGCACACTCTTACCTTTCTCTGACAGCACACTGGTGGGACCTGGCTGAGGCAGGGGAGCCAGCAACTCTATTACTGAACAAGTATCAGGGTGGAGGTGGGCTTTACTGCACACCCACCTGACAGACCAGGCCCATACCGCAGCCAATATTCTAGCATGCATAAGACAAAGGCTGGTGGGCTGGCAACTACACCAGTGAGACAGGAAAACTCAGGCAGGGTTCTTTGTCACAGGCAATGGTGCAAACATGGTTAAGGCAATAAACGACGGGTGCTTTAAGAACATCCGGTTTTGCACACACTCTGCACTTGGTAGTGAAGTCAGCTCTGGGGTTGGATTCCAATACCTGCATAGGTTAATACAGAAGTGCAGGAACATAGCAGCGCACTTCCGCAGAAATGTCAAGGCAGGGCAGGTTCTCAGACAAAAGCAGACATGGAGATGCCTCACAAGCGTCTCATTCAAGACATTGCCACCCGGTGGAATTCCACCTTTATGATGCTGGAGAGGTTAATGGAGCTGCAAACACCCCTTCATGAACTTTCTGGTACAATGGACATAGGTGTGCAGAATCCCCTAGGGCATCATGATTGGTTAGTCATGAGTCAGCTGGTAAAAATCCTGCAGCCCTTCAAGGATGTCACGGAGGAGCTGAGTTCCAGAAGTGCCACCTTGGCAGACATCATCCCTATAGTTCATCTCCTGGATGAACATATGGAGGCCTTTAAACAGGAAGAGGAAATGACAGTTGAGGTGCTGGTTTGTCTGGGCGTTTTGCAGCACCAGGGTAAAGAGAGATTAAACCCTTTAATGCAAGACCACACTTACATGCTCGCCACAGTCTGTGATCCCCGTGTGAAAGGGAAACTCGCCCTACAGTACGATTGTCTCATATTGGTGAAGGACCTGCTGTTAGTAAAAGTCCGTGAACAGGAGCACCATAGGCAGAGACAGATTAGGCTTGAAGCAGAGGTGGAAACAGCAGGCACTTCAGAGAGTTGTGCTGCTAGCCCAAGCTGGAGCAGCAGTGCTGTGTTAGCGACAGATAGTACCTCCTCCTCCACTTCAGAATCCCCAAGGCATGATGCCCATAAAAATTCATCTGCTGTGCGATGGGCGAGAGAAAAAGCAGCTGGCATGAGTGACTCTCAGCCCGCCCAAGCAAAGGGGACACCAGCACAGCTGTCAGTGACATGGTATCTCTGAGAGCCGATAGAGAACATGCAGACAGATCCGCTGGCATATTGGGCACACAAGTCCACTGTCTGGCCACACCTAGCCAAAGTGGCTCAGCGATATGTATCATGTCCACCAACCAGTGTGCCCAGTGAACGTGTCTTTTCAATGACAGGGGATATCATGAGTCCTCACCGCTCAAGGCTGGCACCAGAGTTGATGGAAATGCTATTGTTTTTGAAAGTAAACCTACCTTTGCTTGGCTTTCCAAATTTTCCCTGTGAATGGCAAGATGAATAAAAGCAATTGAAAGCCTTGCAGCAGCAACAACTGCCTCCTATGCTCCAGATAATATAAGTACTGCAGCACATGTACCTGACCTCAAACACTGTGCCTGACCTTCCACTGTCCAGGACTTATGTTCCTACAAGGGTTTCACCTCCATTACTTTGCCTGTCCATTCAGACCTTCTGTCCCTAGGTGGGCTTGACCTCTGTCCTCGACTGCTGTGCCTGTCTGTCCAGGCCTTATGTTACTACAAGGGTTTGACTTAGATTGTAAGCCCTCTGGGGATAGGGAAATACCTGTTCGTCCAGGCCATATGTTCCTTGGTGGGATTGACCTCTGTCCTAAACTACTGTGCCTTTCCGTCCAGGCCTTGTGTTCCTACAAGTGTTTGACCTCGATTGTTTTGCCTGTTCGTCCAGGCCTTATGTCCCTAGGTGGGATTGACCTCTGTCCTCGACTGCTGTGCCTGTCTGTCCAGGCCTTATGTTCCTACAAGGGTTTGACTTAGATTGTAAGCCCTCTGGGGTTAGGGAAATACCTGTTCGTCCAGGCGATATGTTCCTTGGTGGAATTGACCTCTGTCCTCAACTACTGTGCCTGTCCATCCAGGCCTTGTGTTCCTACAAGGGTTTGACTTCGATTGCTCTGCCTGTCCGTCCAGGCCTTATGTCCCTAGGTGGGATTGAACAATGTCATCGACCTCTGTGCCTGTCCGTCAGGGCCTTGTGTTCCTACAAGGGTTTGACTTCGATTGTAAGCCCTCTGGGGATAGGGAAATACCTACAGTACCTGAGTGTAATCGACTATGAAGTCCTGGAAACTTTTGAAAATAGGAATATAAATAAATTAAAAAAATAAAAAACTGCTGTGCCTGGCAATCCAGGCCTTATGTCCCTAGGTGGGATTGACCTCTGTCCTTGACTGCTGTGCCTGTCCATCAAGGCCTTGTGTTCAAAGGGGCTTCAAAGGGGCGTGGGATAAACACTGCGGATCCATAAAGTCAAGAGGCCGCCAATGAAGAGTGGGTGACTCGCCAGAATGATGGCTATTGACACAATACCCTTATTAAATAAACATACACATGCTTACTGTGACTCCTACATCGCTCTAAGCTTCAACAGCAAGAGGTAATGGAAAAAAGGATTTGCACTCACAAAGAGGGGAGTAGCTGGCTTGTTACGGCGGTTACTACCCCAAACCAAATATGCCTGATACTTCACTTTCAATGCATATACAGCATAGCTCTCTGCTTCAATGACAGGGGAGAAGAATAACTGATACTTCACACATCCAGCAGAGCTCTCTGCTACAACGGCAAGGGAGAAGAAAAAGGGTTCGCACTCAAAAAGCGGGGAGTAGCTGGCTTGTTACGGCGGTTACTACCCCAAACCAAATATGCCTGATACTTCACTTTCCATGCATATCCAGCATGGTTCTCTGCTTCATCGGCATGGGAGAAAGACTGATACATCACGCATTTCCAGCATAGCTCTCTGCTTCAACGGCAGGGGAAAAAACAAAAACAAAAAACTGATGCTTCACGCATATCCTGCATAGCTTCAACGACAGGGGTGAAGAAAAAAAGGATTCGCAATCACAAAGCGAGGAGTAGCTGGCTTGTTACGGCGGTTACTACCCCAAACCAAATGTGCCTGATACTTCACTTTCAATGCATATCCAGCATGGCTCTCTGCTTCAACGGCAGGGGAGCAGAAAAAAAAAAAAAAAACCAACAAGGGCTGTACAACATAGTCTAGGTAAAACAAATAAGCATGGGTGTAGCTTGCTTATCGCGGCGGTTACTGCCCCTACTACCCCTAACTAATCAAGCTAGATATTTCACTTGGATGCAGCTCCATCACTGCTCTCTACATTAATGGTGGGGGTGGAAGGGGAATAGAACAAGGAGCTAAGAGAAACAGATAAGAATGAGAGAAAAATGTGTGAGGCTTGCTGGGCAGACTGGATGGGCCATTCGGTCTTCTTCTGCCGTCATTTCTATGTTTCTATGTTTCTATGTTCTTACAAGTTTTTGACCTCTATTGCTTTGCCTGTTCATCCAAGCCTTATGTCCCTAGGTGGGATTGACCTCTGTCCTCGACTGCTTTGCCTGTGAGTCCAGGCCTTGTGTTCCTACAAGTGTTTGACCTCGATTGCTCTGCCTGTCCGTCCAGGCCTTATGTCACTTGGTGGGATTGACCTCTGCCCTCGACCGCTTTGCCTGTCAGTCCAGGCCTTATGTTCCTACAAGTGTTTGACCTCAATTGCTTTGCTCGTTCGCCCAGGCCTTATGTCCTTATGTGGGATTGACCTCTGTCCTCGACTGCTGTGCCTGTCCGTCCAGGTCTTGTGTTCTTACAAGTGTTTGACCTCGATTGCTATGCCTGTCCGTCCAGGCCTTATGTTCTTACAAGTGTTTGACCTCGATTGCTCTGCCTGTCCGTCCAGGCCTTATGTTCTTAGAAGTGTTTGACCTTGATTGCTTTGCCTGTTCGTCCAGACATGTCCTTTGATGGGATTAACCTCTCTCCTCGACTGCTGTGCCTGCCTGTCCAGGCCTTGTGTTCCTACAGGTGTTTGACCTCGATTACTCTGCCTGTCCGTCCAGGCCATAAGGTCCTACAAGTGTTTGACCTCGATTGCTTTGCCTGTTCATCCAGGCCTTATGTCCCTAGGTGGGATTGACCTCTGTCCTCGACTGCTGTGCCTGTCCGTCCAGGCCTTGTGTTCCTACAAGGGTTTGACTTAGATTGTAAGCCCACTGGGGATAGGGAAATACCTACAGTACCAGAGTGTAATTGACTATGAAGTGCTGGAAACATTTGAAAATAGGATTATAAATAAATTAAAAAAACAAAAAACTGCTGTGCCTGCCTGTCCAGGTCTTGTGTTCCTACAAGTGTTTGACCTCGATTGCTCTGCCTGTCCGTCCAGGCCTTATGATCCTACAAGTGTTTGACCTCGATTGCTTTGCCTCTTCTTCCAGGCCTTATGTCCTTTGGTGGGATTAACCTCTCTCCTCGATTGCTCTGCCTGTCCGTCCAGGCCTTGTGGTCCTACAAGTGTTTGACCTCAATTGCTTTGCCTGTTCGTCCAGGCCTTATGTCCCTTGGTGGGATTGACCTCTGTCCTCAACTACTGTGCCTGTCCATCCAGGCCTTATGTTCCTACAAGTTTTGACCTCGATTGCTCTGCCTGTCCATCCAGGCCTTGTGTTCCTACAAGTGTATGACCTCGACTGCTTTGCCTGTCAGTCCAGGCCTTGTGTTCGTACAAGTGTTTGACTTCGATTGCTCTGCCTGTTCGTCCAGGCCTTATGTCCCTAGGTAGGATTGACCTCTGTTGTCGACTGCTGTGCCTGTCCGTCCAGGCCTTGTGTTCCTACAAGGGTTTGACTTAGATTGTAAGCCCTCTGGGGATAGGGAAATACCTACAGTACCTGAGTGTAATCAACTATAAAGTGCTGGAAACTTTTGAAAATAGGAATATAAACTAAAAAAATAAAAACCTGCTGTGCCTGGCCATCCAGGCCTTATGTCCCTAGGTGGGATTGTCCTCTGTCCTTGAGTGCTGTGCCTGTCCGTCAAGGCCTTGTGTTCCTACAAGTTTTTGACCTCGATTGCTTTGCCTGTTCATCCAAGCCTTATATCCCTAGGTGGGATTGACCTCTGTCCTCGATTGCTTTGCCTGTCAGACCTGGACTTGTTTTCCTTCAAGTGTTTGGCCCTGATTGCTCTGCCTGTCCATCCAGGCCTTATGTTCCTTGATGAGATTGACCTCTGTCCACGACCGCTTTGCCTGTCAGTCCAGGCCTTGTGTTCCTACAAATGTTTGAACTCGATTGCTTTCCCTGTTCGTCCAGGCCTTATGTCCCTAGATCTGATTGACCTCTGTCCTCGACTACTGTGCCTGTTCGTCCAGGGCCTTATGTCCCTAGATGGGATTGACCTCTGTCCTCGACTGCCTTGCCTGTCAGTCCAGGCCTTATGTTCCTACAATTGTTTGTCCTAAATTGCTTTGCCCGTTTGTCCAGGCCTTATGTCCTTAGGTGGGATTGACCTCTGTCCTCGACTGCTCTGCCTGTCCGTCCAGGCCTTATTTCTTACAAGTTTTTGACCTCGATTGCTCTGCCTGTCCATCCAGGCCTTATGTTCTTAGACGTGTTTGACCTTGATTGCTTTGCCTGTTCGTCCAGACCTTATGTCCTTTGGTGGGATTGACCTCTCTCCTCTACTGCTTTGCCTGTCTGTCCAGGCCTTGTGTTCCTACAAGTGTTTGACCGATTGCTCTGCCTGTCCGTCCAGACCTTATGTTCCTACAAGTGTTTGACGTCGCTTGCTTTGCCTGTTCGTCCAGGCCTTATGTCCCTATGTGGGATTGACCTCTGTCCTCGACTGCTGTGCCTGACCGTCCAGGCCTTGTGTTCTTACAAGTGTTTGACTTAGATTGTAAGCCCTCTGGGGATAGGGAAATACCTACAGTACCTGAGTGTAATCGACTATGGAAGGCTGGAAACGTGTGAAAATAGGAATATAAATAAATTAAAAAAACAAAAAACTGCTGTGCCTGTCCATCCAGGCCTTATGTCACAAGGTGGGATTGACCTCTGTCCTCGATGGCTGTGTCTGTCTGTCCAGGCCTTGTGTTCCTATAAGTGTTTGACCTCAATTGCTCTGCCTGTCCATCCAGGCCTTATGTTCCTTGGTGGGATTGACCTCTGTCCACGACCGCTTTGTCTGTCAGTCCAGGCCTTGTGTTCCTACAAATGTTTGACCTCGATTGCTTTGCCTGTTCGTCCAGGCCTTATGTCCCTAGATGGGATTGACCTCTGTCTGTCAGAAAATATTTTGTGCTTTATTGATAATTACTTATATTTAGTGAAGTCAGTAATCAATTAGCCATAAAGAGACATGTTAGCATTTAATACCCATAAGCCTTTACTTTTAAAAGCCATGGCTTTAATCAAGGCCTGTGCTGAAAAAACTCCAGCACACAGCTCCCTCTCCTCTACCCCCCTTATAGACCTTGAGAAACTTGTTTTCGACTAATGCTTATCTAAGTAAGAAAGCAGTCTGCATTTTATGGCCTTGGGCATCCTAAAACATGTGGTCACTCAGGCGTGAATCCTGGGATAGAGGGAGTGCTTGGTCTCTTCTCTCTGAAGTAGAAGGAAGAAAAGTATTGATAAATTAAAGACCGGAAAATGGGCAAAGCTTTAAACAGGGTAAGAATAACTCCTAATTTTAATATTGTGATATGGAAAAATTGCTTGAACCTCAGTCAAGGTTTTTAGAAATGAAGTTCTTCAAAGGCTAAAAAGATAGATGTATTGACAGAAAAGATACAGTTACCCTGGATCAAAAAAATCAAAGAGTTTTAAGGGTATAAAAACTTGAAGCAGTCAGAAGGAAAGGAGAGTGCTACTTTGCTTTTCTTTGCACGTGATTAGAGAGACACAGAGCGGGGTGCTTCAGATAATTGGTAAATATATAATCATTTATTCAAGTATATGAGAACCTTTAAATTGCTATTGTTTCTAGATTGGCAGATGTATTAGAAATGCATTGATTAATTAAGCAAAAGATGACATTGATTGACATTTATCTGATTTTAATAATTTCAATTACTTTATTAATGGCTATCACATTGATTGTAGGATATACTCTGGTAAAGTTAAGATTTGAACATAAAAGTGTTTCTTAGTCATTTAGAGATTTTTATTCATACATTTCTTTATCTGAAATAAAGAAAATATTTTTATTACAAACTGACTGGTTTATTTTAAATGCATGTTGTGTTGCATGAATAATTGGTGAATAAAGTTCTGTGGTAGATACGGACACATACCCCTGAAAATAAACTTTTTGTCTCTAGGCAGAAAGGGTAGGGAAGAGAATGGAAGTGGGGGGTTTTATCTAAGCAGGATTCCCTGGTTTTAAATTCTGCTAGTGGTAGAAGCCTCAATACTTCCATTCAAACTTCTTTACATGGCACCCAATGTGGTTTAATCTACTGTAGAATCTAAAGGTGTTAACCAGAGTACTTTGAATATTGAATTTATTTTCCAGTTTTTGTAATTTTGCCTGTTGCAGCTCTTTTTGTATTTGGTTATAATGGCAGATCCTTATAGGATTAGGGCTTCACAGGAAGCCACGTTCCGTCAGTGGGTTGAAGCCAATCATATCAGGGAAAATCAGTCCTTTGTCCTGCATTTACAAGTGGCCAGTGATGTTGATTGCTTTGCCTGTTTGTCTAGGCCTTATGTGTGCTTTCATGTTGACATTTGTCGCTTAAAAACCCTTACTGCACAGGGCAGACACCAGGGTCTAAATAGAAGAACAGAGTAGGATTTTGTTCCTTTTGCACTTCCTGACTGTCAGATGTCTTTTTCACTTGGTAAATGTTTGTTTGTGGAAAATCCGGTGATTCCGGTTTCGGAGAAATGGGGGGGTTTGGCGTTCACTGAACAGCGTCCGCTTCTTGATGCTATTTTGTCCTTTGATGCCCCGCCCGTGGATCAGATTCCGGCTGGGAAAAAGAATGCGTTTTACACTGCTGTCTTGCACTGCTTTCAAACGCTTAGAGATCATTATGGGATGCATTCTGTTTCCAAGGGGACGCCTGTGGAATTCGGAGCCCGTAGTGAGAGCGATCGTAAAGCAGACAGAGTAAGGCGGGCTTTGGGGATGCTTCCAGCTGATGTTAATCTGATACCTGAGCATCTGGCTACTAGGCTTGTTGCTCTTGAAGCCGTTACTGGCACATGTGATTCCCGTACTAGACATTATATTATTTCTACCCTGATGCCACTCCACGAAATCCCTCTAATACTGGGTGGGTTCCATGTTATCCTGTGAGGGATAATTGAGGGACTCCTCCTGCCCGCTTTCCAGCTCCTGAGAAGCCTCCAGTGGTGTCCGGAGCTATAACTAAGGCAGACCGCCCTCCCCCTTCTTCTCACAAAAAGCCGGCTAAGCGTGCCACTTTCCATGGCAGTGCTGGCTCCACGACTCAATCCCCTGTGGATCCAGAGTAAGGAACAGGGTGATCTATTTGTGGGCATGATGGATTCTGGTACTACTATTAATATTCTGACTAGAGAATGGGATACAATTCAGTACTTAAATGAGAATGTTACAATTACTATGTTTGCAGGGAAGCAGTCTCAGGCTCCCTTAGCGACCGTAGAAATCTTTTTCCCTTACTTCAAAGGGTCTCGCACCATAACAGTGGCTTGTTTATTTGATGAGGAGGATCCTTTTGCAGTTTATTTCACACAGGCTGATGTGCCTGTTTTTCCTTCTATGATGAGGGAAGACCCATTGTATGGCTTTGAGGCTGTAAAAGCTTCAATTTCTCCTCAGTTCAAATCCTTAATTGGAGAAGCTGGGCTGCAAAACATGTTTACTGAATGGCTTAAGTTAGGGGTTGTTCAGCTCTATCATACACACACAGGTTTAGTGCAGACCCCTAAGCCAATAGAGATTGTTTTAACTAAGCCTTTCAGTCCTCAAAAACAGTATCCTGTCCATAAGAAATTTTGGAATGATTTAAATATAATTTCTCAGAAACTTACTCAGGGTGTCTTAATTGAAGAATATTCTGAATTCAATTCACCCCTCCTTCCTGTGCCCAAACCAAATGGGAGTACCCGTATGGTCATTGACTATTGGGCCCTTAATGCTTCTTCTGAGACAGTTGCAGCGCAGACATTAAATCCTGCGTCTACAATTGATAATTTGCCACGTCCTAGGTGGAAGGCCACCTTGGATTTTGCTAATGGTTTCTGGAGTATTCCTATTAGCTCTTCACCTGTCACTGCTTTTACATTTAGGGGTAAGCAGTATCAGTATACCAGGCTCCCTCAGGGTTTTAAAAATTCCCCTGTGTTGTTTTCTGCTGCCGTTGAAGAACTCCTTCAGTGACATAACATTGATAATGCCGTTCCTTATGTTGATGATGTATATCTGGCTTCTGATAAGCTGGATGTGCTTTGGAATTCTGTTGTTAAACAAATACAGGTACTGGATGAAGAAGGCTTTGTAATTAATTTTGCCAAGGCAAGAATTGGTTTTGAGGAAGTTAAGTTTCTGGGATTTTTAATTGGGGTGGCAGGTGCTAGTCTTGCCCCCACCCTCCAAGAAAAGATTATATCCTTCCCGGTGCCTAAGACATCTCGCCAACTGCAAGTAATAATGGGGACACTCAATTTTGCATGTAAAACTGTACCCAGTTTTGCCTCATTAGCAGCCCCCTTGTATGATTTGCTTAAAGGAGATGCCGTTGTGGCAAGGGATTGGACTACTGTTCATTCTGAATGTTTGAGAGCACTACAGGAGGCTGTCAAAGATTCAGCCCCTTTGGCACACCGTAAACCGTCAAAAGATTTAGATGTCACGTTGCAGGTTTCTGACTCTCATTTCTTGGCTACAATTAGTAACCATGCTGAATCTCAGCCCATATGTTATATCACACACACTTTCTCTCAGCCTGAGAGGAAATTTAATATTGTTGAGCGTACACTGACAGCTGTCAGATATTGCTTGTCTAAAGTCTCTACTCTCGCTCAGGGTAAGACTATTCATTGTTATACTGGGATTCCCCAGTTACAGACTGTCACTCGCCATTCCCTCCCAGAGAGTAGGGCTCTCTCCACATGCTGGGTCCAATGGCGCGCTGATCAATATAGAGATGATGTACAATTCCATTATCAGAATGGTTTGGCTGATTCTGACATTGTTTTGACTTGTGAAGATCTTTGCTTAACAACTGAGCAGGATAGGCTCCTTCCTCCGCTTTATCAGAAAGTTCAATTGGTAATTTTTACTGATGGTTCTGTCACACCCTCGGGTGACTATCTTACTGCATTTTTTGCTGGTGCAGCTAAGGTTATTTTGACTCCTAATAAAAGGGGACAGTGGAAAGTCTTTGCCACGCATACTTGGCAATTAGGTGATATGAGTTCACAGCAAGCGGAGCTGATTGCCTTTCAAAAGGCTTTGACACGGGAGCGGCAGGAAGGAGAGAGAGGAGGATCCCTGAGCTCTGCAGGCGGCGGTAAATTTGATCTTGCCCAGCGGGTGACTGCGTGACATCACTGCCTGACCCGGGGCCTCAAAACCCCGCGAGACTGCGGCGTTCCTCGGAGCGGCAGGAAGGAGAGAGAGGAGGATCCCTGAGCTCTGCAGGCGGCGGTAAATTTGATCTTGCCCAGCTGGTGACCGCGTGACATCACTGCCTGACCCGGGGCCTCAAAACCCCGCGAGACTACGGCGCGAAGTCGCCGTCGGCGCGTCGCCTAAGCCGCACGCGCCAAAGGGGCGCGCGCGGCTTAGACCGGCTTTGACCGCCTTTGCTGCCTGATTGCCTGAAAGTTGCCTTTGATTTATGGGGCGTAAAAGGAAGGCTAAGGCCTATACATCCTCACCTAATACTCCTACAACCGGTCCGATGGATGCCCACTTGAGCAGGCTAAATACGCCACAATTGGACAGTAACAAAGACTTGTTTGAAGTCTCGTTAAGTCCAGGCATGAGACCCACACCTACGCAACCCCCAGGAGCAGCAACCTTGGATAATATCTATGGGGATGAGTCTGCAGATGTAAGTAGATAGGAGGCACTACCTGAAGAGGTAGCTCCCAAGCCTCTACAGCCTTTGTCTTCTATACATCAGGAAGGTGAGATTGGCATAGTAAGTCCATCTCATGAGAGCTTACAATCAGCTAGATTGGACGCTTCCAAAGTGACAATGGGGGATCTGTGGAGGATGTTAGTTAAATTAGACGCTAATGTTACCCAAACGAACTCCTCCCTCACATTGATGGTGAATAATAATAAAGCAATGATAACTCAACAAGGGGAAAAAATGGTAGATATAGAAACTAGAGTGAACAAGTTAATAACAGATGTTCAGAGTATTCAAAATATTGAAAGTGTACGGGTGTCAGATAACGTGATGTTACATAATGAAGTAGAAAATTTGGAAAATTTATTTCGAATTAAGAACTTGCGATTTGTCAACTTTCCATACACAAGATTAATGTCGTCACAAGAAATGTTTGTTAAATATTTGAAGGAGATATTAGCTTATAAAGATGAAGAAATTCCTCTTATTTCGAAAATCTATTATTTTCCCCTTAGATTAGTTGATGAACCTGGGGGACTGAATGAAATTCGGTCCCCAGGGATATCAACATTTTTGCAAGATTCCCTGGATGTAATAAATAAGAGAACTACTTTATTTGTTTCATTTGTTCAAGAGAGGGATAAAGAGCTCATATTTGAGAAGGCCCTAAAAAATCGTGAATTTTTATTTTGTGGGCAGAAAGTGTATATCTTCCCTGATGTATCTAAAACTACACAGGGTCGTAGAAAGCAATTTCTTAAGTTGAAAGACAAAACATTGGAATTAGGTGCTACCTTTTTCTTAAGGTTCCCCTGCCAATGTTTTGTGAATTATCAGGGAAATAAATTTATTTTTACTATTCCCTCTCACATGGAGAACTTTTTAAGGGATAAAGAATTAGAGAAGTCTAATCAACCAGCTTTGATAACAACTGTGGGTACTGAATAAAAGAAAGAAAAATCCTCCTTTTTCTGGGAAATTTTCAGATGAGTTTATGTTTATACCGCTCCCTTTATTTGATAAAGGTGCTATGAATGGTTTATAATGAATAATTTTTATGATTGTTGATATGGTAGCACACCTTAATTACCTTATATTGTTTGTATGGATAACATGATTTCACTTGTATGTGAATTGAAATTTAATAAAGTATAAATATAAAAAAAAAAAAAGGCTTTGACACATATTGAACAAATGCCCAATTTGGATCCTGACAGATCCATTATGGTTTGTTCTGATTCTACATATGTGGTGTCTGGGTTTAATTCACATATGAAAGTATGGGAAAACAGTGACTTTTTGGATGTTACAGGCAAGCCTATAGCACACAGAGCTCACTGGAGATTAATATTTTCTATTTCACAGAAACTTACTATCCAGGTGCTAGTCTTGCATGTGCCTGCTCACCAGACCGTGGGCTGGTACTCTCGTTACAATTCTTTGGCAGATGAAGCGGCTAAATTGGCTGCCTCTCAGCAAGAAATAACTGTAAGGGCATGTCTTGCTAGGCATGGCTCCTTACATTTGAATGCGGCTACTTTGTGCCAGCATTCCGATGGGGTTTTGACTAGAAGTCAGGCAAAGAAAATGGTCAGTGACTGTTTGGATTGTCAGCGCACAAATCCCAAACGTACTGGACCCCCTTATGTTGAAGGGACACTTCCACGGGGAATTAGACCAGGGCAGGTGGTCTATATAGATCATGTTGGTCCCCTTACTTCTTCCCGTGGCTACAGACATATTTTGGTTGTACTTGACTCCTTTACTGGCTTTGTGTTTTTATTTGCACAGAAACGCATTACAGCTATTGTAACTGTTAACCGTCTGGCTATTGTATATGGTATTTTGCCTTTTCAGTTTCTTTGCACAGACGGCGGTCCAGCCTTTAAAAATGCTGAGGTTGAGACCTTTTGTGCTGATCATAGCATTACTCATTGATTCTCCTACCCACATCGTCCAGAATCTAATGGAATGGTTGAAAGGATTAATGGTGAGGTTAAGCGTGGTCTGCAAATTTTTGCTTTGCAATCTAACCCCAGTAATTGGTACCTTCATCTTCCGGAGATCCAAATCCGGATTAATAGTACCATAACTGCCAATCATGAAGCTCCCGCTATGTCTCTCTTTGGGTTCTCTATGCTTGAAAATATGGCCTCCTCAGATGCTATGGTTACTTCTGACAAGGCCTCTCGGACTCCAAATCCTTTTCAGATTGGTTCCGTAGTTTTGAGCAAAACGCATGTTTGTGGCTCTTTAGAACCATACTGGTCTAATCCCTTTATTGTTACAGAAATTCTAGGTACCTCGGGACTGTTGCTTTCTGACTCTGAGGATCCAGAGAACAGAAAAGTTGTGTCTATTAGAGATGTCAAGCTGGTATCCGAGACATTGGGGTTTTCCGGTGCCAGAGCCTCAGTTCAACCCCCAGCCTCTGCTGCATCCGCAGTTTCCGCTGACGCCAATGGGTCAGGAGGAACTACTGCTGCCCAGCGCTCCCACTGCTCCAGCAATTGATGTCATTCCACGCTGTGACATGACTGTGCCTACCCCGGAGCAGGAAGACCAGGTCGTTCTCAGTGTAGCTAGTCCCACGTCTGAGCGTCCTCCATGTTTAACACGCTTTCAGCAGAAGCTTTTGCTTGCATGCTGTATGGCTTGTTCCCCAATTAGTACCATTTTGCATGCAGTGTTTCTTTTTTACTGGCCTTATTGTAAGTATGTTATTGCATGTTGGGTGCTTTTAATTATTGCATCTCCTATCTCACTATTTTATCTCTTATCTAATACCCAGCTGCATTCCACCTTTTCTCCCGCAGCTTCACAGGAGCTCCGTTATTCTCACTCACATGTCAGCAAGCGCTCACCTTCTGAGCCTTTGTCTCTTCTAGCTGTGTCTTTGCCTTCTGGTCTCATTCTTGTTCCATACCATGGCTGGCTGGTGCAAGATCCTGTTTTGTTGCATATTGATGTTCCTTTCAGGTTTTACACTCACCAGGTCTGGCAAGGCATCTCTCCGGAGTCCCTGCCTGCGGGTCTTGAGTCCAGACTAGTTGCTCTGTTCCTGCAAATGGAGCGTTCCTCCTTGCAGCTTTCTTCCATCACTTCGGAGTCTCCTCTTGATGGCTTCCCTGCAGAGTTCTGTTCAACCAGATATCAGAACTTATTCCTAGGTTTCAGGAAAGTGAGTGTCAATCTTACTGGGATCCTTGAAACTCCATCCTGGAAACTGCAGCACTGCTCTCAACCACATATTGGTGCTTCTGAACAGTTCCAGCGGCTGTTTGCCCTTCGTCCTTGTTTTCGTGATGGATCTTGTGCCTGCATCAATCCCCTTTCGAAGGTGCCTCTGGAGGGCTCCTTGTCTGGACCTACCGTATTTTTCGCTCCTTAAGACGCACTTTTTTTCCCCCAAAAGTGGGGGGAAAATGTATGTGCGTCTTATGGAGCGAATATATGAAAAAAAAAGCAAACAAAAATCTAACAACTCCCCCCCCCCCTGCTGACTCCCCCAAGACCTGCCGACTTAGTTTACCGCAACCCCCCACCCTCCTGACCCCCCCAAGACCTGCCGACTTAATTTACCGCAACCCCCCACCCTCCTGACCCCCCCCTCCCAAGAACTGCCAAACATCCCTGGGGGTCCAGGAGCGGTCCGGGAACGATCTCCTGGGCGTGGGCCGTCGGCTGCCAGTAATCAAAATGGCGCCGACGGCCCTTTGCCCTCACTATGTCACTGGGACCGACCGCTGCTATTGGTCGGTCTCAGTGACATAGTGAGGGCAAAGGGCCGTCGGCACCATTTTGATTACTGGCAGCCGACGGCCCACGCCCAGGAGATCGTTCCCGGACCGCTCCTGGACCCCCGCTGGACCACCAGGGACGTTTGGCAGGTCTTGGGGGGGTCAGGAGGGTGGGGGTTACGGTAAATTAAGTCGGCAGGTCTTGGGGGGGTCAGGAGGGTGGGGGAGTGCGGTAAATTAAGTCAGCAGGTCTTGGGGGGGGTCAGGAGGGTGGGGGTTGTGGTAAATTAAGTCGGCAGGTCTTGGGGGAGTCAGGAGGGTGGGGGTTGTTAATTTAAAGTGTGGGATGGGGTTTTTTTTGGGGGGGAGGGGTTCCCAGAGAAAAAAGTTTTCTGATCTGGGGAGTGGACTGAAATGGCCCTCCCCAGACCCGAAAACAAAATGGGGAGAAAAAAAAAAGCTATGCACTCCCCTAATTTGCTCCATAAGACGCCCAGACGCAGAGCCGGTTTAGCACAATTTTTTTTTTTTTTTTAATTTTCCCCCTCTGAATCCTAGGTGCGTCTTATGGTCAGGTGCGTCTTATGGAGCGAAAAATACGGTAATTATGGATTTTCAGGTTTGATTAAAGGTCTCATTTTCTCCTGGATGGACATCTTTCCTGAGGTAACACTTTCTTACGCAAATTATTCTACATGGGGGGGAGAGGATACAGGATTCCCCCTCCCAATGATTAAGGACTCTCTGTCTTATGTTTGTAGACTACCATATGAAATTCTGTTTTTAAATAGTACACATTATCATGTCTTTTGTGATAAATTGCCTGTCTCTTTTACACATTGGCTTAGAATCCCTTATCATAATTTACCTTTATGGAATAATGCATGCAGGAATAATAAATTCTTTTGTACCCATTCCTTGTCCACCCAGGACTACTGCTTTTGTTGCCCTAGTTGGCGATATCAGGTTAATCTTTGTAATAAAAGGTTTTTTAATAAGGTATGGGGACCCTTCTTTATACAGGAGGCTATTTTTTTCAAAATGCACCTGTGCTAGGCCAGTCTTTGACCGCTGCCTGTATTAGGGGTTTAGCTGAGGGGTTAAATGACACTGAGGTTACTTCTGTGTTAGATGTAATTGTACAGACAAAATGGCTGAATGACTCATTTCCCCTGCCTGCTTGGGTGATGAGAACAGCCAACAGAAAGCGCAGGAATGCTTTGAAACATGAGGTTCAAAATACATTCCTTAATCTTAATGATATAATTAAAAGTGCTATAAAAGGTATTCAATCCAATGAATATCAGCTAAGAGCAGGTATTTTTCAATTAAGGGATTACTTAGTTCAAACCTTACAGTTAGGGATTGAAGCCATATCCACAACTGTGAGAAAATACAGGTTCTAGCAAGAACAGCTTACTCACTTTATTGATGGTCTTATTTCCCCCAAACCCAAATGGGGAGACCTTCAATTGGGAAAAATGTTAGAGGAAATAAACCTCACAGCTGAGCAAATTCAGTATGCCCATGTTGAGGCCTCACAAGTTATTTTGCAGGTCAGCAAACATGAAATGGGAAAAGAACCATGGGCAACCTTAGGTTCAACCCTAGTACAAGGGGTCAGACGTATCTTTCTCCCAATCACTACTCAGGTCTATAAACGTTGCTGGGAAATCCAGAATTTTGGTCAGTTTTTGGAAAGCTCAAATGGAAGCAACACCTGGATTAAAACAATTGTACTACAGGTACTACATGGTACTACAGGAACGAAAATTAGCAGGTAAGTAATAATTTTCTTATGGATCTTATATCTTTCGGTCAAACAAAGCACAGTGTGGCTTTCAACCGGGAATATTGTATTTAGTTACTGCACTATCTGTCATTAAGTGTGGACCGTGGGAATTTTATCCTACACTTAGTGCCCGGTTAACTGAAACAATAAAGTACATGGAATTTAAACCAGTACAATTCACTGAGTTAAAAATGTTATTGACTCATGTTTTAAATGTAAATGTATTATTGAGAAATTTGTCTTCACTTTGGTTAATGTCAGAGGATGAGTTTTTACAGCATCTGAGAATGATAGAACTAACAGCTAGTGAATGGGAGCTGATCCTAGAAGAGCTACTGAAGCCAGAGGTATTTTCGAATGCCCTGGGTCATGCTTTCTCTGAATTAGTGGGTGGAATAGTTAAAACAGCTGTTGGTGTAGATAAAACCATAATGGAAGGGGCAGGTGGACTCCTTCATGACTTAGGGATCAATTTATTCCCATTAATCCTGGGAATCATACTAATAATTGATGTTCTTTTCTTCTGTCTTAGGAGAAATTAGAACGAAGAACAACGAACCAGAAATGGCAGGTGTAAACTCAAAGATACATTTTCCAGCTAATCCTAGGAAGAATGCCATGATTGTCAGCCTGGGACCTGATCTCATAAATGAGTATGCTGATTATGGAAGCTGGATATACTCAGAAAACAATCCTGATACATGTGCGCCTTATTATCTGCACAAAAACTGTGATGTTTTATTTAAGTTCCCACAATATTCCTATTGCTGGACTTGGCCAAGAAGACTGGCATCTGTTTGTGAAGCACTACGAAGAACCTTGAGTGCCCACATTTGTCAGTGTGTCCCTGGGAACTTGTGCCCTGCTATTTCAGTATCTACTCTTTGGCAGAATATCATTTAGGATATAGACATGGCCTATCAAATGCCAATCCTGTTGCTTCAGGTGGAAATTCAAGAGTCTCCAGCCCGGGAGTAAGCTCGAATTGGTTTTCAGCACCTAGTCCACAGTCTCTTGTGACGGATGAAGAATTGGATCCAACGCACCCTGCTCCGGCTAATTCTCCAACGGATGAAGGACATGACTTTGTGGTTTGGATGGATGCAGCTCTCTCCCCTGAGGATGGTCAATTAGTCATCCTGCAACATCAGCAACCAAATCCTGCTCAAGATTCTGCTCCGACTAGACCAGCAGTGGAAGGCGAGCAAACAGCTCCCAATACCTATTATTATTCAGGCTGACTTCACAGATATCTGAGACGTCTGATCCGGCTGGATCTACTGAGAACTGTGAATAACTGTCTATCATTGACTGGACTGGTATGTGTCTTATTCATAATGCACCTTGCCATTTCAGGATCGTTGCTCATCAATTGGTAAGTATAATAGGCATTTATTGCCCACAGATCCCTACACATGATGGAATTGGTGATGATACATCACAGATTTCTGACCCGTAGAGATTATTTTAGTTATGAACCCTCATCTTATTTGACTGGATGAGCAGCTTTAAATTTAAAATTTACATTCCCTGGGTATGAATGTTCTCTATTTCCCATAAGGAAATATTGAGAAAATCTTTATATCTGGTTATCATTTGAAACTAACTCAGATTTATAAACTCATATCTCTTTATAATCAATATGGTAATGTAACCAATTTTTATTACACTTGTATTATTACACTTGTATTTTCACTTGTATCTATGCAATGCTGAGCACTGACACAACTCATTATATGTAGTTTATTGTGTGGTTATTTTTCCCCCAGGCTTATTAGTGCCTTACTGATTTATATGTATCTAGCTATGTCTAGAATTTGCTTTACTGACTCCATGGGGGGGTGTCAGAAAATATTTTAATATTTTGTGCTTTATTGATAATTACTTATATTTAGTGAAGTCAGTAATCAATTAGCCATAAAGAGACATGTTAGCATTTAATACCCATAAGCCTTTACTTTTAAAAGCCATGGCTTTAATCAAGGCCTGTGCTGAAAAAACTCCAGCACACAGCTCCCTCACCTCTACCCCCCTTACAGACCTTGAGAAACTTGTTTTCGACTAATGCTTATCTAAGTAAGAAAGCAGTCTGCATTTTATGGCCTTGGGCATCCTAAAACATGTGGTCACTCAGGCGTGAATCCTGGGATAGAGGGAGTGCTTGGTCTCTTCTCTCTGAAGTAGAAGGAAGAAAAGTATTGATAAATTAAAGACCGGAAAATGGGCAAAGCTTTAAACAGGGTAAGAATAACTCCTAATTTTAATATTGTGATATGGAAAAATTGCTTGAACCTCAGTCAAGGTTTTTAGAAATGAAGTTCTTCAAAGGCTAAAAAGATAGATGTATTGACAGAAAAGATACAGTTACCCTGGATCAAAAAAATCAAAGAGTTTTAAGGGTATAAAAACTTGAAGCAGTCAGAAGGAAAGGAGAGTGCTACTTTGCTTTTCTTTGCACGTGATTAGAGAGACACAGAGCGGGGTGCTTCAGATAATTGGTAAATATATAATCATTTATTCAAGTATATGAGAACCTTTAAATTGCTATTGTTTCTAGATTGGCAGATGTATTAGAAATGCATTGATTAATTAAGCAAAAGATGACATTGATTGACATTTATCTGATTTTAATAATTTCAATTACTTTATTAATGGCTATCACATTGATTGTAGGATATACTCTGGTAAAGTTAAGATTTGAACATAAAAGTGTTTCTTAGTCATTTAGAGATTTTTATTCATACATTTCTTTATCTGAAATAAAGAAAATATTTTTATTACAAACTGACTGGTTTATTTATTTATTTATTTTTGAAATTTTTTATTTAATCTCTTACAGAACAAGAAATACAACATATCTTCAGAAGAAGAACATTCAACTGCACAGACAGTATAAACTCAGCCCTTTGCACAATTGTTCGGAAGTAATGCTCTGTACATATTCAATTTTTACAGAATTGTGCACGCAATCATAATAAACTGTTCCTGAATATCAACAAGTGTGCCGTGTTACATTGAACATCTCCCCCTGTTTTTGTGACCCACCCTGTTGTCCATATTACGCTACTCCAATCAGGCTCACAAATTTATTTATTTATTTATTTATTTCTTTTGTATACCGACATTCGATCGAGATATCACATCGGTTTCCAGATAACAGGTTGAATAGGGCGAGAACTGCCCTATTTTACATTGTAACAAGATAACAATTAAATTAAATTAAACAATATAATAAGATAAATAACATAAGAAACATTGTAAGAGTTGAATATAAATAAATGTGAGTATAGAGTTGTGGCATATAGCCTATTTACAGAATGTACAATATGTCTTGGTTACGGGTAGAAGGGGACAAGGATATGGGAGGAAAGGGAGGGAGGGAGGGAAAGGTGGGGGGGGGTGGTGAAGGGGGAATGGGCTGTTATGCATTAGTGCAGTGTGGTAGTCAAGTGGGTAGGCTTTCAAGAACATGTATTTTAGTATGCTGGGGTTCAGGAGGGAAGGCTTTTAAGAACAGCCATGTTTTGAGCTGTTTTTTAAAGACTTGTGGTGAGGGTTCGTTTCTGAGATGTGTGGGGAGGGAGTTCCACAGTGTAGGGCCAGCTATTGTAATGGCTCGTTTGCGTGTTGCATTGAGGTGGGCATTTTTGAGGTTTGGTATGGAGAGGAGACCTGAGTTGGAGGATCTAAGAGATCTTTGTGTGATGTATGGTTGGATGGTGTTGTTTAGCCAGACCATTTTGTTGTTGTTTATTTTTTTTGTATATGGGTGAGGGTTTTATACTGGATTCTCTGTGTGATGGGCAGCCAGTGGAGGTCTTTGAGGGTGGGTGTGATGTGGGAGGATTTTTTGTGATTGGAGATAATTCTGGCGGCGGCGTTTTGTAGGACTTGGAGGGGCTTGATGTGGGTATCTGGTAGTCCAAGGAGGAGGGAGTTGCAGTAGTCGAGTTTTGAAAAAATAATTGATTGAAGTACTGTTCGGAAATCATGCGGTTGGAGGAGGGGTTTGAGTTTTTTAAGTGTTTGTAGTTTGAAAAATCCATCTTTGATTGTATTGGAGATGTGTCGTTTAAAGTTGAGTTGGCTGTCGATAGTTACTCCTAGGTTTTTTTGTGGATGGTGTGAGTGAGGTTCTTGGTATGATTGGCATCCCCGTGTTGTTTGAGCTTCCTGAGTTGTTTGAAGGGGTGCTCTCGAGGGGGGAAGAGGGACAGTCGTCCTGGATGTGAATGATTTCTGTTTTGGCTTGGTTGAGGCAGAGTGATAGTTGGGATAGCAGTTGTGATAGTTTTGAACTGAGTTTGTTCCATCTTTCCAAGGTGAGTTCAATGGATTTGGTTATGGGGAGTAGAATTTGTATGTCGTCTGCGTAAACGAAGTAGGTGAGGTTGGCATCTGAGAGGTATTTGCATAGAGGGAGGAGGTAGATATTGAAGAGGGTCGAGGATAGAGAAGAACCTTGAGGGACGCCATGGTTGAGGGGTATTTGTGAGGATTCAGATGAGTTTGTCTTGACAATGAAGGATCTGTTATTGAGGTATGATTTGAACCAATTGAGTGTAGTGTCTTGAAGACCGATTTCTTTAAGCCTGGTGAGGAGTGTTCTGTGGTTGATGGTGTCAAAGGCGGCTGATATATCGAGGAGTATCAGAAGAAATGTTTTTCCACTGTCACGGCCTCTCAGAATGGTCGTTCAGCGGGGGACCCCCGCTGAACGACCTCCTGCAGTCGATCTCCTGCCGGCGCCATTTTCCGTACGGAAAACGATTCGCGGCAGGAGATCGCTCCCGGACCCCCGCTGGACCCCCAGGGACTTTTGGCCAGCTTGGGGGGGCCTCCTGACCCCCACAAGACTTGCCAAAAGTCCAGCGGGGGTCCGGAATGACCTCCTGCAGTCAAATCGTGTTGGTCTATGGCCGCCGCCATTTTGCGCCGCCATTTTGCAAAATGGCGCCGGCTGAAGACAACACGATTCAATTGCAGGAGGCCGTTCCGGACTGCTGCCGTTCCGGACCGCCACTGGACCCCCAGGTAATTTAAGGCATTTGGGGGGGGTTTGGGAGGGTGGGGGATTTAATTTAAAGGGTTGGGGGTGGGTTTTAGGGGGTTTTAGTGTGCCGGCTCACGATTTTAACGATTTTCACGATACTTTAAACACCCAAACGGCAACAATACGATTCCCTCCCCCTCCCAGCCGAAATCGATCGTTAAGACGATCGAGGACACGATTCACATCTCTACCGCCCCATAATCATATGGCATTGATCCCAGTCTGCATCCGAGAGAGATGCACCCAAATCTCTTTCCCACTGAGTTTGAATACTGGCTTAGCCTGTTCACAAAGCGACTCATAAAGAGATCTGCCCTGCGACCATGCACCAGGTGCCCCTTCGGACCGAAGGAAGTGTGTAATTTGTCGATAGGCATACAGGTCTCTAGGTGAGAGATCATATGTAGCTTGAAAGTCTGCTGCTGGAATCAGCTGAGACCCATGAAAGAATTGACCCGCCGTAGTGACCCCTAATTGTCGCCATCTCCGGACATAAACAAGATCCTGCCCCGGTGGGAATCTAGGGTGCATTAAAAAGGTTGTAAGTGGATATATACTCTTGTTTCCCACCATACGCCCCCTCCATTTCCCCCAGTGCCGCAGGACAGTTTGTGTGAACGGCGTGAGTGACTTGAATGTACACTTTCCCATGTCTCTATACCAAACCCGAGAGGCTAAAGATACAGGCTCCGATCTCGCCTGCGCTATGGCCACCCACGGTTTGGGACTGCCTTTTAGGTGCCAACTAATAATCACGCCCAACATGATGGCTGAGTAATACCACTGGAGATTAGGTATATTGAGGCCTCCTCGTGCCTTATCTTTATATAAAATATTACGTGAAACCCTAGGGGGTTTCCTCTTCCAAATAAACTGAAAGAGTTTCCGTTGCCATATTCTCATGGCTCCTTCCAGGATCGCTACAGGTAGCGTTTGGAACAAGTAGCAAAAGCGGGGCAAAACATTCATCTTAATTGCTGCCACCCTCCCGAACCAGGTTAAGTCCGACCTGTCCCATCTGCCTAAGTCTTGTTGTATGCGGGTCAATAATGCATCATAGTTTAACTTATATAAATCAACCAAGTGTGTCCCTATTTTAACACCCAAATACTTTATGGCTTCTCTAGCCAATCGGAAAGGCAACGTACTCCCCAGCGCTGCATACTGGTCATTAGACAACGAAACATTAAGCAATTCAGATTTATCAGCATTAACTTTGAAACCCGATAATCTGCCAAATATGCGCATTTCCTCCAACAGAGGCTTCAGGGAGACCTCCGGTTGGGCGACTGTAAATAACAAATCATCAGCGAAGAGCGATATTTTATATGATACATCCTTAATGGGAATACCCTGGATATCTGGATGACCTCTAATGTGCTCCGCAAACGGTTCTAATGATAGGGCAAACAATAATGGGGATAAAGGGCACCCCTGCCTCGTGCCCCGTTTCACCTCAAAGGGGTCAGAATAGCCCCCATTTATTTTAATTCTGGCATGTGGGTTCCCAAACAATTTTGCAATCCAAGTGGTAAAGTGTTCCCCCAGGCCCATAACCTCCATGACTTTAAATAAGGCCAGTGTACCCGATCAAACGCCTTTTCGGCGTCAATAGTGAGTAATACTGCAGGAATACAATTATTCTGGGCCCACCACATCAGTTCCACCACCCGTCGCACATTGTCCGACGCCAGTCGTCCTGGGATAAACCCCGACTGATCGCTATGGACCAACCCAGGTGCTACTCTCCCAAGCCTGACAGCCAAAGCCCTCACTAAAATCTTCATATCTATATTAATCAATGATATGGGTCGGTATGAGCCACACAGGGTATGATCCCTTCCCGGCTTGGCCAATATCGTAATACCCGCTGTATTGGACTCCTGGGAAATCCTACCCTCTCCGCGTAATGCATTATACATGGACACTAGGGTAGGCGTCAATTCTGAGCAGAAAGTCTTGTAGAATTTCCCAGTTAGCCCATCCAGGCCCGGGGCCTTCCCCAATTTAAGATCTTTGATGATTAGGGATATTTCTCCCTCTCTGATCTCGTCATTAAGCTGAGTCCTCTGGACATCTGACAGAACAGGAAGGGGTACGTCCCGAAGATACTGATCAATCTCTGTCTGGGTACTCAACTGCTCCGAATCATATAGGGTACGGTAAAATTTGTTGAAGCACTGCCCTATTTCTTGCTGTGTGTATACATAATTACCCTGGGGCCCCTTAATCTTAATAATGTTGGATTGCGCTTCCCTTTCTTTTAGCTTCCTTGCCAATTGCCTCCCCGCTTTGTTTCCCCATTCATAATGTTGTTGCTTCAATCTCTGTAACAAAAAGGCTATCTGATCTTTATCTAGGGCCTGTAGCGCCCCCCCTAGCCTCACCCAATTTCCCTAGCAGGCCCGGGTCCAGTGTACGTTTGTGTTGCAGCTCCAGCCGGGCTATTTTGTCCATTAGCAAGCAACGCTCCCTTTCCCTTTTCACATACGAGGCCCTAGCTATAAAAAGACCCCTCACATAAGCTTTCATGCTATCCCATAATACACCAGGTGTGACCGCCCCATTATCGTTGATTTCTAGATATTGAACTAATTTAACCTTTATCGTATCCACAAATAGCTTATCGTCCAATAACCTGTCGTTCAACCTCCAGAATTTTACACCTGCTTGTGGACTTCCTAGGTAGAGTTTGATCCAGATTGGGGCATGGTCTGTCCAGGAGATAATACCAATATCCGCATCCCTAATGACGCCCACCATATCTCTATCTACCAGAAAGTAGTCGATCCTAGAGTAGGATTGATGTGGCTTTGAGAAGAAAGTGTAGTTGCGGGACGTAGGATTGCGAAGCCGCCAAATATCTACCAGTCCCCTGTCAGCTATCAAGTTTTTTAGGGCTTGCCTGATATTCTTACTCCCTACCCCTCCCCTTCCCGTATTGTCTAAATAAGGGTAACGGGTAAAATTAAAATCACCCCCCACTACTAGATGCCCTTCCGCCCATTCACTGAGAACTGTAGACAGTTTAGTAAAGAATGAGGACTGGTCCGTATTCGGGGCATAGACATTCATTAAGGTAAACAGCACTTCATTAAGTTTAGCTTTCACTAGAATGTATCGTCCCTCCACATCCCTGATTACTGACAGGATATCCACTACCATAGCTTTAGCAAAGAAAATTCCCACGCCAGTGTATTTGTGTTGCCCTGTCGCTGCAGCATGATACACCTGAGGGTACCCTACAGAGGTAAGCAAACGTTCGTAACGTTTCCTGATATGAGTCTCTTGACTGAAAATGATGTCCACCTTTAGTAAGGCCATATCCTTAAACAAAAGCTGTCGTTTATGATAGGTATTAAGGCCTTTCACATTCAGGGAAGCGATGCTTATCATCCCCATACTGGCAGTAAAGGAAGCTGAGCAACAGCTGCCTGAGGGGCTCCCCTTCTCAGAAATTTTATTTTACCTATATTCACGTAATCAGAAGTGTACCAGCCGCAATATGTAACATTCTTCCACCCAGTCCCTCCCCCCCTCCCCCCCCTGCCCCCCCCTCCCCCCACCCCACCCGTCCAACAACCACTCTCCACCATGTGGTTCAAATCCCTGAGAGAGCTGACGTTCCCCGCCGCACTGAACCGCACCCCCCTCCGCCCCCATTTATTTATTTATTTATTTTATTTATTTTAAGTTTTTCTATACCGGCATTCGCAATAGATATCGCATCATGTCGGTTTACAATTAACAAGTGGATAGGTAACAAAACTCGGTAAAAAACTAACATTTATCTTAATAATAATAATAATAATAATAGTTGTAGTAATAATAATGATAAAAAACATTAAACAAGAGAGGGTTAAGGTATGCAGTTACAATAAAACAAGGGAGTAATACAACTTGGAGCATAGAAAAGAAGCTGGGGATTAAATAGAGAGAACGTATTTATCCCCGTGAACTGAATTTATCCCCGTGAACGTATTTATCCCCATGAACTGAAATACGTCTCCCCCATTCAAACGTCTCCCGCTTCAACCTAGTTAATAACATTACTAAGAACAATCTATAACCAACATATAAATCCGCATTCTGTGCTGCAGAACTGAGCATCCCAGACCTCTCTGGAATCCAAAACCCTCTGGCCTGCAAATCACGAAGTGCCCAGCCAGTATGCAAATGCCTCACCCATACCCGCCCCCAGTGTCCTATCCAGGTGCTTCAAGGTCGGTAGTGCCTCCCGATCTCCGGCTTAGTCGTCCTCTGCCCGTGTCCACTCTCTGCCATCTGGGTCGTTGTCCACTGCGCGAACCGCCGTCCACCAGCTTTTCCGTGTGCTCTGGTAAGTGTGGATCAGGGAGTCCAGCCGCTCGTAGTATATCCTCTGCTTCCATGACTTGATGAACTCTGGAGGTTACTCCCCCAATAGCAAACTGTAATCCGAAGGGGAATAGCCATCTGTATCTAATGTTGTGATCCCTCAGAATTTGGACAACATCACGAAAGGCCCTCCTCTTCTTCATGGTGGAAATGGCTAAATCCTGGAAAATTTCAATTTTATGGCCCTTCCAAGTAACGGTGCCCAGTGCCCTGGCAGCTTGTGCCACTTGCTCTTTCACCAAAAAGCTGTGGAAACACACTACTATGTCGCGAGGTAAGTTATTGCGGGGGGGGGGGGGGGGCCATAGATCCTGTGGGCCTGCTCCAACACAACCTCCCGGGGCCGCTCTGCTTTACCCTCCGGGTCCAGCAACTGAGCACATATACTTTGCACTGTCATTGCACAGTCTCTGTAATCCTGTCCTTCTGGTATGCCCCGGAACCGGAGGTTAACCCTCCTTGCTCTGTTCTCCAGATCTTCCACATGGCGCTGGAGTTCCTCCTGCAGTTCTTTAACCTTCCCCTGTTCTTCCTGCAGCCTTTCCAGCTCCGTCTGCATCTCCTGCAGCCCCACCTCCGCTTCATCCACCCTGTGTCCTATATCACGGACCTCCTTCTGGATGCCTGCAAACATGGCTCCCAGCTCCTCACGGTAGCGGGCCATATCACCCCTGATCTCCTGGAACCACAGCCTGAATTCCTGTCTAGTGGGTACCTCCAGATCGCCTTTCTCGTCGCCTTTCCCGTCTGACAACTCCGGGGAGTCTGCGGGGTCACGCGCCGGCGCCATCTTGGTTCCTTCCTCGCTGTTTAGGGCCGCAGCCGTGGTCGCCACTGCGAAGGAGAATCTATTTAAGTCGGGCTTTTTCCGCGGAGTAGACATCTCGTGCAACTGGCGATTCAAATTTGCTAAGTGTGGAGAGGTTTTTTCACTGCTAAGCCCGCGATGGGGGAAGATTGCTTGCGGCGGAGGGGAGAGCACAGAGCTCAGGCGGCCATCTCTGCGGGTGACATCACCGCTCTGACTGGATTATTTTAAATGCACGTTGTGTTGCATGAATAATTGGTGAATCTATGGTAGATACGGACACATACCCCTGAAAATAAACTTTTTGTCTCTAGGCAGAAAGGGTAGGGAAGAGAATGGAAGTGGGAGTTTTTATCTAAGCAGGATTCCCTGGTTTTAAATTCTGCTAGTGGTAGAAGCCTCAATACTTCCATTCAAACTTCTTTACATGTCCTCGACTACTGTGCCTGTTCGTCCAGGGCCTTATGTCCCTAGATGGGATTGACCTCTGTCCTCGACTGCCTTGCCTGTCAGTCCAGGCCTTATGTTCCTACAAGTTTTTGTCCTAAATTGCTTTGCCCATTTGTCCAGGCCTTATGTCCTTAGGTGGGATTGACCTCTGTCCTCGACTGCTGTGCCTGTCCGTCCAGGCCTTGTGTTCCTACAAGTGTTTGACCTTGATTGCTCTGCCTGTCCGTCCAGGCCTTGTGTTCCTACAAGTGTTTGACCGATTGCTCTGCCTGTCCGTCCAGGCCTTATGTTCCTACAAGTGTTTGACGTCGATTGCTTTGCCTGTTCGTCCAGGCCTTATGTCCCTATGTGGGATTGACCTCTGTCCTCAACTGCTGTGACTGACCGTCCAGGCCTTGTGTTCCTACAAGGGTTTGACTTAGATTGTAAGCCCTCTGGGGATAGGAAATACCTACAGAACCTGAGTGTAATCGACTATGAAGTGCTGGAAACGTGTGAAAATAGGAATATAAATAAATTTAAAAACAAAAAACTGCTGTGCCTGTCCATCCAGGCCTTATGTCACAAGTTGGGATTGACCTCTGTCCTCGACGGCTGTGTCTGTCTGTCCAGGCTTTATGTTCCTATAAGTGTTTGACCTCGATTGCTCTGCCTGTCCGTCCAGGCCTTATGTTCCTACA
The DNA here is from genome assembly GCF_901001135.1 of Rhinatrema bivittatum. NCBI lineage: Eukaryota > Metazoa > Chordata > Amphibia > Gymnophiona > Rhinatrematidae > Rhinatrema > Rhinatrema bivittatum. The sequence continues at coordinate 368,603,576 of NC_042620.1, read as the reverse complement.
AGTGGTTGACCTCAATTGCTTTGCCTGTTCGTCCAGGCCTAATGTCCCTAGGTGGGATTGACCTCTGTCCTCGAGTGCTGTGCCTATCCGTCAAGGCCTTGTGTTCCTACAAGTTTTTGACCTCGATTGCTTTGCCTGTTCATCCAAGCCTTATGTCCCTAGGTGGGATTGACCTCTGTCCTCGACTGCTTTGCCGGTCAGTCCAGGCCTTATGTCCCTTGGTGGGATTGACCTCTGTCCTCGACTGCTTTGCCTGAAAGTCCAGGCCTTGTGTTCCTACAAATGCTTGACCTCTATCACTCTGCCTGTCCGTCCAGGCCTTATGTTCCTACAAGTGTTTGACCTCGATTGCTTTGCCTGTTCGTCCAGGCCTTATGTCCCTAGATGGGATTGACATCTGTCTTCGACTGCCTTCCCTGTCAGTCTAGGCCTTATGTTCCTACAAGTGTTTGTCCTCAATTGCTTTGCCCGTTCGTCCATGCCTTATGTCCTTAGGTGGGATTGACCTCTGTCCTCGACTGCTGTGCCTGACCTGCGAGGCCTTGTGTTCCTACAAGGGTTTGACTTAGATTGTAAGCCCTCTGGGGATAGGGAAATACCTACAGTACCTGAATGTAATCGACTATGAAGTGCTGGAAACGTGTGAAAATAGGAATATAAATAAATTAAAAAACAAAAAACTGCTCTGCCTGTCCATCCAGGCCTTATGTTATTACAAGTGTTTGATGTCGATTGCTTTGCCTGTCCGTCCAGGCCTTATGTTCCTACAAGTGTTTGACGTCGATTGCTTTGCCTATTCGTCCAGGCCTTATGTCCCTATGTGGGATTGACCTCTGTCCTCGACTGCTGTGCCTGACAGTCGAGGCCTTGTGTTCCTACAAGGGTTTGACTTAGATTGTAAGCCCTCTGGGGATAGGGAAATACCTGTCCAGGCTTTGTGTTCCTATATGTGTTTGACCTCGATTGCTTTGCCTGTTCGTCCAGGCCTTATGTCCCTAGGTGGGATTGACCTCTGTTTTCGAGTGCTGTGCCTGTCCGTCAAGGCCTTGTGTTCCTACAAGTTTTTGACCTCGATTGCTTTGCCTGTTCATCCAAGCCTTATGTCCCTAGGTGGGATTGACCTCTGTCCTCGACTGCTTTGCCTGTCAGTCCAGGCCTTATGTCCCTTGGTGGGATTGACCTCTGTCCTCGACCGCTTTGCCTGACAGTCCAGGCCTTGTGTTCCTACAAGTGTTTGACCTTGATTGCTTTGCCTGTTCGTCCAGGCCTTATGTCCCTAGGTGAGATTGACCTCTGTCTTCGACTGCCTTCCATGTCAGTCCAGGCCTTATGTTCCTACAAGTGTTTGTCCTCAATTGCTTTGCCCGTTCGTCCAGGCCTTATATCCTTAGGTGGGATTGACCTCTGTCCTCGACTGCTTTGCCTGTCGGTCCAGGCCTTGTTTCCTACAAGTGTTTGACCTTGATTGCTCTGCCTGTCCATCCAGGCCTTATGTTATTACAAGTGTTTGACCTCGATTGCACTGCCTGTCCGTCCAGGCCTTATGTTCTTAGACGTGTTTGACCTCGATTGCTTTGCCTGTTCGTCCAGACCTTATGTCCTTTGGTGGGACTGACCTCTCTCCTTGACTACTTTGCCTGTCTGTAGAGGTCTTATGTTCCTACAAATGTTTGACCTTGATTGCTCTGCCTGTCCGTCCAGGCCTTATGTTCTTACAAGTGTTTGACCTCGATTTCTTTGCCTGTTCATCCAGGCCTTATGTCCCTAGGCGGGATTGACCTCTTTCCTCAACTACTGTGCCTGTTCGTCTAGGCCTTGTGTTCCTACAAGGGTTTGACTTAGATTGTAAGCCCTCTGGGCATAGGGAAATACCTACAGTACCTGAGTCTAATCGACTATGAGTGCTGGAAACGTTTGAAAATAGGAATATAAAAAAAAAACTGCTGTGCCTGTCCATCCAGGCCTTATGTCCTTAGGTGGGATTGACCTCCGTCCTTGACTGCTGTGCCTGTCCGTTCAGGCCTTGTGTTCCTACAAGGGTTTAACCTCCATTGCTTGCCTGTTCGTCCAGGCCTTATGTCCTTAGGTGGAATTGACCTCTGCCCTCGACTACTATGCCTGTCCGTCCAGGCCTAATGTTCCGACAAGTGTTTAACCTCGATTGCTTTGCCTGTCCGTCCAGGCCTTATGTTCCTACAATTGTTTTACCTTGATTGCTTTGCCTGTTTGTCCAGGCCTTATGTCCCTAGCTGGGATTTACCTCTGTCCTCGACTGCTATGCCTGTCCGTCCAGGTCTTGTGTTCCTACAAGGGTTTGACTTAGATTTTAAGCAATCTGGGGATAGGGAAATACCTACAGTACCTGAGTCTAAACGACTATGAGTGCTGGAAACGTTTGAAAATAGGAATATAAAAAAAAAAACTGCTGTGCCTGTCCATCCAGGCCTTATGTCCTTAGGTGGGATTCACCTCCGTCCTTGACTGCTGTGCCTGTCCGTTCAGGCCTTTTGTTCCTACAAGTGTTTGACCTCGATTGCTCTGCCTGTCCGTCCAGGCCTTAAGTTCCTACAAATGTTTGACCTCGATTGCTTTGCCTGTTCTTCCAGGCCTTATGTCCCTAGGTGGGATTGAACTCTGTCTTCAACTACTGTGCCTGTCTGTCCAGACCTTATGTTCCTACAAGGGTTTGACCTCCACTGCTTTTCCTGTTCTTCCAGACCTTATGTCCCTTGGTGGGATTGACCTCTCTCCTCGACTGCTGTGCCTGTCCGTCCAGGCCTTTTGTTCCTACAAGTGTTTGACCTCAATTGCTTTGCCCGTTCGTCCAGGCCTTATGTCCTTAGGTGGGATTGACCTCTCTCCTCGACTACTGTGCCTGTCCATCCAGGCCTTATGTCCCTAGGTGGGATTGACGTCTGTCCTTGACTGCTGTGCCTGTCCGTCCAGGCCTTGTGTTCCTACAAGTGTTTGACCTCGATTGCTTTGCCTGTTCGTCTAGGCCTTATGTCCCTAGGTGGGATTGACCTCTCTCCTTGACTGCCTTGATTGTCAGTCCAGGCCTTATGTTCCTACAAGTGTTTGACCTCAATTGCTTTGCCCGTTCGTCCAGGCCTTATGTCCTTAGGTGGGATTGACCTCTCTCCTCGACTACTGTGCCTGTCCATCCAGGCCTTATGTCCCTAGGTGGGATTGACGTCTGTCCTTGACTGCTGTGCCTGTCCGTCCAGGCCTTGTGTTCCTACAAGTGTTTGACCTCGATTGCTTTGCCTTTTCGTCCAGGCCTTATGTCCCTAGGTGTGATTGATCTCTGTCCTCGACTACTGTTCCTGTTCGTCCAGGCCTTATGTCCCTAGGTGGGATTGACCTCTGTCCTCGACTGCTGTGCCTGTCCCTCCATGCCTTGTGTTCCTACAAGTGTTTGACCTCGATTGCTTTGCCTGTTCGTGTAGGCCTTATGTCCCTAGGTGGGATTGACTTCTGTTCTCGACTGCTGTGCCTGTCCTTCCAGGCCTTGTGTTCCTACATGTGTTTGACCTCGATTGCTTTGGCTGTTCATCCAGGTCTTATGTCCCTAGGTGGAATTGACCTCTGTCCTCCACTACTGTGCCTGTCCGTCCAGGCCCTGTGTTCCTACAAGGGTTTAACCTCCATTGCTTGCCTGTTCGTCCAGGCCTTATGTCCTTAGGTGGAATTGACCTCTGCCCTCGACTACTATGCCTGTCCGTCCAGGCCTAATGTTCCGACAAGTGTTTAACCTCGATTGCTTTGCCTGTCCGTCCAGGCCTTATGTTCCTACAATTGTTTTACCTTGATTGCTTTGCCTGTTTGTCCAGGCCTTATGTCCCTAGCTGGGATTTACCTCTGTCCTCGACTGCTATGCCTGTCCGTCCAGGTCTTGTGTTCCTACAAGGGTTTGACTTAGATTTTAAGCAATCTGGGGATAGGGAAATACCTACAGTACCTGAGTCTAATCGACTATGAAGTGCTGGAAACGTTTGAAAATAGGAATATAAATAAATTAAATAAACAAAAATCTGCTGTGCCTGTCCATCCAGGCTTTATGTCCCTAGATGGGATTGACTTCTGTCCTCAACTGTTGTGCCTGTATGTCCAGGCCTTGTGCTCCTACAAGGGTTTGACTTAGATTGTAAGCCCTCTTGGAATAGGGAAATACCTACAGTACCTGAGTGTACTTGACTATGAAGTGCTGGAAATGTTTGAAAATAGGAATATAAATAAATTAAAAAATCAAAAAACTGCTGTGCCTCTCCATCCTCGCCTTATGTCCCTAGGTGGGATTGACATCTGTCCTTGACTACCGTGCCTGTCCGTCCAGGCCCTGTCCCTAGGTGGGATTGACCTCTCTCCTCGACTACTATACCTGTTCATCCAGGCCTTATGTCCCTAGGTGGGATTGACCTCAGCTCTCGACTGCTGTGCCTGTCCGTCCAGGCCTTGTGTTCCTACAAGTGTTTGACATCGATTGTTTTGCCTGTTCATCCAGGCCTTATGTCCTAGGTGGGATTGATCTCTCTCGACTGCTTTGCCTGTCAGTCCAGGTCTTGTGTTCCTACAAGTATTTGACTTTGATTGCTCTACCTGTCCATCCAGCCCTTATGTTCCTACAGGTATTTGACCTTGATTGCTCTGCCTGTCCGTCCAGGCCTTATGTTCCTACAGGTGTTTGACCCGATTGCTTTGCCTGTTCGTCCAGGCCTTATGTCCCTAGCTGGGATTGACCTCTGTCTTTGACTACTGTGCCTGTTCGTCCAGGCCTTATGTCCCTAGGTGGGATTGACCTCTGTCCTCGACTGCTTTCCCTGTCAGTCCAGGCCTTATGTTCCTACAAGTGTTTGACCTCGATTGCTCTGCCTGTCCGTCCAGAACTTATTATTGCTTTGGCTGTTCGTCCAGCTCTTATGTCCCTAGCTGGGATTGACCTCTGTCCTTGACTACTGTGCCTGTTCGTCCAGGCCTTATGTCCCTAGGTGGGATTGACCTCTTTCCTCGACTGCTTTGCCTTTCAGTCCAGGCCTTATGTTCCTACAAGTGTTTGACTTCGATTGCTCTGCCTGTCCGTCCAGCCCTTATGTTCCTACAAGTGTTTGACCTCGATTGCTTTCCCGTTCGTCCAGGCGTTATGTCCCTAGGTGGTATTGACCCCTGTCCTCAACTTCTGTGCCTGTCCGTCCAGGCACAGTAGTTGAGGATAGAGGTCCTCAACTACTGTGTTCCTACAAGTGTTTTAACTCGAGTGCCTTGCTGTTTGTCCGGGCCTTATGTCCCTAGGTGGGATTGATCTCTGTCCTCGACTGCTATGCCTGTCCGTCCAGGCCTTTTGTTCCTACAAGTGTTTGACCTTGATTGCTTTGCCTTTCTGTCCAGGCCTTGTGTTCCTACAAGTGTTTGACCTCGATTGCTTTGCCGGTTTGTCCAGGCCTTTTGTCCCTAGCTGGAATTGACCTCTGTCCTCGACTACTGCGCCTGTTCATCCAGGCCTTATGTCCCTAGGTGGGATTGACCTCTGTCCTCAACTGCTGTGCCTGTCCGTCCAGGCCTTGTGTTCCTACAAGGGTTTGACTTAGCTTGTAAGCCCTCTGGGGACAGGGAAATACCTATGGTACCTGAGTGTAGTCGATTATGAAGTGCTGGAAACTTTTGAAATTAGGAATATAAATAAATTAAAAAAACAAAAAACTGTTGTGCCTGTCCATCCAGGCCTTATGTCCCTAGTTGTGATTCACCTCTGTCCTTGACGGCTGTTCCTGTCCATCCAGGCCTTGTGTTCTTACAAGGGTTTGACCTTAATTGCTTTGCCTGTTCGCCCAGGCCTTATGTCCCTAGGTGGGATTGACCTCTGTCCTCGACTGCTGTGCCTGTCCATCCAGGCCTTGTGTTCCTACAAGTCCTTGACTTCGATTGCTCTGCCTGTCCGTCCAGGCCTTATGTCCCTAGGTGGGATTGACCTCTGTCCTTGACTGCCTTGATTGTCAGTCCAGGCCTTATGTTCCTACAAGTGTTTATCCTCAATTGCTTTGCCCGTTCATCCAGGCCTTATGTCCTTAGGTGGGATTGAACTCTGTCCTTGACTGCTGTGTCTGTTCGTTCAGGCCTTTTGTTCCTACAAGTGTTTGACCTCGATTGCTTTGCCTGTTCTTCCAGGCCTTATGTCCCTAGATGGGATTTACCTCTGTCTTCAATTACTGTGGCTGTCTGTCCAGGCCTTATGTTCCTACAAGGGTTTGACCTCCATTGCTTTTCCTGTTCTTCCAGACCTTATGTCCCTTGGAGGGATTGACCTCTCTCCTCGATTGCTGTGCCTGTCTGTCCAGGCCTTATGTTCCTACAAGTGTTTGACCTCGATTGCTTTGCCTGTTCTTCCAGGCCTTATGTCCCTAGGTGGGATTGAACTCTGTCTTTAACTACTGTGCCTGTCCATCCAGGCCTTATGTCCCTAGGTGGGATTGACGTCTGTCCTTGACTGCTGTGCCTGTCCGTCCAGGCCTTGTGTTCCTACAAGTGTTTGACCTCGATTGCTTTGCCTGTTCGTCCAGGCCTTATGTCCCTAGGTGGGATTGACCTCTGTCCTCGACTGCTGTGCCTGTCCCTCCATGCCTTGTGTTTCTACAAGTGTTTGACCTCGATTGCTTTGCCTGTTCGTGTAGGCCTTATGTCCCTAGGTGGGATTGACTTCTGTTCTCGACTGCTGTGCCTGTCCTTCCAGGCCTTGTGTTCCTACATGTGTTTGACCTCGATTGCTTTGGCTGTTCATCCAGGTCTTATGTCCCTAGGTGGAATTGACCTCTGTCCTCCACTACTGTGCCTGTCCGTCCAGGCCTTGTGTTCCTACAAGGGTTTAACCTCCATTGCTTGCCTGTTCGTCCAGGCCTTATGTCCTTAGGTGGAATTGACCTCTGCCCTCGACTACTATGCCTGTCCGTCCAGGCCTAATGTTCCTACATGTGTTTAACCTCGATTGCTTTGCCTGTCCGTCCAGGCCTTATGTTCCTACAATTGTTTTACCTTGATTGCTTTGCCTGTTTGTCCAGGCCTTATGTCCCTAGCTGGGATTTACCTCTGTCCTCGACTGCTATGCCTGTCCGTCCAGGCCTTGTGTTCCTATAAGGGTTTGACTTAGATTTTAAGCAATCTGGGGATAGGGAAATACCTACAGTACCTGAGTGTAATCGACTATGAAGTGCTGGAAACGTTTGAAAATAGGAATATAAATAAATTAAATAAACAAAAATCTGCTGTGCCTGTCCATCCTGGCCTTATATCCGTAGGTGGGATTGACTTCTGTCCTCGACTGCTGTGCCTGTATGTCCAGGCCTTGTGCTCCTACAAGGGTTTGACTTAGATTGTAAGCCCTCTTGGAATAGGGAAAAGCTACAGTACCTGAGTGTACTTGACTATGAAGTGCTGGAAATGTTTGAAAATAGGAATATAAATAAATTAAAAAATCAAAAAACTGCTGCGCCTTTCCATCCTCGCCTTATGTCCCTAGGTGGGATTGACCTCTCTCCTCGACTACTATACCTGTTCGTCCAGGCCTTATGTCCCTAGGTGGGATTGACCTCAGCCCTCGACTGCTGTACCTGTCCGTCCAGGCCTTGTGTTCCTACAAGTGTTTGACATCGATTGTTTTGCCTGTTCATCCAGGCCTTATGTCCTTGGTGGGATTGACCTCTGTCCTTGACTACTGTGCCTGTTCGTCTAGGCCTTATGTCCTGAGGTGGGATTGACCTCTCTCCTCGACTGCTTTCCCAGTCAGTCCAGGCCTTATGTTCCAACAAGTATTTGAGCTTGATAGCTCTGCCTGTCCGTCCAGGCCTTGTGTTCCTACAAGTATTTGACCTTGATTGCTCTGCCTGTCCGTCCAGGCCTTATGTTTCTACAGGTGTTTGACCCGATTGCTTTGCCTGTTCATCCAGGCCTTATGTCCCTAGCTGGGATTGACCTCTGTCCTTGACTACTGTGCCTGTTCATCCAGGCCTTATGTCCCTAGGTGGGATTGACCTCTTTCCTCGACTGCTTTGCCTGTCAGTCCAGGCCTTATGTTCCTACAAGTGTTTGACTTCGATTGCTCTGCCTCTCCGTCCAGGCCTTATGTTCCTACAAGTGTTTGACCTCGATTGCTTTCCCGTTCGTCCAGGCGTTAAGTCCCTAGGTGGGATTGACCTCTGTCCTCAACTTCTGTGCCTGTCCGTCCAGGCACAGTAGTTGAGGACAGAGGTCCTCAACTACTGTGTTCCTATAAGTGTTTTAATTCGAGTGCCTTGCTGTTTGTCCGGGCCTTATGTCCCTAGGTGGGATTGATCTCTGTCCTCAACTGCTATGCCTGTCCGTCCAGGCCTTTTGTTCCTACAAGTGTTTGACCTCGATTGCTTTGCCGGTTTGTCCAGGCCTTTTGTCCCTAGCTGGAATTGACGTCTGTCCTCGACTACTGCGCCTGTTCATCCAGGCCTTATGTCCCTAGGTGGGATTGACCTCTGTCCTCGACTGCTGTGCCTGTCCATCCAGGCCTTTTGTTCCTACAAGTGTTTGACCTCGAATGCTTTGCCTGTTCATCCAGACTTTATGTCCCTAGGTGGGATTGACCTCTGTCCTCAACTACTGTGCCTGTCCGTCCAGGCACAGTAGTTGAGGACAGAGGTCCTCAACTACTGTGTTCCTACAAGTGTTTTAACTCGAGTGCCTTGCTGTTTGTCCGGGCCTTATGTCCCTAGGTGGGATTGACCTCTGTCCTCGACTGCTATGCCTGTCCGTCCAGGCCTTGTGTTCCTAAAAGTGTTTGACCTCGATTGCTTTGCCTTTCTGTCCAGGCCTTGTGTTCCTACAAGTGTTTGACCTCGATTGCTTTGCCGGTTTGTCCAGGCCTTTTGTCCCTAGCTGGAATTGACCTCTGTCCTCGACTACTGCGCCTGTTCCCTAGGTGGGATTGACCATTGTCCTCAACTGCTGTGCCTGTCCGTCCAGGCCTTGTGTTCCTACAAGGGTTTGACTTAGCTTGTAAGCCCTCTGGGGACATGGAAATACCTATGGTACCTGAGTGTAGTCGATTATGAAGTGCTGTTAACTTTTGAAATTAGGAATATAAATAAATTAAAAAAACAAAAAACTGTTGTGCCTGTCCATCCAGGCCTTATGTCCCTAGTTGTGATTCACCTCTGTCCTTGACGGCTGTTCCTGTCCGTCCAGGCCTTGTGTTCTTACAAGGGTTTGACCTTGATTGCTTTGCCTGTTCTTCCAGGCCTTATGTCCCTAGGTGGGATTGACCTCTGTCCTCGACTGCTGTGCCTGCCCATCCAGGCCATGTGTTCCTACAAGTCCTTGACTTTGATTGCTCTGCCTGTCCGTCCAGGCCTTATGTCCCTACACGGGATTGACCTCGGTCCTCGACTGCTGTGCCTGTCCGTCTAGGCTTTGTGTTCCTTCAAGTGTTTGACCTCGATTGCTTTGCCCGTTCGTCCAGGCCTCATATCCTTAGGTGGGATTGACCTCTGTCATCGACTGCTGTGCCTGTCTGTCTAGGCCTTGTATTCCTACAAGTGTTTGACCTCGATTGCTCTGCCTGTCTGTCCAGGTCTTTTCTTACAAGTGTTTGACCTCTATTGCTCTGCCTGTCCGTCAAGGCGTTATGTTCCTAGGTGGGATTGACGTCTGTCCTCGAGTGCTGTGCCTGTACATCCATGCCTTGTGTTCCTACAAGGGTTTGACTTAGATTGTAAGCCCTCTCGGGATAGGGAAATACCTACAGTACCTGAGTGTACTCGACTATGAAGTGCTTGAAATGTTTGAAAATAGTAATATAAATAAATTTAAAAAACAAAAAACTGCTGTGGCTGTCCATTGAGGCCTTAAGTCCCTAGGTGGGATTGATGCCTGTCCTTTACTGCTGTGCCTGTCCGTTCAGGCCTTGTGTTCCTACAAGTGTTTGACCTCGATTGCTCTGCCTGTCTGTCCAGGCCTTGTGTTCCTACAAATGTTTGACCTCGATTGCTTTGCCTGTTCATCCAGGCGTTATGTCCCTAGGTGGGATTAACCTCTGTCCTCAACAGCTGTGCCTGTCCGTCCAGGGCTTGTGTTCCTACAAGTGTTTGACCTCGATTGCTCTGCCTGTCCGTCTAGGCCTTATGTCCCTAGGTAAGATTGACCTGGGTCCTCGACTGCTTTGCCTGTCAGTCCAGGCCTTGTGTTCCTACAAGTGTTTGACCTCGATTGCTCTGCCTGTACATCCAGGTCTTTTCTTACAAGTGTTTGACCTCTATTGCTCTGCCTGTCCGTCAAGGCCTTATGTTCCTAGGTGGGATTGACCTCTGTCCTCGACTGCTGTGCCTGTATGTCCAGGCCTTGTGCTCCTACAAGGGTTTGACTTAGATTGTAAGCCCTCTTGGAATAGGGCAATACCTACAGTACCTGAGTGTACTCGACTATGAAGTGCTGGAAATGTTTGAAAATAGGAATATAAATAAATTAAAAAATCAAAAACTGCTGCGCCTCTCCATCCTCGACTTATGTGCCTAGGTGGGATTGACATCTGTCCTTGACTGCCGTGCCTGTCCATCCAGGCCTTGTGTTCCTACAAGTGATTGACCTCGATTGCTTTGCCTGTTCGTTCAGGCCTTATGTCCCTAGGTGGGATTGACCTCTCTCCTCGACTACCATACCTGTTCATCCAGGCCTTATGTCCCTAGGTGGGTTTGACCTCAGTCCTCGACTGCTGTGCCTGTCTGTCCAGGCCTTGTGTTCCTACAAGTGTTTGACATCGATTGTTTTGCCTGTTCATCCAGGCCTTATGTCCTAGGTGGGATTGACCTCTGTCCTCGACTGCTTTGCCTGTCAGTCCAGGTCTTGTGTTCCTACAAGTATTTGACTTCGATTGCTCTGCCTGGCCATCCAGGCCTTATGTTCCTACAGGTATTTGACCTTGATAGCTCTGCCTATCCGTCCAGGCCTTATGTTCCTACAGGTGTTTGACCTCGATTGCTTTGCCTGTTTGTCCAGGCCTTATGTCCCTAGCTGGGATTGACCTCTGTCCTTGACTACTGTGCCTGTTCGTCCAGGCCTTATGTCCCTAGGTGGGATTGACCTCTGTCGTCGACTGCTTTCCCTGTCAGTCCAGGCCTTATGTTCCTACAAGTGTTTGACCTCGATTGCTCTGCCTGTCCGTCCAGGCCTTATGTCCCTAGCTGGGATTGACCTCTGTTCTTGACTACTGTGCCTGTTCATCCAGGCCTTATATCCCTAGGTGGGATTGACCTCTTTCCTCGACTGCTTTGCCTGTCAGTCCAGGCCTTATGTTCCTACAAGTGTTTGACTTCGATTGCTCTGCCTGTCCGTCCAGCCCTTATGTTCCGACAAGTGTTTGACCTCGATTGCTTTCCTGTTCATCCAGGCGTTATGTCCCTAGGTGGGATTCACCCTTGTCCTCGACTGCTGTGCCTGTCCATCCAGGCCTTGTGTTCCTACAAGTCCTTGACTTTGATTGCTCTGCCTGTCCGTCCAGGCCTTATATCCCTACATGGGATTGACCTTGGTCCTCGACTGCTGTGCCTGTCCGTCCAGGCTTTGTGTTCCTTCAAGTGTTTGACCTCGATTGCTTTGCCCATTCGTCCAGGCCTTATATCCTTTAAATCGAGCTGTTTCAGCACCATTTCCTCCTCTTATCTTCACTGCTCCATCACCTGGGAAGGCCTGCGCTATCGGCGCCGAGCCCCGCCTGGGGAAGGTCAGTGTTTAGCCCCCTTGCACTAGCGGCTTCAGCACCGAGAACGGGCCGGAGAGAAAAACAAAAGCAAAAATTACAGCAGCAGCTAGAACGGCAAAAAAAAATTGAAAAAATCGTGCCGAACCCGCCGAGACACGCCCATGACGCCGCTCACGCCGCCCAGCGCAGACAGCGAGGCAAAAGCTAAATCAATTTAAAGCTTTTAAAAACAACTCACATCCGCGCCAAAAATCGCCGCGATCCGAAGCCCCGCCCGCCGAAGCCAGCCTCCAATAGGAGCCAGGCCAGAGGGGCTTTAAATTCGATTAAGCCCGGCGCCGCGCGCCTTGTGTCGCACGCCTAAGGAGCGCGACAAAGGGGCCTGCCCCTTTGTCTCGCCCCTTCGTCTCAGCCCCGAGGAAGCCACGATCCCCATCCTCAGATGAAACTATAACTTATACAAATGCCAACGACGATGGACAAACGGATTTTTCGGAACGGATAAAGCCATCACTCACCAACCCCTTCCTAACATCTCAACCAATCCTTTCCAGCCAAAATACAGCACCCTTTACAATCTCGCCAACGTCCATCAAGGCAAATCAGCATGCTATCCAGCCCTCACATCATCCACTCCAGCAGTTCCAGCATCCACTCCAGTAGTTCCAGCATCCACTCCAGCAGTCCAGCATCCACTCCAGCATCCACTCCAGCAGTTCCAGCATCCACTTCAGTAGTCCAGCATCCACTCCAGTAGTTCCAGCATCCACTCCAGCAGTCCAGCATCCACTCCAGCAGTCCAGCATCCACTCCAGCATCCACTCCAGAAGTTCCAGCATCCATTCCACAAGTTCCAGCATCCATCCTAGCAGATTCTGAACGTAACCGGTTACAGACCTACCCCTATTCATAACCCCAGCAAATCAGCATACAATGATACACTGCCACTCCATCCCCATACTCAAGAGAAAACCCAGAAATAACTCTCCACCAGACCCCATTCAGACACCCAGACAACAAAGACTCATCAACATCATGACATCCCCCATTACACAACTTCTAGGCCTCTCATTATTCACTTTAACCTTATTCAATGCACAGTCACTTTCCAAAAAAATGCACCTTCTCAATGATTACCTCATTGACAACAACCCTGACATATGTGCAATAACTGAAACCTGGTTAAAACCCACGGACATATCATTAACAAACCAATTACCTACACAATCCTTCGACATCTTCTCAATACCTAGACCAAAAAATAAAGGAGGAGGAATTCTACTTGCTGCAAAAAAACAACTGGGCATAACCCTACAACTATCATACGCCACTTCAAAACTTGAATGCTCCATATTCAAATCTCAACATCTACAAATATTCCTCATCTACGCCACACCAGGAACTCTAGAGGCTAACCCCTCCCCTCTAATAGAGATGATAGCCAAACACTTAAACTCAGACAAACCAACCATCATACTGGGAGACTTCAACATTCACGTGGACTCCATCCCTCAATCCACTAACTGCGAAACCTTCCTTTCCTCACTCAGTCACCTTGGATTCTCACAAATAATCAGCGGGCTCACCCACAAAGCAGGTCATACATTAGACCTCATATTTATCAACGATAGCTGGTCCATCCATACCAATCCTACCTGCACGCCAATCCCCTGGTCAGACCACCAGATCATAGACACAACCCTCAAAATGAAAAACACACCACCTCCAAACATCTCCAAAACCACCATTCATTTCAGGAAACCATGCTCACTGGAGTTACTCACCGAACATTGCTCCAAAGATCTCAAACAAATAGACCTCGCAGACGCCAACACAGCCACCACTTCATGGATCAAACTCACGAACAAAATAGCGGATCAACTCTGCCCAACCTCCTCAAAAGTAATCCAACCGGCACGAGACTACAGAAAACCATGGTTCACCCCGGAACTCAAAGCCCTAAAACAAAAATTATGAAACAAAGAACAAAGCTGGAGAAACAACCCTACACCCACATCCAGACTGGACTACAAAGCCACCCTCAACACCTACAGAAATGCCATACACAAAACAAAAAAGGACTTCTATGCAAAAAGAATTCATAACTTCATCTTCGACTCGAAAGCTTTATTCTCTTACATATCATCTCTCACCAAACCAACACCACCATCCATTCCAGACCAACTAGCGCTCAGCAAGGCCAACGAATTAGCCACCTACTTCAAAACAAAAATCTCAAACTTTACTCGCTCCCTTACAACCCATCAAACTCTTCCAACACCTCATAGCACATACCAACCCACTCTGAATTCTAGACTAGAGTCATTCGAGCCCACATCCGCCATGGAGATTGAAAATTTACTTAAAAAAATTAAACCATCTGCACATCCCTCGGACCCACTCCCTACTAATCTGCTCACTGCCATCCCTAGCACCGTCGCAAAACCTATTGCAGAAATCATCAATACCTCTTTAGCCATGGGCACAGTTCCTAATCAACTAAAACTTGCAATCATCAAACCCCTACTGAAAAAACCAACTGCATCACTAACGGACCCAGCTAACTTCAGACCCATTGCAAACCTGCCCCTGATCTCCAAACTGATGGAAAAAGCCGTAAATAAACAACTTTCCGAATATCTCGAGGAGCACAACATTCTTTCCCCTGCACAATATGGTTTTCGTAAATCACTAAGCATAGAGTCACTTTTGCTTTCTCTCACTGATAATTTACTTTTGAACCTGGAGAAAAAACAGTCATTCTTACTGGTCCTATTAGACCTATCCTCAGCGTTCGACACGGTAAATCACTCACAACTCCTAGAACAACTATCAAACATAGGAATAAAAGGCACAGCTCTCAGTTGGTTCAAATCATTCCTATCAAACAGGTTTTACAAGGTCAGAATTAATAACAAGGAATCTGACCCCATCCTATCAGACCAAGGCGTACCTCAAGGTTCATCCCTCTCTCCCACCCTGTTCAACGTTTACCTCCTCCCCCTCTGCCATCTGCTATCACAACTCAAACTTACTCATTACCTCTATGAAGACGACATCCAGATCCTCATCCCCATCACAGAATCTATTCAAAAAACCTTCGCCTACTGGGAGAATTGTCTTCAACCAATTAAACAACTACTCTCCAGCCTGAACCTGATTCTAAACTCCAGCAAAACAGAGTTGCTACTGATTTCACACAACCCGAACACCCACCCACCTAGCCAGGCACAAACCACATCTTTAAACATGGAGCTCTCTGCTGACGTCAGGAATCTAGGAGCATGGCTTGACAACCCACTTAACCTAAAAAAATTCATAAACACAACCACCAGGGATTGCTTCTTTAAACTACAGGTCCTAAAGAAACTAAAGCCACTCCTTCACTTCAATGACTTTCGCTTCGTTCTTCAATCCATTATTTTTTCGAAACTTGATTACTGCAACTCAATCTTACTTGGCCTCCCCTCCAACAGCATCAAACCCCTACAGATGGTACAAAATGCCGCAGCCAGAATCCTAACTAACACTAATAGAAGAGACCATATTACCCCCATCTTGAGCAACCTCCACTGGCTACCCATCAAACAGAGAATCCTATATAAAACCTTAACCATCATTCATAAAGCAATTCATAACGTCGCACCTATATCTCTACAAACTCAACTTCGTCCACACTTATCTTCCAGACCCATCAGAAGCGCCTACAAAGGCACATTAGTCGCAGCTCCTGCCAAATCAACACTAAGAAAAAGAGCACTCTCCACTGCGGGACCACACCAATGGAATGCGCTGCCACCAGACCTACGACTCAAACCCAATCTACCAGAGTTCAAAAAAAGGTTAAAAACCTGGCTCTTCA
Organism: Rhinatrema bivittatum; assembly: GCF_901001135.1. Lineage (NCBI taxonomy): Eukaryota > Metazoa > Chordata > Amphibia > Gymnophiona > Rhinatrematidae > Rhinatrema > Rhinatrema bivittatum. Next base: position 368,588,004 of record NC_042620.1, on the reverse strand, counting down.
GGCAAGCGTTCCAATTCCCAGAGTGTAACTAGGCACCTCCTCGTGACTTGCAGATCCAACCATTGCAGGGTGTCACTAACACCTTAACACTTAACTTCATACCCGTACTTGCTTATTCGCATGTCTATTTAACAGTCATTATTCACCTTTATATAACCGCTTACTGCAGACCATATACGCTACTAAAGTTCCTTGTAAAAAGGTGAACACACACATACTATTCAATACACGAATAAGGTTATTTGTTATTTGGTTAAATATTATTGTTACTTTCAATGTTCCTTGTAATAATGTTCAATGGTTGATTGTTATTGTTCAATGTTCTATGTAAAAAAACCCCGGTCTAACCTCCCAGACCAGGGCAACCTTTTCGTTACTTGTAAACCGGATTGATTTGTATTGCATACAGGAATTCCGGTATATAAAAATTAAAAATAAATAAAAATAAATATCCTTAGGTGGGATTGACCTCTGTCCTTGACTACTGTGCCTGTTCGTCCAGGCCTTATGTCCCTAGGTGGGATTGACCTCTTTCCTCAACTGCTTTGCCTGTCAGTCCAGGCCTTATGTTCCTACAAGTGTTTGACTTCGATTGCTCTGCCTGTCCGTCCAGCCCTTATGTTCCTGCCTCGATTGCTTTCCCGTTCATCCACGCGTTTTATCCCTAGGTGGGATTCACCTCTGTCCTCAACTACTGTGCCTGTCCGTCCAGGCACAGTAGTTGAGGACAGAGGTCCTCAACTACTGTGTTCCTACAAGTATTTTAACTCGAGTGCCTTGCTGTTTGTCTGGGCCTTATGTCCCTAGGTGGGATTGACGCCTGTCCTTGACTGTTGTGCCTGTCCGTCTAGGCCTTGTGTTCCTACGAGTGTTTGACCTCGATTGCTCTGCTTGTCTGTCCAGGCCTTATGTTCCTACAAGTGTTTGACCTCGATTGCTTTGTCTGTCCGTCCAGGCCTTGTGTTCCTACAAGTGTTTGACCTCATTTGCTTTGCCTGTTCATCCGGGCGTTATGTCCCTAGGTGGGATTAACCTCCGTCTTCAACTGCTGTGCCTGTCCGTCCAGGCCTTGTGTTTTCCTACAAGTGTTTGACCTCGATTGCTTTGCCTGTTCATCCAGGCCTTATGTCCCTACAAGGGCTTGACCTCTAACGCAGTGCCTATCCATCCACTGTCAAAGCCTTACGTCCCTACAAGGGCCTGACCTCTAATGCTGTGCCTGTCCATGCAGGCCTTACGTCCCTACAAGGGTTTGACCTCTAACACTGTGCCTGTCTGTCCAGCTTGGAGCTAGGATATAGTTTTCATGACCTTCATAATATGGACCATTTTCACTAGATGTTTCTTAGTTGCCACATTAATGTTTCTAGTGCTATAAAAACTGGTGGTAGTTGTACTCTAGTTCATCCTCTGTGTTCCCATTGTTTACAGAGGCAAGGGTGGACTTGAGTAGCAGTTTTCTTATATCTGAGAGCTCTTCAAGTTCCTTTGTCATCAGCTGAAGTGCATAAGTACAGTCAGTAGTTTCTGGGTATTCACTAGACACCAACGGAACCACCACACTCTAGGGGTTAACCCATTCTAGGGAGCCCTTTCCTGCGCAAAGGAAATGGAACTGTCCCTGGTTGTAGCCAGCCTATCTCTTAGCACCCTCTGACCCATGTTGAACCGCTGTTCACATAGAAACCTCCTCCATGTTGACTCGCCACGCTTGAAGGTCGTGCTCCACTCTAGAGGCCAACAATCCATTCTAGGGAGCCCTTTCCTGTGCAAAGGAAAGGGAACTCTCCCCGTGTATAGCCAGCCTATCTCGTAACACCCGCTGAACCATGTTGAACCGCTGTTCACATGGAAATCTCTTCTGCCTCTGCCTTCAAAATTCTCATTTGTATATCTGCTACATCCACCAGATTTTAAAAGAGCAGCGAGAGCTCACTAGATGCTAATGGAAACACCCCACTCTAGGGGCGAACCCGTTCTAGGGAGTCCTTTCCTGCACAAAGCAAAGGGAACGCTCTACTGGGCCAGCTTGTCTTTCCCCTATGAAAACCACTGGGACCAGACTATCTCCGCTCTGCTAGCCTGTCTTGCCCCTATCAGCTTTCTGCCAATCTGCCTTGCTGCCATGCACCAGACGACTCACTTAACTCCTTGTGGTGTTGTTGCCACTGTCATGGTTCCTCAGTGTGTTGGTGCTAGTCTTTCTGCTTGCTATGTTCCCCCTTCATTGTGCTGTAGGATGTCAATGCCACTTGTCTTGCCACTTTGCCTGTCGTGCTGCCTTTGAGGGTTAATGCATCTGTTATCGGTGCTCTCTTTTGAAGCTGTGTTGTGTTTTTGACCCTCTCGCTGCTGCTTTGTGCCTCTTTTAAAGCACTCATGCCACTTCTGGTACCCCTTTGCACCTTTACAGTACCTTACGCTATTCATGCCACTTTGCCACAGTCTAAGTACCTTGGAGCTCTTTTGTTGTTCTGATGATTGCTCCCCAGAAGTTTCATCAAAATTGATAATAAAACCCCAATTCTGCAGGCAAAAATAGGCTGGAAATCCTTCCCCGATTGACTTTAATGGGAACCGGAAAACGAATTCATGTATTAACGTATTGGGACGCCATACGTCCGAATGCAACGGAAATGCCCCCCAACAAATACGTATCACGAATGCAACGAAAGTTTTCTGGCTGCACATCCCTAGTAATGAATGGAGATTTCAGTTACCCAAATATAAACTGGGTAAATGTAACATCAAGACATGCTAGAGACATAAAATTCCTGGATACATTAAACGACTGCTTCATGGAGAAATTAGTTCAAGGACCAACGAGAGTGGGAGCTATTTTAGATTTAATTCTTAGGATTTTGTGAGAGAGGTAACGGTGGTGGGGCCACTTGGCAACAGTGATCATAACATGATCAAATTTGAACTAATGACTGGAAGGGGAACAATATTTAAATCTACAGCTCTAACACTAAATTTTGAAAAGGGAAACTTTGATAAAATGAGGAAAATAGAGAAAAACTGAAAGGTGCAGCTGCAAAGGTTAAAAGTGTACAACAGGTGTGAACATTGTTTAAAAATAAAATCTTAGAAGTGCAGTCCAGATGTATTCCACACATTCAGAAAAGTGGAAGGAAGGCAAAATGATTACCGGCATGGTTTAAAAGGTGAGGTAAAGAGGCTATTTTAGACAAAAATCATCCTTCAAAAATTGGAAGAAGGATCCATCTGAAGAAAATAGGATAAAACATAAGCATTGTCACGTTAAGTGTAAAACATTGATAAGATACGAAGAAAGAATTTGAAATGAAGTTGGCCATAGAAGCCAAAACTCATAATAAAAATTTTTAAATATATCCGAAGCAAGAAACCTGTGAGGGAGTTGGTTGGACCATTAGATGACTGAGGGGTTAAAGGGGCTCTTAGGGAAGATAAGGTCATTGCAGAAAGACTAAATGAATTCTTTGCTTCCATGTTTACTAATGAGGATGTTGGGGAGATAATGGTTCCATAGATGGTTTTCAAGGGTAATGAGTCAGATGAACTGAACCAAATCACTGAAAACTTGGAAGATACACCAGGCCAGATTGATAAACTAAAGAGTAGCAAATCATCTGAATCAGGTGGTATGCATCCCAGGATTCTGAAAGAACTAATAAATGAAATTTCAGATCTATTAATTACAATTTGTAACCTATCATTAAAATAATCCATTGTACCCGAAGACTTGAGGGTGGTCAATGTAACCCCAATATTTAAAAAGGGCTCCAGGGGCAATCTTGGAAATTATAGACCAGTGAGCCTGACTTCAGTGCCAGGAAAAATAGTGGAAACTATTCTAAAGATCAAAATCACAGAGCATATAGAAAGACATGGTTTAATATGGAACACAGCATGAATTTTCCCAATGGAAGTCTTGCCTTAGAAATCTGCTTCATTTTTTGAAGGGGTTAATAAACATGTGGATAAAGGTGAACCCATAGATGCAGTGTATTTGGATTTTCAGATGGCATTTGACAATGTCCTTCATGAAAGGCTTCTAGGAAAACTAAAAAATCATGGGATAGGAGGCAATGTCCTGTCATGGATTACAAAGTGGCTAAAAGACAGGAAACAGAGAGTGGGATTAAATGGTAAATTTCCTCAGTGGAAAAGGGTAAACAGTGGAGTGCCTCAGGGATCTGTTCTTGGACCGATGCTTTTCAATATATTTATCAATGATCTGGAAAGAAATATGACAAGTGAGGTAATCAAATTTGCAGATGATACAAAATTATTCAGAGTAGTTAAATCACAAGTGGATTGTGATAAATTGCAGGAGGACTTTGTGAGACTAGAAGATTGAGTATCCAAATGGCAGATGAAATTTAATGTGGGCAAATGCAAGGTGATGCATATAGGGAAAAATAACCTATGCTGTAGTTACAGGATGTTAGGTTCCATATTAGGAGCTACTGCCCAGGAAAGGCATCATAGTGGATACTTTGAAATCGTCAGCTCAGTGTGCTGTGGAAATCAAAAAAGCAAACAGAATATTAGGAATTATTAGGAAGGGAATGATGAATAAAACAGAGGATGTCATAATGCCTCTGTATCGCTCCATGGTGAGACCACACCTTGAATACTGTGTACAATTCTGGTCGCTGCAACTCAAGAAAGACGTAGTTGCAATGGAGAAGGTACAGAGACGGGTGACCAAAATGATAAGGGGATGGAAGTGCTCTCCTATGAGGAAAGACTAAAGAGGTTAGGGCTGTTTAGCTTGGAGAAGACCTCAGAACTGATAAAAAAGAGGTCTGTATAACCTCTAATTTTTCAAACCAGTAAGCTCAATCACAGGTCTTTACTATCTCTTATTTTGAATTTAAAATAAAAATATGATTGTTTCAGACTCGTTTCTATAAGAGTCTTTTTATGACAATTTGTATGCTCCACAGGTATTTCTCACATTCTCATCAAAACATGATGCGGGTCTAGATTTGTATTCTCCACAAGTTTACATATTCCCTTTGGGAAAAATTATCAAAGTCTTAAACTTTAGAAAGTCCGGTTTGAAAAAATGCCGGTGGCACGGCAACTTTGCAATACTGTCATTCACTGCTGTATTGTTTGGCAACTTGTGCTCGCATTATAAGCCCATAATCTTTATATCTTCTGGCTTCTAAATGGAATGTGTTGTGGTTTCAGAAATTCTCTAAAACTGAAACCTGCCCGACATCAGATGGTAGCAAATTCTAAACTTGTAACATGGTTACTGGTTATAAACAAGTTTGTGCTACAAATCGCCGCCAAAGCACTTATCTGAAACTTGTTGCAATCTTTTCTTTTACTGCAACAGGTCAGTGCCGCACATCACCGCCAACTTTAACGTTTTTCCTAAAGCTTCCTCAGGGCGGATTCTGTGAAATAATACAATAAACAGAACAATAATAGTAATTGTTAGTAATTACTGCAATTTTAGATAGATTTTATATGGTCTGTACTCACGCTCATCTTTCAGCCTTTGAAAAGTCAAGGATAGCTTTAAAAACTGTAGCCATGTTAGCTGGCACAACTGAGCCCGATTTTTCTGTATAAAATTTTTCTGTATAAAAATTGACAAAAATAACAAAAATAAAAATGTACACAAAAATGTATATGAATTATGAATAAAGTACAATTTTAACAGTGTTAAAAATAAAGGCAACTTATGATCGTTTTAGACAGTTAGTTATATACGGATTTCAATTGAAAACTAACTGACTCCTTTTGTGCAGTGTTAGCTTGGAGAAGAGATGGCTGAGTGGGGATATGATAGAGGTCTTTAAAATCATGAGAGGTCTAGAACAGGTAAATGTGAATCAGTTATTTACTCTTTCGGATAATAGAAAGTGTAGGAGGCACTCCATGAAGTTAGCATGTAGCACATTTAAAACTAATGGTAGAAAATTATTTTTCACTCAACGCACAATTAAACTCTGGAATTTGTTGCCAGAAGATGTGGTTAGTGCAGTTTGTGTAGCTTGGATTAAAAAGGTTTGGATAAGTTCTTGGAGGAGAAGTCCATTACCTTCTATTAATCAAGTTGACTTAGAAAATAGCCACTGCTATTACTAGCATCAATAGAGTGGGATATATTTAGTTTTTGGGTACTTGCCACTGTTGGAAACAGGATGCTGGTCTTGATGGACCCTTGGTCTGACCCAGTAAGGCAATTTCTTATGTTCTTCTGTTCTTATGCTGCCCCACTGACTTTAATGGAAATAAATGACCTGAACGAAATGCATGAGGTTCTGTAATGAACTTAATGAAATAGGAAACCAAATGAGAAATATGAACTGAACTAAATATTTTTTTATATGCACATCCCTAGTATGGAGAATGACCTTTTCTCTTACCCCTAGTTATGGTTGCTAATGAGTTGAAGTGAATTGGTTAAGCTGTGCGAAGTAGTCTATACATCTCTTGCCACATCTGTTTAATGGATTTTTTCCTTGTTGACCAGCATAAGAATAATCCTTTTCAAATGAAGGCCTCACTTCAGAGAGCTAGCTGTGTTAGTTTGGTGTAGGAAAAATGACAAGAGGCGGGTGGCACCTTATAGTCTAACCAATTTATGGAGGCCTAAGCTTTTGAGAACAGAGTCCATATTGTTAGATGCAACCTATATACACTCACTTTCTCCAGGATCAATGTGGCTGGAAGGATCCGGGTGCTGTTTTTGCATTGTATCATGTTCCTCTCTCTTTAAACCCTTGAGACTAATAGGAAAACCCCCGAATCTATATAAAAGATATTACAGCATAGCATTAGCAGCCCTTATTTTTCTTTTAATACATTTAGGGGGTATATATTGAAAAGCTATTTAAACAGATAACTGGAAAGTTATCTGTCTAAATGGCTTAGCCGCATTTTTTTTTAAATTATATATCTTTTATTGGGGTAAAAAAACATGTAAAGTACATACTGTCATCATAGATAAAGCAATTTATACAGCAATGTAACGATCAATGACCTGAAATACACAAACAGGGTGGCAACCAGAACGTAGCATATCCTGACAACTTAAGCGTATCATGACAAAATATGCAAATATATATATAGCATGACCATTGAATTCCTGGAACCTTTCGAACTCTTATATTTGACAAGATATTGCCTCTCATCTGAAGTATTATAAGAATAAAATAAACCAGTTGATTATTAGTATCTGAAGGGCTTATTTTTTTAAATAATCAAGTACTCCAGTATTAATTTTATTATCTGTAACAGCTTACGGTTTACCCCTTCCCCCCCTGCCCTTCCCCCCACCCCTTACATAACTAGCTCATCGTCTACTGCTTATTCTGCTTATTCTGTACCTTGGTTGCCGTTAATAGTTCCTAGTCCTCTGTGTTTGGTATGTATCTCGTCAAAGCTTCCCATCGTCCAGTCCTTATTATTGTAACTTTCAGACTACTGAGAAGCAAATCACAATTGTCACCCATGTCAAGATTTTCACCCATGTCAGTACTTATTGGTTCCTATAATAGGCTGTCCACCTGATTCTGAGGTATTTGGGCACCCCTGGGCACCCCTGGGGCATTCCCGAGAACTTGGAAAGGAAAGGATCCCAGAAATCCTTTTGCTTTCTGTGCCCTGCTGGGCTGTGATATTATCAAAACTAGCCAATTTTAGCATCCTGTTTAACCACTGTTGGTGCACAGGGATGTCTGTTGAAAGCCAGACAGATAATATGACTTGTTTGGCTTGAACAGCAGCTATTTCAAGAAATCTCCTTTGTGCATTTGGGCGTTTCATCCGCGCAGTTTGGAGCTTCCCAAACAGCCAGAATTGAGGATCGTTCTATAACATTCAGGCCAATTCAGTAAAGTCCGCGGGAGAGCGGCGAACGCACAGGCCACTCGCCTGTGCGTGCGATACAGTATTCAAATGAGGCCCGGTGGTAGAAACGGGCGAAAGGAGGCATTAGGGACACTAGCGCATCCCTAGCGCCTCCTTTTTGACAGGAGCGGCGGCTGTCAGCGGGTTTGACAGCTGATGCTCAATTTTGCCGGCGTTGGTTCTCGAGCCCGCTGACAGCCACGGGCTCGGAAACCAGATGCCGGCAAAATTGAGCGTCCAGTTTTTGACCCAACAGCTGCCGGCCGACTTCAAATTTTTTTTTTCTTTTTTTAAAACTTTTTTTACTCTTCGGGACCTCTGACTTAATATCGCCATGATATTAAGTCGGAGGGTGCACAGAAAAGCAGTTTTTACTGCTTTTCTGTGCAGTTTCCCGGTGCTGGAAGAAATTGCGCCTACCTTTGGGTAGGCGCTAATTTCTGAAAGTAAATTGTGCAGCTTGGCTGCACATTTTACTTTCTGAATCGCGTGTGAATACCTAATAGGGCCATCAACATGCATTTGCATGTTGAGGGCGCTATTAGGTTCGGCGGGTTGGATGCGCATTTTCCGCCCCTTACTGAATAAGGGGTAAGGGAAAATGCGTGACCAATGGCAGGTCCAATGGCAGGCACTGTACTGTATCGGCATGATTGTGAGCACAAAGCTTGAATTCCTTTCCAAAAAGTATGCACTTTGGGACACGACCAGAAACAGTGATAATAGTCGCCAACTGTATTTTCACACTTCAGACACATGGAGAGGGACAAATTTTCAAGTGAAAAGCCTTCTGCTTGTAATAATAATATTGCCATATACATTTAAATTGCACTTCCTGTATATTGGAGTTTTTGGAAATTTTAGGTATGTTTTTCAAATATTCCTTAACATCCGTGGCAGATATGTCCAAAGTCGGGTAGCTCTCCCACCGCCAGGCAATAACCTCAGGTAGCGAGACTAGTTTATATTGCTTCAAAGCTCATACAAAAAAGGAACACTTGGGTTTTCCTATGGAAGGGCCCAGGAACAAGGATTCTAGAAATCTGAAATCTGCTAATGGGTAATTTTGTAATCCCAGTGCTAAAATGTAGTGTCTGACTTGCAAATAAGCATACATATCGGAGTTAAGTAATCCGTATTTAGTCTGGAGTTCCATAAAACTGTATATTTGTTTTTGAGGAAGGTTGACTAGTTGACCTAAATATTTTAAGCCTACATGCCCCCAATGACAGAATATTTGGTTGTTGATTCCAGGTACAAACTGAGGGTTGCCACAAATCGGGGTAAGAGATATCAGGTTAAACTGAGCACCTATATAGGCACATAAAAAGTGCCTTGCTTTCCTGCCCGACTCTAAAATGAGAAAGTGTCCAACCCTAACCGGAATTAGAGTTTTCGGCATTTGTATGAGGGTGGTCAGTGCTGTCCCTTGGAACCATGCTTGCAGGTGTAATTTAGATGAATGAAAAGAGGTCTCCGCATCATACAAATGAGATTATAATTTTTAAAATCAGGGCACGCCAGACCCCCATTACATAAGGGTTTGTAGAGCCATCGTAGCGCTATTCTTGCCTTGCGACCCTGCCATATAAATTTCTGAAAAGCCTTTTGGATCTCCAAAAGATCTGACTTTTGAAACCAAACTGGCAACATCTGAAATACGTAAAGCCACCTCGGTAGTTCATTCATTTTAAACAGGTGGATCCTGCCAGTGAGTGATAGTGGTAAATGCAACCACCTCGCTAAATGATCTTTGAGATTTTTCAGCAGGGGACATATATTTGTTTGATAAATTGTAGTGATATCCAAGGATATCAAAACCCCTAAATACTTAAGATGGGCTCCAGACCAACGCAGTGGAAACCCCTGACCTTCAAGCCTGTTGTAAACAGCTAAACACGGGCATCGCTTCCGACTTGTCTCTATTTATCTTTAGTCCTGAAAAGGAGCCAAACTTATTTTGGTGATCTAATACATGTGGAAGAGAAACCACTGAGTCTATTAGAAAAATAAGTAAATTGTTCGCAAATGCTGCGATTTTGAATGAGGTATTCTCAACTTCTAGCCCCTTAATTGCGTCATCTGCTGCCATAATTCTCAGTAAAGGGTCTAAAGATAGTATGTATAGGAGTGGTGACAGGGGACATCCCTGTCTAACTCCCCTCTGAGGTGTAAAGGGATTAGTGATGGAGCCACTAACCAGCAAGTGGGACGTAGGGTTCATATAGAGGAGTTGTAAGTATTGGAGATAGGAGGCGATGTCCTTTCGTGGATTACAAACTGGTTAAAAGACAGGAAACAGAGAGTAGGATTAAATGGTCAATTTTCTCAGTGGAAAAGGGAAACAGTGGAGTGCCTCAGGGATCTGTACTTGGACCAGTGCTTTTCAATATATATATATATATATATATATATATATATATATATATATATATATAAATGATCTGGAAAGGAATACGACAAGTGAGGTTATCAAATTTGCGGATGGTACAAAATTATTCAGAGTAGTTAAATCACAAGCGGATTATGATACAATACAGGAGGACCTTGGAATACTGGAAGAGTGGGCATCCAAATGGCAGATGAAATGTAATGTGGACAAATACAAGGTGTTGCATATAGGGAAAAATAACCCTTGCTGTAATTACACGATGTTAGGTTCCATATTAGGAACTACCACCCAGGAAAAAGATCTAGGCATCATAGTGGATAATACTTTAAAATCGTCGGCTCAGTGTGCTACAGCAGTCAAAAAAGCAAACAGAATGGTAGTAATTATTAGGAAGGGAATGGTTAATAAAATGGAAAGTGTCATAATGCCTCTATATCGCTGTATGGTGAGACCGCACCTTGAATACTGGGTACAATTCTGGTCGCCGCATCTCAAAAAAGATATAGTTGTGATGGGGAAGGTACAGAGAAGAGCAACCAAAATTATAAAGTGGATGGAACAGCTCCCCTATGAGGAAAGGCTGAAGAGGTTAGGGCTGTTCAGCTTGGAGAAGAGACGGCTGAGGCGGGATATGATAGAGGTCTTTAAGATCATGAGAGGTCTTGAACAAGTAGATGTGAATTGGTTATTTACACTTTTGAATAATAGAAGGACTAGGGGGCATTCCATGAAGTTAGCAAGTAACACATTTAAGACTAATCAGAGAAAATTATTTTTCACTCAATGTACAATAAAGCTCTGGAATTTGGTGCCAGAGGATGTGGTTAGTGCAGTTAGTGTAGCTGGGTTCAAAAAAGGTTTGGATAAGTTCTTGGGGGAGAAATCCATTAATGGCTATTAATCACGTTTACTTAGGGAATAGCCACTGCTATTAATTGCATCAGTAGCATGGGATCTTCTTAGTGTTTGGGTAATTGCCAGGTTCTTGTGGCCTGGTTTGGCCTCTGTTGGAAACAGGATGCTGGGCTTGATGGACCCTTGGTCTGACCCAGCAAGGCAATTTCTTATGTTCTTTTATGTTCTTATGTTTCCTGTAAATCCATATCTACCCAATACCGAAAATAAGTCACCCAATACCAAAAATAAGGCCACCCTGTCGAAAGCCTTTTCTGAGTCAAAACTAACAGCAATAGAATCTATATGATGAGATAAGTAGTAAGCCATTGCTGTAGTTAAGTTCACTATGTGGGAACTGGCCGATCTACCTTGAACAAAGCCAACTTGGTTACTAGAGATGAGATGAGGAAGCACAAATACAACACATTGGCAAGCAACTTAAGATCACAGTTTAGCAGTGATATTGGCCTATATGATGCTGCCTGCATCGTGTCTTTGCCTGGCTTGGGTAACACAGTAATATATGCTTTGTTGAAATCGGGCGGATATCTACCCCTAGCCAATCCTTCTTGAAAGAAATTACATAAAGGTTCCAAAATTTGGTTTTGTAGAATTTTAAAGTAATCGTAAGAAAACCCATCTGGTCCTGGGGCCTTGCCTACTTTACTGGTCTTGATTACTCGGGATAACTCTAACAGTGTGATCGGCTTATTAAAGGTCTCTAATTGCAGTGGTGTTAATTGGGGGAGGCTTAACTGTTAGAAAAATGTGTCCTCCTCGACCTGACCTCCTACTCGATCCTCCGAGTATAATTGAGCATAAAAGGCACATAAAGTTTCCCCAATTTCTGATTCCTGTATAGCCCAGGTGCCTTGTGGTGTCCTCAATTTTTCAAGGTGGGCCCTACTGCGTCACACCCTTATCATATTTGCTAGTAATTTTCCCGTTTTATTCCCAAATCTAAAGAATGTGTGTTCTGCAAACTGACAGCTCTTCACAGCCCTTTGTTGTAGGTGTCCATGTAGTTCTCCAAGTATAGAGTAATAGGATTGTCTAGTTGTGGAGGAGGGTTACCTGATCATCTGTTGCTTAGCCTGTTGTAATGCTGTTTCTAATTGTAATATTTTGGAATTCAATGTCTTATTTCTTCACCGTAAGTAGGAAATTATTTCCCCCCTCATTACAGCTTTATTTGTTTCCCAAAATAAATTTGGGTCGCCCCTGTGCTGATCATTGGCCTCACTAAAAAATGACCATTTGTCTTGTATATATTTTGGAAATCCACATTATCTTTTATATATGCAGGGAAATGCCACCATTTGGTTTGCTGGGATTGTGCACCTATTTGGATGTCTGCCCATATCAGTGCATGGTCCGAAACACTGGCTTGCCCTATGTACGTCTCTTTAAAATGCGGAAAGATAGATTGGGCCCCAAAAATATAGTCAATACATGATAATGACTTATGGGCTTTAGAAACATGAGTATAGTCCCTCTCCTCAGGGTGTAAATTCCTCCCAAAGTCCAAGAGTTGAAGGCGCTTACAAAATTGGGCTAGACATGTGGAGGAATTGTTGGTCCCTCAGAAATTTGTATTAGTGGACCGATCCACACGTGGGTCCAGGCCATATTAAAATCCCCGGCTAGGGAGATCAAGATGGCTGCTGCACTGTGAACACGCAGGCACCTTGGCTCTATGGAAATCTCTGATATTGCCTTTCTAATATTTCCTAAAAGTTTGCTGTTTAAGTCTACGCCATGCCTCACATGAAGAGAAAGTCTAAGATTAGAGAAAATCTTACTTCATCGCCAAATATTTCCGCAAGACAAATAAGAATCGAGGAAGCCTTTGGAAGAACTCAGCACCAGACTTCGGAAGGAGGAACCGCAGGCTAGCCCAGCGGGGAGCAGCCGTTGGACGCCATGGTTGAGGAAACATCCCTCAGTCCCGGAGTGCCAACAACTCCTACTCCGTCATCCGAACCCACAGGAGTAGGGAGGTGAGAACGAAAATCAAAACCGCCGCAGGAACAAATGTCCCCAAGGACCTCAATTACCCTGAGAAGTAAAGATGGCTTGTCACTCACTTTGAAGAGCCCGATAGTCTCGGGCCCCGTGGGATTGAGAGAGGAGGAACGGCGTGTAGAAGGTGGGGTAAGACGCACCTTGGAGGTAGGAGGAAAAGACTCTGAAATAAACATAACTGTTAATACAGCTTTGGAAATGCCTGCAAAGATTACTTTGGATTATATTTGGAAGATATTAACCTCAATGAATAAGGCAATAAATGACTTAACTTTAATGATGAAAGAAAATATAAGTAAGGTTCAGAATGTTGAAAATAAAATGTTACTGGTGGAAACTACAGTAAAAGAAATGGATACAGAGATAAAGAAAGTAAAAGAAGTACAATGTAACCTGATAATATCTGAAAATTTAATCTAAAAAAGAATGGAGTATCTTGAAAACGAACTAAGGAGAGCAAACTTAAGGTTTTTGAATTTTCCTCAGACCAGATGGTTGTCTTCTAAAGATCTTTTCAAAAGCTACTTGGTTAATATTTTAGGATATTCAGAAACGACAATCCCTGCAATTTAAACAATTTTTTATTTGCCTTCAAAAGAAAAAGAAAAATTGGATCAGGTTTTGTCATCTCCTGATAACTTGACTGATATTCTGGAAAAATCATTTGAGACGAAAATAGAGACAAGAGCAACTTTGTTAGTGTTTTTTACATTAGTTTCAGATAGGGACACTGTACTTCGTTTGTCTTTCCGAAATCAGAAACAACAATGTTATGGACAACAAATCAGAGTTTTTTTCCTGATATTACAAAGCTGTTGCAGGAAAAGAGAAAACTCTTTTTGACAATGAAGAGAGAAGTAATCGCAAGAGGAGCAAAGTATTATCTAAGATTTCCTTGTAGATATATCCTAGTTTTTCAAAATGCCAGATATATTTTTGCTGAACCCAAGCAATTGCAATGTATTTAGATTCATACTCCTAAATTTAACTCTGAGTGTTGGTTGGCAATAAGAGTGAAGGTGTATGATTTAACAGTGTAGTATAAAATAATGATAATGGTTTTTCTTTTGGCACTGCTGTTGTGCTCCGTGGCCGTGGGAACTCACAGCCGCGGACCCCCTACCTCACCCGCGACGACGAACCGCCATGAGAATCCCGGGGGAGGACCCCGATGCTAGGCCCTTGCTCCGGCACAGGTTCCCCATACTGATCGCTGCAGGAGGAGCCGCCCCTGCTCCTTCCTCACGGCGTTCAGCATTCCCCTGCGAGGGAAATCCAAGATGGCTGCCGCCATCTTTAGGCGCGAGGCCGCGCCCCCTTCCTAGACTTAAAGGGACCTGATCCCTTTAACCAGCTGCACTTGTGCCTAATCAGCCTGAGCAGGGGACGTATAAAGGAAGGCTTCCTCTGCTCATTCCTCAACTTGGCAACGTCCTCCAACGCTGTCTACTCTGCTTGCTTCGGTGAGTTCCCTGCGCTTGGACTCTGGTTCCTGTTTCATCTTGGTGTTCCTGGTTCCTGACTTCGGATTGGCAAGCGGTGATTCTCCGGTACACGACTTTGGACTGGTGAGCGTCGACTCTCTGGCACTCGACCTAGGACTCCTTCAAGACTACCGTCTCCAAGGGCCCACCTAAGTCCCAGCGGCCCGGGTCCCTACGGGCTCCTCCCGGGGGGACCGCGGGCTTCCAGGGTGAAGCTCCAGTCAGCCCTTGCACCGACACCTGACCTCTCAAAGGTCCACCTAAGTCCCAGCGGCCCGGGTCTTTACGGGCTCCTCCCGGGGGGGACCGCGGGCTTCCAGGGCGAAGCTCCAGTCAGCCCTTGCACCGACACCTGACCTTTCAAAGGTCCGCCTAAGTCCCAGCAGTCTGGGTCCCTACGGGCTCCTCCTGGGGGGACCACAGACTTCCAGGGGTGAAGACACAGCTCCTCTTCTCGTCTCTTCGTCAGTCTCCGCTGCCGCCTCAGTCTCCAGTGCCAAGGGTTAGCTCGTCCCGTCTTCTGCTCTGCCTCACCTCCCGACGAGAGAACCTACGGATCCTCCGAAAGGTATACCATCCTCCCGTCGGCCAAGGGTTCACAAGCCTGAGCCAAGTCCATGGACCCGGCAGAGGCATCCGCCCGCCAGGCCATTCCGGGAATGGCCCAGTGCCTGAAGGAGCAACAACAGACCCTCGATGCCCTGGTCTCTGCGGTACAGGGCGACCCAGCACCTCGAGGCATTAGGGCCCATGAACCCTACGCTGCTGTCTCCGCCTGGGGCTCAAGGAGGCCGCCCTACTCAGCCGCACACCGTCCAGGCCTCCGGGGGCGACCTGGGACAAGGAATTGCCACTCAACTCCCAGCACCGTCTCGATACACTGGAGATGCAAAGTTGTGTCGAGGCTTCCTCAGCCAGTGCCAGGTCCGTTTTTCCTTGCTCCCTACACAGTTTCCCAACGACCTGGTTAAATCCAGCTACATTATGTCCCTGCTCGACAGGAGGCCTGTAATCTGGGCCTCTCATCTGTGGGAGAGAAGGGACCCTGTCTTCGAAAACTTGAGTCAGTTCCTGTCTGCTTTCCGGCAGATGTTTGATGAACCTGTCCACAAACCCACTGCGGTCTCTGAATTGTTCCGATTGCGACAAGGTACTCGGACTGTGGCCGAATACGCAACGGAGTTCCGTACCTTGGCCGCAGAGCTGAATTGGAGAGACGATTGCCTCCACGGGATCTTTCTGGAAGGACTAGCCTCACGCCTTCAGAACGAGCTAGCGGCGAAGGAACTTCTGGAAGACCTCGATGGCCTGGTAGAATTGGCCAAAAGAGTGGACCGTCGGATGAGGCTTTGCCTTCCAGTAGTCCAGGCGGCGAGGAGGTCCTCACCTCCTTCCAAGAGTGCTTCTGAAGTCCCTGGGACACCCGCCGAGGAACCCATGGATTTGGGTCGCGGAAGAGTCTTCCCACAGGAACGCCGGAGGCGGATAAGGGAAGGACTCTTTTTATTGCGGAGCAGCGGGCCATCAGATAGCGGTATGCCCGACTCGCTCAGGAAACACTCGGGCCTAGGACCGAAAGGAGGTCTCATCTTGGGCTGTGCTTCTCCTGCACCTCCACTAACGGTACCAGTGGCGTTAACGTTTGCCGGTGGTGAGTTCCACACTTTGGCCTTGGTGGACTCCGGCGCCGGGGGTAACTTCATTATGAAAAGTCTGGCGGAGCATTTGGAGTTACCACAAGCTCGCCTTCCAGCGCCCTTGGTCATCTCATCCATTCAAGGGAAACCTCTCCTGGAACGCGTGACACACACCACGGTTCCTGGCCCGCTGAGAGTTGGAATCCTTCATCAGGAGCGCATGCCATTGTATGTTTTGGAATACTCCATACACCCGTTTGTCCTGGGCCTTCCCTGGCTGCAGGAACACGAACCTCAGTTTAACTGGAAGACTTTGCAGCTGTCTCGCTGGGGGCCGAAGTGTCACGGCAATTGCCTCCAATCCGTGGTTCCTGTCTCCTGTCCTGTGGCTTCCACCAGCCTTCCAGGCCTGCCGGCCCCCTATGGCGCATACGCAGATGTGTTCTCAAAACAGAAGGCCAAGATACTTCCACCCCATCGTTCCTTCGATTGCACCATCAATCTCTTTCCTGGTACTGAGCCTCCTCTGGGCTGCACATACACCCTCTCGCCTGCTGAGACACAGGCCATGAATGAGTATATCAGAGAGAACCTGGAGAAGGGCTTCATTCGGAAGTCGAAGTCACCCGCAGGGGTGGGGTTCTTCTTCGTCGGGAAGAAGGACGGGACGCTTCGCCCCTGCATTGACTACCAGGGCTTGAATGCTATAACGGTCAAGGACCGTTACCCCCTGCCTCTCATCTCGGAGCTCTTTGACTGGTTACAGGGGGCTAGGATCTTTTCTAAACTCGACCTCCGAGGGGCTTACAACCTCATTCGAATCAAGGAGGGTGATGAATGGAAGACGGCCTTCAACACCCGAGACGGCCACTATGAGTATTTGGTGATGCCGTTTGGGCTCTGTAATGCTCCTGCAGTATTCCAGAATACCATGAATGAGATCCTCCGTGATCTCTTGTACCAGTGCGTGGTCGTATACTTAGATGACATCTTGATTTTCTCCGGGGACCTGGCCGCTCACTGCCGACACGTCGTTTAAGTTTTACAACGCCTCAGAGAGCATAAATTATATGCGAAGATCGAAAAGTGCCAGTTTGAGCAGGAGTCTCTTCCCTTCCTGGGGTATATAGTCTCCAGTCAGGGATTCTGTATGGATCCGCAAAAGCTAAAAGCCATTCAGGAGTGGCCACAGCCATCTGGTCTAAAAGCGCTCCAAAGGTTTCTAGGCTTTGCAAATTACTATCGGTCCTTCATTCCCCACTATGCGTCCATTGCTGCCCCGAAGACCGCCCTGACCCGAAAAGGCACGAACCCCAAAAATTGGCCTTCGGAAGCAGAGACCGCCTTTCGTCGCCTCAAGGAGGCGTTCATGCAACAACCGTGCCTCAGACACCTGGACCCGCAGCGGCCATTTTTTGTCGAGGTGGACGCATCCTCGGAGGGAGTAGGGGCCGTTCTGAGTCAGGCCTCCGAAGGCCATAAGCTATGTCCATGTGCCTTCCTCTCCCGCCAGTTCTCGCCGGCTGAGCGGAATTATGCCATCGGCGATAAGGAGCTCCTGGCTATCAAGGTGGCCTTAGAGGAGTGGCGCCCATGGCTGGAAGGGGCTCAACACCAATTCACAGTCTTCACAGACCACAAGAATTTAGAATACCTGCATAGGGCACAGCCACTCAACCCACGACAAGCCCGTTGGGCCCTGTTCTTTACCCACTTCAATTTTATCCTCAGATACAGACCGGCCGGGAAGAATGTTAAGGCTGACGCCCTGTCATGGGTCTTTGAGTCCACAGAAGAATCTGAGGAGCCACAGTTCATAATTGAGCCATCCCGTATCCAGTTGTCGGCCACTATGACCATCCCACCCAGAAAGACACTAGTTCCACCGCGGTGGCGGAAACAAGCCTTGGTGTGGGCTCACGACTCATGCTGCTCCGGTCACCCTGGACAATCCCGGACCTTACAGACCCTGTGCCGGTACTACTGGTGGCCGACAATTAATAAAGATGTCCGAGCGTATGTGGAGTCCTGCCAGACATGTGCCCGCCACAAGAGGATCCCCCGGTTCAGTTCCAGGCTTACTTCAACCCTTACCGGCGCCCTCAGAACCCTGGACCCATGTGGCAACTGACTTCGTGGTGGACCTGCCACTATCCAGCGGCAACACAGTGATCTGGGTGGTCGTCGACCGTTTTAGTAAAATGGCGCACTTTGTACCATTGCCAGGATTGCCATCCGCTCCACAGCTGGCCCAGCTGTTCATCCAGCATATCTTCCGGCTACACGGCCTGCCCAAAAGTATCCTGTCAGATTGAGGGCCTCAATTTACTGCCAAGTTCTGGAGGGCCCTCTGTCAGAAGTTTGACGTCACGTTAGATTATACGTCAGCTTATCACCCACAGACCAATGGTCTCGCGGAGCGAACCAACCAGACATTGAAGCAGTTCCTCTGCATATATGTTAATGAGAAGCAAGATGACTGGGCTAGTTTGCTACCTTGGGCCGAATTCGCTCTTAACTCCCATCTCTCCGCAGCTACTGGATCTTTCCCGTTCCGAATAGTGTATGGAAAACAGCCGCGTCCGCCTCTGCCCGTGCCCATCGCAGTGCCATCCCCGGTAGCCCAGCTCTCTGCCGAAGAACTACACTGCCTGGGTATCCACACAACGCGCCCTGATCAAGGCCAGTCAGGCGGCAGAGGTATGCTGACAACGAAGAAGGCCTTACCCACCTCTCCGGCCAGGACAAAAAGTTTGGTTGAGCACGCAATTCATCCGCCTGAAGCTACCATCTGTGCATCTAGCCCTGCGATTCATCGGGCCGTTTCCCATCATCCAGCAGGTGGGTGCAGTCTCATACCAGCTTCGTCTTCCCCCGTCCCTCAAGATACACAACACCTTTCACGTATCTCTCCTGAAGCCTCTAGTACTGTCATGGCCTTCCAGCACGCCTCCGACTCCTCAACCAGTTGCCTCCGAGGATGACCTCACCTATCAGGTCCGGGAGGTTTTAGATGTGCGGAAGCATCGAAAGAAGTGGGAGTACCTGTTAGCGTGGGAAGGCTTTGGTCCGAGGAGAACTCCTGGGAGCCTTTGGCTAACATCCTGGACCGGAATCTGCTGGAGCAGTTCCACAAGGACCATCCGGCTAAACCCAGGCCTCCGGGGAGGCGCCCTAAAGAGGGGGGTACTGTTGTGCTCCACGGCCATGGGAACCCACAGCCGCGGACCCCCTACCTCACCCACGACGGCGACCCGCTGCGGGAATCCCGGGGGAGGACCCCGATGCTAGGACCTCGCTCCGGCACAGGTTCCCCATGCTGATCGCCGCAGGAAGAGCCGCCCCTACTCCTTCCTCGCGGCGTCCAGCAGCGTTTCCCCTGCGAGGGAAATCCAAGATGGCCGTCGCCATCTTTAGGCGCGAGGCCGCGACCCCTTCCTAGACTTAAAGGGACCTGATCCCTTTAACTAGCACCTGTGCCTAATCAGCCTGAGCAGGGGAAATATAAAGGAAGGCTTCCTCTGCTCATTCCTCGACTTGGCAACGTCCTCCAACGCTGTCAAGTCTGCTTGCTTCGGTGAGTTCCCTGCACTTGGACTCTGGTTCCTGTTTCGTCTTGGTGTTCCTGGTTCCTGACTTCGGATTGGCTTACGGTGATTCTCTGGTTCCTGACTTCGGATTGGCAAGCGGTGATTCTCCGGTACACGACTTTGGACTGGTGAGCGTCGACCCTCTGGCACTCGACCTAGGACTCCTTCAAGACTACCGTCTCCGAGGGCCCACCTAAGTCCCAGCGGCCCAGGTCCCTACGGGCTCCTCCCAGGGGGACCGCTGGCTTCCAGGGCAAAGCTCCAGTCAGCCCTTGCACCGACACCTGACCTCTCAAAGGTCCGCCTAAGTCCCAGCAGTCTGGGTCCCTACGGGCTCCTCCTGGGGGGACCACAGACTTCCAGGGGTGAAGACACAGCTCCTCTTCTCGTCTCTTCATCAGTCTCCGCTGCCGCCTCAGTCTCCGGTGCCAAGGGTCAGCTCGTCCCGTCTTCTGCTCTGCCTCGCCTCCCGACGAGAGAACCTACGGATCCTCCGAAAGGTATACCATCCTCCCATTGGTCAAGGGTTCACAAGCCTGAGCATAACAACTGCTTTGTATATTCTTGATCTCCCATTTTCTTATAATATTCAGATGAATAGTTAATTGCCTATGTGATCTATAATTAGAATATTTGCCTTTCTGTATTTTTCAGAAAACATTGTTTCAATGTTATTTTGTTAAAAGCTTAATAAAAATAAAATTGAAAAAAAAAAAAATCCCCGGCTACAAAAAGTCATCCCTTCATATGTTTCATTAACTGACCAGTCAGATGATGAAAGAAAACTGGGGACATTGAGTTGGGCCCATATATATTACACAGCGTTATTTGTTTATCATTTAGCCTGCCCGTGATTATGGAGTATCTGCTGTCAGGGTCCGCGATCTCAGAATTCATTTGGAAATTTAAAGATTTATGAAATAACATTGCCACCCCTGCTTTTTTGCCTTTAGCCGGCGAGTAGTAGACTTGTCCCACCCAGTCATGGCATAACTTTTTACTTTCAGCTGCCGTCAGGTGCATCTCTTGTAGGCATGCTATATCTATTTTATTTTTGCGTAGATGTTGAAGCACCTTCGCCCTTTTGATAGGATTACCTAGCCCGTTCACATTCAGACTTGCTAGTCTCGGCATAGAGGGAGACTTGGCCTTCTCCTAAGAAAAGTTATACATAAGAAATGATAGTTCAGTATTACTAACTGAGAGCCCCCCAGCCCAGGCTCTCCGGCCATACTTTCGCCCGTCATCTGCATCCCTTTAGGAAAATGGTTAACCATATAACAACAACTGGAACAGTATACTTGTGTCATAATATATCCAGTAGAGCTAGTGTACAAACACCTCCCCCCTCCCCCCAGCTCTTCTCCCTTTCCCTCCCCCCCCCCCCATCCTCCCAGAACTCATAACCAAAGTTCATTCCTTGTATCTCAAGGAAGGTTTAAGAGTCACCCAGGGATGTGCCCAGGCCCCCTCTAGCCCAAGTTGGGCTATGGCTGCAAGAAATCAGTTTGCCCTTTGTCATAGGGAGAAACGAAAAAGGAAAAAAAAACATACTCTGTGCACAGTTCCAGTGAGCTCAGCATCTCCCAATTATTGTACTTAACCACTCACATTTCCTGTCCCGCCAGGGTTAGATCTGTTTATTAGTGCCTGCATGCTAGCGGGATCCGAAGGCCTACGACCAATATGGAGATGAAATGAGGGTTCTTGTCTGTCAACTACGATCCCGACCCACTGCTGATGTATGTTATCAGAGTTCCTAGCGTAAAGAGAATCGGGTCCAACGCCTTCTGTGAGCTACAACACCATGGAGCTTCATGACGTCATCAAGGCTTCATGCCTCGTGCCTTCTATTCCCAGCCTCAAATAAAACTATTTTAACTGATATAAGGAACTCCATTAACCTAGTATCCAGAACCATAATAAGTAAACACTGTCAATCTCTTAAATTGGCCTCGACTGGATTTAGATGCGCAACATGGATTTAGAAGATACTATAGCACAGAAACTTTATTAGTATCCCTACTTGATACCATCTTGAGAGGTACAGACAATGGACAAACCTACTTTTTGATGATGTTGGACATTTCTTCAGCGTTTGACACAGTGAATCATTCAACCTTAATAGACAGATTGAAAGAAATAGGCTTACAAGAATTGACTCTATGCTGGTTCAGATCTTACCTGGAATATAGATCGTATAAAATTAGGATAGACAATGCTGAATCTGATCTTTTTAAACTTTCTTATGGATTCTCAGGGATCTTCGCTATCTGCTACACTTTTTAATGTTTATATGTTTCCACTCTGCAAGCTTTTATCTGGTCTTAATCTAACATTTTATTTATGCGGACGATGTGCAAATTTTAATACCTATTGAAAATTCTATTGCTTCCACGTTAAAACTTTGGGACATCTATTTAGGCGCCATTAAAAAAGTTTAAATACAAATGAACCTTGCGCTTAATAACAAAAAATCTGAAATCTTATACATCTGTCCAAAATTAAGTACATTGAATGAACTTGAAGTATGAGAAGCTGCTAAAGACCATCCTATTGCCTTTGATGTTAGGGATCTAGGGATGATATTAGATTGTGAAGAGAGTCTCAAAAAATGGATCAGCAGTACAGCTAAAGATGGATATTTTAAGATGAATATTTTAAAGAGACTAAAACATCTTTTATATTCCAATTATTTTAGGACTGTTTTACAAGCTCTTATTTTTAGTAAATTAGACTATTGCAACACACTTTTACTGGGCCTACCTACCCATGTCATACGTCCATTGCAACTCCTGTAGAATTCTGCCGCCAGATTGCTGACTAATACAAAGAAATTTGACCATATCACTCCCGTACTAAAAGAACTTCATTGGCTCCCTATTGGTTACAGATCACAATACAAAGCACGTGCCCTAATTCACAAATTGGCTTAATGCAGCACTCCATTTTCATATACCAACATGATTAACGAGATCCGCTAATACTGGGCTACTAACAATCCCGACTGTAAAATCCGCACACATGAATACCATTAGAAAAAGAGCGTTATCCATTGCCGGACCCAACCTATGGAATTCTCTACCATCACAACTGAGAATGGAAACCAACATCAAAGTCTTTAAAAAAGGAGTTAAAACATGGTTTTTTAAAAAGCATTTAATAACAATGGTTGACTTTGATGGTGTTTTTTACTATTATTTATATTTTAGTTTTTATGATTTTATGATTTTATCTTTCGATGTATAGTTGTTTCTTTTATCTTTCTTTTATTTAGATATTTTAAGCAAATATCTAAATATGTAACTAGATTTTAAATGTTTATTTTAAAATGCAAATTCAATTACCGATTCCTAATGTAAGATATAAACCGACGTGATATGTTTTTACATGAATTCCGGTATATAAAAACAAATAAATAATTGTCTTTCATAGTAAGCTACTGTCGCCCAGCAGCTAAATATTTGCCAGCTCGAGGTGAAATGACAATAGTCACTGAGGAACATATCTATCGTGAAATAGACATTCAGTCTCCTGTTAGCCTGTCCGCAAAAGCCTTTGCCTCAGGTAGTGTTTTAAATAGATGAGCCGAGCCCGCATGCCAAATTTTTAAGTTAGCAGGGTATTGCAATTGAAATTTGATGTTCCGGCGGTAAAGATCCATACAGAGTGGGCTGAAAGTTTTCCGTTTCTGTGAAAGCTGTGCTGAAAAATCTTGAAAAATTCGTACAGGTACCCCTTGGTATACCAGGTCTTTTTTGGAATGGGACGCCTGCAGTATTTTTTGTTTGTTGGTCCAATTTAAGATGAAAGCAATTACCAAAAGGGGCCTCTTTTCTCCTTCCTCCCATCTTCCCAACCTGTGCGCCCTCTCAATGCAGAGCTTCCCTTCCAGGTCGGTGAGTGATAGCGCCTCCGGCAGCCATGTTTCTAAAAATTGTACTAAGTTTTGTTCTTCGATAGACTCCAGTAAGGCTGTAATTTGGATGCTATTTCTGCGTGCCCTGTTTTCGATGTCATCCAGCTTGTCTGCATTTGCTTGAGCTGATTTTTCCAGGGCTGACACTTTCCGAGCTAGGTGATATTTTCTTCCTCTAAACTGGCGATATGGGCCTTCGCCTGCTCCATTCTCTGGGGGAGATCCATGATCATTTTTTTAAGTTCCTGGAATTGTGCTGCAAGGGTGGTAAACTGGGAATTGAGAGTATTCACTACCGCCTCAGTAACTTGAGCCGTTAAATCGCTCGGGGGTTCTTACAGCGGCAAGCTCTGCGCCTCACTCGTTGTTGGAGAGGGAGTATTACGACCGGTTACCGACACCATTTTGTCAGAAGCTTCCTTGGATTTTTCCTTCTTTTTACCCCCCTCAAGGACATAGTGGCTTGCGTCTTTAGCATGTATTTGTCTATAGACATGTACCTCTGCTTGGATTCAATTTACGCAGTTCTCTGCATCTGTGGAGGGCTGATTTCTGATGGTTTAGGCAGAGGGTGCCCGGAGCTGAACGAGTACACATCTGTTCAGCTACACCACATCACGTGACCCCTGCTGCATTTTTAAAATGCTTACCTGGATAAATTCTAGCCGGATAATTCGTTATCCGACTAGAATTTAGCCAGGTAAGTCTGGGGCGTTCCTGGTGCCGGAGGTAAGCATTCCGGGGACATTCGGAGTTAGCCGGTTAACTCTAGATGTGCCATAGGGCAGGTCTAAAGTTGACTGGATACCACATGTCTGGCTAACTGTAACCTATCTAGGTATATTCAGCGGCATGGTTAAGTTAGCCAGATATGGGTATCCGGCTAACTTAACTAGCCGCTTAGCAGCTAAATATTTACCCCTTATTGTTTTAATTTACATGCCTGTTTACTTATTTTATGTACAAATTGGAACCTGCCCCGAACATTGGAAGGTGCGGGATATAAATATGTTAAATAAATAAATAATAATAGTGACGCTCCTTAGGGTGGCAGGGATTACTTCTGGGGTGGCAGCTGTCTTCTTTCCCTCCCTGGGATTGAGCGTATCAGCCCTGTCAAGAGCCTGATCTCAGCTGGTCCCTGGCAATAGACTTGCACCTTAGTCTACTGTGCTGCAGGAGCCATGGGGCCAGCCCAGCACCCAGTTTTATGAAGAAGTAAAGGGCTTCAGTGCATTGTCAATCTGGCACATCTCAACGGGACCAAAGCAGAACAAGAAAGAGAGAGAGAGAGGTAATCTAATTGAATTTAGCTCAGAAATGTGAAATCTGGTGGGCTTCCATTGGTTTTTCTTTCCTTTTACTATTTCTGCAGACTTTAATCATTTTTGCTCTTTTCACAAGCACTAGATTCACTCCCCCCCCCCCCAGAGGACAAACTACAATGAAAATTATATGTTTCTCATTCTAAAACTATGCACGTATTTTGTTATTGCTGTACTCACTTCCTAAAAATATTTAACACTTAATTACTTCTCAAGTGTCAGTCTTCATAATAGTTCATAGAATATTCTAATTGATAGCGCAGCTGTTCCTTCTACCTCAGACCAAATCAATTTATGTTTCAAACTGATATGGCATTCTAAATGTTATTCTTCTTGGATAAACATTTTTTTTTCAAGTAAGCTTATTACAGCTCTGATAATTTACACTCCAGCTGGAGTGTAAATTACCATAGTTTCTCATTAGTTTCCAAGTTCACAGGGCAAAGGAGACAATCCCAAATGTTTTAGAAACCAGCAAGACTGCAGCTGCTTTAGGCACAGAACAATATTTACATCTTTAAACAAAATGTATTCTGTTAGTAACCTCGGCTTGCAAGAGACACCACAATACAGCCTAGGTAGAGACGAC
Organism: Rhinatrema bivittatum; assembly: GCF_901001135.1. Taxonomy (NCBI): domain Eukaryota; kingdom Metazoa; phylum Chordata; class Amphibia; order Gymnophiona; family Rhinatrematidae; genus Rhinatrema; species Rhinatrema bivittatum. The sequence continues at coordinate 368,562,283 of NC_042620.1, read as the reverse complement.
ACAATCTGATTGGCTAATGATGATCACATGGCCATGTCACGTCATGCCTGTAAGTGAAAGGGTACAGATGTGTCCAGCTCTTTTTCCAGTTTTATTGCCTGTTTCCATTTGCTGGTCATAGAATATTTTCTACCTTTTCATGTTATGAAGATATTTTTGCATTTGTTGTATACTTGAAGGCATGAGACAGCCTCCAAAATGTATGTAAAGCAGGTCAAGGATCCACATTATTATATAACCTGTTCAATTTTGCTTGAATGTTATTGCATTCATAGCTTATATTTTATAGAGATATTTTTCAGTACTGATGCCTTACTTACTGGCAGGCCGATACAGTAAAGCACGGCTGCGGTTACCCTGCTTCTAACCCGCTTTGTACCCACAATTTGGCCACGTAAGTCCAACCCGCGATTCACTATCCCTTTTAACCCATCCTTACCGCTTCTTTAAATCAACGGGTAACCCTTTCCGCCCGTGGCATGTATATGATATGTAAACGATCGGATTAGCTATTCCCTCCCATACAGTAACATGCGCCCCGATTATCGCCTTTTTAACCTGCAGTTTTGCCGCGTGTTTAACCTGCTAATTTACCGCCTACCCTTACCCCTGCGTTAGTGTGGAGCATCAGGTCAGAGAGACGAAATTTCACGGGCAAACGACCCCCTCACCCCCTGGGACAAGACCTTTAGAGAAGCCAGGATCGGGCAAACTTTCCCCCAGCCCCCGCTCACCTGCCCGGGTCGCGTCCATGGGTGCCGGTCTCCCGTGTGGGCGCGCTGACAGCTCCGGAGCAGGAAGGAAGGACCTGTTGTTTCCAAGCATAACCTAAACTCTTGCCTGCTCAACCTAAAATCCAACGCACCGGGAAAGCCACTCTTCAGATCACGACTAATCCCATCACTGGAAGGACAAAAGATTTTTTTAAGCATCCCAGTTCCTCTCTCCGCTATATCAATGCATTTCCACTGCAATGTGAACAGTATTCTGAAAAATAACTTTCAAACCCAGGGTGGTGGAGCATTGTTGTGCATGATAAAGCCTGCATTCAACAGGATTGGGCAAACTTTCCCCCAGCCCCCGCTCACTGTTCGCATTGCAGTGGAAAGGAGAATGCATTGACATAGCGGAGAGAGGAACTGGGACGCTTAAAAAAATCTTTCATCCTTCCAGTGATGGGATTAGTCGCGATCTGAAGAGTGGCTTTCCCGGTGCGTTGGATTTTAGGTTGGGCAGGCAAGAGTTTAGGTTATGCTTGGAAACAACAGGTCCTTCCTAATACGTTTTTCTTTTGGTCTGATTTGATTGTATTTTTTTCCCCTAGGGGAATTGTCTTGCTAAATCATGACCCTTGCAGTTAATGGCCGGCTGATACTTCTCTGATCCTTTTCTTTTGCTTAAAGTTGGGATCCACTTCCTGGTACCTGTCATTTCAAATGTCATTTGAAATGACAGGTACCAGCACACCCAGGATCCTGTATAGGCGCTGTATAGCGCTCTATACAGTAAAATGGATTGCGCTTCATGGACGCTTCTTGGACGCGCTTTGGATGCGGCTTGCATTTGCATGCCATTTAAATACTGTATCGAGCAGTATGTGATCCGAACTGTGCGCGTGGCAAACGAGCGGGCGCCCGGCACTGCCGCACTTTTTCTACTGTGTCCTTACTGTATCGGCCTGAATGTAACTTTAACTAAAACAGACTGCAGGCATAAACATTTACCCAATCTCAAAAAAAAAGATTAAAGTTCATACCTGACAGTAAACACCATTTAAACAACCTTATAGAACATAGGGATGTGCATTCGTTTGCAATGCATTGGCAATCCGCAATGTATACGTCCCTATTCGTTGTATTCGTGGGTTCGTGAAACACATCGCGATCCCCCACAAATACAACATATCATATTAGTTTCATTCTTTTGGCTCGCAGTGATTTCTAAGCGGCCGTTTGAAATAGGAAATAGCAAAAAACAGCCCTTCCCTATACGTACCCGGATCAGTCCAGACTGTGGGTTGAGCCTCCTTTCCAGCAGGTGGAGACAAACTAAAACTGAAAGGATATCCTATATGAGGACAGAGCCTATCCTGTAACCCTTCAGTATTTGTCTGTCTCCAGCAGGTGCAGCACGTCTCCCTTCGGTCTCCTGATCTAGGCTAGTCAGACTTCTTTCTTTTCCTTCATTCTGGGATCAAGCAAGTACTTATTCCTTAGGGATTTTGTAGTTGTTTTCTTCCTGTTAAAATAAAGTTAAAAAGTTTAGTCAGGAAGTTGTGGATTTTTTCTTCAGGAGACGGTTCCGTCTCCTGGCTCTTGCTGGACTCAGGGAGGCTTTGCCACTTGTGCAGTGCATAGCCTGTGTCCGTTACCACTTCCAGGTGTGGGGACCGAGTCTGTCCAGGGCTCGTCTCCCCCCCCCCCCCCCCTCTGGCTGCCGAAGGGTCTTAATGTTACACTGCTGTGCTCAGTCTATTTACAAAAAAAAAAAAAAGTGACACAGAAACAGGCTTAAGTTTAAAAGTGCTCCAGTGCTTTTAATACTTACCTACAGCAGCAGACCAATATTCTGTGTCTTTGTCCCCCACCTGGGCTTGAACTGGCAGCCAGACAGGCAGGAGTCAGCAGGTTTCCCCCCTGCTTCACTCCGGGCCTCCAGGCTGTCAATCAAACTTTTCTCTGCAGCCTTTTTTTCTTCAGAGTGGCTCTCTCTTTGCCGTGGCAGGCAGCCTGCCTCTTCTCTGCCAGCCCCTTCGTGGTTTTTTTGCGAGGGGACCTCTTCTCTGCCTCCCTGCTGGGTGGGGTAGGTCCCTCCTCGGCAGGGCTGGCAAATTTAGCCCGGGGATCGACTCCCCAGAGCTTGGCCAGGCCGTTCCCGGGTCGGGAAAGCCCGGGAATGGTGACCATTTTGGATTTTTTGTCGGCTCCGTTTTCGGAGCTCCCTGGGGCTGGGGGGCCTTTTTTTTGCAGCTACCCCCCCCCCCCCGATTTAAGCCCCCTGGCCCCCCAGGATGGGTTTTCTGTCACCCTCTCATCTATCCCTCCTCCTTCCCCACCCGGAACTTCCATGGCTCGATTTGTATGATTTTGCCCTCCTCCTGCATAGATTTTATTTAGCTAGCCTGCAGGAGGAGGAGGAAGGTTTCCACCCCTTTGCCCCCCCCCCCCCCCCCCCCCGGCAAAAAAAAAAATTTTCCCCGCTCCGCGCTGTTGACGGTTAGACCGGCTGCGGAGCCCCTGGGGTCCCTTGGGGCGTGGGTGGTCCCGGGGCTGCCCCTCCCCCAACCTCCCGGTGGATCCGGTACCCCCGGATCCTGCCTCCAATCCGGATGTGGAGGATACCCTTCCATCCCTGGAGAGGGACGACCCCAGGGTCTTCGGACTCCCTTACAGCCTCTTTGCCCAAGGATATGGACCCGGTCCTGGCGGGAATCAGGGATCCGGCAATCGCCTTCCCCTCTCATCCCATGCACAAGTTGTAGCACCTGCGGGAATGGAACGACCATCCGAAACCATCCCGTTCCTTTACACCCTCTCGTCCATGTTATCTGGGCCAGAGACGGTATACCCCACGCTGGCAGGGTGACTCCTCAGGGGGTTTTTCCGTCTTGCTCGCAGTCTTGGTCGCAGCCTTTCCGTGGGCGCCAACCCTTTCGTGAGGGCCAGCCCACGCGCTCCATCCTTACGCCTGTCACACAATGAAGTTCACTTGATTCTTTCCTCGGTCCCCTTCCTAGGCGGTCGACTCTCCCTGTTTTTCGTGGCATGGGTCAAATTCATGTCGGACCAGTGGGTCCTCGACGTCCTCAGAGACGGGTACGCCTTCGCTTTGCTCGAGATTCTCGAGATCCTTTTTCTATTTCCCCGTGCGGTCGGTCCCAGCGGCAAGCGGTGGAGAAAACCCCCGCCTGGCCCCTGTGTCTGGGCGTGGTGGTCCCGGTTCCAGACAGCAAATTTGCCGCAGGCCAGTATTCTATTTACTTCGGCGTTCCCTAACAGGACGGGTCTTCGTCCGATCTTAGACCTCACAAGAGTCAACCGGGCTCTCAAGATCCCGCATTCCGCATGAAAACTCTGCGAGTGGTCCTCGTGCCGTTTTGCCCCGGAGAGTTCCTCGCCTCACTTGCTTTGACAGAGGCGTATTTCCATATTCCGATTCATCGCAGCTACCGTAGTCTCTTCGCGTTCACATCCTCCACCGGGACTTCCAGTTCAGGGCGCTTCCCTTTGGTCTCGCGACGGCACCTCACGCCTTTTACCAAAGTCATGGTGGTGGTGGCAGCAGCTCTCCGCCAGAAAGGGATCCTTGTTCACCCCTACCTGGATGTCTGGCTCATCAGGGCCAAGGTGGAGGTTCTTGCCGGCAGGCGGTGGATCGCGTGTTAGCTCTCCTCGCGTCTCTCGGGTGCATATTGAATTTCTCCAAGAGCTACCTTCAGCCCTCCCAGGAGTTAGGGTTCCTGGGAGCCCACTTCGACAACTGGGTGGGCAAGGTCTTCTTGTCTCGTGCGCGGACTCGAGTTGATCGGCCGGTTTCAGAGTCAGATCTTGCTGCCTTCTCCGATGGCCTGTGTCTGCCTGCAGGTCTCGGGCCCCTTGGCTTCTGCCATCGACATTGTCCCTTGGGCTTTTGCTCATATGCGACTGTTCCAGAAAGCTTTGCTGTCCCGTTGGCAGATAGTGTCGGAACAGTTTCACACAGTCCTCCCATTTTTTGGGCTCTACCGTCGCCGACTTGCAGTGGTGGCTTTCCCTTCCTCAGTTGCTACATGGAAATCCTCTCCAAGTCCCTCAGTGGACGATAGTAACCACGGACACCAGTCTCTCGAGCTGGGGTGCGGTCTGCCTCTCCCCGTACACCCAGGGGATCTGACCAGCAGCTCAGTCTCGCTGGCACATCATTCGGTTGGCAGCTCGGATGATGTTCCTAGCTCTTCTGGAGTTTCTTCCCCTCATCCGCGGCAAGGCGATACGGGTCTTGTCTGACAGCTCCTCCACTGTGGCTTATCAATCGCCAAGGAGGCGCCCGCAGTCCGCTGATGGCCCTGGAAACCAGCCGTCTCTTCGCCTGGGCAGAGCAACATCTACAGTGCCCGGCGGCCTCCCACATTGTGGGCAAGGGGAATGTTCAGGCTGATTTTCCCAGTCGTCAGTTGCTTAATCCCATGGAATGGGAACTCTCTGACGCAGCCATGAATCTCATCGTCGACAGGTGGGATTCTCATCATCAGAAATGGAAGAAATAATAGCTGAAGAAGGTTTAGGAGGATTAGTTAGTCCTGTCTTAACCTCCAGTGCAGCAGGGGAGAGATGAAACTGATGAGGAGGAGGAAGAACAGTCAGTGCAGGCACAGATTGTGACTGATGCCCCTGGCATTGCTTCTCAGGATGCACCCACTACTTCAGCTCCAGTGCCAGCATCCACCACGAAGGCTATAGAGAAGGGATCATGAAAGAAATATGTGATCTGGAGCCACTTTAAAGTGATGGAGGACCTGCGTTTTCCTCAGTGTAATTATTGTGTCAGGGCTATTAGCAGAGGCAAGCAAGTGGGACATCTATCTAATTTTGGCATGACGCATCATATGAAGAGGCAACACCCAACAACAGTACTGACATCTGGGGATGGTGGCAGCACCAGTCAGGGGACCCATTTTTCCAGGCAGCGTAAAATGGTTGAAAAGGAGCAGAGTCACCCCATGTCCTCAGCCCCTTCTAGCAGTCAGGTGGCAGGCCAGCAGCCCCCTGCCATGTGGCAGAAGTGACAACCCACCATGGAGGAAATGGTGTGGTGTGTGGTAACGCTATCCCGGGGTAGGAGGCAGGCAGCCTCAAAAGTTGTAACCAGGAACAATGAAGAAATGATAGCCCTTGATGACCAGCACATAGTGGAGAATGTGGATTTCAAGCATTTGCTGAAGGTCATAGTTCCAAATTACAAAGTACCCTCCAGAACCACATTTAGCAGAAAGGTCATCCCCAGCCTGTACAATCAGTGTCACAGTCGCATCCAAGCACTGCCAGCTAAGGCACAGGGGAGTGTGCATTTCACCTGTGATATCTGGACCACCATGAATGCTGCACACTCTTACATCTCCCTGACAGCACACTAGTGGGACCTGGCTGAGGCAGGGGCAGGCAGCAGCTCTATTAGTGAACATGTATCAGGGTTGAGGTGGGCTTTACTGCACACCCACCTGACGGACGAGGCCCATACCGCAGCCAATATTCTAGCATGCATCAGACAGATGCTGGAGGGCTTGAAGCTGCACCAGCAAGACAGGAATCCTCAGGCAGAGGATGCAAACAATGGTACAAACATGGTAAAGGCAATAACTGACGGGCACTTTCAGAACATCTGATGTTTTGCACACACTCTGCACCTGGTAATGAAGTCAGCTCTGGGGTTGGAGTCCAATCACCAAGAGAATGAATACCTGTACGTTAATACAAAAGTGCAGGAACATAGCGCACTTCCACAGAAGTGTCAAGGCGAGGCAGGTTCTCCGACAAAAGCAGACTGATTTGGAGATGCCTCACAAGTGTCTCATTCAAGACACTGCCACCCGGTGGAATTCCACCTTTATGATGATGCAGAGGTTAGTGGAGCTGCAGACACCTCTTCATGAACTTTCTGGTTCAATGGACATAGGTGTAATCCCTTAGGGCATCATGATTGGTTAGTCATGAAACAGCTGTTAAAAATCCTGCAGCCCTTCAAGGATGTCACGGAGGAGCTGAGTTCCAGAAGTGCCACCTTGGCTGACATCATCCCTATAGTTAATTTTCTAGAGGAAAATTTGGAAGGCTTTAAACAGGAAGAGGAAATGACAGCTGAGGTGCTGCAGTGTCTGGACATTTTGCAGGAGCAGGTGCAAGAGAGATTAGGGTCTTTAACAGAAGAGCACACATACATGCTCGCCACAGTCTGTGATCCCCGTGTGAAAGGGAAACTTGCCCTACAGTCCAATTGTCTCTCATTTGTGAAGGAACTGCTATTAGCAAAAGTCCGTGATCAGGAGCGCCATAGGCAGAGACAGATTAGGCATGAAGCAGAGGAGGAAACAGTGGCGGGCACTTCAGAGAGTTGTGCTAGCCCAAGCAGGAGCAGCACTCTGTCAGCGACAGCTAGTACCTCCTCCTCCTCCACTTCAGTACGCTAAAGGCATGTTGCCCATAAAGAATTATCTGTTCTGCTACGGGCTAGAGAGAAAGCAGCTGGAATGAGTGACTCTCAGCCCACCCAAGCAAAGGAGACATCAGCACAACTGTCAGTGACATGGTATCTCTCAGAGCCCACAGAGGACATGCAGACAGATCCGCTGGCATATTGGGCACACATCCACTGTCTGGTCACACCTAGCCAAAGTGGCTCAGCGATATCTGTAATGTCCACCAACCAGTGTGCCCAGTGAACGTGTATTTTCAATGATAGGGGATATCATGAGCCCTCACCGCTCAAGGCTGGCACCAGAGTTGATGGAATGCTAGTGTTTTTGAAAATAAACCTGCTTTTGCTTGGGTTTCCAAATTTTCCATTTGAATGGCAAGATGAATAAAAGCAATTGAAAGCCTTGTAGCAGCTCCAACTGCCTTCTATGCTCCAGATAATATCAGCACATGTACCTGACCTGAAACGCTGTGCCTGTCCATCCACTGTCCAGGCTGTACAGCCTTACAAGGGCCTGACCTCAAACGCTGTGCCTGTCCATCCACTGTCCAGGCCATCTGTCCCTACAAGGGCCTGACCTCAAACAATGTGCCTGTCCATCCACTGTCCAGGCCGAACGTCCCTACAAGGGCCTAACTTCAAACGCTGTGCCTGTCCATCCACTGTCCAGGCTGTACGTCCCTACAAGGGCCTGACCTCAAACGCTGTGCCTGTCTGAGTTTAGTTCTAGTCTTTCTAATTTCAGTTTCATGTATTTCTGCATCACTTCTTTCCAGAATATTATTTTCCTGTTTTGCAACACTTGGAATGTAAGAACATAAAAAGATGACTTAAGATGTTTGGAGTTTGCATAGTTCATATGCTCAATAGTTTTCCTGACCTTCATAATATGGGCCATGTTCCCGAAATCTTTCTTAGGTGCCAACAGTAATGTTTTTAGTACTATAGAAAACTGGTGGTAGTTGCACTGTAGTTCATCCTCTGTCTTGCCATAGTTTACAGAGGCACTGTGTAAACTACAAAGTCAACACAGGTTGATATTGTAGATTTGGACTTGAGTAGCGGTTTTCTTATTTCTGAGAGCTCTTCATGTTCCTTTGTAATCAGCTGAAGTGCATAAGTACAATTAATAGCTTCTGGGTATTCACAAACAATCTCCAGCTCAGTTCTTGCTTCACAAATGGCAGACTCTATTACTCTAAAAGCATCCTCTGTTGAATTATCTTTCAGAAATGAAAAAGATGCCATTTTCTTCTGGCAGTAAACCAGTTCAAGAAGGAGTGACATATCAAACCACAACATAGCTGCACAAAGGAAATCCTCTAATGCTGTGCCTGTCCGTACAGGTCTAATGTCCCTAAAAGGGCTTGACCTCTATCCTTGATTGCTGTGCCTGTTCGTCCAGGCCTTATGTCCCTACAAGGGCTTGACCTCTACTGCTGTGCCTGTCCGTCCACATTTGGAATATAAGAACATAAAAAGCTGACTTAAGATGTTTGGAGCTTGCATATTTCATATGCTCAATAGTTTTCATGACCTTTATAATATGGGCCATATTCCCGAAATCTTTCTTAGATGACAACAGTAATGTTTCTAGTACTATAGAAAACTGGTGTCCCTACGAGGGCTTGACCTCTATCCTCGAATGCTGTGCCTGCCTATCTGTCCAGGCTTTTCGTCCCTATGAGGGCTTGACCTCTATCCTCGAATGCTGTGCCTGCTGTCCATCCAGGCTTTATGTCCTTATGAGGGCTTGACCTCTATCCTCAAATGCTGTGCCTGCCTGTCCATCCAGGCTTTACATCTCTACAAGGGTTTGACCTTGAATGCTGTGCCTGTCCATCCAGGCCTTATGTCCCTAAAAGGGCTTGACCTCTAATGCTGTGCATGTCCATCCAGGCTTTACGTCTCTATAAGAGTTTGACCTTGAATGCTGTGCCTGTCTATCCACATTTGGAATATAAGAACATAAAAAGCTGACTTAAGATGTTTGGAGCTTGCATATTTCATATGCTCAAAAGTTTTCATGACGTTTATAATATGGGCCATGTTCCCGAAATCTTTCTTAGTTGACAACAGTAATGTTTCTAGTACTATAGAAAACTGGTGTCCCTACGAGGGCTTGACCTCTATCCTTGAATGCTGTGCCTGCCTGTCCGTCCAGGCCTTATGTCCCTGAAAGGGCTTGACCTCTAATGCTGTGCCTGTCCGTCCAGGCCTTATGTCCCTAAAAGGGCATGACCTCTATCCTCGATTACTGTGCCTATCCGTCCAGGCCTTATGTCCCTAAAAGGGGTTGACCTCTAATGCTGTGCCTATTTGTCCAGGCTTTATGTCCCTACGAGGGCTTGACCTCTATCCTCGACTGCTGAGCCTGCCTGTCCATCCAGGCTTTATATCTCTACAAAGGTTTGATCTCTAATGCTGTGCCTGTCTGGATAAGCCTTATGTCCCTAAAAGGGCTTGACTTCTATCCTCGATTGCTGTGCCTGCCCGTCCAGGCCTTACGTCCCTACAAGGGCTTGACCTCTAACGCTGTGCCTGTCCATCCACATTTTGAAAGTAAAAACATTAAAAGCTGACTTAAGATGTTTGGAGTTTGCATATTTCATATGCTCAATAGTTTTCCTGACCTTCATAATATGGGCCATGTTCCCTAAATCTTTCTTAGGTGCCAACAGTAATTTATTTATTTATTTATTTATTTAACGTCTCTTCTATACCGATATCCGTTCACACATCGCATCGGTTCACAAAAAACAAGAACTTTTGGGCGGAGCCCTTACATATAACATATAAATAGAAAAAATTAGTAAAAAATACAATTAATTTTTGGGCGGAGCCCTTACATATAACCGAGATAAAATACATTAAACAGGGAGAGTGGATAATGCTGACTAGGCAACACAAATAGCCATAAATCAATGAGTAGATACAACAAAAACTGTAACCATAACTATAAACATAAGTGTCCATGTGCACAGTACAAAATCAGCGGACATAAGGCATTTTTAGTCATATATTGATGGATAAATTACAGAGGAGTTTTATGTAGTAGGGGGTGGCATGGGGTAGGCTTGTTGAAAGAGCCAGGTTTTCAGTTATGTTTCTAGTACTATTGAAAACTGGTGGTATTTGCACACTAGTTCATCCTCTGTCTTCCCATAGTTTACAGAGGCACTGCGTAAACTGCAAAGTCAACATAGGTTGATAATGTAGATTTGGGTGGGAGATGATGTCAGCACCTCTTTTGGTCCTAACGGCTGAACCCTCGTTGCAAAGGGAATCCTCAGTCTCTGACAATTCAAAATACTAATCTTTCACAGCATGGATCCTTAATTAAAACAAACACGCTTTGAAGTCTCGTGCTCCACTCTAGGAGCCAACCCATTTCGGGGAGTCCTTTCCTGCTCAAAGGAAAGGGAACTCTCCACGGGGTAGCCAGCCAGCTATCTCATAGTACCTGTTGACCCATGTTGAACCGCTGTTCACATGGCACCCTGCTCGACATCGCCACGCCTTGGAGGCTCGTGGTCCACTCTAGGGGCCAACCCATTCCTGGGAGCCCTTTCCTGCTCAAAGGAAAGGGAACTCTCCCTGGGCCGGGTAACCAGCCAGCCTATATCTGTTGCGATCAGCGGGGACCAACCCCCACGGCCGACCACGCCTACCGGCAGTTGCAGACGTGGGTCTCTTTGGTACTCTCTGCGTGGTCCTCATCCTCAGCTAAGGCAGCAGGGAGCCAGCAGCATGGCTTCCGCAGGGGCAGCCTTAGCCCCAATCTGACACAGGTGCTTGGCTCCTCCCCCCACTTATAGGAGCAGCAACAGGAAGTAGTTCCAGGCTCCCAGGAACCACTTCGTCACCCAGGACTATATAAGGAGGCATCTGAAGGATTGCCAGTGCCTTGCAATAGGTCCAGCTTGGTGTGTCTCCTGCCTTGCTTGCCTTGCATTGATTTCTGCTTTGGATACTGGACTCTGCCTTGCCTGCCGCCTGCCTCTGACCCTGCTTTGGATACTGGACTTTGCCTTGCCTGCCGCCTGCCTCTGACCCTGCCTTGGATACTGGACTATGCCTTGCCTGCCGCCTGCCTCTGACCCTGCTTTGGATACTGGACTTTGCCTTGTCTGCCGCCTGCATGAATCCTGATGGCCACTACCCATGTGGTTCCTCCAGGGAAGACTGTTGTTCCAACCCAGTTATGACAACGCTTGTTGAAATGGGGTCATGATTCTAAAGTAGCAGGACACCCAGGCTGAGCTCGAACTTTCTCACTCCTCAGAAGATATTATTGGTTGCCACAGATGTACCAGGATGTGAAAGCCTATGTAGACTCGTGCCCAACCTGTGCCCAGTAGAAAACTCCAGTTGGACATCCTTGGGGCTTATTACAACCTCTGCCGGCACCCAAGGAGCCTTGGACTCATATTGCCACAGATTTTATGGTGGAATTACCTGCTTCCAATGGTAATCGAGTAATTTGGGTGGTCATTGACCGTTTTTCTAAAATGGCCCATTTTATCGCTCTCCCCACACTACCTTCTGCTCCAGAATTGGCCATATTGTGTCCGATCGTGGAACCCAGTTCACGGCCAAATATTGGCGGTCTTTGTGCAACAAATTTGGGGTTGAACTGGATTTTACTACAGCCTACCACCCCCAGGCCAATGGACAAACCGAACGAACTAACTGCATCTTAAAAACTTTCTTGAGAGCTTTTGTGAATGAACGACAGGATGATTGGGCTGACCTTCTCCGATGGGCAGAATTCTCCCATAACAGTCATGCCAACGCAGCTACGAGATCCTCCCCTTTTCTCTATGTCTATGGGAGACAACCACTCCCTCCCCTTCCAATACCGTTATCCGTGCCGTCCCCAGCTGCTCAGATGAAAGCACAGGATCTGCATGCGCTATGGGTTCAGATTGAAACCATGATCAGCAAAGCTGCCCAGAGAACAAAGAATACTACAGACAAGCATCAGCGGCCAGCACCTCACCTTAAGGTTGGAGAAAAGGTTTGGCTTAGCACTCGCAACCTACGTCTATGTGTACCTTCCATGAGATTTGCCCCTTGCTACATGGGTCCTTTTCCAATCTTGAAACAGGTCACTCCTGTCACCTATCAACTACGTCTTCCTCCATCATTTCCATAATATGTTCCATGTTTCGCTTTTGAAACCAGTGATACTGTCGTGGCCTGCACGTAAACCACCCACTCCCCAGGAAATCTCCACAGAGGAGGACGAGACATACCAAGTCAGAGAGATCCTGAAGATCTGCCGTCATAAGAGACATTGGTAATATCTAATAGCTTGGGAGGGGTATGGCCCAGAGGAAGATTTGTGGGAGCCCATGAAGAATATACTAGACAAAAACACTCCTTGTGGATTTTCATGCAAATCACCCGGAGAAACCTAGGCCTCCTGGAAGGGGTCTTAAAGGAGGGGGGTACTGTTGCGATTGGTGGGGGCCGACCTCCACGGCCCACCGCACCTACCGGCAGTTGCAGAGGCGGGTCTCTGCGGTACTCTCTGCACAGTCCTCATCGGCTAAGGCAGCAGGGAGCCAGCAGCATGGCTCCCGCAGGGGCAGCCTTAGTTCCAATCTGACACAGGCGCTTGGCTCCTCCCCCCACTTATAGGAGCAGCAACAGGTAGTAGTTCCAGGCTCCCAGGAACCACTTTCTCACCCAGGACTATATAAGGAGGCTTCTGAAGGATTGCCAGTGCCTTGCAATAGGTCCAGCTTGGTGTGTCTCCTGCCTTGCTTGCCTTGTGTTGATTTCTGCTTTGGATACTGGACTCTGCCTTGCCTGCCGCCTGCCTCTGACCCTGCTTTGGATACTGGACTTTGCCTTGCCTGCCGCCTGCCTCTGACCCTGCCTTGGATACTGGACTTTGCCTTGCCTGCCGCCTGCCTCTGACCCTGCTTTGGATACTGGACTTTGCCTTGTCTGCCGCCTGCCTCTAACCCTGCTTGGATACTGGAATTTGTCTCTTTGCTGCCTGCCTCGACTCTGGACTGTCTATACCACTGCCCTGCTGATAACTCTGGCTGAGGTTCATCTCCCACTGACGAGGAACCACGGTAAGCCTTTCTACCTTGTCATTGCGGACCAAGGGTTCACCGATTCATTGAATTGTAACAATATCTTAGTACCTGTTGGCCCATGTTGAACCGCTGTTCACATGGCACCCTGCTGCACATTGCCATGCTTTGAAGGCTCGTGCTCCACTCTAGGGGCCAACTCATGCCAGGGAGCCTTTCCTGCTCAAAGGAAAGGGAACTCTCCTTGGGCTGGGTAGCCTATCTCTTAGTACCTGTTGACCCATGTAGAACCGCTGTTCACATGGCACCTTCCTCCGCCTCGGCCTTAAAAATTCTCATTTGTATATCTGCTAACTCCACCAGATTTTAAAAGACCAGCGAGAGCTCACTAGACGCCAATGGAAACACCCCACTCTAGGGGCGAACCCATTCTAGAGAGCCCTTTCCTGCACAAAGGAAAGGGAACTTTCCCCAGGGCCAGCCTGTCTTGCCTCTATCAATGCCACAGGGACCTGGCTACCTCACATCTGCAGACTGTCTTGCCCCTATCAAAACCACAGGGACCAGACTACCTCCACTCTGCCAGCCTGTCTTGCCCCTATCAGCTTTCTGCCACTCTGCCTTGCTGCCATACACCAGATGACTCACTCAACTCCTTGTGGTGTTCTTGCCACTATCATGGTTCCTCAGTGTGTTGGTGCTAGTCTTTCTGCTTGCTATGTTCCCCCTTCATTGTGCTGTAGGATGTTGAGGCCACTTGTCTTGCCACTTTGCCTGTCGTGCTGCCTTTGAGGGTTAATGCATCTGTTATTGGTGCTCTCTTTTGAAGCTGTGGTGTGTTTATGACACTCTCGCTGCTGCTTTGCACCTCTGTTAAAGCACTCTTGCCACCCCTTTGCCCCTTTAAACTGCCTTAGGCTATTCATGCCACTTTGGTGCCACTTTGCCAAAGTCTAAGTACCTTGGAGCTCTTTTCTCATTCTGATGATTGCTCCCCAGAAGTTTCATCAGAATTGATAAGAAAACTCCAATTCTGCAGCCAAAAATAGGCTGCAAATACTTCCCCCATTGACTTTAATGGGAAATCAGAAAACGAATAAAACTAATCAACGAATTGGTTTTCCCCCGATGAAACGAATGCATTGGATTTGGGTTGGTGAAACTCATACTGAATTGAAACAAATTTTTTCCTTCTGCACATCCCTAATAGAACACCATGTATGCACATTCTGTGAGCAAAACACACAAACAAGAAACAAGAGACAAATGTTAGAGTGAATTATATCAGGTTGTAAAAATAGATTTTTTGTTTCCAAAATCAATGTGTTGCATTATACTGTAAATCTGTAGTCTTATTTACACATTCTAGCTGTTATTCTGCTACCATTGTCTCACAGTGTAGCAAGCAGGCAATACTTGAGCAAACTGTTAATAGCAGATAATAGCAGAGCCCCAAGAACACAATGGTCAAAGGCTTTTATCTGCTCCTCAGCATGAGTAAAAACACACACTGTTTACCATATGTAATGTTAGTAAGGGGGGAGGATGGGTTAGGTGGAGGAGGGAAAGCTTGCAGGGTGATTTATTTTTCCCTTTCGAAATCACCATGCATACTTTTCTTTCTTTTTTTTTTTTTTGTCAAAATCATTTTTATTAATGATCAACGCAGGTACAACCAAAACTGTGTCTAGGGGAAGGTGAAGGTACAATATAAGCCAAAGATTGATGCAGCTTTGCAATACAAGATTATTCCCCTTAATTATCTGAACCAACGTGAACAATACCCTGTGTACACTCTTTGAGGTCCACCGGACCATAGTGATCAAACCAAACTCAGGCAGTCCCCACAACCCATTCATACCACATACAACCACAGACATTCTCCACACTGCGCACAACTCCCTCTCCCCCAACCCCTAGGAGACAGCCCCTCTATTGCAATCTTCAACAGGTAATCATAGAAAGGCAAATATCGAACGTCATTTAAGGTCTATGCCTCGCCTTACTACACATTGACTGCAGACCAAATGCCATTGTGTGTATCATTCCAGGAGGTGCAGGAGATCGAGTCAAGTCCAGGAAGGGTGATATCCAGTGGCAAGTAGAGTGGATTGAACTTCCATCGGAAGAAGATTATAACAAGTGGACCAGCAAGACTTGTAAATCGAATCCTGTTCTTTCATGCAGTTCAATGCAGCTAACCATTCCAATTGCATTGAGGATGCAAGCCGACCATACCAGGCCCACACGTGCCCGGCGTTATCCAGTCAGCCAAGATCGTGCGACATACCAATAGCACTGCAGTATGCCGAACTTATACAGAGATAACTTATAAGAGGGGAGAACACTCCGTAAACCAGAGAGAAGTAATTTGCCCGTCCGCCAATAGTGGAGCCTGTGCACTGAGAAACCACTTCAAGTACTTTAGTCCAAAATGGTTGCAGAACAGGGCAAGCAAACAGCCGGTGTGCCAAAGTGCCCGTCTCTTGGTGGCATTTAATACACTTAGGTGAGGGCAATTTCCCCATACAGCAGCGGTGAACATGTGGTGTAGGATCTTAAATTGCAGTTCTTGGAGGGATAGGTCTGGTAAGCTTTTAGGCATAAGCTTAAAACAGGAAAGCAAGTAAGTAGTGGGGATATCCATTGTCGCAATGAAAACATCTCAGACGGTCTTCAGGGTGAAGCGTGCTCCCAGCTTTTTGGGCAGCCCCTTTTTTATTGTAAAATCATTACATACGTCACATATTTACTGCTACAATATTTCCACATAAATGTTTATGCTGACCTTTTACTACGTGGGTGCAAGTGGGCAGTAGGTGCAAGCGGTCAGTCTTCAGGCAGGGAGGGGGGAGGTCATTAGCTGGTCATGGGTATTTGTATTAAATTATCTAGGTGTGAAAAGCAAGTAGGTCATGAGCTATTCTGGGGCTGCAGAAAAGCTTGCACTAGATGTTTCCTGCTGACTTCCTGTTAGCTGGGGGCTGTTCATATGCTGCGGTCGGAGCAAACATTTTCTTTATACTAAGAGTAGGTTTAAGGAAAAAAACCAGTTAGAAATGGCAATGGAGTTTCCCTTCCCATGACGTGGTTTTCCAGCGAGCCTGGAAAGCAGAACTCCTATCCCACATCTCGTCTTTCCTTTTTTATTTTTAGGCAGCATACAGAACGTCTCTGTATCCAGGCCGAGATTGGGGTTTTAGAATGGATACGAGATGGGGTAATGTACTGAACGCACCAAGCCAAACAAGGAAGCCTTTTATCAGGAATGCAACAGGAAGGAGTCGTGTGATACCACCGATATTAGGAAGCCAGGACTATAGCCAGTCCCAGGGGGATGCTGGTGTACTATCTGAGGGTGGCTCTTCTGCAATCATGGTCTCTATCTGCTCTATGGTATGTGTAAGATTTGCTTTATAATCTGATATATATATATATACAGCAATGAGAATAGTCTTTCTGAGACTTGGAGCCAGGAGATGTTTGTGAAATTGTGCATGTGGTCAGTGATGGTTGCATTAGGGAAGGAGTATTTTCTAGATATGATGTGGTGCAGAATGAAGGTTTGATTGCAATATGAGTATTTCCCTTACCCTGAGCCCTGTGATACTGTAATTATTATATTCCAACAAAAACAGCATTAATTTGTACCCTACTATTCAAATACATTACTGTGTAATTGACTGGTGAATTTATAAAGGACCCATTGGTAAGTCCATGGGTAAGTAGTCCATCCTGATAGGTTAAAAAGAACTGCATGCATCAATAGTCCTTCTCTGGAATGGGTTGGCATGTGTATGCAAACCCAGCAATCTGTTTGTTCAATAGTTGTGATAAAGTCTGTGCATCGGTAATGTACATATTGGATTGTCAATAGTTCTTATTCAGACATCGCAATGGCAGGAGAGATGAAGCTAAATATGAGTATACAGAACATAATTGTTAATGAGTTGGCATTCAGGCAAGAAAAGGCAGCTAATAAGAAGGTCTCTGGAGTTTTCTCAAAGCCTTGCTGTTCCAGGAGTTGTGCAGATTGGTGGGATAGGGCTTTGATCTATCTCCAGGTCATCAGGGGCTGCTTTTTGCGGGGAGTCTGGTCTCTGACCGTCTGTGGATTGTGGAGGCTCAGGGAGAAGTTTGGGATCAGGTTTTGTGGATCCGGACACCTTTCCATCTTTCCACGGCTTCATACAATGGATTGGCACCCAAATTGGACCTGTGAAAGAAAGCACAGTAGCATGCCCGGGAACGGGACCATGCCAGACAGTATTAGGCAATACAAAACTGACGGTTGTGGGTGACTAACTTTAGTCCCATAATGATTATTCGCGACTGTGGTCTGATTTGAAGTTGATATATTTAGATGATTTAAAGTGTTTTGGGGGGAAGACCAATGGCAAAGTCCAATGGCATGGCATTTCCCGCTTTCTGTTTGTTTGTGTGTATGCTCCAGGAAGAGAAGAAGCAACATTACAAACATACTGGCTATCAGAAATAATGTTTAAATTAGCATTGATAAAAATTGCAAGGGTAGAATGACTGCAGCTAGTTCTGCTTTTTGCGCTGACTGCTGCAGCAAGATTAATAAAATTTAATGATGTCATAGTCAATCTTACAGCAAGGTGTATCAATTTTTCATTCATCAAGGCTTAAATTGTGATATGTGTTTCTTGTAGCGTCGGGTACCTAATATAGGGAAAAAACTGAAATTCAAATTAGTTAATGACATTTCATTATGGCTATAATTCTACTATTACTAATCTTATATAATGTTTTTCCACTTTATGAGTAAAAACAATGAAGCATCAGCTTAAGTGTCATAGCAAGATGTAACAGAAATAAATTAGATCAAAGATCAAAAATCAAAAGGATGTGTAAGAAATGTTTGAAAAAATTGTTAAAAGAAGCTGCAAAGTAAAGCGTTCATCTTCACATGTCTCATGACAGGAAGACTGTCAATCTGGAAAATATTAAAATCTAGCACTCAGCAAAAAATTATTAAGGCAATGATTAAAGTGAAATTGTTACATTTTGAACCTTGGAGAATTAATTCTATTATACCATTTAATAAAATCAATTTGGATTTGCAAGAAAAGACTTGGGAGGGATTGGTTTAGATGTAGCAACCTCCATGAGCAAAAAATAAAAGTTCAGAATTCTGAATAAAATTTAGAAAAAGAAAATAAAACTGAAGTTTCCTGAAATAAAACTAGTATTCAAAGAGTTATTAAGATAACAAAAAAACAATATGGTATATCTGGTAGTAACATTTGGTAGAATAACACAGTGCCTCATAGTGGATGCACTATCATCACTTTATAGATGTTAACCTAGAATAAATTTAAGCAATAAGATTCTGAGCTGAAGTATAATGTGCAATACTAAGTAATTAGAATAATTAGAACTTAAACATCAGTTAATTATCAAATGAGTAGAGCTTGAATATGCTCCATTTAAACAAAAGTAACTGTTTTTTTCTTATTTCCGTTCGCCGCACAAGTCACTGACAAGAATACTTCTATAAGCAGTGCTGTGCCTGTCACCACAAAACGTACTTCCTCTTTGTCTTTTTTTTTTTTTCTTTGCTCAGCACTGAACTGACAGAAGCAGTTTCCTAGAACAGTGCTTTTACGGTAAAGCAACTTTTGCTTCCCTAAGAGACAGTTTAACTCTGTGGTTAAAATGTCCTTTCAGATTGTCAGTAACCTCAATTCAGTATTAACACAGTTTGAAAGCATTAAAAAGTTTTAGTTTTGAAGCTTGAGGGAAAATAGATTTGGATCAGCAGAAGATCTGAGCTTCAGCGCACAGTTAAAGAAATGTATCAGATATATACAAATACAAAATTAGAGAGATAAACTGCAGTACTAAGTTCAGTTTTTTTCTTTTCAAAAGTTCTCCCTCCCCCACACGAGTTAACAACAGAAAGACAGTGTGTTTCTCAAGAGAAAAATAAACAGAGGAAAGAGAACTCCATTCAATGAATCAATAGTCAGATTTTATCCTAATCTACTTTATCCTAAACAAAACTAATTCTGTGCACTATTAATGTAATCAATAGCTATGAAATATAAGGTTCAGAATCACGAGGTCATTTTAATTTTGGTCCGATTTAACTTTGTGAAAAGGGAAACATTTCACATGAAATTTATAGTGTCTTGGCCAAATTTCAACACAGTTGTAACATACATTGAATCTTTTTTGATGTGCGAGGGGCCCCTATCATTTCCTGTAGGGAAATGTGCTTTAAATACGTATGTTTTGTTTATTCTGGTTTCCAATAGAGCATTGTACTGTCTTATTAAATCATTTCTCTCACGTTGGAACCTTTTTTGATTATAATGTTGCTGCAATATTAGGAATGCCTGGCCCAAGGTCATATATGCTAATTTCTTGGAAGACCTGGGAGCATTTTTACTGCGTACGGCATTCCGGGCGGTATTCAATTCAAATGCTGTCAGAGATCCCTCCAGAGGACAAACTCTTTTTTGTGGGCTTAAGGCAAGCGTCCATCCATGAAATGAATCAACCCAAATGGTGACATAAAAAAATGAACGTTCTAATTTGGCAACTTGTGCTGCTGGAGGACCAGCGACAGCTGAAGCTACAGTGACTTTTTCAACTTCCTCCTTACTCTCCGTGTCTTTCTCATTATTCTCAAGGAAAATAGGCATGGATTGGAGGCAAGGGTTAGGTGACAGGTCAGGAGGTTCAGGAATCAGTGACAATTCAGGAAGGTCAGGAGGCAGTGACAGTTCAGGATACAGGGAATTTATGGGTGGTGAAAGAGCTTTAGGGTAAGGCGGAGAGAGACTAGCTTCTCTGATTTCAGTGTCTTTAGCTTCCTGAGGTTTTTTCTCTGAGATGAACGCAGAGGAAACCACGGGAGCCGTGGTTGGGGACTGTGCCTTGTGAGTGTGTGTTCCCAGATGTTCTATGGATTCATATACTGTCCTCCCTAGTTCATTGGTCCTTTCTCTACTGAGAAAGACTTGAAGTCCTTCTAATAATTCTTCTCCTGTAAGATTTTCTTTGCAAATTGGACCACACTGGCCAGGTTGTGGTTCAATTATGCCTAGGAGCTGTTTTTCTGAATCAAACTGGGAAGTCTGAATGGACTGCGTCATGGGTTCTGGCATGGGAAGCTGAGGATACAGCGAAGTTGCTGTTCCTGAGGGTTTTTGCAAATCTGGTAAGGGATGAGGGTGTGTACTAGCTGTGCTGACGGACAGTCTGTCTGTTTCTTTACTGTCTGTGTCTAAGGACGCATGAACTAAAAGTGGTGCCTTGAGATTTTTAGTCCTGATGTGTTCTAAAGTCTCTGTACATTTTTTCCAGAGCAATAACTGCTTTAAAGGAGCTCGTGGATATGTATGCAGACTATTACCTATCTGGATCCAATCTTCTACATTTAGAGTTCCTGATTCGGGGTACCAGGGACAACGACAAACTATTTCTTTCATCAATTTTTCCATATCCCCCAATTTGATATGTACCCTTTCTCCCTTGGTGACTAAATAATGATTCTTCACTAATATTTTCAATTCTTCCGCATGACTTCTATGCTGAATTGAAATGCTATCTCCCATACTCACGAATGTTTGGGAACAAACTCGCTGAATAAATACTTACGACGGGTCTGTTGTAGGGAGCAAACTCGCTGAGAAAAAAAATACTTACGTTTGCAGGAGCGAGTTTTGCTGTTTTACGATGCGCATCTAGGCTTTCTGTCCAGCCGAATGAGCAGGGAGTTGTCACGTCTCGGGTCACTCCTTGGATCAAGACTTACATCACGTCGGGCTCACCACATGTCGCAATGAAAACATCTCAGACGGTCTTCAGGGTGAAGCGTGCTCCCAGCTTTTTGGGCAGCCCCTTTTTTATTGTAAAATCATTACATACGTCACATATTTACTGCTACAATATTTCCACATAAATGTTTATGCTGACCTTTTACTACGTGGGTGCAAGTGGGCAGTAGGTGCAAGCGGTCAGTCTTCAGGCAGGGAGGGGGGAGGTCATTAGCTGGTCATGGGTATTTGTATTAAATTATCTAGGTGTGAAAAGCAAGTAGGTCATGAGCTATTCTGGGGCTGCAGAAAAGCTTGCACTAGATGTTTCCTGCTGACTTCCTGTTAGCTGGGGGCTGTTCATATGCTGCGGTCGGAGCAAACATTTTCTTTATACTAAGAGTAGGTTTAAGGAAAAAACCAGTTAGAAATGGCAATGGAGTTTCCCTTCCCATGACGTGGTTTTCCAGCGAGCCTGGAAAGCAGAACTCCTATCCCACAATCCATCGCCCTCGCCTCAGTCCAATACCGGGCCAGAGAGTCCTTATGGGGCACAGAGCGATATGTTCTGCCAAACTCACACCAGCCTTTGATGGTATTACGCTTTAAGGCCCCATCAAAAAAGTGTTGAGTAAAAGTGGACTCTCGGCGGTAGGACTCCTCAGTCCAGCGGAAGGATTGGAGATAGTGGCATGTCTACAAATATGCATAAAAGTGTTTAGATGGTAAATCACAGTCTCTGGCCAAAGATGCAAAGACTCTCATTATCGGCGATTCATTGGCATAGAAGTGGAAGATGAATGGAAAACCTTTTTGTAGCCAGGCATCAAAAATGAAATAACTGGCACGACTTGGGGGAAAATCCGGATTACCCAACAAGGGCATGAAGAGGGAGGTAAGGCCATCCACACCTCCTCGCGCCCTTATCCAGCGCTAAGCCTGTCGACGTGGCTGTACCAAGCTGTGAGAAATATCTAAGGCTCGATATGCCCTGGTACTAGCCTGCATAATATACAGGGGGGACCAGGGGGCAACCATGCTAATAACCAGCCCATCCTCACAATATGCCACTCCCCCACATAGCGAAGTTGGCAGTCTGCATTATATAACCGGACATCTGGCAGTCCCAGGCCTCCCTCCCCTTGCTGGTGCATCATCACTTGATAACGTAATCTCACTTTTTTCCCCGCCCAAAGGAATTTTTGAAATGAAGACTGCAACCATTGTATGTCTCTACCGGTGAGCCAACAGGGCAACATGTGTAGCTTATAAAGTAGCTTAGGCATGAGCACCATCTTAAGGAGAACACTTCTACCGAAGAGGGAGAGAGGTAAGGAGCGCCATGCTTTAAGTTGGGCATCCAACTCTGCCAGTGTACTTTTTATATTCAGGTCATAAAGATCTAGAGGATCATGCGAGATCCAGACCACCAGGTATTTTATTTTATTTTATTCTGAGCCCACGTAAATACAGGAACCTGGAGGAGGTGCTTCAGAAGGGAGCCACGATACTTCCTGTCGTGGCCCCTTTAAATCTTGTCTTCAGCTGCGCGCGAGGCCCTAGTGCAGCAGGGGGAAAAGGGGTGGAGTCACCGCCTGAAGCAGAGCCCCGCGGTCAGCCAAGCAGTGGCCCAGGCCACGTGGAGAACGTCGTCGGATGCTCCCTGCTTCTGCAGGAGCCTCAGCAGAGCCCCGACGCTGCGGGTAAGTGCTGGGACCCGGCCGCGGACCGCTGCAGCCGGCGGCCATGACAGTCGTCCCTGGTCGTGGGCTGCCGTGGCCGGCGGTCATAACAGTACCCCCTCCTCTAGGCCTCCCTCTAGAAGGCTTTGGTTTACTCTGATGTTCATTGTGAAAGTTCTGAAGAAGAGTTTTATCCAGGATGTTCTTAGCAGGTTCCCACGAGTTCTCTTCTGGTTCAAATCCTTCCCACGCTAGGAGGTACTCCCATATGTTGCCCCGTTTTCGGACATCTAGTACTTCGCATACTTGATATATCGTATCTTCCTCTGCTCGAGGTAGAGGAGCATCAGAAACTTTTCAATGAGGCCAGGTGAGAACCAGAGGTTTTAAAGGGAGGTGTGGAAAGAGTTATGTATACGCAAAGTGGTAGGCAACCGCAGTTGGTAGGTCACAGGACCAAGCTGTCGTAATACAGGAAACGGTCCAATATACCCTGGCGCCAATCGCATAGAAGGAACTCTTAACCAGATATGTCTCGTGCTAAGCCACACTTTCTCTCCTGGCCGAAATCGTGGGGCAGGTCACCGATGCTTATCGGCAAACATTTTAGCAGTATTGGCTGCTTTGCGGAGCATGTGTTGGGTCTGAAGCCAGAGCTGCCACAACTGTAGAGCAGTGAGTTGAGCTGCAGGTGAAGGTACTGCCAAAGGCAAAGGCAATGGAGGTCTGGGTTGCCGGCCAAACACGATCTGGAACGGGTTGCCTCCGTGGAAACACAAGGATGAGTATTATGAGTATTATGAGAGAACTCAGCCCATGCTAGGAGTGTCGCCCAATCATCTTGACGGGAATTGACGTACAAACGGAGAAATTGTTTTAAGGTGCGATTGGTTCGTTTCGCCTGACCATTTGCTTGTGAGTGAAAAGCAGTCGTGTAATCCAGAGAGATGCTGAACTTCTTACAAATATTAAGCCAGTAACGAGCAGTAAACTATGGTCCTCGATCTGATGCAACGTGTTGCGGAAGACCATATAGACGAAAAATATGAAGCATGAACAACTGAGCTAAGCGAGGAGCAGATTGAAGGGAGGGTAGTGGGATAAAGTGGGCCATTTTCGAAAAACGATCCACTACTACCCATATCATGGTGTTCCCCTCTGAAGGCGGAAGATCCACAATAAAATCCGTGGAAATGTGTGTCCATGATTTCTTGGGTATGGGTAGCGGTTGCAAAAATCCACAGCTTTTCCCAACTGGGATCTTATGTTGTCCACAGATGGGGCAAGAGTCCACATAAGCACGAATATCCTTGCGCATCTCAGGCCACCAGTAATATTGTTGAAGGAGTGCTTGTGTCCGGGCTCTTCCTGGGTGTCCTGCAAACTGTGAGTCATGCCCCCATGCCAGTACCTTATTACTTAGTCGTTTGGGAACCACGGTTTTTCCAACTGGGATGGTAACTGTAGTCGATAGGAGGATACGAGCTGGGTCAATAATGTATTGCATAGGTTCCTCCGTATCCTCAGTAACAAAGGACCTGGACAAAGCATCCGCCTTAATGTTCTTTTCGGCTGGTCGATATCACAGTTCGAAATTAAAGTGAGTAAAAAACATCGCCCACTGAGCTTGCCGTGGGTTCAAGCGTTGGGCTTGCTGAAGATACACGAGATTTTTATGGTCCATGTAAACTGTGATGCGATGTTGAGCACCCTCCAGCCATTGCCGCCATTCTTCAAAGGCTAATTTTATTGCAAGTAACTCCTTGTCGCCGATAGAGTAATTACGTTCTGCTGAAGAGAATTTTCTGGAAAAATAGGAACACGGATGAGCAACTCCAGTGGTATCGTTTTGGCTTAAGACAGCTCCTACTCCTTCGACTGATGCGTCCACCTCGACTACGAATGGGTGTCTGGGGTCCGGATGCTGAAGGTTTAAGTAACACACCTGCAGTCTTTCAAAATATGATGAATGACACCTTACGTGACTTATTATATCAATGCATAGTAGTATATCTCGATGATATACTGATCTTTTCTCAGGATCTGCAAACTCATCAAGAGGATGTCAAGAAAGTCTTAAGACGTATGCGTGAGTACCACCTATACGCAAAGCTTGAAAAGTGTGAATTTTACAAGGAATCTGTACCTTTCATGGGCTACATTGTTTCTAAGAATGGGTTTCAGATGGACCCCCAAGAAATTAGAAAGTATTGGGATTGGCCTCAACCTACAGGCCTGAAGGCACTGCGACGTTTCTTGGGCTTCACCAATTACTATCGGTCCTTTATCAAAAACTACACTTCATTGACAATCCCTCTAACTGCTATGACCAAAAAGGGAGCCAATCCCGCCAACTGATCTCCAGAAGCCATATCAGCCTTTCTGATGCTCAAAGAGGCTTTTCAAAAGAAGCCGTGCATCTGTCATCCTGACCCGCATCGCCCATTCATTGTCGAGGTCGATGCATCAGATGTTGGCATGGGAGCGGTTTTAAGCCAGTATAGAGAATCTAATGTGCTCCATCCTTGTGTTATAATTAGTGAGGTTTGGGTGGACCCTTGGACACTGTGGCAGCTGAGCACGCCCACAGGGGGAATTCCCATGAGGGGCCACAGGTCAGGCTCAGCTCCGGACACACAAACACAGATTATATCTTTATTTAGACAGTTTGAGAAGCCACCAGAGGTGGCAGTAGTGAGTAGAAGATGTAGCCTGGCTTGACTAGTATTCCCCAGGGCGCTGGAACAGTGGTTCCTCCAGTAGCAGTGCTACCATCGGAACCCCTGAACCATCTGAAACCCATTCTTAGAAACAATGTAGCCCATGAAAGGTACAGATTCCTTGTGAAATTCACACTTTTCAAGCTTTGCGTATAGGTGGTACTCACGCATACGTCTTAAGACTTTCTTGACATCCTCTTGATGAGTTTGCAGATCCTGAGAAAAGATCAGTGGAGAGAACTGAGAGAATGAATACAATAGAACATTCACAGAGTCCCAAATATGGAGAAGCCCCGAGATAGGGAGAGCTGGCCCTCGAGGAGTGAATACCAGATCCCTGGTAGCAGAGAGACTCGTTGGCAAAGTACTCACACAGCGGTTCCACGTAGGAGATGCCACTGGATGGAGGCAGGTCCTTGAGGAGCGAGTACCTGGTTCTAGGGAGACAGCTCTGAGGAGTAGATGATAATAGTACTCACCGATGTTGTTGGTAGCGAATTCTTCCAAGTAGAAGAGTAGATAGATGCAGGCAGCGGGTCAGGGAACATGGGCCCTCGAGGAGCGAGTACCGGTTACCTGATAGCGACCTGAAAGAAGCAGAAGAGGCCCCCGAGGAGCGGGTACCCCCATTAGCAGAAAGAGTCCAATGGCAATTGGAGAGGCAGAGTAGCTGGGTACGGAGAGCGAATCCCATCCGTAAGAATACCCTTGCTAACTCAACGGCTAGCAATAAACTGTAAGCTTAAATATCCAGGCAGCATGACGTCATCACAGGGGGATGCCCATGAGGTACGCGCCAATGAGGAAATAAGAATGAGGGCTGCGCAGCGCGCGTGCCCTAAGGTACCTGTAGAACATGGCGGGAGGCAGTGCCCAAGCCGGTCTGGGGACACCGGAGAGGACAGCAGGTGGATGGTGCGGCAGCCAGGCATCCGTGAAGAGCAGGAGGAGCCGCAAAAAAGGAAAGGTAGGTGGAGTGAAGCCGTCGGGAAGTGACGGTCGCAACACCTTGCTCCTTCTTCTCAAGGCGGTTCTTGCCTGCCGAAAGAAATTATGGAATTGGAGACAAAGAGTTACTCTCAATCAAGCTGGCCTTTGAAGAGTGGTGTCCTTGGCTAGAAGGCACACAATACCAAATAGTAGTGTACAGCGATCACAAAAATCTGGAGTACCTCAGACATGCTCAACGACTCAATCACCGTCAAGCCAGATGGTCCCTGTTTTTTAACAGATTTGACTTCCTTCTGAAGTATCATCCGAGAGAGAAGAACACTTGGGCTGATGCCCTGTCATGATCCTTCTCCCCTCAGGATGTGCCAGACGAACCACATCACATCATTGACCCTGAGAGAGTGGTCCTTGCAGCCACCCATGCAGTACCCGCAGGGAAGATGGTTGTGGCCAGAAATCAAAGGAAGAAGCTGTTGAATTGGGTGCATGATTCCCGTCTGGCTGGCCATACAGGACAGAGTCGTAACTTGGCTATGCTACAGCAGTACTATTGGTGGTCAACCATGAAAAAAGACGTACAAGCTTATGTGGGTTCCTGTGCTGTCTGCACCAAGCAAAAGCCGCTGTCCGGGCGTCCTTGGGGTTCCGCATGAACCCTGGACACATATAGCGACTGACTTCGTGGTAGACTTGCCACCATCCAACAGAAACAACACCATTTGTGTCACAGTTGACCGCTTTTCCAAAATGGCACATTTTGTAGTTCTACCAGGATTACCTTCCGCTGTGGAGTTAAGTGAAATTCTTTATTAAACACATCTTTCACCTTCATGGGTTGCCTAAGCATATATTATCCGACAGAGGAGTACAATTCACTGCTAAATTTTGGAGAGCTTTATGTAAAAATTTGACATTGCAATACACTTAACCTCTGCCTACCACCCTCAGTCTAATGGACAGACTGAGAGAATGAACAGGCTGAAACAATTTCTGCGATCCTATGTCAATTCAAGGCAGAGTGACTGGGCTGAACTACTGCCATGGGCAGTCCTCCTCTGCCATTTCCACTCTCTGTGGCTTCTCCTGCCTACCAGGCTATGGCAGCAGAGTTATCTCAACTTTGGAAGCAAATGAAGGAGCTACTCCTCAGAGCAGGACAGAAAGCAAAGAAGATCTACGATGCTCACCATCGAGAGGCACCACAGTTTCAGCCTGGAGATATAGTCTGGTTAAGTACCAAGTTTCTCCATCTTAAACTACCTTTAGCACGTTTTGCACCTCGTTATGTGGGACCCTTTGCTATCCTTCGGTGATTAGGTAATCTGACTTACAGTCTTAAACTACCTTCATCAATGAAGATACACAATGCCTTCCAAGTATCTCTGTTAAAACCCTTGATGCTCTCTGAGTTCTCTAAAAAGACCCCAGAACCTACAAATCTGGAGACTGAGGACAACATTGAGTATGCCATGGATGACATCCTGGATGTCCATAAGAGAGGCATAACATGGGAGTACCTCATCTCCTGGGAAGGCTACGGACCAGAAGAAAACTCATGGGAGCTGCTGGCCAACATCATGGATAAGGACATGGTACGTCAACTCCATCTGGTACACCCACGTAAACCCAGACCACAAGGAAGAGGTCCTGGAGGGGGTACTGTTGTGTCCGTTGGTCGCAGACGGCTGCGACCACTCTGCCTCACCTCTGTTTTGCCTTTCTCCACCTCCATGGGTAAGATGGCTGCCTCCGGTGCCGAGTGCCAAAACCCTCGGCGTCTCCAACTCAGCATGGGCGTCCCCGTCCACCATGCTCCTACCCATGGCTTCCTAGGGTGCTTGCGCATACTGCCTACATTTATCTACATGTCATGGCGGGAACCTCGGGGGCGTGCCCACAGCATGACGTTCATACCTTTGAGTATTTAAGCCTCCATTCTACTCAGAACGAATGAGTTAGCAAGGACTTCGGTTCAGCTACTCTGACCACTTCTAAGCTGTACGCTTAGACTCCTTGCTACCCTCTGGGGTATCTCGCTCCTGAAGAAGTTCTGGGCACCCGCTTCTCGGGGGCCTCTCGCTTCCAATTACCCTTCGGGGTTTCTTCCACTGACTAGACAACCGCTCCTCGGGGGTCTTTCTTCAGGATTCTGCGCTTCCAGGTACTCGCTCCTCGAGGGCCTATCCAGCTCAGAGTATCCTGCACCATGGACCTCGGGTCCCATCATCACCATCCACCAGGGGGATTCCTGCACTACTATTCAGTGAGTACCTCTATGATCCAGCTCTCCAATTGCACCCACCAGGTTTGGCTTATCCCGCTCTGCGAAACACTACCAACCTTCTACATCTGGGTGAGACCTAGTTATCTGAGGCTGTCTGAACGCATTGGCACCTTGCTGGACTTCTGTGCCATATCCTCCTGCACCATTACCATCATTCTATAGCAGTACAATAAAGCCTTCCATCTCCAGTGTTTGCTCTCTGAGTCTAGCCTATCGCTGTGATTCCCCACCGGGTCCCTCCCCGTGGGAGGAGTCATCACCACTGCTACTAAGAGTCCACACTATGCCACAAACCCAACAACATGGCCTCTTGGTTGTCTGTGTAGATCATGACTCTTTGGCCCTGAAGGTGATGTTGAAATGCTTGCAAGGCGTTTCTGATTGCTCTGAGTTCTAGTAAAATTATCTGTAAGTTTTGTTCTTGTGGAGACCACAGCCCTTGCGTTTCTAAGAGATCCAGATGTGCTCCCCACCCTTTGCGAGAGGCATCGGCCGTTAAGCACTGCGTTGTATGGGGGAAGACTGAACAAAGCCCCTTTGGATAGTGTGGATTTGTTGTGCCACCAATCTACATCTCTTGTCATGTCAGATGTGTGTATGATCATCACAAACAAAGAGCACACTAAGGGTCCTATGAATCAAATACAATCGCCAAAAGCACCCTTCTCTTATTTAATTTTACTCGTCAGCTCCAAAAATGATAAAATGTATGTAAATATAAGATGCCGCATCAGCAAGCCTGACGACGTGTCCAAATATACTCAATTGGACTGTCCGGACTACTCATTTGTGGCTCTTATCAGCTGTGAAGCCTGTATAGAATTTGAAAAGATGAGACATGAGTATGAGACATGCTGTTAACAGTTGTGAGTGCTGCTTCCACTGCCGTTTCAATCCCCTTTGCAGACGGCGCATATGTAATCTAGTGTTGGGCACCGTAAAAATGGCTGCCGCCATATGCCCCAAGACTGTGAGAATTTGACGTGCCAAAGGTCAGTGCATAGTTTTGAGGGAATGTAGAAGTTTCTGCATCTCCCGTTTCCTGTCTTCCGGTAGGAATGCTCTGCACTGTATGGTGTCCAATCGCCCTCCTATGAACTGTAGAATTTGTGTTGGATGTAAAGACTTCTGGAAGTTGATGACTAGCCCCAATTTGTCCAAACATTCGATCACCTGTTGAAGATGCTCGATGAGTATTGTGAGGGTCCAGGTACAGAAAAATTTGCATGCCCCACTGTCAGAGGTATGCCACCACCACCACCACCACCATGCACTTGGTAAAAACTCTGGGAGCTGCCGATAGGCTGAAAGGAAGAAGCTTGTATTGGTAGCTTTGATTCTTGATTCGGAAGCAAAGGTAGTGCCATGAGGATGGATGGATAGGAATGTGTGTATAGGCATCTTTCAAATCTATTGAGCACATCCAATCGTTGCATTGAAGGAGTGGTAGAATGGATTTTAGGGATATCATTTTGAATTTCTCATTGATGAGACATTTGTTGAGTTCGCCGAGATCCAGGATTGGTCGAAGGCCACCGGATTTCTTGGGAATGAGGAAATATGGTGAATAGAAGCCTTTGTTCTGGGCTTCCTGGGGAAAAGGATGGAGTATTCCTTGATGTTTGAGTGATAGGATCTCTTTTTCAAGTTGAGGATGAGACATCCTTACTGTTTGAACAGATGGGTGAGGCAGTGAGGGTTTGATTGAGGCAGTGAGGGTTTGGTGTTTTACAATGAGGCAGTGAGGGTTTGGTGTTTCACAATGTCCAGAACCCAGCGATCTGATGTTATCTCCCCCCATGCCTGAAAGTGAGCTGTGATCCTTCCCGGGAGCGCTTGATGTGGTGGTGGCGGCAGAATTATTAAAAAGAATGCGTTGTTTTTGCTGCTGGTGCTGATTGCTGGCCTTATGGCCATTGGGTTCTGGGTTTACCTCTTCTGCTTAAAGGTTGTTGTTGTTGTTGAGGTCGTTGATACGGCTGGTAAGTCGTAGGTCTGTAAGATTGATAAAACCTGTATGGTCGGTGTGAATATTGTTGATGGCGTGAGGATCTGAAATAGCACCGAGAGGTCAAGTAGTGAGAGGGTCCGGTCAGATATTGTACTGCTACCGCTTGATCCTTTAGCTTTGTCACTGCCTCTTGAAAGCGGTTTCCGAAAAGATTGTCGCCCGTACATTTAGATTGGCTAGTTTATCATGTAGATCTTCCCGTATGGTGCTCGCTCAGAGCCACGCCATATGTCAGGCTGCAATGGCTGTAGCTGAGGCTCTGGAAGAGGTTTTGAATCCTTTGTAAATGGATCGAAGCAAGTGTCTTCTTTGTGTTTGGGTAATAGCCAGGTTCTTGTGGCCTGGTTTTGGCCTCTGTTGGAAACAGGATGCTGGGCTTGATGGACCCTTGGTCTGACCCAGCATGGCAATTTCTTATGTTCTTATGTTCTGGTACCCTCTTCCATGTCCTGAAGTGGCTGTGGAATGGAGTCTGCCATGGATACGAGAATGGCCTTGGTTGCTTGAATGCATTCATATAGGTATTGCACCATGTAAAATTGATGGTGCTGTATGTGACTAGTGAGCATGGCATTCTGATATGCCTTCCTAGCAAATTCATCTAAGTAACGGTTGTCACGATCAGGCAGGGAAGATGCATGGAGTTTTGACTTCTTAGCACATTGCATAGCAGACTCTACTACTATGGACATGTGTGGTAATTGTGGTAAAGAATAAAAGGGGGATTTTCGCATTTTAACCTTTAAATCAGTTTTCCTGGCAACTGCTGATAGTGAAAAAGAAGTTTCCCAGGAATTTTCAAGAACTTTGTCAAGTACCTCATGAGGTACCTCATTCACCACTTACAACGCTTAATTCCCGCGATTACTGTGGGGGCCGATTGAACTTGGCCACGCCCCCGATTTGACATCATCAGGGAGCGCCCGCTTTAATAGCATGGTGACGCCGGAGGGACCCAGCGCCTGTGCCTCTGCAGCTCTACACTACCATCAGAGAGCCTGTTGCTACCTCAGATTTGGATTCTGGATGTTTTGTACCACTTACAACGCTTAATTCCCGCGATTACTGTGGGGGCCGATCGAACTTGGCCACGCCTCAATTTGACATCATCAGGGAATGCCCATTTTAATAGCATGGTGACGCCGCAGGCATCGTGCGCCAGGGTGTCACGTGTCGAAGGAGCACAACCAAGGGGCATGCCCCTTTGTTCGCCCCTTCGTTCGCTCTGAAGTTTGGTTGTCTTATTTCATTTCTTGCTCATAATGGAAATCCCAACTGTGCTAGGGCAAGGTAAATATAACTCTTCAGCTCCTAGTTTAAGATATCAGAGTTTTCCTAGATCTAATCCCAAAGGTTTTAATCGCTCTTCTTTGATACCTATAATACCGAGATTATTTGCTCCTTTAGCGCTATCTTTTGTCTCTTTTATATTTTGTAATGCGCAGTCTATTCGAAAAAAAAAAAATCCCAGTTATATTAGATCTACTGAATTAAAAAAAACCTGATTTCTTTCTTATTACAGAGTCCTGGTTAACTGATTCAGATGCTGTCATTTTGAATAGTTTAAGCTCCTCAGAATATTCAGTTATTTCTGAACCTAGGGTGGGGGTTTGTTAGCAGTAATAAAATCTTCCTTAAACCCCACAAAAAAAAAATTAATAGCATTCTGTCCCTTGAAATGCTTTTGATAACTACTACTATCCTGAATATTTGCATTGTTTATAGTCCACCTGGCCTGCTTCAGACTGAATAATCTAATTTTTTAGAAGTAGTTTCTTCTCTTCCAGTAGATCTATCTAAAACAGTTTTATTAGGAGATTTCAACCAGCATTTCAATGCTGCTACTCTCTCATGTATAGAGTCTACTTTTTTCAGACGCTTTGACAGGACTAGGCTGGAAACAACTTATTCAAGTTCCTACTCATCAGAGAGGTCATACTTTAGACTTAGCCTTTGTTAACCCTACATTTTCAATACCTATTACAGATAAAACGATAATCACCCCCATACCCTGGTCAGATCATTACCTTATACACTTTGATCTAATGCTGAACACTGTTAACTGCCATCAAAATAACGAGAGAACTATTACGAGATGTAAATTTATATCCTCAGAGACATTTACTGATACTGTAATTCCCAAGTTTTCACAGGTGTCTACATCCTCAGTTTCAGATTCGGTAGAGTTCTGGAACTCTACTATTGTTTCCACTTTGAATTCGATAGCTTCACTCAGGAAAATAACCTTAAGGAATAATAAGATTAAAGCTCCATGGTACACCAATTCACTACAATCACTCAAAACTTTACTTAGAGCTAAAGAACGCCAGTGGAGTCGTAATACATCTTCTGACTAAAAAAATGCATATTACTGTATTCTAAGACATTATAATAGAGAAATTAATAAAGCCAAGAAAACTTTTTTTGTTAAGAAAATTGCAGATGCTAAAGGCAATCCTAATACACTGTTTCACATTGTAAAATCCCTCACTACGTTAAACCCACCAAACATTAATTCTGAAAGCTCTAATATGTGCAATAAAATCGCTGTTTATTTCAAATCTAAAGTTGATACTATTTCAAAAGAATTCCTCCATCTACCTTACCCAACTTTTAAAACTCCTTCTTTAGCAGTTAACTGGTCCGATTTCATTCCAGTAACAGAGTCAACTATTATAAACATCATTCAAAACAGAAAATTTCCAATTCCCCTCTAAATCCTTGCTCTGGCTCACAATTCAAATCCCTGGGCCCTCTAGTAAGTAACTTTCTATGCAATTTGGTTAATCAATCCCTTCAAGAAGGTCTCTTTCCGGATAGCTTGAAACAAACTGCCATCTTACCTATCCCTAAAAACAAATCCAAAAACCCCCTAGATGTTACCAACCTCAGACCGATTGTTCTTCTTCCTTGTTTAGCAAAACTTATAGAATCGGTAGTCCTACACCAACTTTCAGATTTCTTAGCAGACCATGATATACTAGAGATGTGAATCATGTGATCGATCGTCTTAACGATCGATTTCGGCTGGGAGGGGGAGGGAATCGGATCGTTGCCGTTTGGGTTTTTTAAAAATCGTGAAAATCGAAAACCGGCACACTAAAACATCCCTAAAACCCACCCCAACCCTTTAAAATAAATCCCCCACCCTCCCGAACCCCCCCCCCCCCAAATGCATTAAATTACCTGGGGTCCAGTGGGGGGGAGGGCGGGAAAACCGGCACACTAAAACAACCCTAAAACCCACCCCGACCCTTTAAAATAAATCCCCCACCCTCCCGAACCCCCCCAAAATGCCTTAAATTACCTGGGGTCCAGAGGAAGGGTCCCGGTGTGATCTTTTACTCTCGGACCTCCGTCAAAAAACGATTCACATCCCTATGATATACTGCACCCAGGTCAACACGGCTTTCGTAAAGGTCACTCTACTGAGACCCTACTTCTTTCTTGTTTGGATACTCTACATCGGGGTTTCATACTAGTTTGTTCAGACATTTCAGCAGCGTTCGATATGCTGGATCACCAAATTCTCATATCAGGTTTACAATCTTTAGGCATTTCAGCAACAGTTTTAAAATGGTTTCAATCTTACTTAGCTAATCGTTCTCAACAAATCTTTTTACATAACCAATCATCAGATCAGTATTCTGTTTTGACAGGTGTTCCTCAGGGGTCTTCACTATCCCCGATTCTTTTTAACATTTATCTTTTACCCTTGTGTCACATTCTTGCAGCCTTAATATACAGTTCCGCATTTATGCAGATGACATTCAATTCATCATCCCTTGCAATAATTCATGGTCTGATACTTTGTCAAGTACAGCATTATATTTATCTACAGTTAGTTCTTGGCTTTCCCATAATAGATTAAAACTGAATCCTGCAAAAACTGAATTACTCTATTTATCATCCATATCCTGTTCCACAATTGGTCCCCCCTCTCATCTAATGTTTAACGGTACTTCCATTCCAATTCAAAATAATGTCACTAGTTTAGGTGTGATCATAAAAGATTTATCCATGACAAAACACATTTCGATGGTCATCAAAAAATCTTTTTTCAAACTTCATTTACTGAAACGCTTACGTCCCTTGTTATTTCTACAAGATTTCCGTACCGTTCTGCAGTCATTGATATTTTCTGGTCTAGATTATTGCAATGCCCTTTACATTGGCTTGCCTAACTCTTCAATACATCCATTACAATTAGTGCAAAATACAGCAGCTAGAATACTGGTCAGTTCAACACGCAGAAATCATATCTCACCAATCCTTTGCTCCCTTCACTGGCTTCCTATCAAATTTAGAATTATGTATAAAGTTTTGACAATTATTCACACTCTCATTTACAACACTTCCTCAACTTGGCTCTACAACACTATGTATTTACAAACCAGCTCGACAACTGCGATCCCTTTCAAAAAATTTGTTAGACATACCTACTGTTAAATTTGCAAGGCTTGAATTTACCCGTAAAAGAGCTTTTTCTGGGGCTGGACTCTACTTATGGAATTCCCTACCAGATTACCTGCGATTTACATCATCTGTACAACAATTTAAGAAATCCCTAAAAACCTATCTGTTTCACAAAGCTTTCAATATTTCCTCTTCAAATTGATCATTTATTTACTTTTCAATCCTAGTTTCAGTATTCTATACAAGTCGATACCATCAGTTTACACCATGCTTCCTTCCCTTCCTTTCCCCCCTCCCCCCCCCCCCCCCCCCTTTCCTTGCTAACTGCTCAGCAAGTTAGGATCCTCTCCTAATTCCTAATTCTTGTGAGGCACTCTGTTTGTACTGAATGTTTATGGAATGTGTTTTTAGATTTTATGTGTCTAGATTTTGTTTTATTGAAGTGTTTTTTATTCGATTATGTATGTTTTAAATCTGTAAACCGTTTTGACTAAATTTTTATTTGAAAAAGCAGTATACAAACATTTTAAAATAAAATAAATAAATAAATAAGGAGGAATTGACATTCGTTCACCCAGAACATCAAAATTTTTTAAGAGACCCAAAGTCTCAGCTCTTGGATCAGGGAGTTTCTGAATTTCTAAGTGTAGTATCGCTCCCATCTTGTCCAAGTACCTGGGATAAGATAAGTCCTCAGGTGGTGAGTATGGCTTGTGATAATAAAATTTATTGTAGGCATCTGTTTAGTGGAAATTTACCAGGAAGGCTCCAGGAGGGCACTGCCGGTCTTGAGGCCACCTCTGAAACTGTCTCATGTTTAGATAATAGATGAAATAATGCATCTCTTTGTAGTTTTAGATACCACAATGAAGAGTTATAAAAGATGCATGTCTCCCAGGTTAGCTAGTGTTCCCAGGACCCTTTGAAATGTGGACCCTTTGGAATGTTAATATAAGCAAATGTTTCTTTTCACCTTGTGGTCCTATATCAAAGGAGTGTTGTTTTTAATTACTAGGGCAAAACTGTATTTAAGCCTAGTCAATTGAATATCTGATCATGTCAGTCTCTCAAACTTAGGAGCTGACTTCCTTATGCGCATACGAAATAAAGGCTTTTGATCATAGGAAATACACTGTCTCCATTGTCCTGTCCTTGGTAAACTTTTTCATTGCAGATGGTGCATTGTTCCAGGAATCAAAGAGGGGATGCTGGCCTGAGAGCCCTTCTCTCTTTTCGAATGGAATACAGGACACAAGATCCCTGAAGGTATTTTTTAATCTTTTTCTCTTTGTTTTTTTTTGTGCTGTACCATTTGTATTGCACTAACATTGAGACCTTTGAGGGAAATGTGCTTACTTATTATTTTTGCACTATTAAGAGAAGACTAGTGTATTCCTATGAATTACAAAGCAGTCAGAATTACAAGGTAATGATCTGACATAGCTGGCGAGTTAATACAGGGAGAAGGGCTCCAGGAAAAGGAATTTAGGGAGTTAGACTCCCGGGGGAAAAAATACAGGGCCGGGTGGAATACAGGGAGGTGAAATCCCTGGGTATACAGCCTAAGGTAAATAGGCTAGGACAGTCTAGACGAACCAAAATCAGGGAGACGAATTCTCTGGGAAAGTCTAGGACTGGGATAAAGGGAGACAAATTCCCTGGGAATATAGCCTAGGAAAAGGCTAGGATAAGTATGGGAAGTGCACCCCTGCTTATGATATAAAAAAAAACAGAAAAAGAAATAGAGAAAAAGGGGAATAAAAAGACAATAAAAGTACAACATGAAAAGCAAATGCTAGAATAAACAAGGGGATACCAGATTTCTTCAGAAATCTTGAATACATGGAGTATTTGACATGAAAGGAGAGTGTCTGTAATCTGACAAAGAATCGCTGCTTGAAAAAAAATGGGAGATTTACCCAGCAAAGAAATACCAGAACCACCATTAAAAACCCCTGCCCATTATATGGAAAAATTATGGACCAGAATCAGTCTGATATATGTTTGAATGGCATCATACCACTAAGCCAGTATTTCCAGCTGAAGGTACCTTTAATTTAGAAAAATTACAGCAGTTAAAAGAATATTTAGTTTTAAATAAAAAAGGTTCCCTTACAATTTCTGCTATGGTAGATTGGTTCGCCGAAGCAGATAAGAGAAAGTTACACTTTGTCACAACCTCCCTTCATGGGGAACTAGAAAAGAAAAAGCAGCAGTGCGAGGAACTGGCCCATCAAGTCAAAGGATTAAAATTAGAACACCAGGGACTACCTGAGTATGGTAGAATTCAACCCTCAGCTCCTATAATGCTGTAAGAAATTTTAGATGACACTGCCTACCAAGCTAATTTATATTCTACTTCTCACCACAACCGATTCCCTAGGGGAGAGGAGGGGGGTGCTGAGAGGGCTGACAGCAGCTCCAGTTCAAGGGCCGGAAGCTCCAGTTCAGAATTCACCTTAAGGGAAGAAGGGAAGATTGTCCTCAGGTCAGGAATAATTAAACAAAGAAAGATTGAGGAAAGCCCAGTACCAGATGGGGCAGAGGGACTATATCCCATGAGGGTAGTCCCAGTTGGTTCTGGTGGTACCCAGGCAGTTCCAGTTCCATGGACAAAAAAGGAATTAGTAGCCATAATAAAGGAATTCCCCGATCCTCGCCTCTATCCAAAAAAATGGGACACTGAGATGGGGCTTATCCTGGATGCTTACACACCCACATACTCTGACATTAAACATCTTTTGCATATACTTCTTCCCCCTGAGCACAAGCAAAAGGCATTAGAACACATAGCACTCCCTGTAGGAATGATCACCGAGGAAGAGCGGCTTCCAGGTAGTCAGGTAATGCAGGGAATTTATGACAGGCTACGAAGCTGCATGCAAACAGTGTTTCTCCCAAAGGCAGACTGGAGCAAAATAAGAGGATTAAGAATGGGAGAGGATTCCCTTTTAGGTTACCTAGGGAAACTAACACCAATCTTTAATGCTCATAGTGGAATGATACACTCCGAACGAGATGGCGGCCCAATACTAACAGCCGTATTCATGGACGGGCTACCTAGCAAGTTAAGGGACAAAATATTGCTGACATTCATTGGAGATCTAAGGACCCAGCAGTAGTGGCTGACACCGTTCAGCAGTTATGGGAAATGTTACGGTTGTGGACCATTGGGCCGGTTGGGACAGGGGATGGAGCGCTGTGGAGGACCACAGCAAGCATCCCAACCGGGAGGCGGCTCGGAAGACTCGGAGAAGGCTTTGGCACTGGAATAAGGGTGAGTCCAATGTGACCAAGGACTCGGCAGCTGGAGAAAGGACGGGCGACGTTGGGCCCTGGTGACTGAAGAGTCTTCACCCTGGAGACCGGTACTCCCCCGGGAGGAGCCCGTAGGAGTCCAGCCGCTGGGACTTTTGGAGATTCACCCTGGAAGCCGGAGCCCCCCCAGGAGGAGCCCGTAGGGGCCCGGCCGCTGGGACTTAGGCGAATCTTCTGGGCCGGCAAACACCAGGAACCAGAGGAGCAACGATGGCCAAAGACGGAGTCCAGGAACGAAGCCGAGTCGGAAGCCGGGAGTCGGAGGAGGAACTAAGCCAGGGGTGAGACAGGAGACAGGGTCGTGGACGGAGCCGGGTCAGAACCAGAGGTCAGAGGAAGACAAGCCAGGGACAGAAGCTGAAGACGAAGTCGTGGGCGAAGCCGGGTCGGAACCAGGGGTCAGAAGCAGATACCAGAACCAAAGGACAAGACAGAGGATAAGTCAGGAGTCAAGCCGGGTCGAAGACGAAGAGCAATCCAAGGAACGCAGCAACTAGCAGTTAGGAGACCTGAGGAACCTCGTTGTAAGGCAAAGAAGGAACCAGGAAGCAGGGCTTAAGTAGTCTGGAGCGTCTGATGTCATCTAGGGATGGCCCAGAGGTTTCCCGCGCTGGTCCCTTTAAATCCCCAGCCCCTGCTCGCACGCGCACCTAGGGAGCGGGGCCAGCCATGGCGAAACGCCGGTGTGTCCCTTGAGGAGGGAGAACCGTGGCAGAGGCCTGAACAGGTCTATACAGATCTCCCGTGACCCGAGCCGGCCTCGAGGTAGGTAGGGGGTCCGGGGCATGGCCCGGGGCCGTAACAGTACCCCCTCCTATGCCCCCTCCCTGGAGGCCGAGGCTTCCCCGGGTGGTCCAGATGGAATTGGTGGAGGTTTTTGTCCAGGATATTGGAGGACGGCTCCCAGGAATTCTCCTCAGGACCATACCCCTCCCATGAGAGGAGGTATTCCCACCAGCGGTGGTGGAATCAAACATCCAGGACATCTTTTACGGTGTATATGACATCAGGATCTGCCTTAGCGGCGGCCGGCTCGGGAGGCTTCGATTGAAACTTAGAGAGGATCATAGGCTTGAGTAGGGATATGTGGAACACTTTGTGGATCCTCAAGGTGGAAGGCAGACGCAATCGATAGGAGACTGCCCCGACTCGCTCGACTAGTGCGAATGGACCAGTGTACCTAGGGGCCAGGCACATAGAGGGAGTCCGTAAGTGAATGTTTCTGGTACTTAACCATACCTTCTGCCCCGGAAGGAAGACTGGAGCGGGCCGCCGGGACTTATCCGCATATTTCTTTGCTTTGGCCGCTGCCAGGCGGAGTTTTTCCTGGGTGATTTGCCATAAGTGGCGCAGATGCCGTGCCGTAAATTGGACTGTCGGAGATGGCACCGTCAGAGGCAGAGGTAGGGGAGGTCTCGGGACCTTCCCATAGACCAACTGAAACGGGGATTGGTCCGTCGCAGAGTGCTTGTGGCGATTATAGGAAAATTCCGTCCATGGTAATAAGGACACCCAATCATCCTGGAGATCTCCCACGAAGGAGCGAAGGAATGTCTTCAACGTCCTGTTGGTGCGCTCGCTTTGCCCGTTGGCCTGGGGATGGAAGGCCGTGGTCAGGTCAAGCTGCACGCCAAACTTCCTGCAGAGAGCCTTCCAATACTTTGCAGTGAACTGCGGGCCGCAGTCAGAGGTTATATGCAACTGGAGACCATGGAGGCGGAAGACGTGTTGAGTAAAGAGGGTGGCCAATTCTGGTGCAGATGGCAGTTTAGTGAGGGGCAAGAAGTGGGCCATTTTAGAAAAACGATCGACCGTGACCCAGATCACGGTCTTTCCGTCAGAAACTGGTAAGTCGACAA
Source organism: Rhinatrema bivittatum (assembly GCF_901001135.1). Taxonomy (NCBI): domain Eukaryota; kingdom Metazoa; phylum Chordata; class Amphibia; order Gymnophiona; family Rhinatrematidae; genus Rhinatrema; species Rhinatrema bivittatum. Next base: position 368,522,029 of record NC_042620.1, on the reverse strand, counting down.
TGAAGTCGGTGGACAGGTGGGTCCAGGGCTCGGTAGGAACTGGTAATGGCTGAAGAAGACCCCAGTGGCGTCCGTGCAGGGGTTTTTGCCGAGCGCAGGTGGGGCATGACTGAACATAGAGACGAACGTCCTTCTTCAGCTGGGGCCACCAGTAGAATTCCGATAGGAGGTTCAGGGTCCTGGCTATTCCTGGATGTCCGGCGGTCAGGGAATCGTGGGCCCAGGCTAACACTCTCCTACGGGAATGGACAGGAACTACAGTCTTTCCCGCGGGAGCCACCTCAGCAGCCGCTAAGTGGACCTTGGCCGGATCCAGGATGTACTGTGGCGGCGGGGTATCATCTTCTGTCTCAGTGGTACGGGAGAGGGCATCCGCCCGGATGTTCTTGGAGGCAGGTCGGTAACACAGAGTGAAATCAAACCGGCTGAAGAAGAGGGACCAGCGTGCCTGCCGTGGGTTAAGGCACTGGGCGTGACACAGGTATTCCAGGTTCTTATTATCGGTATAGACAGTTATCGGTTATCGGGCCCCCTCCAGCCATTGACGCCATTCTTCAAAAGCGAGTTTAATGGCCAGCAGCTCCTTGTCCCCATGCCGTAATTCCTCTCAGTGGGGGAGAACTTGCGGGAATAATAGGAGCACGGCAAGAGTTTTCCTCCCTTGGATAACTGACTCAAAATGGCCCCAACCGCCACGTCGGAGGCGTCGACCTCCACGATGAATGGCCTTTGGGGGTCTGGATGACGAAGACAGGTGTCTTGGTGGAAAGCCTCCTTCAAGTCCTGGAAGGCTTGTATGGCCGTCTGCGGCCAGTTTTTAGCGTCAGCGTCATTCCTGGTAAGAGCCGTCAGTGAGGCCACCTTTTGGGAATAGAGAGGGATGAACTGCCGGTAGAAGTTGGCAAAACCCAGGAAGCGTTGGAGCGCCTTCACTCCCTGTGGTTGTGGCCAGTCTTTGATTGCTGCGACCTTCTCAGGGTCCATAAGAAACCCGGTGGAGGACACAATATACCCTAGGAAGGGTAAAGAGTCCTGCTCGAAAGTGCACTTCTCACTTCTCGCAGCTTCTGTAGTACTCGTCGGACATCCTGGCGGTGCGTCTCCAGATCCTTGGAGTAGATAAGGACATCGTCTAGGTCAGGGGTGGGCAATTAATTTTCCCATGGGGCCGCATGAGAAATTGGGATGGTTTTAGAGGGCCGGACTAATATAATTAACTCAGTTCTCAATAGCCCTACTTATGAAAAGACAGCAGTTTACCACCAATGTATGTCCTCTGAGAAAACACAACAAATAAGACCGATACAAACGCTTACATGCTAGCAAAATATCTCATCTCGGTAACAGACACAGAACCGACCTAACATACTCCCAGGATCTGTAGTAATGCACATAAACTAATCCGCACACAGTTACACCTGTATTATGGAATACACTCAAACAGGAGCAACCCTATCTATGAAAAGGCAACACTACAAATATTACATCAGACCCTAAACACCAATACACCTCTTATTAGGAAAACAGAACTAACAAGCAGCTATAGATCCCCAAACAGAAATAATTGTAAAACTATACTAATAAGCAGAATAAATGTTTCTAAACAGCTATGAACAGAATAACATCCAACAATTAAAAACTCATAAAAACTATTAAACATTCTCCAAACACCAATAAAATATTTCAAAAAAGCAGACATCACACAATTAAAATGGCAGTCAAGAAAAATAAACTTAAAGCCACCTTTACTTACCCCCTCCAGCAGCTCTCCTACTCCCCTTCCCTGCAGGCCATGGCACACACCAGAAGCAGCAGTAGAAGCTAAGCTCTATACTTATGGTCCTCTTCCTTAGTGCCCATGTCTCTCACACACACACCATACCAGTCATGCCCCCATGACCAGTTTCTGTCTCTCACACACCAATCATCTCCCAAACAGTCTTTGGCACACACACACCAGTCACCTTCCTGAACAGTTTCTCTCATGCCATACACACACACACACACACACACAGGCTTCCCACTCCCGTGTTCTACTTGCATATATGGTCTTCTCACTCTCATAATCACTTTCTCTGTCTCTCTCTCTCTCACACACACACACACTCACTCACCAGTCTCTCACTCCCATGCTTGTTCTCTCCACATGCACAGGCTTCTCATTCCCAAAATCACTTTCTTTCTCTCTCTCACACACACACACACCAGTCTCTCACTCCCATGTTCTCTTTCAGATATACCGGCTTCTCCCTCCCATGATGTGTCTCACACACACCCGGGTTTCTCACTCCCATGCTCACTCTTCACATGCACAGGCTTCTCATTCCCATAATCACTTTTTCTCTCTCTCTCTCTCACACACACACACCAGTCACCTGATATCACTCATGCATACACACACACAGAGGCTTCCCACTCCCAAGTTCTCTTTCAGATATACAGGCTTCTCCCTCCCATGCTGTGTCTCACACACACCCAGGTTTCTCACTCTCATGCTCACTCTCTTCACATGCACAGGCTTCTCATTCCCATAATCACTTTCTCTCTGTTACACACACACCAGTCTCTCTCATTTCCATGCTCACTCTCCACGTGCACAGGCTTCTCATTCCCTGAATCACATTCTCTCACATTCACACACACACACACCAGTCTTTTTCTCTCACACACACAGTCACCTTACCAAGCAGTCTCTCTCTCTCTCAAGCATGCACACTCACCCAGGTTTCTCACTCCCACAACTCCAGGCTTCTTATGCTCATGCTTTCCCACATACCCAGACTTCTCACTTCCATGCTTTTTCTCTCTCACACACACACACACCAGTCACCTCCCTGACTAATGCCTCACACTCTCACATACACATCAGTCATCTCCCTGAGCAATCACTTTCATTGTCTCTCACATACACACACACATCAGCTCTCTGACCACTCAATCACACACAGGCTGGCTGGCTGCTTCTCACTCTCTCTTACTCACTTCCTCTTCCCCCTACATATGTCACGGAGTTTTTTGCCGGTCCGCGGCGTGCGCTCCCGGTCTCTCCCGCTGCCGTTGCCGCTGGGCTGTCAGCACGTTCAAGCCCAGTGGGAACGGCAGCGGTGTTGGAAGAAGCTGTGGCACCCGCGGCTGGCCTTTTCTTCTTCCCGCGCCTGCCCCCCCCTCCCGTGACCCGAAACAGGAAGTGATACACGGAGCAGAAGGAGAAGTGATACACGGAGCGGAGTGATACACGGAGCGGAAGGAGCGGAAGGAGAAAGAGCCGTGCCGCGTCGGCTGCAGCATCGGTCCCCGAGCAATTGAACCAGCCGGCAATCGAGAAAGGAGTCAGCAGCATGAGCCCCCGCAGGCCAAGAAAGAAGAATCCCTTCGGCCGCGGGAGGCTCATGCTGCTGACTCTTCTCGATTGCCGGCTGGTTCAATTGCTCGGGGGCCGATGCTGCAGCTGACACGGCACGGCTCTTTCTCCTTCCCGCTCACCGCTCCGTGTATCACTTCCTGTTTCAGGTCACGGGAGGGGGGGGGGGGCAGGCGCGGGAAGAAGAAAAGGCCAGCCTCGGGTGCCACAGCTTCTTCCAACACCGCTGCCATTTCCACTGGGCTTGAACGTGCTGACAGCCCAGCAGCAACGGCAGCGGGAGAGACCGGGAGCGCGCGCCGCGGACCGGCAAAAAACTCCGTGACATATGTAGGAAAGAAACTCGAGCGAAGGCACGCTGCCCGATTGGCCGGTGCTGGGCAAGGCTTGTCCAGCACCGGCCAATCGGACAGCGTGCCTTCGCTCGAGTCACTCCCTCCTCCCCCCCCCCCCGGACGCTGTAAAAAAAAACCAGTTCATTCTCCGCTCCCTCGCTCCCCGATTGGACGGCCAATCGGGGAGCGAGGGAGCGGAGAATGATCTGCTGCATTCCCTCTGCAAGGGAAGGCAGCAGTGCCTCATTCCCCGTCTGCTCTCAGCAGTGGGCGGGCCGGATTCAGACCGTAGGTGGGCCGGATTCAGCCCGCGGGCCGCCCCTTGCCCAGGTCTGGTCTAGGTAGACTATGACCGAAGAGTGTAGCATGTCTCTGAGGACCTCATTCATGAGGTGTTGAAAAACTGCCGGGGCGTTACAGAGGCCGAAGGGCATAACCAAGTATTCATAATGACTGTCCCTTGTGTTGAATGCGGTTTTCCATTCATCCCCGGGATGAATCCGCACCAGGTTATAGGCTCCTCGGAGATCCAATTTAGTAAATATCTTGGCCCCTTGTAACCTGTCCAGGAGTTCCGGTATCAGAGGCAGAGGGTACCGATCACGGCGGGTAATGCTGTTCAAGCCACGGTATTCTATGCAGGGGCGGAGTGACCCATCTTTCTTGGCCACGAAGAAGAAGCCTGCTCCTGCCAGGGACTTAGATGGCCGAATGAAACCTTGCTCCAGGTTCTCCCGGATGTATGCAGACATGGCTTGGGTCTCAGGAAGAGACAAGGGATATACCCGACCTCGTGGGGGTGTGGTACCGGGCAGAAGATTAATCGCACAATCAAATGGGCAATGCTCGGGGAGAATCTCGGCTTTCTCCTTGGAGAAAACATCGTGGAACTCTCGATAATGCAGGGGTAACGCCAAGGGAGTCGTCAGGAGCGGCACCGGGACTCGAAGCACCTTAGTCAGGCAGGAGCTAAAGCAGGCAGGCCCCCAGGAAGCCACCTGGAGAGAATCCCATGCAATGACAGGTGAGTGTTTCCGGAGCCAGGGCAGCCCTAAAATGACTGGATGCATAGATCTCTCTAAAATGAGAAAGGAAATCTCCTCCTGGTGCAGAACGCCCATACGTAAAGTGAGAGGTTGGGTACGTGTAGCAATGGTGCCTGGAAGGAGTCTTCCCTGGATGGAGGAAATGCGGAGCGGAGGATTTTGGGGTCGCACCCCAATCCGGAGTTGCCGAGCTAGCTCCTGAAGAATAAAGTTCCCTCCAGCCCCAGAGTCGATCAGGGCCTGGGTCTCAAACTCTCCCTCCGGGAGAAGTAAGGTCACTGGAACAAACCATGGGGAGTCGGTAGTGGTGTGACCTAGGGTGAGCTCCCCAACTATCCCTAGGTCCGAGCGTTTCCCGGGCGCTCGCTACAACGGGCAAGGAAGTGTCCTCTTCCACCACAGTACAGGCAAAGGCCCAGCGAGCGACGTCTCCTTCTTTCCTCTTGGGAGAGGGGTCCTCGACCCACCTGCATGGGTTTGACATCTTGGGTCCCATAAGAGGCTGGCGGGGAACTCCCACGGTGGGACGGAGCGGATCCAGAGATAGCAGGCCTATGAACCACCCTCCTCTCTCGGAAGCGACGCTGGATGCGGTGGTCCACCCTGCCGGCCAAATCAATAAGATCATTCAGATCATCAGGGAGGTCTCGGACTGCCAGTTCATCTTGCAATCTCGGGGAGAGACTCTCCAAGAAGATACCATGTAAGCTGTTGCTTCCCCAGTTTAACTCCGCAGCGAGGGTCTGAAAATCCATGGCATATTCCGCTAGAGACCGGTTGCCCTGCAGCAGCTGGAGCAACTCAGAGGCGGCAGTGGGTTTGCGAGCGGCCTCATCGAAGACATGCCTAAACACGGAAACAAAGTGGACCAAATTGTTCAGGCGGGGATCCTGGCTCTCCAGAAGATTGGAGCCCCAGGCCAAAGGTTTTCCATCCAGTAGGGAAATAATAAAACTGGTCTTGACTCGGTCGGTTGGAGACTGAAGTGGGAGAAGGTCGAACCGAATATAGCATTGGTTCAGGAATCCTCGGCAGCGCCCCGCGTCTCCTGAGAACCGCGAAGGTGCCGGCATCTGGATAGGAGCTGTAGCTGCAGGGGAGGGCCCAGCTCCAGGTGCCGTGGAACTGGCAGCAGTGCCTCCACCGACGCGGTCGGCTAAGGCTTGCACCGTTGCCATCAGGGTATCGAGGCACGCTTGCTGTTGTTGTAGCTTCTGGGCTATACCGGGGATGGCTTTCAAGCCTGCAAGGTCCGCCGGGTCCATGGCCTTGCAAACTGTTACGGTTGTGGACCCTTGGGCTGGTTGGGACAGGGGATGGAGTGCTGTGGAGGACCACAGCAAGCGTCCCAACCGGGAGGCAGCTCGGAAGACTCGGAGAAGGCTTTGGCAATGGAATAAGGTGGAGTCCTATGCGACCAAGGACTCGGCAGCCAGAGAAAGGACGGACGACGTTGGGCCCTGGTGACTGAAGAGTCTTCACCCTGGAGACCGGTACTCCCCCGGGAGGAGCCCGTAGGAGTCCAGCCGCTGGGACTTTTGGAGATTCACCCTGGAAGCCGGAGCCCCCCCAGGAGGAGCCCGTAGGGGCCCGGCCGCTGGGACTCAGGCGAATCTTCTGGGCCGGCGAACACCAGGAACCAGAGGAGCAACGATGGCCAAAGACGGAGTCCAGGAACGAAGCCGAATCGGAAGCCGGGAGTCGGAGGAGGAACCAAGCCAGGGGTGAGACAGGAGACGGTGTCGTGGACGGAGCCGTGTCAGAACCAGAGGTCAGAGGAAGACAAGCCAGGGACAGAAGCTGAGGATGAAGTTGTGGGCGAAGCCGGGTCGGAACCAGAGGTCAGAAGCAGATACCAGAACCAAAGGACAAGACGGAGGATAAGTCAGGAGTCAAGCCGGGTCGAAGATGAAGAGCAATCCAAGGAATGCAGCAACTAGCAGTCAGGAGACCTGAGGAACCTCGTTGCAAGGCGAAGAAGGAACCAGGAAGCAGGGCTTAAGTAGTCTGGAGCGTCTGATGTCATTCAGGGACGGCCCAGAGGTTTCCCGCGCTGGCCCCTTTAAATCCCCAGCCCCTGGGGCAGGGCCAGACGCGGCGAAACGCCGGTGTCTCCCTCGAGGAGGGAGAGCCACGGCAGAGGCCTGAACAGGCCTAGACGGATCCCCCACAACCCGAGCCGGCCTCGAGGTAGGTAGGGGGCCGGGGCCGTAACAGGAAAATGAACAAGGAATTGTAAAGTCTCAGCAAGCTAAGCATCTGACTTTGCAGTTACAAGGTTTCCAGGGGACGTGGGGCACCTTTAGGGGTAGAAGCAGGGGGTTTAATCCCTATAGAGGGCAGGGAGGTGGAAGAGGAGAATTGAGTCGGAATGAGAGGAGTGAAATTGTGCGTTATAGGTGTCACCAGCCTGGACATTTAAAACGGGACTGCCCATGGGAAATGCCAGAAAATGGAAAGGGCAGTAACACCGGAGAGTGGTATGAGTGGAACCCCAGGGTAGCTCCTTTCCTCCCAGCTGATCAAAAGGATAAATAGCAATTAGCTATCCTTCCAGTATCCTCAAGCCCCCAGACTGAACCTATATTAGAAATTCAAGTAGAAGTTACGAGAATACCCTGTCTCATAGATACCGGAGCCACTTACTCCACACTGCAATTCCAAACAAGGTTCCAACTATCCCTCTCAGGCAAGGAGGTGACCGTAGTCAGAGTAGGAAATACTCCCCAAAATTTGGCATGTATTAAACCCTTGAAATTTAACCTTCGGCCAAAGAAACTACAGCACACCTTCCTGGTATCCCCTATGGTCCCCGTTAGCCTGTTAGGACGGGATTTACTTTGTAAATTAGGATGTACCCTCTATTGCACGCCAGAAGGAGTACACATAGAGTTCTCCAAAGAGCCTCCCCAGGCCCCAGAATTGCAATGCTTGCTACAGAAAATAGAGGAAGGAAACAGGAGTAGCAGAAAGATTTACTCCACAGGCAGGTAAAGAATGGACTAAAGAAGTGCAGGAAATGTTAGCAAAAATACCAGAGTCATTATGGTCCTTGGGGAACAATGATGTAGGCACTTTACAAATTGAACCCATACGCATTCCCCTCCGCAGTAGAACAGAAAAAATAGATGAGGCTCAGTGTGATTTAAAAGCAGAAGCCAAGGAATGAATTTGGCCAGTTATTCAAGATCTAATTGAACAAGGGGTCCTCAGACAGATTGCTGCAGACCAGCCTGTACCCTTTAACACACCCATCCTGCCCGTCAAGAAGGAATCAGAAAAGTACAGGCTAGTACAAGATTTGCGAGCCATTAACTGATTAGTCTGTGACAGTGTTGCTATTGTCCCTGATCCTTCAAGAATCCTGAAGCTAACTATTTCACAGTAATATACCTCTGCAGTGCCTTTTTCTCTGTTCCCCTCTCAGAAGAAAGTCAAATGCTTTTTTCATTTACGTTTGACTGTACCCGGTACACCTGGACTAGACTCCCCCAAGGGTTATTATTTATTTATTTATAAATAATAACCCTTGGGGGAGTCTAGTCATTTTGCGCAAAATGGCGCCGGCCGTACGGCAACACGATTCGACTGCAGGAGGTCGTTCCGGACCCCCGCTGGACTTTTGGCAAGTCTTGTGGGGGTCAGGAGGCCCCCCCCAAGCTGGCCAAAAGTCCCTGGGGGTCCAGCGGGGGTCCGGAACGACCTCCTGCAGTCGAATCGTTTTTCCGTACGGAAAAACGATTCACGGTAGGAGATCGTTCCGGACCCCCGTTGGACTTTTGGCAAGTCTTGTGGGGGTCAGGAGGCCCCCCCCAAGCTGGCCAAAAGTCCCTGGGGGTCCGGGAGCAATCTCCTATGCTCCTGCCGTCGGGGGACAAAAAAACAAAATGGCGCCGGCGCTACCTTTGCCCTGTCATATGACAGGTCAAACGTAGCGCCGGCGCCATTTCTACAATGCACGGAGGTCCGAGAGTGAAAGATCACACCGGGACCCTTCCTCTGGACCCCAGGTAATTTAAGGCATTTTGGGGGGGTTCGGGAGGGTGGGGGATTTATTTTAAAGGGTCGGGGTGGGTTTTAGGGTTGTTTTAGTGTGCCGGTTTTCCCGCCCTCCCCCTTCCCCTCCCCCCCCACTGGACCCCAGGTAATTTAAGGCATGGGGGGGGGGTTTCAGGAGGGTGGGGGATTTATTTTAAAGGGTCGGGGTGGATTTTAGGGATGTTTTAGTGTGCCGGTTTTCGATTTACAAGATTTACACGATTTACACGATATTTAAAAAACCCAAACTGCGACGATCCGATTCCCTCCCCCTCCCAGCCGAAATCGATCGTTAAGACGATCGATCACATGATTCACATCTCTAGTAGCCCTTACTCGGGCTTGTTTTAGAGGATAGGGATTACGTCTCACTGTTTATACTAACTCTCGTTATGCCTTTGGAGAGGTCCATGATTATGGGGCATTGTGAAAAATGAGAGGGTTTCTAACAGCAAATGGAGAAATGATTAAGAATGGGTCCTTTGTTAAAGTATTGCTAGAAGCTATCTTGTTGCCTCTTGAACTGGCAGTAGTTAAATGTGCAGGGCATAGCAAGGAAGATTCAACTGTAGCCAGAGGGAATACCTTGGCAGATCAGGCAGCCAAACATGCAGCTCTGACCAACAATACTGTGGGAATTGCAGGATGCCACTTGTTAACACACACACACCATATAGAGAAAACAAAGACTTTAATATTACAAATCTGATTCAGTGGCAGGCGCAGGATAAGGATTATTGGAAGCTGTGGGCAAAAGGAGGGGCCATTATCCAAAATCAGGGACAAGATCAAATATGGTTCAGCCCAAATGGTGAAGTAGTGGCCCCCTGACATATACTGCCCCATATTTTACTTTCTATACATCAGGCCTCCCATGAATCTCCTGCAGCATTAATGATCATGCTCTTTCACCACTGATAGGGGTTGGTCTCAACAGTCAGAGCTCTGGCTATTACCATATGTTCTCAGTGTATGCAATGTAATTTGTACAAAGCCTCCAAGGGCTTGATCATCATACCTGCACACCTAAAGCGTCTCCTGGGGCAATCTCTGTAGCTAAGATTCTGCTGAGATAATTTATTCCAAGATATGGAATCCCAGAGTCAATTGATAGTGATCAAGGGACATACTTTGTTAATGACATAGTAGTGTCGTTAAGCAAGGCGTTAGGCATCTCTCTCAGATTCCACACCCCTTACAGACCTCAAGCCTCTGCCCTTATAGAAAACTTTAATGGCAGGCTAAAAACTAAGCTGGGCATTATCATGGCTGCAATACACTTAATATGGCTACGAGTTCTCCCTTTAGCACTAATGGCCCTGCAGACATCACTTCATTCTAAGACAGGGCTTACCCCATTTGAGATAGTCACTGGACGACCAATGGCTAGTGGTTTAATACCAAAACCCTCCACTGCTCTCATATTTTCCCAGGAGGTATATCTAAACCATTATTTGTTTATGTTGCAGAAAGCTTTGACTTCACATTGGCAGAAAGTACGAGCATCTTTTCCTCCAGTGGACCCTGTGCCTACTGAAAGTGTTCAACCAGGTGATTTTGTTTTTCTGAAGATTTTTCGATGGAAGAACTCCTTGGCCCCCAGGTGGAGGGGACCCTATCAGGTACTCTTAACCACATTCTGCAGTAAAATTGGAAGGACACCCTACCTGGGTACATCTTTCCCACTGTAAAAAGGCTTACAGTACTACAGGAAGCTCCTGAATATAGAAATCCCTCTCTCTTTCACGAGGCTGCGGAACAGAGATGATCCTGCTTTTGCTTCTGATTCATTTGCACTCCACAGATAGTACAGACTTATCTGGCCTATACTAAAACATTGCAGAAATCTTTGAATCTTTCAGATTGCTGGCTATGTTATCATCTACAGCCAGACGGCTCTGGGTTTGTTCCCGTACCTTTTAATGAATCCTCCATCCTTAATCGAGATACTTACATTGCACCTACTGCTGTCTCTCTTGCCCATGCTAACCCTTATGCCCTACCAAGGGGGCAGGGTGGTGTTTTCAACCGGAGGGTGTCACACCCTGGGCAAACTGTACCGATACTATGACTGTCACCTACAAAAGGGGTTATTTCTGTGTGGTGAAGTATCGTCTGTCTGCACGATGGAGCTTTGTGCATGAATGTTTTGACCATGAACTAAACATGACTGTTCATCTGTACAAGGTCAACAACAAGGTGGTGGCTCTCCCCGGGGCACATCCTTCATACTATGGGGACTATAAACATAAATGCCCCAGATATCCCCCATGCTTTAACAGGACTTTACCTCATTGTGATTACAGCAAAAACAGCCAGTCAGTCCACGCGATTCGCCAGCTGTGCCCTATGGAAAAGAATCCAGGGAACCTGCCCTACTGATTATGGATGCAACCTCAGGTGTACTGGGAACTATACACATGATGAGTACACCTCCCATGTTCCTGCTTGCCAAGGCTTATATTGAAGAGCAAGGCTGTTCCGTGTTGGGCCTTCCTGTTGTTACTGGAGGGAACATATCAAAAATCTATTTCACCACCTCTGAGGTAAAAGTGAATGACAGCAGACTATCAGTTTATAATACCTCAGGACTATGGTTCTTTGCACCATGGGGAGCAGTAAAGACTATTTCCTTTAATACTACTGCTCAGTTCTCATTTGGATATATTGTACCATTGTTTTCTCTCAACAAACATCATCAGAACTGGTTTGCCCCTAAGAGAAGTCGCAGGTCACTATTTGATTTCCAGATGGACAGTGATCCCTTTCATCATGTTTTGAGGACCTTTTTTCTTGGTTTAGGAGTTTTTGAACTTGAAAGTGCTTTAAAAAAATCTTTCTGCCACTGTGGAAGTCACAATGAATGAGACAATGAAGATTATGGGACTCATGCAACAAGAGATCAAGTCTCTTAAAGAAGTAGTTTTAGATAATCGTATGGCACTAGATATGTTGCTTGCCGACAAAGGAGGGGTTAGTCAATTTATTAATTCTTCTTGTTGTTCCTATATAAATAATGATGGTAGTATTAGAAATCACATGCAAGCTATAGATACTTTACTGTCACACCTTTCTCACTTCACTGACACAGAAAACCCCTCATGGGACGTCTTTGGTTTAGGAAAGATGCTAGGATTTTGGGGCCAGAGATTGCTGATGATAGTAATAACAATAATAGTATTTCTTCTTATTTTATGTGTGTCTGTTCAATGCATTGTCATGTTATGTAAAACAAGTATTCCTAAGATAATGGTCTCCACAACACTTGCAGTGCCCCAGAATGTATCCTCAGATGAGGAATTTAAGAAGTTATACACTATGAGTGAAAATATATTAGACATTTAAGACAAGCATTGCCCCTGGACCAAAAGGAGGGACTGTGATAATAAAATTTATTGTAGGCATCTATTTAGTGGAAATTTACCAGGAAGGCTCCAGGGGGCACTGCCGGGCTTGAGGCCCCCTCTGAAACTGTCTCATGTTTAGATAAAAGATGAAATAATGCATCTCTTTGTAGTTTTAGATGCCACAATGAAGAGTTATAAAAGATGCATGTCTCCCAGGTTAGCTAGTATTCCCAGGACCCTTTGGAATGTCGATCCTTTGGAATGTTAATATAAGCAAATGTTTCTTTTCTCCTTGTGGTCCTATATCAAAGGAGTGTTGTTTTTAATTACTAGTGCAAAACTGTATTTAAGCCTAGTCAATTGAATATCTGATCATGTCAGTCTCTCAAACTTAGGAGCTGACTTCCTTATGCGCATAAGAAATAAAGGCTTTTGATCATAGGAAATACACTGTCTCTGTTGTCCTGTCCTTGGTAAACTTTTTCATTGCAGGCTCCTGTGGTTGTTTTGGTGGGTCCGATGGGTACCTGGTAGAGGAATTTGGCGAGGAGTGAGGTGAATCCGTATCCTGGGGTGAATGGGGTCTATAAGTCGGTGAAGGAGACTGAAATGAATGAGGAGAACTTGTGGGGTCTGGATATGTTTCCCTCAAGAGTTGGGGTGTTCCCAGAGAACTGGAAGAAGATGCATGAGGTAAAGAGAATGTTGACTGAAGGGTTTTGAATAACCTGGATAGTGCTTCAGACAATTGAGAAAATGCTTTTTGTGTCTGCGGTGGCATTGGAGGGTGATTAGGTGTCTGAGTCGGTACCGCTGAGCCCAGTGTGTTTGACTTGAGGTTTACCAGATCTTTGCCGTTCGAACTGTCATGTCCAGCGACCTTCTTCCCTTTTGGTTCAGGTTCTGGAGGATGGTATTCTATGGGACATGGTCATGAAATGGATGATCTTTCATAAAGACTCCGTGAGGATGCAGAAGAGGAGGTTACATGTACCCATTCTGCTTCAGAAGAAGAACTGGTTCTCACAGTCCTTTTAGCACCTGATGAATTAGAGCGGTGTGAGAGATGTGGGCTGGCCAGTCCACCTAGTCTGCTTGCAGTTTCATCATTATGCTTGTTATGGCCGGTATGGTGGTGTCGGCGGACACCTTGGGCAGTACTGTGTTTCCTCATCCATTTGGCGTGAGGCTCTAGCGACAAAGTCTGACCTTTCAGAGTTGTAGAAGTGTCTTGTGACCGTGATAAAGCTGGTTGTTGAGAATGTGTAGATGGAGAGCCTTCTATAGTCAAATGCGTCGAGGATTGTATTGAGTGTTTCCTCTTTTGCGCCGAGTGCATCCGCTGCGGCATTGAGTGCATTGACCTAGGCGTCGAGTGTGTACAACTCCGATGCCCGGTGTGTCGACTTCGATGCTGAATGTGTCAACCTAGGCTCCTTATGTGTCGACTTCATAGAGTGCGTCGAGTTCGGCGCTGACTGTGCCATCATCGACGCTGAGTGCGCTGGCTTCGGTGGTAGATGTGCCGGCTTTGGCGGTTGGTGCGTCAGGGGTGCTGGCTTCGGCGCTGGCTGCGCTGGTTCTGGCTGGCAGTGCATTGGTTTTGGTGCTGATGCTGGTACCTTCGGTGTCAAATTGGTTGATTTCGAAGTGGAAGGCCTCAGCATCAGTGAGTGAACTGTACTGTTTCTGCATTGCGCTGAGGGTATCGGGTGCGATTCCTGCCCCATTTTTGATCCCTTCTCATGGGTCATTTTTAATTTACCAGAGGATCTCACCTCCTCTCAAGGCCTGGAGAGTCTGGGTTCCAATGAGGCTGCTTTCTTCACTGTTGGGGCTTGTTGTTTGAAGGGCCCCGGTGATGAGTGTGCCTCTGATGGAGGGGCATACGAGCCTCCCCTACCAGTTTTTAGGCTTTTGATTTTCTGGGCCCATTGCTTTTGGGCCCTCGGTGACATGCAGCCACAGTTTGTACACTCGCCTTGGTTGAGGTCAGGTCCCAGGCAATGGTAGCACAAATCATGTTCATCAGTAATGGACATGATTTTCCCGCAATTACAGGGTTTGAACCCCGATGGTCTGATCTGTTTTTTAGACACTGAGCATGCCCAGCATGCCATGATCCCTTGAGCCACAGAGGTCTCCCTTCAGTCTTCTTTTTTCCGTGCTTTTATTAGCCTTGCGGTGAAGGAGCCCTGCGTGATAGTTTTCACATGATTTTTTCCTGACAGGAAAAGTTTCAAAAATTTTGAATTTTCCCCCTTCATAGTGGTCTCCCTTTCGATACCGGTCGGTGAGTACAAAATTTCCTCCGGTCAATACCGTTTTCACATTTTTTTCTCTTCACAAGGGCCATCGACGGCTGTCCGGCCTTTCAAATGGCAAAGGGTTTCAAAAAATGCCCAAATTGCCCTCGCACCATGTCCAGCACTGACCCGCATGTCGACTGTGTTTTATCCCTGGGTGAGGGACATAATGTATCAACATGTCCACAGTGCACCGGATGACGACCAAAGGCAGATGGGCTCATCTGGAGAAGATGGAACATCTCTTCCATCTTCAATTACTTCTGTTGACATCGACATCGACTCAATCGTCTCCGGCTGGAGCGGCGAAGAAATTAGTTCTTAAAACTAAATGTCGTCTGGATGGCAGTGGTGACTTGCCATCTCCAACTCAGTCTCGGTCATCTACAAAATCTACATCGGGGCTCGAGAAGCAGGCCTCCGATCATCGAGAAAAACATCGCCACCGTCATCGACGGATTTCGAAGCCCGATGTCAGTTCGACTCCTAGAGCTCTCTCGATGTCCCTTGAACTATCACCAAAAAGGTCTTGAGTGGAAGAGCCATCGATACCCTCAATGCCTGTCACTCCAAGGTGATCCCCACCGATATCGGTGCTGGGTTCCATGCCACCACAGGGATCTGTGGAAGAGTTGATTCTGCCTTCTCTGCCACCCCTATAGCTGCTCTGACCTCACCAGCTATACGGGAGGAGCTGGACGGTTTCATCCACCAGGCAGTAAAAGATGCTTTGCGAGACCTGGGACCATCGACACTGATGCCGCCACCGACACCATCACAGACACCAATACCTACACCGATGCCGATGCCGGACCTTTCCCTTTTAGCGCCAATCCTCGATAGGCTCAACGCCCTTATCGGTGCCTTTCCAAAGCAACCACTGCCATTGGGTACGAAAACTCCGGTTTCCAACCCCAGAGATGAAGATGCCTCAAGGGGTTCCTCGATGCCTGAATCAAACCCGAGATACTCGGGTATTTCACAGCCGAGACTCCCGAGTTCTCCATTGGTTCCCTTCCTTCCCCCATCGATGCCGCCGATGAAACCATCGAAGCCTTCGATGCCTCTTTTTATTCTTCTTTTTATTCCTCACTCCACTCCTCCATGGAGACCTTCTTCAGACACCTGGGAGGAAGAAAACACCGATTCTTCATCGGAGGGTATTTTATCAGTTCCATCCCCACCGGAAGAGAGAAGAAAATCACCACACCATTCCAGTTAGAAGCAGACGAGGACACCAGATGAAAAACCCTTGAGGTTTTGCAATTTTTAGATCCTCCTAAAGAAGTTCTGGCAATCCCTGTGCATGAAGTACTTGTAGATCTTCAGCATAGGTTATGGGAGCATGCTTGTTCTGTACCACCAGTAAACAAGCAGACTGATGCCACTTACATGGTTCAGCACACACCAGGCTTACAGAAACCTTAGCTCCCACACCAGTCTGTAGTGGTGGAATCTGCCCAAAAGAAAGCAAAGAGAATTCAACCTCACTCATCGACACCTCCTGGAAAGGAACAAAAATTTCTAGATTCTCTTAGCCGGAAAATGTTCCAAGGGTCAATGCTGGTCTCAAGAATTGCGTCATATCAGTTGTATATGACTCAATATCCATGCAATTTGTGGAAACAAATACAAGAATTGAGTCACTCCCTCAACAATACCAAGATTCCCTTACTAATGTCATTCATAAGGGTCTAGAGGCAGGAAAGCACGAGGTCCGTGCAGCTTATGACTTTTTTGAAACATCATCCAGGATGGCTGCAACAGGAATTAGTGCCCGTAGATGGGCCTGGTTGAAGGCTTCTGACCTCCGGTCTGAAATTCAAGACAAATTGGCAGACCTGCCTTGTACAGGAAAGAACCTCTTTGGAGACAAAGTACAAGCCACAGTAGTACAATTAAAAGAACATTCTGAGACTCTATGACAACTCTCAGCTGTTCCAACAGACACACCATTTTCTGCATGAAGAACAACCAGGAAAGACACTAGAAAACTCTATTAAAGACCACGCCGATACTATCCTCCAGCACCTCGTGGTAGGGTTTCAAGACCGTCCCAGAGAGATCAATATAGAAAGCCGAGGGCACCTATGCTGCAACCTCCCCCTCAAACAGGCCCTGCAACAGGTTTTTGAAAAACCTGCCAGAGGACAGCAGCCACTCCATCAATCTGACCCCAAATCTACCAGTAGGAGGTTGGATCTCCTTTTTCCTTCCCAATTGGTCAAACGTCACAACAGATCAATGGGTAATCTCCATTATAAATCAAGGGTACCATCTGGATTTTCTTACAATACCCAAAAATTTTCCACCAAATTCAACTTGGGTACACAAGGATCATTCAACACTTCTGCAAGCGGAATTATCCACCCTCCTGAGAGTCAGGGCCATAGAACCAGTTCCCCGACCTACTCCCGATATTTTCTCATTCCAAAGAAAACAGGAGGCTTACGTCCCATCTTAGACCTCTGAAATCTCAACAAATTTCTATGGAAAGAAAAGTTCAGGATGGTATCCTTATGCACCATGCTTCCCCTTCTTCAAGCAGGAGATTGGCTCTGTTCTCTGGATCTTCAAGACGCTTACACTCACATTCCAATATTCCCTCCTCATCACAAGTTCCTGCACTTCCTGGTGGGTCTTCAACACTTTCAATACCAGGTACTGCCATTCGGACTTGCCTCAGCACCCTGAGTCTTCACAAAGTGCCTAGCAGTGGCAGCGGCCCATCTACACAAAGAAAGCATACATGTATTTCCTTATCTAGACGTCTGGATCATCAAAAGCCAATCCAGACAAGGAGCTTTCAACTCACTCAAGTGCACAATCAAACTATTTCACTTGTTGGGATTTTTAATTGTTATAATTCTGCTAGCGGGTTACTCCTGTAAAGGGAGGAGTTAGCAATCTGTTAGAATTCTGCTAGAGGGTTGGCAATCTGTTGTAGATCTGCTGCTGGATACTCCTGTAAAGGGAGGAGTTAACAATCTGTTGCACTCCATAGGCGGAGTTAGCAATCTGTTGTAGGATCTGCTATGCGGATGGAAGGAGCTAGCAGAGAGAATAGCAGTCTGATAGAATCCCCTCCCCAAAGGGGAGGAGTAGCAATCTGTAGTGAGTTGCCTCCTATGGGTCTGCTAAGGAATGGCAATATGTTATGATGTAGACTGCAGAGTTGACAATCTGTACCAGCGGAGTACTGGACATGGTGCACAGCTGGACAGAAAGTAAATAGGTGAATCCTTGGGCCAATGGCAGATGACAGCACCCCCAGGAGGAAGTCCCAAGAGGGACCACCGGCTAGGCTGGAGTATGGAGACAGACACAGATAGTTCTTTTATTAGATAAGTAGTATAACCACCAGAGGTGGCAGTAGTGAGCTGGTATGCCCGGCAGGGCTGAAGTCCCTCAGATAATGGAACTGCGATTCCCAGGTTGCTGAGCTGCAAAGAGACTGCAGATAGTGAATAGACAGGATATGCAGATATACATAGCCAGTACTAGATGATAACTCACATAAGGTCTTGAGATAGCTCAGTAGCTGGAAAGGGTTAGGCCCTCGAGGCGTCGTGGGTGGATCCAGGAAAGCGAGGCACCACATTCGTGATGAGGCCCTTGGCGTTGCACACCACCTGCATGTTTAGTGAGTGGAATCCCTTGCGATTGCGGTAGATGGCCTCATCTCCTCCTGGTGCCCTTAGGGGCACGTGGGTGCAATCAATAGCTCCCAAGACCGAGGGGAAGCGTGCTATTTGGTAGAAGTCTCACATGGTTTCATGCTGTTCCTCTCTTCCGATGGGGAAGGAGATAAAGTGTTGTGTGTGTCGCAGCAGGGCAGCCAGGGCCTGCTCCAGACATCTTGAGGTGGCACCCTGAGTGATTCCAGACGTCAGGCCAAGCGGTGTTTGGAAGGTTCCGGTAGCCAGAAATGCAAGGAAGGTAGTCACCTTGATGTGTACAGGCAACCCCTTTGCGTGCGGGGTTGCAGGTCACCCTCTAACATTCGGCAGAGGGACAGTATGGTCTCCTTATCAAATCTGTAATGGGTCAGTACTTCCTCCTTAGACAGATTGAGAAATTGGGTGCGAGTCCTGTAGACTCAGTGTAACGGGTACCGCCTCTGTCTCAGCTGCCTTCTCCTCCTCCTCCTCTCTCTTTCATTTCTGAGCCTTAGAGATAGCAGCAGGCATATTGCTGCTGTTGTGAACATGTGTAGACAGGGAAATGAGCAATGAATGGCTGTCTTTAGACGCTCCTGAGGCTCTCTCTCCTACGGTCATACGCACATTAACGTTGTGTATGGAAACCGGTTCCACTGTCCCAGTTTACAGCGGGTACTCCCCCACGCCCTCTCCTTTCCACCTTCTGGCCTTCTGCCGGATGTCTGGAACTGTAGCGATGTCAGACAGCAGCCGCAGAGCCTTCCCTCATTCCTTGCGCACAAAAAAAGCAGTAGTAAATATACGCGAATAAAATCGGCTGCACGCGCCGGTGGAGTTATGCGTGTCCCTTATAAAATACGTTTTATGCGCATACTGTTGCAGTCTGATACTGCAGGCGAAGTAGTGGACCCTTGGGCCGGCCTACCTCAAGTGATAGGGTAGGCCGGGAGGCAGAGCCAGAGGCTCGAGGTGTTCACCCGGGAACCAGGAACCCCCCAGGAGGAGCCCGTAGGGTTTTGGCTCCTTGGGACTTGGGCAATAGAGAGAGTCCAGTGACAGGGGTGAGAGCAAGGAAGTCCAAAGGTACTTGGTAGGCAGGAGACCGGATACTGAGGCAGGCGGAGGATAGTAACAGAGTCACTGTGGCCAGCGGGAACAGGAGCAGGCGTAGCCTGAAACAAAGTCTGTAACGAGCAGGAGCTGGGGCACGCTGTAACCTGGAACGGGTTCTGTAGCAAGCAGGAACTGGAGCAAGCTGAAGACTGAAGCAGGACCAGAGACGAGCCGAGATCAGTGGCAGGCAGCAGGCTGGGCAAACAGGAACAGGCCAAGATCAGGGCAGGCGGCAGACAAGGCGTAGTCAGGAACAAACCAGGGTCAGAGGCAGGCAGCGGGCAAAGCGTAGTCAAGGCAATCCAAGGTCAGCGACAGGAACTTAGTGAAGCCGATGCGCAACTCAGAACTACAAGGCAGTAGTGAACCTTGTTGCAAGGCGATGAAACGGCGTCCGGGCGCCGGTTATATCACCCTGGGTGCGTGACATCATCATCGCAGGCGGGGCTCGACTTCCGGGTGCTGGACGCACAAATTGAGTGCACTCACGCGCGAGGCCGCGGCGAAACAGGCAGGAACTGGCGGACGCCATGTGGAGCCATCGGCGTCTTGGGATCCTGGGGTCGCGGAGCGCGGTGTCTCCAGCCGCGAAGGTAGGCACAAGGGAGAGGAAGCGGTGCAGACCGCAACAGTACCCCCCCCCCTTTACGGCCCCTTTTGAGAGGCCCATGTTTCTCCGGATGGTCCCGATAGAATTGCTGTAATAAACTCTTGTCGAGGATGTTACGACTGGGCTCCCATGTATTGTCCTCGTCACCGCAGCCCTCCCATGCTAGGAGGTACTCCCATCTACGGTTGTGGAAGCGGATGTCCACAACCTCACGCACTTGATAAATGGGGTCATCATCGATGGGCGCTGAAGCAGGATCTGGAGGTGTGCGGTGATAGCGAGAAAGGACCACGGGTTTAAGCAGGGACACATGGAAGACATCGTGGATTCGGAGTGTGGACGGCAGTCTCAGCCGATAAGATACCAGGCCCACTCTCTCAGCCACCCGGAACGGACCGAGGAACCTGGGTGCAAACCTCCATGAGGGGAGATGGAGGCGGATGTTTCTGGTGCTGAGCCACACCCAAACTCCTGGCTGGTAGGCAGGAGCTGGTCGTCGGTGGCCGTCGGCCACTTGTTTGGCAGCGGCGGCAGCATGGCGCAGTTTGCGCTGGGTTCTGTGCCACAGTGTCTGTAGTTGCTGTGTGGTGCCTTGGGCGGCAGGTGAAGCGCTGGAGGTGACGAGAGGGAGTGGTGGTCTCAATGGTTTTCCGTACACAATCTGGAACGGGGACTTGCCAGTGGCTGCATGAGCCTGGTTGTTGTAGGCGAACTCGGCCCAAGGCAGGAGTTCCGACCAATTATCCTGCTTTTCGTTCACAAAGGAGCAGAGATAGGCCTTCAGGGTCCGATTCATCCTCTCAGTCTGCCCGTTGCTCTGCGGGTGAAAGGCCGTGGAGAAGCTGAGCTTTACCTTGAAGCACTTGCAGAGGGCCCTCCAATAGCGTGCTACAAACTGGGGGCCTCGGTCGGAGACTACATCTTGTGGGAGACCATGTAGCCTGAAAATGTGTTGAGCAAAGAGAAGAGCCAGTTCAGGCGCTGATGGCAGCTTAGGTAGCGGGACCAGGTGTACCATCTTGGAAAAGCGGTCTACGGTGACCCAGATGACTGTATGACCGCTGGAAGAAGGCAGGTCCACCACGAAATCCGTGGCCAGGTGTGTCCAGGGTTCGGTGGGAACCGGCAGGGGCTGCAGTAGACCACACGGGGATCCAGGACTGGGCTTTTGACGGGCGCAGGTAGGGCAGGAACTCACGTAAGTACCAACATCACGCCGGATGTTGGGCCACCAATAAAAACGGTTAAGGAGTTCCAGTGTTCTTTCTCGGCCTGTGTGCCCTCCGATGAGGGAGTCATGAGCCCAGCGTAATGCTGTGAGGCGATCCCTGCGAGGGACTACGGTCCTATCCTGGGAGAGGACCGTCAAAGCGGACAAGCGGACTTTACTTGGGTCCAGGATGAACTGAGGTGGTTCCTGATCCTCCTCGACACACGACGTCCGGGAGAGGGCATCCGCACAGACGTTCTTGGCTGCCAGTCGGTATTGTAAGGTGAAATCGAACCGACTAAAAAACAAAGCCCAACGAGCTTGGCGGGGGTTTAATCACTGGGCCTGGGACAGGAACTCCAGGTTCTTATGGTCAGTGTATACAGTGGTAGTATGTAACGCCCCTTCGAGCCACTGCCTCCACTCTTCAAAGGCAAGCTTGATTGCCAATAGCTCCTTGTCCCCGATGGAGTAGTTGCTTTCGGCTGGGGAAAACCTCCTAGAGAAATAGGAGCAGGGTAGGAGTTGTCCGGAATTCGAGTGTTGGCTGAGCACGGCTCCTACGGCGATACTGGAGGCGTCAACCTCCACAATGAAGGGTTTGGAGGGATCAGGATGTCGGAGGCAGACGTCTGATAGAAAAGCCTCTTTCAATTCAGAGAAGGCTGTAACTGCGGCGTCAGGCCAGTTCTTGGCATCGGCTCCCTTACGGGTCAGGGCTGTGAGTGGAGCAACCCGGTGCGAGTAACGTGGGATGAAATGTCTATAGAAGTTTGCGAAACCCAGAAATCGCTGGAGGGCTTTGAGCCCCGTGGGTTGAGGCCAATTGGTGATGGCCGCCACTTTATCTGGGTCCATGCGGAAGCCGGTGGACGAAATGATATATCCTAGGAAGGGCAAAGACTCGGCCTCAAAAGTGCACTTCTCCATTTTAGCGTAGAGATGGTTCAATTGGAGGACTTGAAGAACTTGTTTCACGTGATGACGATGGGAGTTCAAATCCTTAGAGAAATTAAGCACGTCATCCAGATAGACAATGACATGCGAGTTAAGCATGTCCCGCAGAACCTCATTCATAAGATGTTGGAAGACAGCTGGGGCATTGCAGAGTCCGAAGGGCATTACTAGATACTCGTAATGCTCATCCCTGGTATTGAAGGCCGTCTTCCATTCGTCCCCGGGACGGATACGAACAAGGTTGTAGGCCCCCCTGAGGTCCAATTTGGTGAAAACACGGGCACCCTGTAGACGGTCCAGAAGTTCTGGGATCAACGGGAGTGGGTATCGATCCCATTTGGTGATGGTGTTCAAGCCCCGATAGTCAATGCATGGCCTGAGAGAACCATCCTTCTTGGCCACGAAGAAGAAGCCGGCACCAGCAGGCGAGCGAGAGGGCCGAATGAACCCTTTGGCTAGGTTCTCCGTCACGTACTGCGACATGGTCTTTGTCTCCGGTAAGGATAGAGGGTATACTAGGGATGTGAATCGTTTTTCAACGATTAAAATTATCGTCCGATAATTTTAATATCGTCTTAAATCGTTATAGAACACAATACAATAGAAATTCTAACGATTTATCGTTAAAAATCGTTAAATCGTGTTAGTGCGCACTAACTGAAAATGATACAAATTGACACTTTCCAGGTCAGTAAAGGTCAGTTAGGAATGAATATGTGTTCCTATTGGCTGGCTGCCCTCTTATCTATTGATGTTACCAAGGTTCCAACTGAGGTGATGGTTGGGGGGATGGGAAATGAAAACTGTTGGTAGTTGACAAAAAAAGTAATGTGATCAGTCAATATGACTAGAACCTGTGCCCTATTCCTGATACCAGGGGTGTTGTGATCTTCCTGCACTCAGTGCCCTATCCCTGATACCAGTCTGAGACAGCTCCCTCCCTGCATTACTAGTGAGAGGCTGGCTTCACAGACAGGGGGGAGCTGCCTGACCCTCACTCCTGACTTCCCCCATGTCCCAGCTAGTGAATGGTGTGTGGGTGAGGGGGGGGGGGGGAGGATGGTGAAGTCTGAGACAGCTCCCTCCCTGCATTACTAGTGAGAGGCTGGCTTCACAGACAGGGGGGAGCTGCCTGACCCTCACTCCTGACTTCCCCCATGTCCCAGCTAGTGAATGGTATGTGGGTGAGGGGGGGGGGGGGAGGATGGTGAAGTCTGAGACAGCTCCCTCCCTGCATTACTAGTGAGAGGCTGGCTTCACAGACAGGGGGGAGCTTCCTGACCCTCACTCCTCCCCTCCCCCATGCCCCAGCCAGTGAATGGTGTGTGGGTGAGGGGGGGGGGAAGATGGTGAGGCTGAAACAGCTCCTTCCCTGCATTACTAGTGAGAGGCTGGCTTCACAGACAGGGTGGAGCTGCCTGACCCTCACTCCTCCGGGGTATTGTGATCTTCCTGCACACAGTGCCCTATCCCTGATACCAGGGGTGTTGTGATCTTCCTGCATGCAGTGCCCTATCCCTATTAATACCAGGAGTGTTGTGATCTTCCTGCATGCAGTGCCCTATCCCTGATATCGGGATGTGTGCAAGAAGATCACAACACCCCTGGTATCAGGAATAGGGCACTGTGTGCAGGAAGATCACAACACCCCTGGTATTAGGGATAGGGCACTGTGTGCAGGAAGATCACAACACTCCTGGTATTAATAGGGATAGGGCACTGTGTACATGAAGATTACAACACCCCTGGTGCCAGGGTTAGGGCACTGTGTGCAAGAAGATCACAACACTCCTGGTATTAATAGGGATAGGGCACTGTGTGCAGGAAGATCACAACACCCCTGATGTCAGGGTTAGGGCACTGTGTGCAGGAAGATCACAACACTCCTGGTATTAATAGGGATAGGGCACTGTGTACATGAAGATCACAACACCCCTGGTGCCAGGGTTAGGGCACTGTGTGCAAGAAGATCACAACACTCCTGGTATTAATAGGGATAGGGCACTGTGTGCAGGAAGATCACAACACCCCTGATGTCAGGGTTAGGGCACTGTGTGCAGGAAGATCACAACACTCCTGGTATGAATAGGGATAGGGCACTGTGTGCAGGAAGATCACAACACTCCTGGTATTAATAGGGATAGGGCACTGTGTGCAGGAAGATCACAATACCCCTGGTATCAGGGTTAGGGCACAAGTTCTAGTCACATTGACTGATCACATTACTTGTTTTGTCAAGCTACCAACTGTTTCCATTTCCCATCCCCCATATACTGTCAGTGGGAAACTTGGTAACATGAATAAATAAGAGGGCAGCCAATAGGAATACATATTCATTCCTAAACTGACCTTAACTGACCTGAAAAGTGTCAAATTGTATCATTTTCAGTTAGTGCGCACTAACTCCCAGTTAGTGCGCACTAATCGGAAAAAACGATTTTTAACGATTTTTTAACTAAAAAATCGTGCCTAACACGATTTTCTTGCCCTGCCACACGATTTCTATCGTTAAGACGATATGGAAAACGATTCACATCCCTAGGGTATACGCGGCCTCGAGGAGGAGTGGTACCTGGCAAAAAATCAATGGGACAGTCAAACAGCTGATGTTGCGGAAGGAGCTCTGCCATTTCTTTAGAAAACACATCCTCAAAGTCCTGGTATGGCTCGGGTAACAGATGGGAGGAGCAGATGTGCAAGGGTTTGGGCGGATGCGGAAGATGTAAGCAATGTTCAAAGCAGGCTGGACCCCAACGAACAAGTTGAAAGTCGTCCCATTCTATTATGGGCGAATGCTGCCGGAGCCAGGGTAGTCCCGAAACCAAAGGGTGCACAGCTCGCTCCAAGACAAGCAGGGAGATCTCCTCAGAGTGAAACAATCTGGTTTGTAATGTTACAGGGGCCATGGAGCAGGTAATGACCCCAGGGAGTAGAGTACCTCGGATTAAGGAAATCCGCAGCGGCGGGACATTTGGTACAGTTGGAAGGGCCAGCTGAGTCACCAGATCGGCCACAATAAAATTCCCTTCAGCACCGGAATCTATGAAGGCACGGACCTAGATTTCCCCTCCAGGGTACTTCAGTGTTACAGGCAATGTGCACAGAGGAGCTGATCCAGTAGCGCCTAGGTGTAGCTCCTCAGTGTAGCCTAGGCAGGAGCGTTTCCTGGACGTTCCGGGCAAGTAGAGAGAAAATGCCCCTTGCCTCCACAATAGAGGCAGAGACCTAGCGTGCGACGTCTCCTCTTTTCTTCTGGGGTTAATGGAGACCTACCCACTTGCATGGGTTCCCCACCAGGCACAGTCATAGGAGGAGCCCTGGAGACCAGGGTTCTGGAAGAGGTAGACGGCTGTGGAGGTGGCCTACGGCCCGAGCGGGTCTCCTTGTCTCGCTGTTGAAAGCGGCGATCCACCCTACCCGCTACGTCGATCAGATCATTTAAGTCCCCTGGAAGGTCCCGTCCTGCCAGCTCATCCCTGATACGGCCGGCTAGCCCTTCAAGAAAGATCCCCTTCAGACAATCATCTTGCTAACTGACCTCCATGGCTAGCGTATGAAATTCGATGATGTAATCAGCCACCGGGTGTGTTCCTTGCCTGAGGTGCAAGAGTTCCGAGGCTGCGGTGGTTTGGCGTGCAGGGTCATCAAAGGCAAGCAGAAAGTTAAGAAGGAAGTCCTCCAGGTTCTGTAGCATGGCATCCTGGCGTTCCCACATAGGTGAAGCCCAGTCAAGGGCCTTGCCATCCAGCAGTAAGAAAATGAACGCCACTTTGACTGCGACCGAAGGAAACTGTGCAGGCAGGAGTGTAAAGCGTACTTGGCACTGATTTTAAAAACCCTCGGCAGGACTTGCTGTCCCCGGCATACCGGGTGGGTGTGGGTAACTGCGTTACTGAGGCAGTAGAGGAAGCAGGTGCTGGAGGCGACACCCGAGCTGAACCCTCTAGGCGGGAGACCAACTGTTCCACGGTGGCAGTGAGAGTGTCAATACAGTGTAGTTGATACTGAAGACGACAGGCCACCTCTTCGGATTCCAAGTCCACCGCTGGTGAGGGACGCTGGGGGGCAATCTCCAGACGACCGGCCAGGTCCTGCATCGACCCTATCAACAGATCAATGTCCTGTTGCTGTTGCTGCATCTGATGGTGCATTAGCTGTGCCATCTCCGGAAGGACCGGGGACATGGCCTTGCAAACTGTTGCAGTCTGATACTGCAGGCGAAGTAGTGGACCCTTGGACCGGCCTACCTCGAGTGATAGGGTAGGCCAGGAGGCGGAGCCAGAGGCTCGAGGTGTTCACCCGGGAACCGGGAACCAGGAACCCCCCAGGAGGAGCCCGTAGGGTTCTGGCTCCTTGGGACTTGGGCAATAGAGAGAGTCCAGTGACAGAGGTGAGAGCAAGGAAGTCCAAAAGTACTTGGTAGGCAGGAGACCGGATACTGAGGCAGGCAGAGGATAGTAACAGAGTCACTGTGGCCAGCGGGAACAGGAGCAGGCGTAGCCTGAAACAAAGTCTGTAACGAGCAGGAGCTGGGGCACGCTGTAACCTGGAACGGGTTCTGTAGCAAGCAGGAACTGGAGCAAGCTGAAGACTGAAGCAGGACCAGAGACAAGCCGAGATCAGTGGCAGGCAGCAGGCTGGGCAAACAGGAACAGGCCAAGATCAGGGCAGGCGGCAGACAAGGCGTAGTCAGGAACAAACCAGGGTCAGAGGCAGGCAGCGGGCAAAGCGTAGTCAAGGCAATCCAAGGTCAGCGACAGGAACTTAGTGAAGACGATGCGCAACTCAGAACTACAAGGCAGTAGTGAACCTTGTTGCAAGGCGATGAGACGGCGTCCGTGCGCCGGTTATATCGCCCTGGGTGCGTGACGTCATCATCGCAGGCGGGGCTCGACTTCCAGGTGCTGGACGCACAAAGTGAGCGCACTCGCGCGCGCGCGCGAGGCCGCAGTGAAACAGGCAGGAAATGGCAGACGCCACGTGGAGCCATCGGCGTCTTGGGATCCTGCCGCGAAGGTAGGCACTGGTCAGGCACAAGGGAGAGGAAGCGGTGCAGACCGCAACACATATGTTCGGTCTCCGCCCAGACACGCCCCCGACACGCCCCTTTTGTATTTGCGTAATGTTGCTCGCGCAGCTCCACTTACATGCACAAATACCGCTATACAAAATTCGGATTGTGCGCGCCACTCCCATTTACGCGCATAAGTGCCCGTTTTTGCGCGCGTACAGCTTTGAAAATCTACCCGATAGTTTATTGAAATGAATTGTTACCGCATTATGATGGCACATGATTAGTTGTAATCTATACCACTCACTTTTTTCATTATTGTGCCTTGCTGTAAACCGTTGTGACGGTTATCTAACTTAACGACGCTGTAGAAGAGCTTTTAAATAAATAAAGCCAGTCTGCCCAGCAAGTTTCGCACTTTTTTTTCTCATTTATTTATTTATTTATTTATTTATTTATTTAACAGTTTTTTATACTGACCTTCATAGTAAATAACCATATCGGATCGGTTTACATTTAACAAGGGTATAACTGGAGTAAACAATTCAAGTAAACAAAGATAAACAATAGGTACGAATAAGTCAAAGTTACAATCAACAGGGAAAGAGAAACTTGGAAGCTTGCAACAAGCTGGAAAGAAGATAAGGCAGGAAAAATATAAAGTGTAACCATAGAGCATACAGGTTAAAAGCTTAATAGGTGCTTTAACCTGGAGGAATCAGAGTCCATTCGTGAGTATAAATGCCAGATCGGGTAAGAGTGAAGGACATCTAGTGATTGTCTGGTGGATCGGCGAAGGCTTGGTGAAAGAGCCAGGTTTTAAGTCTTTTTCTAAAAGTTAAAAGGCAAGGCTCCAGTCTGAGATTTGATGGGATGCTATTCCAGATAGATGGGCCAGCTATCGAAAAAGCTCTGTCTTTGGTTGTAGAGAGGAGTGAGGCTTTAGTGGGGGGAAATTTCAGAGTGCCTTTGAGAATATCCCTAGTTGGTCTGTTACTCTTGGCTCTTAGTAACCTTTTGGTTCTATTTCCCTTCCACCCCCACCATTAATGTAGAGAGCAGTGTTAGAACTACATCTAAGTGAAATATCTAGCTTAATTAGTTAGGGGTAGTAACCGCCGCAATAAGCAAGCTACACCCATGCTTATTTGTTTACCCAGACTATATAATTCAGTCCTTGTTGGTTATTGTCTGTATATAGATCCACTTTTCTTCATTCCCCCTGCCGTTGAAGCAGAGAGTTATGCTGGATATGCATTGAAAGTGAAGTATCAGACTTTCTCTCCTGCCGTTGAAGCAGAGAGCTATGCTGGATATGCATGAGGTTTCAGACTTTCTCCCCTGCCATTGAAGCAGAGAGCTATGCTGGATATGCGTGAAGTATTAGTCTTTCTCCCCTGCCGTTGAAGCAGAGAGCTATGCTGGATATGCATTGAAAGTGAAATATCAGGCTTATTTGGTTTGAGGTAGTAACCGCCGTAACAAGCAAGCTACTCCCTGCTTTTTTGTGAATGCAAATCCTTTTTTCCACATTTCCTCTTGCCGTTGAAGCTTAGAGCAATGTTGGAGTCGCATTAACCGTGTGTATGTTTATTGAATAAGGGTATTATCTCCAAGTAGTAGCCATCATTCCCGCGAGCCACCCACTCTTCATTCACGTCCTCTAGACTTTATGGATCCACAGTGTTTATCCCATGCCCCTTTGAAGTCCTTCACAGTTCTGGTCTTCACCACTTCCTCCGGAAGGACATTCCAGGCATCCACCACCCTCTCCGTGAAGAAATACTTCCTGACATTGGTTCTGAGTCTTCCTCCCTGGAGCTTCAAATCGTGACCCCTGGTTCTGTTGATTTTTTTCTGACGGAAAAGGTTTGTCGTTGTCTTTGGATCATTAAAACCTTTCATGTATCTGAAAGTCTGTATCATATCACCTCTGCTCCTCCTTTCCTCCAGGGTGTATATATTTAGATTCTTCAATCTCTCCTCATAAGTCATTCGATGAAGACCCTCCACATTTTTGGTCACCCTTCTCTGGACCGCCTCCATCTTGTCTCTGTCTCTTTGGAGATACGGTCTCCAGAACTGAACACAGTACTCCAGGTGAGGCCTCACCAAGGACCTGTACAAGGGGATAATCACGTCCCTTTTCTAACTTGATATTCCTCTCTCTATGCAGCCCAGAATTCTTCTGGCTTAAGCTATCACCTTGTCACATTGTTTTGCCGATTTCAGATCATTAGACACTGTCACCCCAAGGTCTCTCTCCTGCTCCGTGCACATCAGCCTCCCCCCCGCCCCCCCCCCATCGAATACAGTTCATTTGGATTTCCACTCCCCATATGCATGACTCTGCACTTCTTGGCATTGAATCTCAGCTGCCATATCTTCGACCACTCTTCCAACTTCCTTAAATCCCGTCTCATTCTCTCCACTCCTTATGGCGTGTCTACTCTGTTGCAGATCTTAGTGTCATCTGCAAAAAGACAAACCTTACCTTCTATCCCGTCCGCAATGTCGCTCACAAAGATATTGAACAGGACCGGTCCCAACACCAATCTTGTGGTACACCGCTTAAAACCGCTCTCTCTTCAGAGAGAGTTCCATTTACCATCACACATTGTCTTCTATCCGTCAGCCAGTTTGCAATCCAGGCCACCACCTCGGCATTCACTCCTAAGCTTCTCATTTTATTCACCAGCCTCCTGTGTGGGACCGTATCAAAAGCTTTGCTGAAATCCACGTAGAGGACATCGAGTGCTCTTCCTTGATCCAATTCCTTGGTTACCCAGTCAAAAAAGTCAATCAGATTTGTCTGATAGGATCTTCCCCTGGTGAATTCATGCTGCCTCTGGTCCAGCAATTCTGCCGACTGTATAGTTCACTATTCTCTCTTTCAACAGTGACTCCATTACTTTTCCCACCACCGAAGTAAGGCTAACTGGTCTGTAGTTACCAGACCTCTTCTTTGTTCCCACTCTTGTGAAGCGGGACCACCACCGCTCTTCTCCAATCACTCGGCACCACTCCCGTTTCTAGGGATCTATTGAACAGGTCACACAGCGGACCCGCCAGCACATCTCTGAGCTCCCTCAGTATCCTGGGATGAACTTCATCAGACCCCATGGCTTTGTCCACTTTCAGTTTCCCCAGCTCTTCCCATACATTCTCTACTGTAAATGGAGTTACATCTATTCCACTCCCCTCCAGTTTCTTGTTAATTAGCGATGGTCCTTCTCCAGGGTACTCTTTAGTCTTCTTTGGGCTGTGGTGGGATGAGCTCCACCATGGTGATGCAGGCCTCCTGCTATCTTCGGGCCGTATGGCCCACCGATCTTCCTCTTGGTGGCTGGGGTGAGAATGGAAGCAGTGCACAGGCGTGCACGCATGCATGCCCATACCCAGAAGTCCTTCTGCCAGCGCTCTCTTCAGCCGCCGGCTGGTTAGATTTTGCCAGCGGCTCGCAGGCTCTCCTGCTGCCACCGACTCACTGCCTCCCCGGGTGTGCCATTCCATGTAAATGCACGGTACCGGTATGCACATGTGGTTGCGCCGGGCCTGACTAGCAGCATTTATGATAAAGCATGGTATTAAATATCCGCTAGTTAATTTCTCTTAAAATCATGATAGAAACTAAAGTGATGAATAAGGAATGCAATAAGGAGAGAAGGGGATCTCTCTCTGATTCTTATTTTGAGATCTCATTGTTTCTGACATCAAGATTTTGCACCTTTTCAACGTTCATTAGCCTGGTAAAGGTTTCAGTTTTACCCAGTGCCTACCAGTGATTGAACTTTTCCATATTGTTGACTTCCACAAAAATTTGAAAAAACTAACCAAAACACCAAATGTTGAATAGTTGCCGATATGCCAACATAGGGATGTGCAGAAGGAACAAATTCATTTCGATTCATATTTGTTTCACCAGGACCCAAATTCGTTGCATTCATTTCATAGGGGGAAAAACCAATTTGTTTGATTCATTTTATTCGTTTTCCATTTTTCCATTAAAGTCAATGAAGTATTTGCAGACTATTTTTGGCTGCAGAATTGGGGTTTTCTTATCAATTCTGATGAAACTTCTGGGGAGCAATCATCAGATCAAGAAAAGAACTCCAAGGTACTTAGATTGTGGCAATGTGTCACCAAAGTGGCATGAATAGCCTAAGGCACTGTAAAGGGGCAAAGGGGTACCAGGAGTGGCAAGAGTGCTTTAACAGAGGTGCAAAGCCACAGCGAGTGTCAAAAACATACCACAGCTTCAAAAGAGAGCACCAATAACAGTTGCATGAACCCTCGAAGGCAGCACGACAGGCAAAGTGGCAAGCAAGTGGCATCAACATTCTACAGCACAATGAAGGGGGAACATAGCAAGCAGAATGGGTATAAGAAAAAAACACAAGGTGCCGATAAAGGGAGAAAGCAGCAGAAAGACTAGCATCAACACACTGATGAACCATGATAGTGACAAGAACACCACAAGGAGTAGAATCATCTGCTGTATGGCAGCAAGGCAAAGTGGCAGAAAGTTGATAAGTGCAAGACAGGATGGCAGAGCTGAGATAGTCAGGTCACTGTGGTTTTGATAGGGGCAACATAGGCTGGCAGACCGGAGGTAGTCAGGTCGCTGTGGTGTTGATAAGGGAAAGACAAGGAGGCAAAACAAGATGAGGTTCAGCATGCGGCGCAACTGTTTACCGGGGCGTACTGTCCACCCAACCCGTCTTGAAACACGGACCAAGGAGTCTAACACATGTGCTAGGACCTGAAACATGATGAACTATGCCTGGGTGGGGTGGAGCGTTGCTGCTGTGCACAGGACCGGTACAAGGGTATTAAGCACCCTGGGAAAACCTTACAGCCTAGAGCCCTACCCCCACCTCCCCATACACAATTTTAAATTATGCATTTAACACATATTTTACATGAAAAGTGACATTCTGAGGTAAAATTAATATATACGTTATTGTGATAATTTCATGCACTGTTGTGATGCCAACCAGAAAACTTTGCATCTTGGAATTCATATGGCATTATACCAATTGTGATATATTTCGGCTTGGTCCTCCCGAATCAACACAGTACTATCTGCCAATACTCAAAGAATAACAACCCTACCTATGAAAAACAATACCACAAATATTACACCAGAATCTTAGTCTTCTTTTTCCTCACTTGGATTTAGAAGATTAAAGTCCTACAACCTTCAAACGAAGAACTCTGGCACTTACTGAGGAAAGCATCTTTTTGCTCTAATCCAAATTCCTTTTGGATTATGCTTCTTCTATTATTTTTGACCTTTATCTTCCTTCCAGCTCTTAAGCTTCCCAAGTTTTTACTCCTTGTTAAATGTAACTTTATCTTACTCTCTTCTCTTGTTAATTACTTTTATTTATTGCTTCTGTTATACCCTTGTTTTATGTAAACCGATCCGATATGGTTTAATTTACTATGAAGGTCGGTATAAAAAAACTGTTAAATAAATAAATAAATAAATCTAAAATATCAATACACCTCCTATCAGAAAAACAGAACAGGCCAAGCTAAAGCT
Organism: Rhinatrema bivittatum; assembly: GCF_901001135.1. NCBI lineage: Eukaryota > Metazoa > Chordata > Amphibia > Gymnophiona > Rhinatrematidae > Rhinatrema > Rhinatrema bivittatum. Next base: position 368,489,485 of record NC_042620.1, on the reverse strand, counting down.
ACTGCAGATCCCTACAGAGAAACCACATATTAAAAGAATGCTTCATCTCAGTCTTTGCATGCAGAACACAAACCCTCACCAAATACAGAATAAAGCCACATAAAGTATAAATAGAAATGTGCAGACAACAACTGAACTGTAAAACGCATCACGCCAGACTCTATACAGTGCAACAATGGAAAAACAAAAATTTCACCATTCCTCATGAAACAATCAATAAAATCAAGATATATAAACCATTAATCATAATAGTAAAATCATACTAGTAAAATAATTTCAAAACAGCTAATGAATAGAATATCCAATAATTAAAGATTCATGCAATTTGAAAGCTTTATCAAACACCAATACAATATTTCAAACAACAGACACATCACATACTACCCAATAATTAAAATGGTAGTCAATCAAGAAAAATGAACTTAAAAAGCCACCTTTACTTACCCTCTCCAGCAGTTCTCCTACTCCTTTACCTTGCAGGACACACCAGAAGCAGTAGTAGCCACTAGCTGCTGAAGCTGTCCTCATGGTCCTCTTCCTTAGGGACCGTAACCAGTCTCTTCTGTCTCTCGCACACACACACCAGTCACACCCTCAGGACCAGTTTCTGTCTCTCGCACACCAATCATCTCCCCAACCACTCTGTCTCTCTCTCTCACACACACACACACACACACCAGTCATCTCCCTGATCAGTCTCTCTCACACATACACATGTCACTTCTCTGGCCAGTCTCTCTCAATCACACAATGCTCTCGCTCTCTCTTACATACAAGCTCTCAATCACACACATTTCTATCTCACTTACAAACAGGCTCAATCACACACATGCCCTCTCTCACAGCCACAAGCCAGTCAAAAACATGCTCTATCTTTCTCTCGCACACACACATTGACACACTGATGCAACCTTCGTGGCCCGACGGCTTCACTCCGCCTACCTTTTTCTGCGACTCCTCCTGCTCCTTGTGGACGTTTGGCTGCCATGGCGTCTGCCCGCCATCCTCTCGGGCATCCCTGAACCGGCTTGGGTACTACCTCCCACCATGCTCCTCAGGTACCTTAGGGTGCGCGCGCCGTGCTGCCTTCATTCTTATTTCCTCTATGGCACGAACCTCCCCTGTGATGACGTCACGCTGCCTGGATATTTAAGCCTGTTGTTTATTGCTAGCCTTTGAGTTAGCAAGGGATTTTCTATGGATGGGATTCGCTCTCCGACCCAGCTACTCTGCCTCCAACTTCTATTTGGACTGGATGTCTGCTTTCTGCCCTTCAGGATCTACACATTTTCATTTCCAAATTTTTTATTCCTGATGAAAATCAGATTAAGATAAATAAATAAATATATATATTTTTGTAAAAGTAACCCAGAAACACCCAAACAGATGGGAGGCTGCCCTTTTTTTTGGGGGGAGTCATTTTAATATTGTGATTCTACTTGGTTTTTTTTAAGTAGTGAAAAGGCATTTACTGGATCCTATTTACATTTTATTTTTACTTATTAAAGTCAGACATGTTTCAGATAAAAAAAAAAAAAAGTACCCAGGGCATCTCCAACCATTTACTTTCATGGTTTTGAAATGGTGACCCTTTTGGCCCAGGATTTTATTTCCTGCAGATTCTAGAAGGAAAAGAAATCTGTCCCTTCCCCTCCTGAACGAATCGATTAACGGCACAATTACACCAGGCGTCGCGTGCCGGGTGTGCTCCCCTTCATGCTAACCTTTGTGCTCCTTCTAATATAATTATGTTTATGTTAATAATTTAACTTTTATTAATGTTATTTAGCTTTTTGCTTTGTTTAAAATTATTTCATTATTGATGTTTAAATGTATTAGACTAAGGAATTTTACTTCCTGCTCATTCTGTTTCATTGTAAACCGGTTTGATATGCATTTTATGCAGGAAAATCGGTATAAAAAAACTTAAAATAAATAAATAAATAAATAAAAAAAATTGTGCATGCAGCACTGGGATTTTTTCTTCCCTAAGAGCAAACATTTCTCATGACAGATTTTACCCAAATTGTCACCTGCATAATTTTTTTCCCTTCTGGACATCAGATCTTTGAACCTAACCTGCAGGATTTTTTTCCACTTGTTTTGCCTCCATGTCATCTGGTCACAATCATTTTAATACAAAACTGAAAAACAAACTCCTATGAGGCCACTGTTCAGAAGGCCATTTAGTGGAAAGTTATCTGGCTGAAGTTAGAAGGATAACTTGCCCAGTATATTCTGTGGGCTATATGTAGCCGGATAACTAAAAAAACCTAATAGCTATGTTTGAACAAAGCTGGGTAGGTATTTTAGTTTTCCTGCCTTGTGTGGCCAGATAACTTGCTAAGGAGTGCTGTCATAACAAAACAAAACAAAAGAACTAAGGCCTTCTTCCTGCACAAGTCATCATAGAAAGGCTCTGTCTGACTGTGTTCTCCTCACCCTCCACAAACCTGTTTTAATCCTGCAGAAATCACCGGCATTATACCTGAGCCCCTGCCCCGTTATTTGATAAATCAAAAGATCAACCTGCTCCCCCCCATTCCCTTCCCTCCTACCCACCCACAAGGATAAGTGGCACGTGGTCCTCCCTTTCCCCTGACCCTCCCCATTCCCCCTGAAAGCTTATATTTACCTGCCAGGAGCGAGGGACCCACTGGCCCTCTCCTGGCACCTCTGGAGCTGCTCTGATAGAGGCAGCGCTGGAGACTTAAGCTTGAACATTTGAGGTTGGAGATCCAGAGGTTATGAGTAGCTCTGGGTCCCTTTTGGATGTGAGTTTTAATATGGGTATACTGTGAAGTGCATTTTGATCTGCACCCCATGCCTGCAGATTGTGAGGATAGGTACCATAGAGGAAACGGTTGGGGTTTAGCCTGACCCTAAATGTAGAGGAGAGTGTTTGATATATAAAGAATCGGGTAAATAAATAGTGGGATACTGTGACCAATACTGTGGGGAATGTACCTTTTATGTTCTAGACTAAGTATATGGGACAATGTTAATGAATGTCTTCTGAAATCTAAGAGACTACCTCTGTATACCTCCTAACCAACAACTGTTAGAAGTATGAGATGATTCTGACTGTTCAACCCATGAATTCTGATGTATTCAGCTATTTCACTCGAAATTTCTTTGCATCCATCCTTGCTGGGTGGGTTATCCAGAAATAAAGTTAATGATTTGAACCGGAACCATGTGCTATTTAAGCCAGTACTTTTGAGATTGCAGTGACTCAGAATTCATGGTGGAGAGTTGACTGAGGACCTCCATATCCAATTGGGAAAAGAGGATTGGAATTTTTCCACTCTGGCTGATCTTGTGTAGGTCCACATCACCCTCTTCATGACCAAATAAAGAATCCAGCAAATGAATTTGGAAAGAAGGACTTTTATCTGATGGGAACCCCTTCCCATCATTTGGTATATGCCAAGCAGGGGTACATGAGTTCCATGATAGGAGTCATCACTAGGGAAAAGGAGTTATTGCAGGCAAAACATTGGAATCCTCAGTTCAGTGTGTGGCAAAGGTAAAAAAAAAAGCACATAAAATGTTAGGGATGATTTGGAAAAGAATGGAGAATATCCTGACTGCATTGATCCATGCTGTCACCACACCTTGAGTAGCATGTACAATTCTGGTTGCTCCATGTCTAGAAAGATCTAGTGGAACTAGAAAATGTACAGGGAAGAGCCACAAAACTGATAAAGGAGATGGAGTGGCTTCATGATGATGAAAGGTTATACAGGTTAAGGCTTTTCAGCTTGGAGAAGAGGTGGGTGGAATGGGTAAATAGGAAATGGTTATTTGCCCTTTTAAATAGTACTAACATTAGGGACACTCCAAGCTAAAAGGCAGCAGATATAAAACAAATCGGAGAAAATATTTTTTCACTGAACACAATCAAGCTGTGGAAGTTTTTGCCAGAGGATATGGTCAATGAATCTAGCACAGTGTTTCCTAACCTGTTCATGGCCAAGACACACTTGCATTAATCAAGATGTGTGGCACACCAGCCTGCACAGAGCAGGCAGAATGGGCATGGAGAGGACTCAAATGATCAAAAGAAAAGCTATCAAAGCACCAAATGCCTCACCAGTCTTTCTTATAAATTATAAAACAAAGGGAGAGAGAGGGGTGAAGACACTCATGGACTAGCATGTGTGCAGCCAGCTCAGTTAATTGCCTTGGCTACCGCAGCTAACACTCAGCGGGTCACATCCAGTGCTCAGTGCATGTCTTCTCATCGACTTATGCCACCTGAGGATAAGACAGAGGCTGGAAGGACTCATAGATGAGCAGGCCCTAGCTATTCATGCTCTGCATGCTGCCCATTAATCCCTAGCTGAGGTTAGGAAGAAGAAGCATGCACGATTACATAGGTTCTCGGAAAGGAGTACCTACAAGTTTAGGAGCCTGTGCTGTCATCTTCGGTTGCTGCGAGGTGCTGAGAGTGGAGCCCCAAGGGCTGGCCTGGATCTGAGCACTAGGCAGTGGGGATTTTTCTGTGGCACTGCTGATCAGGTCCAAAGGCACACTGGCTGGGAAACACTGATCAGTGTTTCCCATTATCAGTGTTCTCTATGTGAAACTGGGTATTATGGACCGGGAGGCATTGCTGGGTTTAAAAGATGTTTGGCAATTTCCTGGAGGAGGTGTGCATAAATGATTTGGGAAAGCCACTGCTTTATCCCTAGGAGTAAGCAATAAGGAATAGATCTACTTTTTAGATTTTGCTGGATACTTGTGACCTGGAATGGCCACTATTGGAAACAAGATGCTCGGCTTGATGGATCTTTGGTCTGATAGCCTGGCACATCTTATTTTCTTGTCCTTTTTTTTTTTTTTTTTTTTTAAATAAAATCTAAGCATTGTATGGCTGTCAGTTTTTCCCCTTTTCTTTTTAAACACAAGCTCTACAATCAATAAATATGAATAATTTAAATTCACTATCTCTCTGTCAGTATAGTAATACTTTTATGAATGATATAGTACCATACTAATTCAATTTGTCAGACACTGCCATGGTCTAAATGACATTTTGTTGAAGTTGTAAACTGAATTTACCAGAGACTCTTGCATTATGCTCTTTCAATCCAATTGACTTTGTATCTAAAAAGCGTTAAATTTCCTTAAATGACTTTTATTTTTGTTTGTTTATCACAGCATAAATAACAAGCAAGTTTAGGGAAACATTGGATTTAAGTTTCTAGAGAGAGGCCTTGGGTCACTTTCTGATGCATTTTCATGCCTCCATTCCTGGTTTCAAACCCATGGAGCTAGAGTGAAAATATTATGATGCACTGCAAAGTACATCTGAACTCCGAGAGTGACGGAAAGTCTCCAGTGGATCAAACACAGCCCCAGTATTAAAAAGTTGTTTCTAAACTGTGAATGAGATGTGACACTCATCTCTGTGTAAGGACTCCTCCTTCAATATTCTCCCAGTGCAGATAGAAAGCATTATATAAGAGAGAGACTGGTGGCACAAGGTGACATACTCACCCTATATAACCTCCCCTCTGCAGTCTGGCCCTGCTGCAGCCCCATTCGATCCAAAGTGACCCCTGCTTAAAACAGAGTGAAGACCACTGATATAAGGGAACACACATAATTGGAAAGGATGCCATGATGTGGTTAAGGGATTCAGAACATGTGATCCCAGGGTCCTCATCAGGGCTCTGAAGCCACGTTATACGACGGAACCCAGATGATAGGATTCAGCTCAACTTAGGTAGGACCAGTACGTAGAGAAGGCAGAATTGTCTGACAGCATATGGGAATGTGTATGCTTTAAGACAAAATGATTGACAGCATATGAAACTGTGTGTGATAGAATGTAAAGCCTCAGAGCAGAACTCGGAGACTACCTCTTGTTTTGTTCTTGTTATGCTACAGGGACCTATCTGTGTGACAGAATTTGAGAGCCTGTGTGTGCTGCATGACAGAATGAATGTCAGAGTGGGGATTCAAAATTGTCATTCTTGTTTTCAAAATCCTTCATGGGCTTGCTTTTGCTGACCTAGTTTCTAATTATCATCCTCCCTGTTCTCTCCGTTCTTCTGACTCCTGTGTTTTCTTTCTTCCTAATCATCACATCGTTGGGCCTGGTACACCACTGAATCATCAAGCACACTAATCAATAGCACAAAATCATTCTGGTTTTCAATCCACCTCCCTTCTCGTGACCCTTATGTACAGGTTGCCCTTCCCTGTTATGACTTATCCCATTATCAGTGTTCTCTATGTGAAACTGGGTATAATGGATTGGGAGACATTGGCTGGCCAACCTTGTGATCAGATATGGGACTCTTAAGATGCTGCCATCAGGTGATGTTTCTCATTGTGATTGTTTTGCATAGACCAGCGCTAGGCAGCTCTGATCCTGGAGTGTCACAGACAGGTCTGGTTTTCAGGATATCCACAATGAATATGTATGAAGTATATTTGCATACAACGGAGACAGTGCATGCAAATATACCTCAATCACATTCACTCTGCATAACCTGAAAACCAGATCTGATTGTGGCATCCTAGGACATGTGTTGCCTAGTCCTGGATTAGACCCTCATCAGTGTGAAAAGGAAAAGTTATAAAAGAAGTGTATGTCGAGATATGATAACATTACATAATGGCATCTGATGCCCTGAGCACCTCTGTTTCTAAACAAATGATATATGATTGCACCTATAGGACACAGAAAATATACTGTGGCCTACTGTAAGAAACTAAGAACACCCAAATTATCATTACAATTTTCATGAACAGATATACAGTATGTAGCCACTGTCCTGCTGGTTAGGGTTCAGGTTCAAACTGGGGAGTACAGGGGCCATGCTCTGATCCATGCTTCCAGATTCTTTTTCTGATGGAGTGGGGGAAAGGTAAAACCTTTCAAGGTCCTTAGGCTGCTTGTAGAAGTTTTCTGCTTCACCCAGTGTGCTGCGGCGATCAAAAGAGCAAACAGAATGTTAGGAATTATTAGGAAGGGAATGGTAAATAAAACGGTGGATGTCATAATGCCGATGTATCGCTCCATGGTGAGACAGCACCTTCAATACTGTGTGCAGTTCTGGTCACCTCATCTCAAAAAAAGATATAGTTGCACTGGAGAAAGTGCAGAGAATAGAAGGACCAGGGGCACTCCATGAAGTTAGCAAGTAGCTCATTTAAAACAAATTGAAGAAAATTATTTTTCATTCAGCGCATCTGGAATTCATTGCTGGAGGATGTGGTTACAGCAGTTAGTGTAACTGGGTTTAGTAAAGGTTTGAATAAGTTCCAAGAGGAAAAATCCAGAAACTGCTATTAATTAATAAGCAATAGTAGCTTATGATTATTTAATGTTTGAGTACTTGCCAGGTACCTGTGACTTGGATTGGCCACTGCTGGAGACAGAATACTGGGCTTGATGGACCCTTGGTCTGACCGAGTATGGCAAGTCTTATGTTCTATGTTCCTATGAAACACACTGCACAAGTCAACTATTGTTACAAAAAAAAATCCCTTTAATTGAATAATTGAATGTAGTTGAAAAATTACAAAGGGTATACTCGGGAATAGTGTGTGTAAATACAAAAAATGAAGGCTCAGAGGAAAATCAAAGATAATAACATAGTAACAACAGAAGAAAAAGACCAAATGGTCCATCCAGTCTGCCCAGCAAGTTTCTTAAGGGAGTAACTGCCTCTCCGTGCAGGTTACACCCAGACCTTATGTTAAGGATTGTAGTAATTATAATAAAAAAAACAAGCAACTGTCAGACCCATAACAAAATATAGTCACTAGCAAATCTGTACTCCTTGGCAGCAGGCGTTCTTCAAAAGGGACCCTTTCTGGGCACCTAACCAGCAGTACCTTCAAACTGGACACAGACTGGACACAGACTCCTGCTCAGCTGGAAATGGGAACTCCTGACGTGCTTCAGAAGCTCCTGGGCTGAGGCTTTCCTGTAAGCAGCAACTCCTTGCAGGACCTTCTTTCTCCTTGCAAGGTAGTCTTCCCTCTGACCCTCCACAAAGAAAATCCTCATTGTCCAAAACACTGAAGAAATTTACCTCAGACAGATGAGGATTAGGGGATAGACTCCCCTCTTCTTTGAGACTGCTTCTCTGTTCTCTTGGAATATCTTGAGGACCTCAAGACAAATCTCCCTGATCCTGAGGGCCTGGAAACCCCACTCCTGGGTCCACCAGCTGACATCTCAGGACAGAAGACAGAAAGGAAGAAAGGAACTGAGCGCCATGCCAAGTGGGCTCATAAGTTTTATTGAACTCAGCAGAAAGGCCTTTCCCACTGGAGAGTGTCAGACATGGCACTACATTCCTACTTCCCACATCCTCATCTAGCAGTGTACATGGAGACTCTGAAGTCAAGAGTAAGGAACACTTTGGTGACCTGCATATAGAAGAGGAAGAGTGACTTAGCAGAGTTCTTCCTGGGCATCCCAGTCAAGGAAAAGCTGCAGGAAAAAGAGCCAAGGCAGTCAGGTTCTGGATACTACTACTCTGGAATACAATCATTAGTTCTGGGAAGCAACTGGGGCGTCCTCTGTCCTGACCACTGGGAGGGAGTGTTACTTGATGAGTGGGTTTAGTGGTGGCTGTAAAAGGGCCTGGCAGGGACTTTGGCCTGGGAAGAGAGCTGTGAGCAATGGCTTTCGCCAGGAGGCTTAGTAAGTTTCAATGATTTTTTTGTTTCAAATGCTTACTGCGAAGTGTGTATTTATATGGCTACAAGCATGATTTCAGGTGAGATTTGTAGAACATGCTTGTTGCATTTGCTGCCTGCAGACAAGCCTGCAAGTAGCTCACTTACCTCAACACTGTGCTGCCCTGCTCTTGGCATGGCTTGAAGAAGCTGTCTACGCTGCTGCTGGTCAGCTGTGGCAATGGGAGCTGCCGCTGAAGCGGTCCAGCGTTTTTGCCTGCTGCTTCTTTGTGGCTATGTTCTGCTGACACCTGCTTCTTCGTGGCTGAACACCGCTTCTATCATCCATGTGGCAGGGGAAGGCCGCCAACGCCATTGTGATCTTCACGGCCTGGGCCACTGACTTCCTCTCAACTGATGGTGTCCTTTAGGCGCATGTGTCTTTCCTTTCAATTTAAAGAGCCAGTGGTGGGAAAGGTTCTGCGGCCCTTCCTCATAACATAACCTCATAACATCTTTGCCTCGTCATGCCTGCAGCCCTATAAAAGGGCTTCTCTGCCAGTCCCTCATTGCCTTCGCAAGGACCTTCATGGTTGTCCATGGCGTTCTTTGTCCTTCAAAGTCTGCCATGGTCATGCTCATCTTATGATGGACTTCATGTTCTGGATTTCTTCATTCCATGTTCCTGGTCTCTTGTCAGTTCCTGGTTCCTATCTTCAATGTCTTCAGTCCTGAGCCCAAGTCTTTGACATTGTTCTGGAGTTCAAGTCTTTGTCATGTTCCTGAGTGCTGGTGTTCCAAGTTTCCCTAGTCTCTGCCATGTTTCTGTGTCCAAGTATTCCAAGCCCTCGGAGCTCTGTACCCAAGCCCTGCAAGCATGTGGACCATGACAAGCCCACGGCGGGTTGTGTAGGTCGTGTCACTGCCTAAGTCCTGGGGCCAAGTCTTCCAAGACTTTGCAGTTCTGTTCCTTGTTTCCAGAGTCCTAGTCTGCATCTCCAGAGTGTCAGTCTCAAGTCTTCATTCTAAGTTCCAAATTCCCGCAGGTGTGCCAACATTATTTATTTATTAACTTTTGATATACCGACAGCCAGCCCTAATTGGTCTGTGTAGTGTGCCTCGTTGTAAAAGGCCTGCTTCCAAGTCTGTCTTTGCTGGATCAAGTCCTTGGCGTCCATCCTTGTTTCAATGTTTCAAGTTCCAATTCAAATTCCAAGTACCTGGTTATGTTCCTAGTTCCAGTCTCGTGAAGCTTGCCAGTTAGCAGATCACTTTGTTCCTCATTCCACGCCATGTTCCTTGTTCCATGCCATGTTCCTTGTTCCAAGTGATGTTCTTCATTATGATCCAAGTCCATAGTCTGCACCGCCACCAGCGTGGTCCGCAACCAGCCCATGTTTGGTCCAAATCTTCAGAGCCTTTGTCTAGTTCCAAGTCTTTGGTACCTTCTTCTAATTCCAAGTCTTCAGAATCATGTTCAAACCTTCATCACGTCTTGTCTTAAGTCCTCTGCCTCCATCTGTCCTGACGCACTAGCTGTTCTCAAGTGGCAGGTTCAAAAGGGCTATTGAGTGGCTGGAGAACTATCGCCAAGACCAGCATTGCATAGGGTCTCACTCCTGTGCATGCAGGTTCAGCAGAATCTCCAAGTGTACCAAGTCTCCAGGTGTTCTAAATCTCCAAGTGCTTCTAAGCTTCAGCCCAGCCCGTGCCCAGATACACCTATCCATGGTGCGTACCTTAGAGCCTTATCCTGCTTCGTGCTCTCCTGTCAATCAGGCCTCAAACCCAACTGCAACAATGATCATACGATTGCATGTGTCCATGGGTGTGTGTGGATTCTGACTCACTCACTCATATGTGCTATGTTGGCCGTAGGGTGAGTTTTTTTTAGAAGGATATATATATGAGAGGACAGGGGGCATGGAGGATTCTGTTGGTGGTCGGTGCAGTGCATGTGTTTTCTATTATAATAATGCTTTCATTTCTAGTTTTGCTAATTGGTTGGGATTTAAATAGTTGCTGTCTGGTTATATATTCTGCATCTCTGTGTGTCATTCCTTTTGCTCTGCTAATGTTTTATGCCTGGGCGGGCCCCTCCCTTTGTCTGTGAGCTTTCTCTGCTTTTCTGTAGGTGTAGTGGTTAGGAGGAAGCATTGTAATTGTTACATGGGTTTTAGAGAAAGGTTTAAGCTCCCGTTATACAATTGCCTGCCTTTCTCTTGCAGCACCATGACAAAATGCAGTTCCTTTGGCTGGCAAGGCGAATCTCACAATCTCCAGCACAAGTAGGGCAAAGAGTGGAGGATAGAGTCTAGGCCACACTCCACCACCACCATCATTACCTTCCCCTTAGCCTGGCACGAAATTGCTGACGATGAAGCTGTGTATTGTCTGATATTTTGTCTGTCCCAAAAATCTTTGTAGCGGGCTTTAGCAGTGTGGGCTCTCTTTTCGGGTGACGATGAATTTTTATTTTAGTTTGTCAAATATCTTCCAAATATTAACTTTCAGTTAAGTCACTCTTTTTTGCTGCACGCTCCCCACACCCACCGGGCTTTTCAACTTCTATAGGCCAAAAAGGCTTCAGACGAATGAAGTCTTATATAAGTAGATACCATAAATGCACACACATAAATGAATATAACAAAAGAATACTTTATTAGAAAAATAACATTTCTGGAAAAGTAATGACTTGTAGTTATTTCACACTGCAGTGCCTCCATTAAATAGTGCCTGAATTCTACTTTTATGTGCTGTGAGGCAGGATGTGTGTGTTTTTTTAAATACGTATCTTGCTGAGTCTTAATGTCTAAGGCTGCTTCATGTGATGTGGCTCAGTATGAGAAGCTGAACTTTTAAAGAAATGGTTATTCTGCAGTGGCAGAAGAAACTTAAACTTCTATCTACTAAGTGCTTTATTCCTTTCGCCTTGACATCTCTCCACCTGCAAAGATTTGTAAATCTTAAAAATAGAGTGCACATGCATAGTCTTTAGTGCCCTATTGAAGAATAGACTGCTTCAAACATTAATGTGCAATATCAGTCTTTATTCTTCCCTTTGTACTGACATTCAGCTGCTGTTTATTAAGCTGTATTATTTTTAAGTTTTTTATTGAGAAGAATCTGTAAGGCAACAAACTGTGCTAATGTTACTGCGCATGAAATACCTGTGTTAGCCCTCAATGGCGTTAACACATCTTAACGTGTTCAGGGCAATGCATTATTTTTCCATTTTCTTTGATTTTTGAGTTAAAATTTAAGAGAGCCAAAGCAAATAAAAATGCATGCTGGTCAGCTCATTTAAATGAAATGCCGATTGTGTTAACATAAAAAAAATCTATGTTAGTGTTACTGTTAACGCACAATTTTAACTGCACTTCTAGAAGCACAGAGAAAGGTTTTGCGTTAAATGCATGCGGTAATGTCCACTATTGCAGTACTTTCATGCACCATTCACTGAAGGGCAGAAAGCCTTTACAGGTTGATCTTCAAAAGGTATACCTGGCCAACTTCAGAAATTAGCAGGGTAAACCATTAGCTTTGAAAATTCCCCCATTGACCAGATGAATTAAACAGCCATACCCCCAAAAGTCTGTGGGTGCGGCTTGACTTCAACCTAGACTCATCCACACATTAGTTCTGTCATTAGAGATGGTTTTTATAAACTCTGCATGGTTGCTCGTTTAAAACATCTTTAAAAAAAACAACAGATTTCCATATAGTTGTGCAGGCTTCTATTCTCTCACTCAGTCAATACTGCAGTGCAATGCACTCTACCTTGGTCTGACTGATATATCTTTGAGACCTAAACTCTATGGCACATGTAATATCAGGAACACAGCATAATGAACATATCACACCAGTTCTTAGGGACCTGCATTGGCTTCTACTTTCATAGTGGCTGGAGTACAAAATTAGCACAAATGTGTTTTTAGTCAGCTCAGGCTTTTGTCCATGGTCGAAGGCCTTGTTAAAATCGTATCAGCTTACCCGTTTGCTTAGATCCTCCCAAAGAAGCAGGCTGCACCTTCCTTCTGTAAGGTGTGCATGTCTTTTGGAGATGAGGGATGGTGCTGTTTCTATAATGGCCCCCAGTTCTGTGGAGTTCTTTTCCTGTGGAGCTGTGCTTATGTGTGTCTCAAAATGTTCAAAACATTCGTAAAAACTTTCTCATTTAGGTGAGCTTTCCTGTAAAAAGCAGCTAAAGGCCAGATTGAAGTGAAGCTTGTTTATTTTCTGAGTCCGGGATGGATGTAGGCAGAATTGTGTCGCTCTGTCTCGTTGTTAAGTATTTTATGTTTGTAGAAGATAATGAATGATGTATGTTTTACCATGTCTGTCACGTAGGTAAGTGTGTGCTAAGCGATTAATAAATTTTAATAAAGTAAAGGAAAGCCCAATTTCCCAGGGTACTAGGGATGTGCAGAAGGAAAAAATTTGTTTCGTTTCGACGGGACCCAAATTTGTTGCATTAGTTTCATAGGGGGAAAAACCAACTTTCAAAGTATGGCGATATGGAGGAGGTTTCCTTGTCAACAGTGGTCAGCAGGAACTAAAAGATAGGCTACAACCGGGGAGAGTTCCCTTTCCGAAGGGAGTCGCCACAGAGGTAAGAGGGCGGAGTGAGGGCGTCGAGCAGCGACAGATGCAACAGAGACGCAACGCAACTGAGTTCCCTTTCCTTTGCGCAGGAAAGGGCTCCTAGAATGGGTTGGCCTCTAGAGTGGGGCCCGAACTTTCAAAGTGTGGCGATATGGAGGAGGTTTCCTTGTCAACAGCGGTCAGCAGGAACTAAAAGATAGGCTACAACCGGGGAGAGTTCCCTTTCCTTTGCGCAGGAAAGGGCTCCCTGAAATGGGTTCGCCCCTAGACTGGGGCACGAGCCTTCAAAGTGTGGCAACGTGGAGGATGTTTCCATGTCAACAGTGGTTCTGGTTCAACATGTGTCAGCGGGTGTTAAGAGATAGGCAACACCAGGGGAGAGTTCCCTTTCCTTTGCGCAGGAAAGGCTCCCTGAAATGGGTTTACCCCTAGACTGGTGCACAAACCTGGGCAAGTGTGGCGACGTGGAGGTTTCCATGCCAACAGCGGTTCTGGTTCAACATGTGTCAGCGGGTACTAAGAGATAGGCGACACCCGGGGAGAGTTCCCTTTCCTTTGCGCAGAAAAGGGCTCCCTGAAATGGGTTGGCCCCTAGAGTGGGGCCTGAGCCTTCAAAGTGTGGCGACGTGGAGGAGGTTTCCATGTCAACAACGGTTCTGCTTCAACATGGATCAGCAAGATATAGGCGACACCCAGGGAGAATGTTGTAAATCTGCTAGAGAGTTCGCAATCTTGTTGTAAATCTGCTCCTGTGGAAGGAGGAGTTAGCAATCTTGTTAGGATCTGCTATGCTGATGGGAGGAGCAAGCAGATAGTGATTAGAGATGACTCCTAAGGAAGGAGGAGTTAGCGATCTAGTTAGAGACTCTGTGAGGAGTTAGCAATCTTCTTATGAACTAGCTCCTGTAGAGGGAGGAGTTAGCAATCTGTACCAGTGGAGTACTTAGAGAGGGCACTCGGCTGTAGAGAAATGTAGATAGGTGGATCCCTGGGCCGATGGCAGATGACAGTGCCGCCAGGAGGATATCCTGAGAGGGACCACTGGCTAGGCTTGGGTATGGAGACAGACACAGATAATTCTTTTATTAGACAGGTAATAGAACCACCAGAGGTGGCAGTAGTGAGATGATATGCCCGGCAGGGCTGAAGTCCCTCAGGTATTGGAACGGTGTTCCCAGGGTTGCTGAGCTGTAGAGAAAACTATAGATAGTGAGTAGACAGGGTATGCTGTGTAGGGATGTGAATCGTTTTAGGACGATTAAAATTATCGTCCGATAATTTTAATATCGTCTTAAACCGTTATGGAACACAATACAATACAGATTCTAACGATTTATCGTTATAAATCGTTAGAATCGTGAGCCGGCACACTAAAACCCCCTAAAACCCACCCCCGACCCTTTAAATTAAATCCCCCACCCTCCCGAACCCCCCCCAAATAACTTAAATAACCTGCGGGTCCAGCGGCGGTCCGGAACGGCAGCGGTCCGGAACGGGCTCCTGCTCTGAATCTTGTCGTCTTCAGCCGGCGCCATTTTCCAAAATGGCGCTGAAAAATGGCGGCGGCCATAGACGAAAAAGATTGGACGGCAGGAGGTCCTTCCGGACCCCCGCTGGACTTTTGGCAAGTCTCGTGGGGGTCAGGAGGCCCCCCACAAGCTGGCCAAAAGTTCCTGGATGTCCAGCGGGGGTCAGGGAGCGATTTCCCGCCGCGAATCGTTTTCGTCCGGAAAATGGCGCCGGCCATACACGTATGGCCGGCGCCATTTTCCGTACGGAAAATGGCGCCGGCAGGAGATCGACTGCAGGAGGTCGTTCAGCGAGGGTTCCGGCGCCTCGCTGAATGACCTCCTGCAGTCGATCTCCTGCCGGCGCCATTTTCCGTACGAAAACGATTCGCGGCGGGAAATCGCTCCCTGACCCCCGCTGGACCTCCAGGAACTTTTGGCCAGCTTGTGGGGGGCCTCCTGACCCCCACGAGACTTGTCAAAAGTCCAGCGGGGGTCCGGAAGGACCTCCTGCCGTCCAATCTTTTTCGTCTATGGCCGCCGCCATTTTTCGGCGCCATTTTGGAAAATGGCGCCGGCTGAAGATGACAAGATTCAGAGCAGGAGCCTGTTCCGGACCGCTGCCGTTCCGGACCGCCGCTGGACCCGCAGGTTATTTAAGTTATTTGGGGGGGGTTCGGGAGGGTGGGGGATTTAATTTAAAGGGTCGGGGGTGGGTTTTAGGGGGTTTTAATGTGCCGGTTTTTCGATTTTTCGATTTTTCGATTTTTAACGATTTTTCACGATTTTTCACGATATTTTACCCCCCCAAACGGCAACAATATGATTCCCTCCCCCTCCCAGCCGAAATCGATCGTTAAGACGATCGAGGACACGATTCACATCCCTAATGCTGTGTACATAGCCAGAACTGGATGACAAAACTCACATAAGGTCTTAAGAAGCTCAGTAGCTGGAAATGGTTAGGCCCTCAAGGAGTGAGTACCTTGTTCCAGAGAAAGCTCCGAGAGAGCCATGGTAACTCACAATTGTCTGTATCTGCGATAGCTTCCAGACAGTAGAGAATCTTCAGAGTGTTCAGGAACATGGGCCCTTGAGGAGCGAGTACCAGTTCCTATTTGTATTCTGAAATAGTAACTCATAAATGTCTGTATCTGCGATAGCTTCCAGGCAGTAGAGAATCTTCATCTGCGATAGCTTCCAGGCAGTAGAGAATCTTCAGAGTGTTCAGGAACATGGGACCTTGAGGAGCGAGTATCGATTCCTATTTGTAATCTGAAATAGAGAAAAGAGAGCGAGGCCCCAGAGAAGCAGGAACCTCTGGTAAATCCGAGAAGGCAGAGTAGCTTGGACGAATTCTTGTTAACCCGATTCGTTAGCAAATACTGAGACCTTTTATATTGGAAGTGGATGACGTCAATTCAGGGGGACGCCCCCAAGGTTTGCGCCCTTGCTGGTACATACATTGGAGCGCGCTCCCCCTACGTCTTCAGGAAGATGGCGGATCCGCAGCGTCGTGCCAATCCGGGGACGCTGGAGGAAGAAAGCAAGTAGGCGCCACAGCATCAAGCCGTCCATCAGACCCGGAGGGAGTCGCCACAGAAGTAAGAGGGTGGAGTGAGGGCATCGAGCAGTGACGGATGCAACAGAGACACAACGCAACTGAGTTCCCTTTCTTTTGCGCAAGAAATAACTCCTAGAATGGGTTGGCCTTTAGAGTGGGGCCCGAGCTTTCAAAGTGTGGTGATATGGAGGAGGTTTCCGTGTCAACAGCGGTTCTGGTTCAACATCTAACCAAAATAATTAACCTATCACTCAGTGAAGGAGTTATGCCAGACTCACTCAAAAATGCAATAATAAAACCGATTCTGAAAAAGAAAAACAGTGACCTAACCGTATTAAGTAACTATAGACCTGTTCACTTACCCATGATCGCAAAATTAATAGAAAAAGCAGTACAAAAACAACTAGCAGAACATCTAGACAACAATAACATACTCTTCCCATCACAGCATGGCTTCAGAAAACACTATAGCACCGAAACGTTACTTATCTCTCTAACAGATACAGTACTTCGCGGATTTGACAGCGGAAAACACTACATCATGATACTGCTAGATCTGTCCGCAGCATTTGACACAGTAAACCACGACATACTATTGAAAAGACTGGAAGAAATTGGATTACAAAACAAAACAATTAAATGGTTCACATCCTACCTTAACAATAGATCTTATCAGGTACAGATAAAAAACTCAATATCAGACAAAATCACACTAGAGACAGGGTTCGGCACTCTCGGCAACCCTATTTAACATTTACATGCTCCCCCTCTGCCACCTACTGGCTGGGCTAGGGATCATACACTACATATATGCTGATTGTTGTGGAGCGCTAGGAGAGCGATTCCACTCCTAGGAGATGTGTGTGCCCTTGGGCCACGGCTCGACGCCAGAGGGGTCTGAAGAGGTGCCGCGGGAGGCGTGGCATGCCCGAGCATGGGCTGGTCGGAAGCAAGCTGGAGTGAAGACTGGCTGACAGGCCCTCCTCTGGACCTGCACGCTTCGGAAGACCCAACAACGCAATGTTGGTCTTGTGAACAGTCCTCCGACCATTCCCAGCCCTTTCGGACCTGCCGCAGGGTACGGCACAAAGCGGCAGGCCAAATGGAGGCCAGGGCAGCGAAGACTGGAACATGGATTCAGACGAGACTCAGGAACGACGTAGACTCAGGCATAGACGTGGACTCAGGAATGAGGTGCAGGATGCATAGACGTGGACTCAGGCACAGACGTGGACTCAGGACGAGATGCATAGAAGTGGACAGGCACAGACGTGGACTCAGGACGAGGTACTGGATGCACAGAGGTGGAGTCAGGAACGATGGCTGAAGGAAGACATGGGCACCGTCCCTCAGGGCGCCCTACTCAGACCACCCGCGGGACTGAGTCGTGGACCACCCTGCCTCATGCGCACCCTACTCAGCCCTGGAAGGCTGGTCGCGGACCACGCTGAGAGCGGGAGAGCACAGGAAAGAGGAAGCAGGTTTGCTGCACTCCTGGCAGCTCAAGGCAAGGATACGCTGCACTCCTGGCAGCTCAAGGCAGGTTAAAGCATCAGGATCAGGAACAAGGATTAAGACAGACCTCAGGGCTGGAACAAGGACATCTGGGACAGCAGGAACATCAGGACTGGAACACAGATACTGGAACAGGAGACACACCTCAGAGCTGGAACATGGACATCTGGAACAGCAGGAACATCAGGACTGGAACACAAGTACTGGATCAAGAGACAGACCTTGGGACTGGAACGGCAGGCACACATCAGGACTGGACGAGGAGCTCCGACAGGTAACAAGAAACATAGGACCTTGCAGAAGTGCTGGAACAAGGACGACTTCCTGGAGCGAAGGATCTCAGGAGTGACCAACTCTTTGCGAAGGCAAAGACAGACTGAACGCTGAGCCCTTTAGTAGAGCTGAGGTGGACAACGCCCAGGGAGGGGTCAGCAGGGGGCCACACCTGGCTGGCCCTTGAAGAGGAGCAGAGAGGCGCGCGCCCGCGCCCTAGGAAGCTGGAGAGAAGAGCTGGAAGCTGGTGGCGTCCTCAGCCACGTGGAAGGCCCAGGGAAGCAGCGGAGCAGCCCTGGGCTGGAGCTGGGTGAAGGCAGGTCACTGGAGCAGCTCCCAGCTGCAAGGACTGAAGCAGGAAGAAGCAGAGAGAGGTAAGGCTGGCTGCAGGCACCGGCAGGGAGAACAGAGAGCTGCAAGGACTGAAGCAGGAGAAGGGCTGACTGCAGGAACGGCTCATGCCGTGAAGACAGCCCCAGGAGGAGAGGTAAGACTGCAGGCAGAGTAGAGAGCTGTAGCAGGCTGCAGGCACTGGCAGGGACGGCTTCCCTGCCAGGCAAGGACCCGGGCTGAAGCAGGCACTGGGAGGGACAGCCTCCCTGCTGGCTGAAAGTCCTGGGATCGCAGCAGCACGTCGGGGAAGGCAGAAACAGGAGCAGAGGAGCCGGCCGCATGGCAACAGCTGCGGGGACGGCCCCAGCTGATTCAGGGAGAAAGAAGCAGCAGCGTCAGCAGCCCGACTGGCTGCGAGAAGGTAAGAGCCTGCCCGCGCTCCTCGCGGGCAGGATCGCAACACTGATGACATTCAATTAATTCTACCAGTTGAAGAATCAATTGAAAAAACACTAAACTTTGCAATGTTATACCTAGACATAATTAAACAACTATTAAACCAAATGGAACTAGTAATCAACATTGAAAAAACAGAATTTATACATCTTGAACGAAAAAACATCGAAAGAATTCAAAATCCCATTCAACTTAAAAATGACAAATCAGTAGAATTAACTGATAAAGCTAGAAACCTAGGAGTAATTATAGACACTGAACTGAGCCTTAAGCAACACATATCAATAAAAGCAAGAGAAGGCTACGCCAAACTAATGGTCCTTAGAAGACTAAAACCCTTATTAAATCAGGAACACTTTCGTACAGTACTACAAGCATTAATATTTGCCAGCACGGACTACTGTAACACACTTTTCCTAGGATTACCATACACCACTATCAGACCACTGCAGATACTACAGAACTCGGCTGCCAGAATACTTACTGGTAAAGGCAGAAGAGATCATATCACCCAAACACATGCAGATCTACACTGGCTCCCAATAGAACAGAGAGTTCAATTTAAAACACTATGCATAGTTCATAAGCTAATTAATGACGAAAATTCTGACTGGCTAAACACCGCATTACGATTACATGTCCCTCAAAGAAATCTCAGATCGGCCAATAAAGCTCTGCTAACCATTCCCTCAGTCAAAACAGCAAAGTTGACCCAAGTTAGAGAGAGAGAGCACTATCTTTGGCAGGACCATTATTATGGAACACATTACCCCTGGAATTAAGACTAATGAAGGACTTAAAACTCTTTAAAAAAGGCTTAAAAACATGGCTCTTCAAAAAAGCATTTCACAGTGAGGTAGCGGAATAACAACACATACACAAAGCAGGAAGTCAACAAGAGAAAAAAAGCAGAATTGCTTATTTATATTATTTTCTCACAATTAAGTATTAAATTAGAAAGACAGCTAATCATAAATGGTAACCACACCCATTCCCCATTTAAAGTATATGATTGAACTATGTAACCGTATAATAATGGCACCCTATGGATAATTGACAAACCACATATTTGTGCCTGACTGTAAACCGTTGTGGTGACGGTATAGAAAAGTTTTAAATAAATAAATAAATAAATAAATCTGTCAGCGGGTACAAAGAGATAGGTGACACCTGGGGAGAGTTCCCTTTCCTTTGCGCAGGAAAGGGCTCCCTGAAATGGGTTTGCCCCTAGACTGGGGCACGAGCCTTCAAAGTGTGGCGACATGGAGGATGTTTCCATGTCAACAGTGGTTCTGGTTCAACATGTGTCAGCGGGTGTTAAGAGATAGGCAACACCTGGGGAGAGTTCCCTTTCCTTTGGGCAGGAAACGGCTCCCTGAAATGGGTTCACCCCTAGACTGGTGCACGAACCTGGGCAAGTCTGGTGACGTGGAGGAGGTTTCCATGTCAACAGCGGTTCTGGTTCAACATCTGTCAGCAGGTACTAAGAAATAGGTGACACCCGGGGAGAGTTCCCTTTCCTTTGCGCAGAAAAGGGCTCCCTGAAATGGATTGGCCCCTAGAATGGGGCCTGAGCCTTCAAAGGATGGCGATGTGGAGGAGATCTCCATGTGAACAGTGGTTCTTGTTCAACATGGGTCAGCAGGTACTAAGAGATAGGTGACACCCGGGGAGAGTTCCCTTTCCTTTGACCAGGAAACGGCTCCCTGAAATGGGTTTGCCCCTAGACTGGGGCACGAGCCTTCAAAGTGTGGCGACGTGGAGGATGTTTCCATGTCAACAGTGGTTCTGGTTCAACATGTGTCAGCAGGTGTTAAGAGATAGGCGACACCCGGGGAGAGTTCCCTTTCCTTTGGGCAAGAAACGGCTCCCTGAAATCGGTTCACCCCTAGACTGCTGCACGAACTTGGGCAAGTCTGGTGACTTGGAGGAGGTTTCCATGTCAACAGCGGTTCTGGTTCAACATCTGTCAGCAGGTACTAAGAGATAGGCGACGCCCGGGGAGAGTTCCCTTTCCTTTGCGTAGGAAACGGCTCCCTGAAATGGGTTTGCCTCTAGACTGGGGCACGAGCCTTCAAAGTGTGGCGACGTGGAGGATGTTTCCATGTCAACAGTGGTTCTGGTTCAACATGTGTCAGCAGGTGTTAAGAGATAGGCGACACCCGGGGAGAGTTCCCTTTCCTTTGGGCAAGAAACGGCTCCCTGAAATGGGTTCACCCGTAGACTGGTGCACGAACCTGGGCAAGTCTGGCGACGTGGAGGAGGTTTCCATGTCAACAGCGGTTCTGGTTCAACATCTGTCAGCAGGTACTAAGAGATAGGCGACACCCGGGGAGAGTTCCCTTTCCTTTGGGCAGGAAACGGCTCCCTGAAATGGGTTCACCCCTAGACTGGTGCACGAACCTGGGCAAGTCTGGCGACGTGGAGGAGGTTTCCATGTCAACAGCGGTTCTGGTTCAACATCTGTCAGCAGGTACTAAGAAATAGGTGACACCCGGGGAGAGTTCCCTTTCCTTTGCGCAGAAAAGGGCTCCCTGAAATGGATTGGCCCCTAGAATGGGGCCTGAGCCTTCAAAGGATGGCGATGTGGAGGAGATCTCCATGTGAACAGTGGTTCTTGTTCAACATGGGTCAGCAGGTACTAAGAGATAGGTGACACCCGGGGAGAGTTCCCTTTCCTTTGCGCAGGAAACGGCTCCCTGAAATGGGTTTGCCCCTAGACTGGGGCACGAGCCTTCAAAGTGTGGCGACGTGGAGGATGTTTCCATGTCAACAGTGGTTCTGGTTCAACATGTGTCAGCAGGTGTTAAGAGATAGGCGACACCCGGGGAGAGTTCCCTTTCCTTTGGGCAAGAAACGGCTCCCTGAAATCGGTTCACCCCTAGACTGCTGCACGAACTTGGGCAAGTCTGGTGACTTGGAGGAGGTTTCCATGTCAACAGCGGTTCTGGTTCAACATCTGTCAGCAGGTACTAAGAGATAGGCGACGCCCGGGGAGAGTTCCCTTTCCTTTGCGTAGGAAACGGCTCCCTGAAATGGGTTTGCCCCTAGACTGGGGCACGAGCCTTCAAAGTGTGGCGACGTGGAGGATGTTTCCATGTCAACAGTGGTTCTGGTTCAACATGTGTCAGCAGGTGTTAAGAGATAGGCGACACCCGGGGAGAGTTCCCTTTCCTTTGGGCAAGAAACGGCTCCCTGAAATGGGTTCACCCCTAGACTGGTGCACGAACCTGGGCAAGTCTGGCGACGTGGAGGAGGTTTCCATGTCAACAGCGGTTCTGGTTCAACATCTGTCAGCAGGTACTAAGAGATAGGCGACACCCGGGGAGAGTTCCCTTTCCTTTGCGCAGGAAAGGGCTCCCTGAAATGGGTTGGCCCCTAGAGTGGGGCCTGAGCCTTCATAGTGTGGCGACGTGGAGAAGAACGTGGAGAAGAACGTGGAGAAGAACGTGGAGAAGAACAGAGAATAGGCTGGTAACTACAGACCGGTTAGCCTCACTTCGGTGGTGTGAAAAGTAATGGAGTCGCTCTTGAAAGAGATAATAGATAATAGATAATAGTGAAATATCTACAGTCGAGACAATTGCTGGACCACAGGCAGCATGGATTCACCTGGGGAATGTCCTGTCAGACAAATCTGATTGAGTTTTTTGACTGGATAACCAAGGAATTGGATCAAGGAAGAGCACTCGATGTCATCTACTTGGATTTCAGCAAAGCTTTTGATATGGTCCCGCACAGGAGACTGGTGAATAAAATAAGAAGCTTAGGAGTGAGTGCCGAGGTGGTGGCCTGGATTGCAAACTGGTTGAAGGCCAGAAGACAATGTGTGATGGTAAATGGAACTCTCTCTGAAGAGAGAGCGGTTTTAAGCGGTGTACCGCAAGGATCGGTGTTGGGACCTGTCCTGTTCAATATATTTGTGAGCGACATTGTGGATGGGATAGAAGGTAAGATTTGTCTTTTTGCGGACGACACTAAGATCTGCAACAGAGTGGACATGCCAGAAGGTGTGGAGAGAATGAGACGGGATTTAAGGAACCTGGAAGAGTGGTCAAAGATATGGCAGCTGAGATTCAATGCCAAGAAGTGCAGAATCATGCATATGGGGTGTGGAAATCCGAATGAACTGTATTCGATTTGGGGGGGGGGAAGGCTGATGTGCACGGAACAGGAGAGAGACCTTGGGGGTGATAGTGTCTAATGATCTGAATTCAGCGAAACAATGTGACAAGGTGATAGCTAAAGCCAGAAGAATGCTGGGCTGCATTGAGAGAGGAATATCGAGTAAGAAAAGGGAAGTGATTATCCCCTTGTACAGGTCCTTGGTGAGGCCCCACCTGGAGTACTGTGTTCAGTTCTGGAGACCGTATCACCAAAGAGACAGAGACAGAGACAAGATGGAGGTGGTCCAGAGAAGGGCGACCAGAAAGGTGGAGGGTCTTCATATAATGACTTATGAGGAGAGATTGAAGAATCTAAATATGTGTACCCTGGAGGAAAGGAGAAGCAGAGGTGATATGATACAGACTTTCAGATACTTGAAAGGTTTTAATGATCCAAAGACAACGATAAACCTTTCCCGTCGGAAAAAAATCAGCAGAACCAGGGGTCACGATTTGAAACTCCAGGAAGGAAGACTCAGAACCAATGTCAAGAAGTATTTCTTCACGGAGAGGGTGGTGGATGCCTGGAATGCCCTTCCAGAGGAAGTGGTGAAGACCAGAACTGTGAAGGACTTCAAAGGGGCGTGGGATAAACACTGTGGATCCATAAAGTCTAGAGGACGTGAATGAAGAGTGGGTGGCTCGCGGGAATGATGGCTACTGCCTGGAGATAATACCCTTATTCAATAAACATACACACGGTTAATGCGACTCCAGTGCTCTAAGCTTCAACAGCAAGAGGAAATGTGGAAAGATTTGCATTCACAAAAGCAGGGAGTAGCTTGCTTGTTACGGCGGTTACTACCGCAAACCAAATAAGCCTAATACTTCACTTTCAATACACATCCAGCATAGCTCTCTGCTTCAATGGCAGGGGAGAAAGACAGATAGTTCTCGCATATCCAGCATAGCTCTCTGCTTCAACGGCAGGGGAGAAAGTCTGATACTTCACACATATCCAGCATAGCTCTCTGCTTGAACGGCAGAGGAGAAAGACCGATACTTCATGCATATCCAGCATAGCTCTCTGCTTCAACAGCAGGGAAGAAAGTCCGATACTTCACTTTCACGCATATCCAGCATAGCTCTCTGCTTCAATGGCAGGGGGAATGAAGAAAAGTGGATCTATATACAGACAACAACCAAAAAGGACTGAATTACATAGTCTGGGTAAACAAATAAGCATGGGTGTAGCTTGCTTATTGGGGAGGTTACTACCCCTAACTAATTAAGCTAGATATTCCCTTAGATGCAGTTCCAACACTGCTCTCTACATTAATGGTGGGGGTGGAAGGGAAATAGAACCAAAAGGTTACTAAGAGCCAAGACTAACAGAAGTATGAGAAAAAAAATTAAAGTGCAAAGCTTACTGGGCAGACTGGATGGGCCATTTGGTCTTCTTCTGCTGTCATTTCTATGTTTCTATGTTCTGGTTCAGCATAGGTCAGCAGTTACTAAGAGATAGGTGACCCCCGGGGAGAGTTCCCTTTCCTTTGCGCAGGAAAGGGCTCCCTGAAATGGGTTTGCCCCTAGACTGGGGCACGAGCCTGGGCAAGGGTGGTGTTATGGAGGAGGTTTCCATGTCAAAAGTGGTTCTGGTTCAACATGGGTCAGCAGGTACTAAGAAATAGGTGACACCCGGGGAGAGTTCCCTTTCCTTTTTGCAGGAAAGGGCTCCCTGAAATGGGTTTGCCCCTAGACTGGGGCACGAGCCTGAGCATGTGTGGCGATGTAGAGGAGGTTTCCATGTCAACAGTGGTTCTGGTTCAACATGGGTCAGCAGGTACTAAGAGATAGGTGACACCCGTGGAGAGTTCCCTTTCCTTTGTGCAGGAAAGGACTCCCTGAAATGGGTTTGCCCCTAGACTGGGGCACGAGCCTGAGCATGTGTGGTGATGTGGAGGAGGTTTCCATGTCAACAGTGGTTCTGGTTCAACACGTGTCAGTGGATGTTAAGAAATAGGCAACACCCAGGGAGAGTTCCCTTTCCTTTGAGCAGGAAAGGGCTCCCTGAAATGGGTTTGCCCCTAGATTGGGGCATGAGCCTTCAAAGTGTGGCGACATGGAGGTTGTTTCCATGTCAATAGTGGTTCTGGTTCAACATGTGTAAGTGGGTGTTAAGAGATAAGTGACACCCGGGGAGAGTTCCCTTTCCTTTGTGCAGTTATGTTGTGGTGTGATCTGTCACTTCTTCTTGAACTGATTCACTGCCAGAAGAAAATGGTATCTTTTTCATTTGTGAAAGATAATTCAACAGAGGATGCTTTTAGAGCAATAGAGACTGCCATTTGTGAAGCAACAACCGAGTTGTAGATAATTTGTGAATACCAAGAAGCTATTAACTGTACTCATGCAATTCAGCTGATGACAAAGGAACTTGAAGATCTCTCAGAAATAAGAAAACTGCTACTCAAGTCCAAATCTACAATATTAACCTATATTGACTTTGTAAACTATGGGAACACAGAGGATGAACTAGAGTGCAACTACCTCCAGTTTTCTATAGTACTAGAAACATTAATGTTGGCACCTAAGAAAGATTTAGGGAAAATGGCCCATATTATGAAGGTCATGAAAAATATTGAGCATATGAAATATGCAAGCTCCAAACATCTTAAGTCAGCTTTTTATGTTCTTACATTCCAAATGTTGCAAAACAGGAAAAAGAATATTCTGGAAAGAAGTGATGCACAAATACATGAAACTGAAATTAGAAATGCTAGAACTAAACTGAGACAAGCACAGTGTTTGAGATCAGGCCGCTGGACAGACAGGCACAAAGTTTGAGATCAGGCCCTTATAGTGATGTAAGGACTGGACAGAAAGGAACAGCGTTTGGGGTCAGGCCCTTGTCATGACGTAAGGGCTGGACAGGCAGGCACAGCATTTGAGGTCAGGCCCTTATAGTGATGTAAGAGCTGGTCAGAGAGGCACAGCATTTGGGGTCAGGCCCTTGTAGTGACATAAGGACTGGATGGGCAGGCCCAGTGTTTAAGGTCAGGCCCTTGTAGTGCTGTAAGGGCTGGACAGACAGGCACAGTGTTTGGGATCAAGCCCTTATAGTGACGTAAGGGCTGGACAGTGGACAGACAGGCACAGCGTTTGAGGTCAGGTCCTTGTAGTGACGTAAGGGCTGGACAGACAGGCACAGCATTTGAGGTCAGGCCCTTATAGTAACGTAAGGGCTGGACAGACAGGCACAGCGTTTGAGGTCAGGCTCTTGTAGTGACATAAGGGCTGGATGGGCAGGCACAGCGTTTGAGGTCAGGCCCTTGTAGTGACATAAGGGCTGGACAGACAGGCACAGTGATTGGGGTCAAGCCCTTATAGTGACGTAAAGGCTGCCTGCTGCTCCACTAACCTCTGCAGCATCATATAGGTGGAATTCCACTGGGTGCCAATGTCTTGAATGAGATGCTTGTGCGGCATCTCCAAATCAGTCTGCTTTTGTCAGAGAACCTGCCCCGCCTTCACACTTCTGTGTAAGTACACTGCTATGTTCCTGCACTTGTGTATTAATGTATGCAGGTATTCATTCTCTTGGTGATTGGACGCCAACCCCGGAGCTGACTTCACTGCCAGTCGCAGAGTGTGTGCAAAACATCGGATGTTCTGAAAGCGCCCGTCGCAATTTGCCTTTACCATATTTGCACCATTGTCTGTGACAAAGAACCCTGCCTGAAGATTCCTGTCTTGTTGGTGTAGCTGCCAGCCCACCAGCATCTGTCTGATGCATGCTAGAATATTGGCTGAGGTATGGGCCTTGTTCGTCAGGTGGGTGTGCAGTAAAGCCCACCTCCACCCTGATACTTATGGTTTATGGTTTATTTGGTTTTTAAAAACCGTCACATCAGTAATAAAACCATCACAATGGTGTACAATTAATAAAATAGAAATAAAATGACATAATAAAATACAAGTAATAGTAGGTAAATAACTAAAATATAAGTAGCTTAGAATAAATCTAAAATAGCTCTAAGACATTAATAAATTAGTGATTAGAAATACAAAGAGTTAAGTAAAATAGGCTAAAATTAAATTAAAACAGTATATTAAAGCCAGAATCAGAGAAATATAGAATATGAAACTTGCTGATTGATTTGTATGACTCCGCATAGGTGCATGTAAATAGCCATGTCTTTAAATTGGTTTCAAATTTCTTGATATCTGTTTGCAGCCGCAAATGAGTTGGCAAAATATTCCAAAGTTTGCCAGTAATTGCCTACATGAGAAAATTCCGACATCATTACCCCCCAAATGCGATACCAAAATGGGGGCGGAGTCGGCCCCGGTGATGCCCCGACTCCTCCTCTTCCAGGGCCGACCCCGCCCCCATTTTGGTATCACATTTGGGGGGTAATGATGTCGGACTTTTCTCATGTAGGCAATTACTGGCAAACATGAGAAAGGATTTAGCGGGCATCATGAATGCGATGCCTGGGACCCGAGTGGGTTGGTCGGATATAAAATAGTTCGGATTAAGTATCATAAGTTATGCTTATGGAAGAACGGGGTTAAAAAACTAAATAGGCAAATTGGGAAGTGGCTGCAGCAGTACGGGGGGGATTTTGGGTGAGGCATGATTGGTCGTGGGAAACTTTGCCAGGATTGTTTCGGACCGATGGAGTACATCTATCTGATGTGGGAGTTGATTTGTTTAATAATACTCTGCAGGAAGGTTTGGAACAGCAAATGTTAAGCAGGGGCTGGGCCGCAGTGGGGGACAAAGACAACTAAGTGATCTTTGTTGTGGCGTAAGCCTGAGCCCTGAGTTATAAGTTTGTATTGAATGATAAAAGAAATGGTGGGGGGGGGGGGGGGGGGGGGGGGTGAGAATCTCGTGTAGTTTGGGGCTACTGCACGAGATGGCTAAAGAGCAAGGGGGGGGGGGGGTTTGATGCTCTGGCAACATGCTTACCCTCGCTGGAGCCGAGGCGGGGTGTTAAAGGAAGCAGCGCGGGCTCGTCCTGTGCTGCCGATGATAACATAGGAGAAAGCAGCGAGGGGAAAGGATAGATTAGGGGGAGAGGTGGTGACCCTTAGCAACAGCAGCATTCAAAATGCTGTCTTGCTATTGGTCCCTGTGGGTTAGGAGTTTTGGGCGCCAGTTGCTAGGTGCCCAGTCAGTGCCAGACAGCGAGGCAAAGAGCAGGGCTTGCTTTCCCTCCCTCCCTTCCTATAAGGAGATTGTAAAGGATGACATTAAGTTGAAAGGTTGTCGCAGTGGAGGCGGAAGCCTGAGCCCTGAGTTATAAGTTTGTATTGAATGATAAAAGAAATGGTGGGGGTGTGTGTGTGTGTGTGTGTGTGAGAATCTCGTGTAGTTTGGGGCTACTGCACAGGACGGCTAAAGAGCAAGGGGGGGGGGGGGGGGGGGGGGGCGATGCTCTGGCCGCATGCTTACCCTCGCTGGAGCCGAGGCGGGGTGTTAAAGGAAGCAGCGTGGGCTCGTCCTGTGCTGCCGATGATAACATAGGAGAAAGCAGCGCGGGGAAAGGATAGATTAGGGGGAGGGGTGGTGACCCTTAGCAACAGCAGCATTCAAAATGCTGTCTTGCTATTGGTCCCTGCGGGTTAGGAGTTTTGGGCGCCAGTTGCTAGGTGCCCAGTCAGTGCCAGACACCGAGGCAAAGAGCAGGGCTTGCTTTCCCTCCCTCCCTTCCTATAAGGAGATTGTAAAGGATGACATTAAGTTGAAAGGTTGTCGCAGTGGAGGCGGAAGCCTGAGCCCTGAGTTATAAGTTTGTATTGAATGATAAAAGAAATGGTGGTGGTGGTGGTGGTGGTGGGGGGGGGGGGGGGTGTGTGTGTGAGAATCTCGTGTAGTTTGGGGCTACTGCATGGGACAGCTAAAGAGCAAGGGGAGGGCCGATGCTCTGGCCGCATGCTTACCCTCGCTGGAGCCGAGGCGGGGTAAGCAGAGGGGTGGGGGTGGGTGATGATACGGCTTACCGTTGGGACGAGGTGGTAAGCAGATGAATAAGAAGAAAGGGGGGGGGGGGAATGGGTAGGTTTGGTTTTTTGGATTATTGTATAAGTTAAGGGCTCAGGGCAAGTCATTTTGAATAAACTGCGGCCTGTTGTTTAAGCCATTACCTGCGTTGTGTGGTTTTGTACAGGGGGAGGGAGAAATAATAGTGAGCTCAAGTCTTGCATACCTATGTTAAAGCTTACATTTAGCATGAACCTTGTGCAGAGTCCTAGTAGTTATATTTGGTAGGGATGTGAATCGTGTTCTCGATCGTCTTAACGATCGATTTCGGCTGGGAGGGGGAGGGAATCGTATTGTTGCCGTTTGGGGGGGTAAAATATCGTGAAAAATCGAAAAATCGCAAAACCGGCACATTAAAACCCCCTAAAACCCATCCCCGACCCTTTAAAATTAAATCCCCCACCCTCCCGAACCCCCCCCCCAAATGACTTAAATAACCTGCGGGTCCAGCGGCGGTCCGGAACGGCAGCGGTCCGGAACGGGCTCCTGCTCCTGAATCTTGTTGTCTTCAGCCGGCGCCATTTTCCAAAATGGCGCCGAAAAATGGCGGCGGCCATAGACGAACACGATTGGACGGCAGGAGGTCCTTCCGGACCCCTGCTGGACTTTTGGCAAGTCTCGTGGGGGTCAGGAGGCCCCCCACAAGCTGGCCAAAAGTTCCTGGAGGTCCAGCGGGGGTCAGGGAGCGATTTCCCGCCGCGAATCGTTTTCGTATGGAAAATGGCGCCGGCAGGAGATCGACTGCAGGAGGTCGTTCAGCGAGGGTTCCGGCGCCTCGCTGAACAACCTCCTGCAGTCGATCTCCTGCCGGCGCCATTTTCCGTACGAAAACGATTTGCGGCGGGAAATCGCTCCCTGACCCCCGCTGGACCTCCAGGAACTTTTGGCCAGCTTGTGGGGGGCCTCCTGACCCCCACGAGACTTGCCAAAAGTCCAGCAGGGGTCCGGAAGGACCTCCTGCCGTCCAATCGTGTTCGTCTTTGGCCGCCGCCATTTTTCGGCGCCATTTTGGAAAATGGCGCCGGCTGAAGACAACAAGATTCAGGAGCAGGAGCCCGTTCCGGACCGCTGCCGTTCCGGACCGCCGCTGGACCCGCAGGTTATTTAAGTCATTTGGGGGGGGTTCGGGAGGGTGGGGGATTTAATTTAAAGGGTGGGGGGTGGGTTTTTAGGGGGTTTTAGTGTGCCGGCTCACGATTCTAACGATTTATAACGATAAATCGTTAGAATCTCTATTGTATTGTGTTCCATAACGGTTTAAGACGATATTAAAATTATCGGACGATAATTTTAATCGTCCTAAAACGATTCACATCCCTAATATTTGGTCCTGGAGTAAAAAAAGGAAAATTACTAGGTTACAGTATATAGTAACATGGTAGATGCCAGAAAAATATGACTAATTGGCCCAGCCAGTCTATACAGTTGTCTTTTCCTCTGATTTTCTACACTCTGGGTAGATGAGTATTTCAATTGCCATACTGAAACCAACACCAATTCCTCCTCCATGTTCTTTACCCAACCTCTGAGTCCTGTTCCTACTACCACTGTTCCAAGTGTAGCGGGACCCCCATTTGGGTGATGTGCTGCATCCAGGGAGCTACATTGCTGGGACTCATCCAACAAGGAGAAGCTTAGGGGTAGATTTTTAAAGCAGTGCATGTGCATCCATGTGTGTGCAGTTCCTGGCGTGAGCACATGGACGCGCCAATTTTATAACACGCAAGCACCGGCATATGCATATGTTTGGACCCTTTTGAAAATGTACACGGCGCGAGCAGGGCCCGGCCACACGCGTAAGTTCTGATTTTTACCCTCGTGGCCTTTTGAAAATTTGCCCATTAATGTAAATACATGTCAAATACTTGCATTCTGTATGCATGGCTAAAAACAAAACCACAAAAAATGCTGCAGTGGTAAAAAGACAGGCTGAGAAAGACAGCCTATATTCTTTTAATCTCACTCATGCCTGATTACCTTCTGTGGTCTGAAAGACAGCAAAAGCAGGCTGCAGCCGTTGTCAGAAGCCAGGGCAGAGGAGATACAGCTCCTTTTATTAAAGAAGAAAAAGGACTCACAAAAAAAAACCCCCAAGAGAGAGCACTGGAAAAATTTGAAGCTGTATCTGGGCTGTTAATCTCCCTTTTGTATCAGCTAGGTTTTGCAGGGAAGGGAGAAAGGAAGAGACATCACGACAGATCTCCAGTAATGCAAATCATTCTCAGTAAGCCGAAACAAAAGTATTGAAACCAATGTCAGCCTAGATGGAAGGAAACATTGAGAAATTCCCTCATATAATTTTTATTTCAAAGTATTATTAAAGTTTTAGAAGCTAAAGTTGGATGGTGTTACATAGGAAGCAATTGAGCCAATGCAAGTCTATGAGGATCAAGGAGCTGAAATACACCGTGACATTCCAATTTGCATAGACAAAGACGTCAGCTTTTCATGCAGGAAAGCCTCGTTTTTATTTTTTCAGCTGTGAAAGAATCCAAAAGCTGTAAGGTGACAGTGTTTCCTAAAAGTTTAGAACTGTGTTTAACACAATTTCTAACTGGATGCTATTAATTGTCAGACTCTGCCATCTTAAGGAGTTTATAAAGGAATTCAGTAAGAAGTGCTTAAGGGTGTATTAGAACTCTGTAAAGAACTATTTTTTTGTTTGTGACACCATCAAAGGCAGTGATCCTCCATGTGGGGAAAAAAAGCCACGTGCAGAAGAGACTGGTCCTGTGAAGAGGCAAGAGCTTATAGCTGGAGCTCTGCTCTTGGGATCAGGGGAAAAGGAGAAAACCCTGTTTGAGACAGAAATAGTGGAAACACAGAGAGAAAAATCCATCATTGTTAAAGTGTAAGCCAGTAAAATCCACAGCCAAGATAAGGAAGAAGTGAACACAAAGTTAAAGATAATTCACTGAACAGGGATGCAGAATTTACCTGTTCTAGTCAGGAGTGATTTGCAATTTAAAGTGTGACTGGAAATGGGAGAATGGGAGAAGCAGAAGGGGATAATTCAGTCTCATAACTGAGGCATAGCTCTGAAACCAGTTACAACACAGTGTGAATCTTCTTGCCAGGAGGGACAAAGGGGAAAGCTGAACTGAATCAGTGAAGTGACTTTACCCCAGTTTTCCTTTTGTAAACTGTGATGTAATTCACACTGTAGCAAAATAAGAGAGACAATGTTTTGAGCCAGTGTTACTGTTTGGTGAATCATCAAAGACATTAATATGTACCATTAAATTGATAGTTTGACCAAACCTGGCAAAGAGCCAAAATTCTAAAGGAGATCCAAATTCAGACAAACTCCTCTCTGTACAAAGAAAGAATGGGGCATTTTGAAAGAGTGACTGAAGAAAAAAAAAGTTCTGTTCCCACAAGAAGAGAAAAGACAGCAGTAGTGAAGGACAATTGCTTATTCTTTTATTTCATTAGCTAGAATATCAGTACATGCTAGATTCCTGCTGCACACATACTAGAACCACATTGTAGACTTTCAGAAGATATATATGAGAGGCAGGTAGTTTCTCTTTTTGATTTCTTAAAGACAGGCCAATAGGTTGTTCCTGCAGTTCCTGGGAAGAACCAAAGAGAAGAGGATCAGAGGAACAAAGCCAGGAGTGCAATGTTCTCAATCAGCGCTTCTAAAGAACGCCACAGGCACCTATTTGAATATCAAAGACAATGTACCCCACATCATACAGCTACGTTTGCACTCACACAACAGCCTAGGTCTGGCCAGACACTAGTGACTTTCACTATAAAGGAGAAATACATAAACAGAGATATAGGAAGGAAATTACACTTATTTAAGAGCAAACATTCAAAGACAGTGCAAGATAGAGAGCATCACAAAGCATTGGTGTTAAGTAAAATACAGTAGAAACAGCAAGTGTGGACAATATTGTTACTTGCTTGAATAACTGTCTTTAATGCATCTTGCTTCTTTATGAGAGAAACCTTGCTACAGGTTTCTCTCATAAAGAAGCAGGAAAGGATCCTGTAGCAAGGACCTGCTCTCCAGGTGGTGCATTGTCCTTTTGCACCGACGATGTCTCCCCAAAGCCTACTGCTCAGGAAGGAAGGGTTAGGTCGGCCGTCATAGTTGGTGATTCCATTATTAGGAATGTAGACAACTGGGTGGCTGGTGGGCGTGAGGATTGCCTGGTAACATGCCTACCTGGTGAGAAGGTGGCGGACCTCACGCGTCACCTAGATAGGATTTTAGACAGTGCTGGGGAGGAGCCAGCTGTCGTGGTACATGTGGGTACCAACGACATAGGAAATGTGGGAGGGAGGTTCTGGAAGCCAAATTTAGGCTCTTAGGTAGAAAGCTTAAATCCAGAACCTCTAGGGTAGCATTCTCTGAAATGCTCCCTGTTCCACGCGTAGGTCCCTAGAAGCAGGTAGAGCTCCGGAGTCTCAATGTGTGGATGAGACGATGGTGCAAGGAAGAGGGATTCAGTTTTGTAAGGAACTGGGGAACCTTTTGGAGAAGGGGGAGTCTCTTCCAAAGGGATGGGCTCCAGCTTAACCAGGGTGGAACCAGACTGCTGGCGCTAACCTTTAAAAAGGAGATAGAACAGCTTTTAAACTAGAACAAGGTGGAACGCCGACAGTCGCTTCACAGCAATTGGTTTGGAGGGGGTATCTTCAAAGGATACTAATGATGCATTAGAATTAGGGTATCCCAACAGTGAAGTTCCAATAATAAGAAAAGTAGTCCAAGTGCCTATAACTAAAAACTCACCTGAGCTAAAAAATTCTAACTTATCCCTATCAATTAAAAAGCAGAATGAAAATACAAACAAAAAACAAACTTTGAAATATCTGAATGCTAATGCCAGAAGTCTAAGAAGTAAGATGGGAGAATTAGAATGCATAGCAGTGAATGATGACATAGACTTAATTGGCATCTCAGAGACATGGTGGAAGGAGGACAACCAATGGGACAGTGCTATACCAGGGTACAAATTATATCGCAATGAGGAGCACCCGGGAGGCGGTGTGGCGCTTTATGTCTGGGATGGCATAGAGTCCAACAGGATAAACATCCTGCATGAGACTAAATGCACAATTGAATCTTTATGGGTAGAAATCCCTTGTGTGTCGGGGAAGACTATAGTGATAGGAGTATACTACTGTCCACCTGGTCAAGAAGGTGAGACTGACAGTGAAATGCTTAGAGAAATTAGGGAAGCTAACCAAAATGGTAGTGCTGTAATAATGGGAGACATCAATTACCCCAACATTGACTGGGTAAATGTATCATCGGTACATGCTAGAGATATAAAGTTCCTGGATGGAATAAATGACATTTTTATGGAGCAATTGGTTCAGGAACTGACAAGAGAGGGAGTAATTTTAGATTGAATTCTCAGTGGAGCACAGGATTTGGTGAGAGAGGTAGTGATGGTGGGGCCACTTGGCAATAGTGATCATAATATGATCAAATTTGAATTAATGACTGGAAGGGGGACAGTAAGCAAATCCACGGCTCTCGTGCTAAACTTTCAAAAGGGAAACATTATTTATTTATTTAGAAGCTTTTATATACCGATGAACGTTGGGAACATCTCATCGGTTCATAGTAAACAGAAATGCAGCTAACAAGCTTTACAGAGAACACTGAACAATCCATCTAAGTTAAGCAAGGTGGGGAGAGAGTAACATAAGGGGCGAGTCAACTAGGGCGAATTGTAAAATTAGAACTGAACACAATCAAATAAATGTGGGAACAAGTAATGAATAAATACAAATATTTAACTATGAATAGGAGATGTAAGTTAAAATAACATTATTCAAATGTATAAGTCAGGGTAACATAATATTAAATGAGAAGGAAGGTAGTTATGAGTAAGCTTGTGTGAACAGGGAAGTTTTCAGGTTCTGCTTTAAATTTTTTGTGGCAGGGTTCCTGACGCAGGAAGGGGGGGAGCTTGTTCCAGAGGACGGGTCCCGCCAAGGATAATGCCCGGGCTCTAGTGGAACAGAGTTTATACTGCTTAGGGGAGGGGATGAGGAGTGTTGCTTTGTGTTGCTGTCTTATGGGTCTGTTAGCTCAGGGAACCAGTTCATGTTTTGGTTGTGGAGTGATTTGTGGATGAGGGTGAGGGCTTTGTATGTTATTCTCTCTGCGACAGGTAACCAATGCAGGTGTTTTAACACCGGGGTGATGTGATCGTTTTTGTGTGTGTTAGTAAGGATTCGTGCAGCCACATTTTGGAGTAATTGGAGTGGTTGAAGTGTGCTTTTAGGTAAACCAAGAAGAAAGGCATTACAGTAGTTGATTTTGGATAGAATGAATGCTTGTAGGATAGTGTGAAAGTCACTGAGGTGTAGTAATGGTTTGATTTTTTTAGGGTGTGCAGTTTGAAGTAACAAGCTTTGAGTGTATTGTTAATGTATTTATTGAAGGAAAGGTGGTTATCAATGGTGACGCCGAGACTGCGTACATGTTCGTTGGAGGCCAAGGGGGGATTGGGGTTATGGCCTAGGTGCAGGGGAGGGGAGATGTTAGGAGGAGTGATATGTAGTATCTCTGTTTTGGCAGTATTTAGTGCTAGGAAGTTGCTTGTCAATAGTGTGTTAATCATCTTTAGAGTGGAGTTCCAGGTCTCAGAAGCTTTTTGAAGGGTGTCTTCTACAGGAATAAGAATTTGCACGTCATCGGCGTAAATAAAGTGTGAGAGGCCTAGATTGGGTAGAAGGTTGCAGAGCGGGAGGAGGTAGATGTTAAACAGGGTGAAGGATAGGGAGGAGCCTTGAGGGACACCTTGTGGTAGGAGAATGGGTTTGGAGGTGCAGTTGCCTATTTGTACACTGTAATGCCTGTCTTGTAGATAGGATTGGAACCATTGCAGGGCAGGACCTGAAATGCCAAGATCTGAAAGTCGTTGATAGAGTATTTTATGATTGACAGTGTCAAAATCAGCGGAGATATCCAGAAGGATCAGCAGATGTGAGACGCCTTTGTCAAGGCTTTTGAGGATGTAATCAGACAGAGATGCTAGTAAAGTCTCAGTGTTGTGGTGCCTTCGAAAACCAAATTGCGATTGTGAGAGAATGTTGTGTTCATCTAGGTAGTCAGTTAGTTGCCAGTTAACTGTCTTTTCAAGGATTTTAGCGATAAAAGGTAAATCTGAAATGGGGCGAAATTTGGTCAGGTCTGCAGGATCAAGAGTTGTTTTTTTTAAGATAGGTTTGACAAAGGCATGTTTAAGGTTACCAGGAACAATACCAAGGGTAATGGATCTTTTGATGATGATAGAGATGGGCTTGGCGATGATGTTAGGGATAGCAATGAGGGTTTTGGTAGGGATAGTGTCCGAGGGGTGCATGCATGGTCTCTTTTTTTTATGATAGATTCAGTTTCCACTAAGGAAATGTTGTCAAGGGCGGGGAGCCTAGCATGGATGCTGCCAACAGGGAAATCAGGTGATGCTTGGGTGGAAGGGAAATGGGACATAATGTTGCTGATTTTTGTATTAAAGAAAATGGCAAGATCATCACATTTTTTCTGTTTGTCAGTAAGTTGTGAGCATGGAGTACTGGATTTAATTAGACTGTTAACTAGTTCAAAAAGGGCTCGAGGATTACACTGTAGGTAGTGGATTCTATGCGCG
Organism: Rhinatrema bivittatum; assembly: GCF_901001135.1. NCBI lineage: Eukaryota > Metazoa > Chordata > Amphibia > Gymnophiona > Rhinatrematidae > Rhinatrema > Rhinatrema bivittatum. Next base: position 368,452,799 of record NC_042620.1, on the reverse strand, counting down.
TAGAAATCTCTTTTTGCTTTGTCAATGGCTGTTCTGTACGTATGAAGGTGATGTTTGAAGACAGTAAGGGATGCAGAGATGGGATTTTTGCGCCATTTTCTGTCAAGTTGTCTGAGGCTGCATTTCATGGCTTTTAGATCAGAAGTATACCAGGGTTGTTTTTTGCTTTTAGATGGATCGATCAGGCGCGATTGTACAGGGCAGAGCTCATCAGCAACAGTGTTAGTAAGGTGATTCCATGTTTCAAGGGCAGATTCTGCATCAGTGAGGTCGAGTTTGTTGAGCTGTAGTGTGAGGGCTGTTACTAGGTCTTCTTGATTGCAGTTGCGTCTGAATTGGATAAATTTTTTGGGTTGTGTGGGGGTTGGAGAGTTGTTAATGGTGCAGGAGATATCAATACGGTAGTGATCCGACCAGGGGATTGGGGTGCAAGTGGGTGAGCTGGATTGAACGAGATAATTGTTGAATATAAGGTCCAGGGTGTGGCCTGCTCTATGTGTGGGGTTAGAGATTAGTTGCTTGAAGCCTAGAGCATCTAAGGCTGATAAAATGGCTTTGCAGGAAGATGTGTTAAGTGTAGCGTCAACATGGATGTTGAAGTCACCAAGGATAATTGCTGGAAGGTGAATGTTTATGTGTTTAGAGATGTACTCAATAATGATGGAAGGGTTCTTTTCGAGGAGACCTGGGGGAGCATAAGCAAGGCAAAGTTGCAAGTTAGGCGCGGTAAAGAGGCTGATTTCTAGTTTGTATGGTGGTTGAATGGGCTTGTGCGAGAATTTAAAGGATTTTTTGGCAGCTAGTAAGAAACCACCTCCTTTTTTTTGGTCTGGGAATCGAGAATATGTCGTATGACTGGCAGGGTAGTTGGTTGATGATGGCTGTGTCAGATTCTTTTAGCAATGTTTCAGTGATGGCTAGAAGATCAGGTTGGTCGTCTGTGAGGATGTCGTAGATAATTGGAGTTTTTTTGGAGAGGAATTGGGTATTGAGAAGGAGGATTGTGAAAGTGGTGAGACCAATTAATTGTGTGATAGGAGTGGTCATGATGGGTAGCAGGTTTCTGTGCCTTTCCAGCAGAAATTGCAGGGGGGGATAGGGGGCACCCTAGTATGGAGTTTGATGGTAGGGATGGAAAAAGTGTGCATAATTGGTGGGGAAAGAATGTTTTTAAGATGATAGCGTCCATAGAAGAATGGGAGAGGGGCAATGGCAAGGAGCATAAAAAGGGGAGGGAATAGATATTATTTAAGGTAACAAGGGGGAGGTGGGAGATCAGAGGGAAGGATAATGAGGTAGGGGAGGAGTTGAATGCAATTTCAAGTGGTAAGGCAACAACATAAGTTTATACTTAGATTCAGAAGGAATGTTGTCGCGAACGTTTCTCAGGGTTGTCACAGATGAGTATTACTTTCAGTGGTATCGGGCGGTGAATAGTATGTAGGTTTTGAGGAGCACTTTCCAAAAGTTGAGTTCGGCGTCTTGAGGGAGGGAAATCAAGTGACGGAGATACTGCCAGTCCTATATTAAAGAGGGCAAGATGATGGCGCACGAAGGGGCGCACTAAGGGGCTTGCCCCTTAGGTCGCGCTCCTTCGTGCGCGCGACGCCCGGCGTGCGACACCACAGTAGCATGCACAGATTTAAAGGGCTGTAGGCCCTCCTCCCCGGCACCTATGTAGGCGCGGCTCCCTTCTCCTGATTGGAGGCTAGAGAGCCCAGGGAGTGTAGGTGGGCGGCACGGCACGTCGGCGCGAAGCTTACTTTTCAAGATTTCCTGTGTTCGCTGGTGGTGAAGAGCAGCGTTTCTTTGGACTTTTCTCTTTCTTATTTTATTTTCTCAAAGCGGCGCTTTCTTTCCACTCTCAGCCGGCACGTCTCACAGCAGCTGGGAATTCTCAGTCTCTCAATCGGTCACGCTGCCTCTCTCACTCTCGGGATTGCTGCAGCCGGAGCAAGTGGTAGGCCTCGATAAATGAGAAAATGAGAAAAATTGTTAGAAAAAAACTGAAAGGAGCAGCTACAAAAGTAAACAGTGTGCAAGAGACATGGTCATTGTTAAAAAATACCATTCTAGAAGCACAGTCCAGATATATTCCACACATTAAGAAAGGTGGAAAGAAGGCAAAGCGATTACCGGCATGGTTAAAAGGGGAGCTGAGATACCACGGATTACGGCCCAACAATTGATACCACGGATTACGGCCCAACAATTGATACCACGGATTACGGCCCAACAATTAATACCACGGATTACGGCCCAACAATTGGAATATCTGAATATACCACGGATTACGGCCCAACAATTGGAATATCTGAATAAGCCTATCCAATTAGAAGAACTGCGAGGGGCCATATTGGCTAGTAAAACCAGCAAGGCCCCGGGGCCAGACGGGCTAACTGCCGAGTACTATAAAAGTCTACATGCCCGGGCGGGGGAAGATCTTTTAGCTTTCTATAGAGAAGCACAAGGGAGAGGTACCTTCCCGGTGGATACCACCAGGGCATACATTACGGTTTTGGAGAAACCGGGAAAGGACTTATCCAAGCCAGCGGCGTATAGACCGATTTCTCTCTTAAATTTTGAGGCTAAACTATTTGCCAAAATTATGGCTGATAGGCTGAGTGGGGTTTTCCCGGACCTTATCACACCCAATCAAGTAGGTTTCGTAAAAGGTAGAGCAATTAGTACCAATATTACAAAATTAATAGTAGCGATGGAAGAATGCAAAAAACAGGATATAGAGGCCGTCATAGTGGGCTTTGATTCGGAAAAGGCATTCGATAGGGTTTCTTGGGATTATCTATTCTCCGTCCTAAATAGATATGGGTTTGTAGGGGAGATAGTGCAAGCCATTCGGATGCTCTACCAAGCCCCAAAGTCCGCAATCCGAGCCAATGGACAGGTTTCGGAAGATTTTCAGTTATATAGGGGTACGAGGCAGGGGTGCCCGCTGTCTCCCTTGCTATATATTCTATCCATAGATCCCTTGTTGCGGAAGATTGAAGCGGACCCGCAAATCTCAGGCTTTACATGGGGGAGGCAGGAATTTAAAGTTTCCGCCTTTGCGGACGATGTCCTTGTTTTCCTGACGAATCCACAAAGCTCGCTGGAGAGGGTCTTAGCCCACCAACATTTGTTCGGGGCGTTTGCCGGGCTCAAAATAAATGTTGAGAAATCGGAGGCGATGGACCTAGGCAGCAACATTCGGCCTAATTGGGTGGGGGATTTCCGCTTGCGCTGGGCGGACACAACCATGAGATACTTAGGAATTCTTCTTACTAGAGATACTACTAAACTTCATGAAGTGAATATAAACCCCCTACTCCAAAATATGTCTAAAAAACTTAAAACGTGGGGCACATTACCACTATCCCTGAAGGAGAAAATAGCATTACTCAAAATGCAGAATTACCACGGTGGTTGTATGTATTACAACAAGTCCCCTTGTGGTTAAAGAAGACAGAGATAGATCGGGTGAATCGAATGCTCCGCATGTACCTATGGGGAGGGCGTAAATCTAGACTGTCCTTAAGGACATTGCAGCTGACTCGAGAGCAAGGAGGGCTAGCCTGTCCCAACTGGAGGTAATATAACTTGGCCTGTGTACTGCGCCACGTACAGGACTGGTTGGAAAATACGGGGAAATATACGCCCAGACGGTTTTTACTGGGTTGGCTACATCCATATAGTCCGGAAACGCTGATACAAATCCCGGGGGTGCAAGTGCCCGTATCTTATAAGAGTTATATGATTATCAGCGTGGGGAGGAAGGCCTGGAGATATCTTTGTCTTCAAAAATTATACTTAGGAGGCATTAGCACGCCATACATAACCTTATGGGGCAACCCTATGTTCCCCAGTGGCTTGATGGGACCGGTGTTCCACAGGTGGTGTACAAAAGGGATGCAGAATATCTATCAGCTCTTTGCGCCGGGTACAGGGATTATGTGGTCGTTTCAGGAGTTGCAGGCCGCATATGAGCTCCCAAAACAGGATTTCTTTGCTTTTTTGCAAGTTAGGCATTATGTGCATGCACTTTTGGGAGCTTACAAGCTGGACGCCAGGTGGGATACTTTGAGGGCTTTCTTTGGGCCGAGAGCCAAGACAGGACATTCCTGCTCTTCGTTATCCCACGCCTTACGGGAAATTCCGGTTCTGACGGCCAAATTGGAGATACAAAATAAATGGGTGAGAATGGCGAATGTGTATCTGGCTCTCGATGACATAGGGGAAATTTTAGAAAAAAGTGCTAAGGTGTCAGAAAATGTTCTTCTTCAAGAAATTGGTTTTAAGGTCCTGCACGGCATGTATGTCTCACAGGCTCAAAGATATGCCGCGAGATTATGTGATTCTGCAGTATGTATTAAATGCCAGGGGGAACGGAGCACCTTTGTACATGGTATGTGGGAATGCCCTCAAATTATGATGTTTTGGAAGGAAGTGCTGCAGAATTTAGAGACGATTCTTCACAGTTCCATTCCTAGGGATATTAGGGTATGTCTGTTTCGTCTTCCTAACACCCTTACCTTACAGGACTTACTGGATGGGGATTGGACATTCCTGGAAAAAGCCCTACTAATTGCAATCCAGACCATTCTGTCACAGTGGATTTCACAGGATCGACCCACACGAGGACATTGGCATTCGCGGCTGATAGCCTTACTGCAACACAAATTCTGGACAGCACAGTACCAATCCCCTGCTAAGCAGGCTAACTGTATGGCAATTTGGAACAGACTGTGGTGGACTCTCACAGATGCCAGACGAGACCTTATACTAACCGTCACGGGCTATAAGTACAGGAGTTCCGGAGAGGGTCGAAAGCCGCAGGCTGTGAATCTAGGGATGCAGTAATGTTTAGGATAGTGGAGGTGATTTTATGCTATTGGGGAGCCGTACGAGCTTCTTGATAGGGAGAAATTGGACAGCGCCACGCCTAGGGTTCTGTACGGCTGTTTCCATGCCTACTGGACACACTATATCAGTTGTCTCGTGTATGATGTGTCTGGGATGGGGAGTGAATGGGGGGTGGGGGGTGATGGGGGGGGGGGGAAGGGGGGTGGATATGGTTTCAGTGTGAAGTGTTAGATACGATGCAGTATTGTTAACTTGGAAACTGTTTAAAAATTTAATAAAGAACGTTTCAAAAAAAAAAAAAAAGGGGAGCTGAAAGAAGCTATTTTAGCCAAAAGATCTTCATTCAAAAATTGGAAGAAGGATCCAATAGAAGAAAATAGGATAATGCATAAACGTTGGCAAGTTAAATGTAAGACATTGATAAGACAGGCTAAGAGAGAATTTGAAAAGAAGTTGGCCATAGAGACAAAAACCCACAGTAAAACTTTTAAAAATATATCCGAAGCAGAAAGCCTGTGAGGGAATCAGTTGGACTGTTAGATGATCGAGGGGTTAAAGTGGTACTTAGAGAAGATAAGGCCATTGCGGAAAGATTAAATGATTTCTTTGCTTCGATGTTTACTGAAGAGGATGTTGGGGAGGTACCTGTACTAGAGAAGGTTTTCATGGGTAATGATTCAAATGGACTGAATCAAATCACATAAGAACATAAGAACATAAGAAATTGCCATGCTGGGTCAGACCAAGGGTCCATCAAGCCCAGCATCCTGTTTCCAACAGAGGCCAAAACCAGGCCACAAGAACCTGGCAATTACCCAAACACTAAGAAGATCCCATGCTACTGATGCAATTAATAGCAGTGGCTATTCCCTAAGTAAAATTGATTAATAGCCATTAATGGACTTCTCCTCCAAGAACTTAATCAAACCTTTTTTGAACCCAGCTACACTAACTGCACTAACCACATCCTCTGGCAACAAATTCCAAAGCTTTATTGTCGTTGAGTGAAAAAGAATTTTCTCCTATTAGTCTTAAATGTGCTACTTGCTAACTTCATGGAATGCCCCCTAGTCCTTCTATTATTCGAAAGTGAAAATAACCGAGTAACATCTACTCGTTCAAGACCTCTCATGATCTTAAAGACCTCTATCATATACCCCTCAGCCGTCTCTTCTCCAAGCTGAACAGCCCTAACCTCTTCAGCCTTTCCTCATAGGGAAGCTGCTCCATCCCCTTTATCATTTTGGTTGCCCTTCTCTGTACCTTCTCCATAGCAACTATATCTTTTTTGAGATGCGGCGACCAGAATTGTACACAGTATTCAAGGTGTGGTCTCACCATGGAGCAATATAGAGGCATTATGACATTTTCCGTTCTATTAACCATTCCCTTCCTAATAATTCCTAACATTCTATTTGCTTTTTTGACTGCTGCAGCACACTGAGCCGACGATTTTAAAGTATTATCCACTATGATGCCTAGATCTTTTTCCTGGGTGGTAGCTCCTAATATGGAACCTAACATCGTGTAACTACAGCAATGGTTATTTTTCCCTATATGCAACACCTTGCACTTGTCCACATTAAATTTCATCTGCCTTTTGGATGCCCAATCTTCAAGTCTTGCAAGGTCCTCTTGTAATGTATCACAGTCTGCTTGTGATTTAACTACTCTGAATAATTTTGTATCATCCGCAAATTTGATAACCTCACCCGTCGTATTCCTTTCCAGATCATTTATATATACATTGAAAAGCACCGGTCCAAGTACAGATCCCTGAGGCACTCCACTGTTTACCCTTTTCCACTGAGAATATTGACCATTTAATCCTACTCTCTGTTTTCTGTCTTTTAACCAGCTTATAATCCACAAAAGGATATCGTCTCCTATCCCATGACTTTTTAGTTTTCGTAGAAGCCTCTCTTGAGGGACTTTGTCAAATGCCTTCTGAAAATCGAAATACACTACATCTACCAATTCACCTTTATCCACATGTTTATTAACCCCTTCAAAAAAATGAACAGATTTGTTAGGCAAGACTTCCCTTGGGTAAATCCATGTTGACTATGTTCCATTAAATCTGTCTTTCTATATGCTCTACGATTTTGATCTTGGGAATAGTTTCCACTATTTTTCCCGGCACTGAAGTCAGGCTCACTGGTCTATAGTTACCTGGATCGCCCCTGGAGCCTTTTTTAAATATTGGGGTTACATTGGCCACCCTCCAGTCTTCAGGTACAATGGATGATTTTAATGATAGGTTATACATTTTAACTAATAGATGGGAAATTTCATTTTTTAGTTCCTTCAGAATCCTAGGATGCATACCATCCAGTCCAGGTGATTTGCTACTCTTTAGTTTGTCAATCTGGCCTTACTACATCTTCAAGGTTCACAGTGATTTCGTTCAGTTTGTCTGACTCATCACCCCTGAAAACCATCTCCGGAACTGATATCTCCCCAACATCCTCATTAGTAAACACGAAGGCAAAGAATTAATTTAGTCTTTCTGCAATAGCCTTATCTTCCCTAAGAGCCCCTTTAACCCCTCTGTCATCTAATGTTCCAACCGACTCCCTCACAGGTTTCTTGCTTTGGATATATTTTAAAAAGTTTTTATTATGAGTTTTTGCCTCTATGGCCAATTTCATTTCAAATTGTCTCTTCGCCTGTCTTATCAATGTTTTACACTTAGCTTGACAATGCTTATGTTTTATCCTATTTTCTTCAGATGGATCCTTCTTCCAATTTTTGAACGATGTTTTTTTTGGCTAAAATAGCCTCTTTCACCTCACCTTTTAATCATGATGGTAATCGTTTTGCCTTCCTTCCACCTTTCTTAATGCTAGGAATACATATGGACTGCGCCTCTACGATTGTATTTTTAAACAATGTCCATGCCTGTTGAACACTTTTAACTTTTGCAGCTGCACCTTTCAGTTTTTTTCTATTTTCCTCATTTTATCAAAGTTTCCCTTTTTAAAATTTAGTATTAGAGCTGCAGATTTACTTATTGTCCCCCTTCCTTTTATTAGTTTAAATTTGATCATGTTATGATCACTGTTGCCAAGTGGCCCCACCACTGTTACTTCTCTCACCAAATCTTGTGTTCCACTAAGAATTAAATCTAAAATAGCTCCCTCTCTTGTTGGTTCCTGAACCAATTGCTCCATGAAGCAATCATTTATTATATCCAGGAACTTTATGTCTCTAGCACGTCCTGATGTTACATTTACCCAGTCAATATTGGGGTAATTGAAATCTCCCATTATTATTGCACTGCCAGAACCTAGAAGATGTGGTAGACCTGATTGACAAACTGAAGAGTAGTAAATCACCTGGACCAGATGGTATACACCCAGAGTTCTAAAGGAACTAAAAAATGAAATTTCAGACATATTAGTACAAATTTGTAACCTATCATTAAAATCATCCATTGTACCTGAAGACTGGAGGATAGCTAATGTAATCCCAATATTTAAAAAGGGCTCCAGGGGCGATCCGGGAAACTACAGACCGGTTAGCCTGACTTCAGTGCCAGGAAAAATAGTGGAAAGTGTTCTAAACATCAAAATCACAGAACATATAGAAAGACATGGTTTAATGGAAAAAAGTCAGCATGGCTTTACCCAAGGCAAGTATTGCCTCACAAATCTGGTTCACTTTTTTGAAGGAGTTAATAAACATGTGGATAAAGGTGAACCGGTAGATGTAGTATACTTGGATTTTCAGAAAGCATTTGACAAAGTTCTTCATGAGAGACTTCTAGGAAAGTAAAAAGTCATGGGATAGGTGGCGATATCCTTTCGTGGATTGCAAACTGGCTAAAAAACAGGAAACAGAGTAGGATTAAATGGACAATTTTCTCAGTGGAAGGGAATGGGCAGTGGAGTGCCTCAGGGATCTGTATTGGGACTCTTACTTTTCAATATATTTATAAATGATCTGGAAAGAAATACGACGAGTGAGATAATCAAATTTGCAGATGATACAAAATTGTTCAGAGTAGTTAAATCACAAGCAGATTGTGATACATTGCAGGAAGACCTTGTGAGACTGGAAAATTGGGCATCAAAATGGCAGATGAAATTTAATGTGGATAAGTGCAAGGTGATGCATATAGGGAAAAATATCCCATGCTATAGTTACACAATGTTAGGTTCCATATTAGGTGCTACAACCCAAGAAAGAGATCTAGGCGTCATAGTGGATAACACATTGAAATCGTCGGTTCAGTGTGCTGCGGCAGTCAAAAAAGCAAACAGAATGTTGGGAATTATTAGAAAGGGAATGGTGAATAAAACGGAAAATGTCATAATGCCTCTGTATTGCTCCATGGTGAGACCGCACCTTGAATACTGTGTACAATTCTGGTCGCTGCGCTACAGGAGGTAGCTTACCTTCTCTTCTGGAGGCCGCTCTGAAGCCAGGGCCTCGCCTGCATACTATCCAGGATTTGCTCCAGGGCCTGGGAGGCCTTGTTGTTCTTGAGGCCTGCCTGTGGCTGGCTTGGCTCTGCTTGGACTTCCTGGTTCGGGCCACGCCCTCTCCCTAGGGGCCGGCCTGCGGCACTCCTCCTCAGTTATAGGGCCAGTGAGGGGCAGTCCAGGTGATCTCCTCCCAGGGAGTTGCCTGAATACAGCAGTATAAAAGGACTTTCACTTCAGTTCCTGTTTGCCTTCGGATTGAGCTTCACAGTTGTCTGTGCGTCTTCATCGATCCAGGTCCTCCGTGGTCTCGCTTGTCTTGACGGCTCCCTGTTCTGTGTCTCTGCCTGTTTCCTTCTCTTCTGGAGGCTGCTCCGAAGCCAGGATGTCGCCTGTGTACTATCCAGGAAACAACTAGCCTACTATAAACAAATAATACTCAATGCAAAGAAACAATATTATAGCATGAAAATTGAGAAATTCGCAAACAACCCAAGAGCCTTGTTTACCATAGTAAAAAATCTCACAAATGATACATCTGACTCTTCACAAAACCTGAAGAATGAAAGGATGGATCGGTAAAAATGGACTTTATTGGAACTTGCCCGACTCTGGCCGAGTTTCGCTCTGCCGAGCTGCCTCAGGGGCTGTGGCACATAAATATAAACAATTAAAAATGCACACAAACATAAATATTTGTATAAACATATGACTTATGATATAAAACATATTCAAAAAAATATATTAAAAGAATATATTAAATAGTAAAAACACTTAAACATGGAGACAGTGCTTGTTTTGTGTGCATAAGATGATGATGTTACATAAAAAGTTACGTATTTGAGAGTACAGATACTGTGGCTGAAACATCAATTAAAAAGCGGAGTGGAAACAAGTCTTACAAAGGACATGGTCTATAATGATTGTTGCACAATGCACTTCATCAAACAGCATATGGCTGATACATGCAAAATTTGTAACAAACAATAAAATATATTATTGAGGAGGTCAATGTGTATAATTAATAAGAAAAATAAAAAAATATATAAAAAATATGTAAAGATGGCAAACTAAATCTTGTACCTTGTTGAGCCAGAAACTTGGCTCTATATACTTGTGCTGATTTCCTAGGATGAAGGAATATGAGTGAACACACCGAATCCGGGCTTGTCACTTGTAATTCATCAATCACTTGTGTGAACAGTATTGAAGCAATTCTTATGGAACAAAAATTCTTAATTACCTTAGTTATCAAGAATAGGTATAAATAAAAAATGAACACATGCATTCGTCAGACTACAAATCTGAATGACTTCATTCTGAAATTGATACTGACATCTTGTATCATTATTATTAAGCTGTTATATGTCTTTCAACTGATCACAAATCGATAAGGAGTTAACGGTAAAAAAGATGAATGAATAGTGAACCTTACTGCATGTGAATGCAAGCAATAATTTTTAAATTTTTAATTTTTACAGTGTGTTAAATCTTGATCCGGTAGATACCAGGAACAAATCAAAGATGAAGTTAAAAGCAATACAATAATAAATTTCGCTACAAAATGAACAAATGAATAAAAAACAGCTTCGATACAATAGTGCTCCCTAGAACATAAATAGCTAAAATCCACTTCGATACAATGCTAACAATACTTCTTATCAACAGTATGTAGAAAATTCAAAACGAATGATATGCGGGGAGACGTGTGCCAAAGCAATGTAATAATGAAAATGATGCGCTGGACAATAGTTAAATTCCTAATATATAAAAGTGCATAAGTCAAACAGCATATTGTGGCTGTCCGCGAATATGCATCCATCGGAAGCTGTGTCACAATGAATACCGAACAAAAATGATGGAATCACTAACTGTTAAATCTAATGTATAAAAGTGCTAAAGTGGGGCAGCATACAGATAATATCCAAGCGCAAGAAACTATGTCATATTAAGTATGCGCTTAAGCAGACAAAAATATATATAAGAATGAAATCGCTAGCTATTGAAACTAAAAAGAACACAATCACTAATATTTTACCTTTGTTGAACTTGCACCGGTCACATACTGCTCTGACAAACACTGCAAGAACCAGTTAGTACCTGTATTGGACCTTTATTTTTCCGCTTCTCACTCGAAATCACGCGAGAATAGACACATGTGTGGACTGATTGGCTCATAGACATTGTGGATAATGAGAGACTTAACTAGACCGGTGTGTAAAAAAAAGGATTAATCAATACTGATCTAATCTGTGCAGTAATGCAAAAGTGGTGACAAGAGGAGAAAATATAATGAACAAATGTCTGCGGTTGACTCATATTCCTTCATTTGTACAACTGCTGAAAAGCGGATGTACGGTCAAAAAGTAAACACAAATACTTTAAAACACTGCATCTTTAAAAAGGAGTAAATTAGTGTGAACATGTATAAAATCAAACATTCTTAAAAACTGCAATCAATATATGGCATATATAATTTATCTATATGTTTTTTGTTTGATTTTTTGTTGTTTTTTAATTTTGGAATATGGTGTTTTCATAATATATTTAGGTTCCACATGCATTTTTTGTTGCGCTTTCCCTTTCTGCTCCCCCCTCCCACTCCCCTTGTCCTTCCAATTCCATTTACCCCCACCCCACCCCTTCCCCCCTTCCCCCTCCCCCCACCCTTTTTTTCCCCCCCCCCTTTCCCCCCTTTTCCCCTTCCCCCCCCCTCCCTCCATTTTCCCTATCCCTCTAGCCCCCCCCCCCCACCCCCCTTTCCCCTTCCCCCCCCCTTCCTCCCCCTCTCCCCTTCCTTCCCCCCCCTACCCCTCCTTCCTTTCTTTCCCTCCACCCTTTAAATTTTAATTCATATTTTTTACTTGGTTCCCCAAAAAATGATGCAGTTTTTAAGAATGTTTGATTTTATACATGTTCACACTAATTTACTCCTTTTTAAAGATGCAGTGTTTTAAAGTATTTGTGTTTACTTTTTGACCGTACATCCGCTTTTCAGCAGTTGTACAAATGAAGGAATATGAGTCAACCGCAGACATTTGTTCATTATATTTTCTCCTCTTGTCACCACTTTTGCATTACTGCACAGATTAGATCAGTATTGATTAATCCTTTTTTTTACACACCGGTCTAGTTAAGTCTCTCATTATCCACAATGTCTATGAGCCAATCAGTCCACACATGTGTCTATTCTCGCGTGATTTCGAGTGAGAAGCGGGAAAAATAAAGGTCCAATACAGGTACTAACTGGTTCTTGCAGTGTTTGTCAGAGCAGTATGTGACCGGTGCAAGTTCAACAAAGGTAAAATATTAGTGATTGTGTTCTTTTTAGTTTCAATAGCTAGCGATTTCATTCTTATATATATTTTTGTCTGCTTAAGCGCATACTTAATATGACATAGTTTCTTGCGCTTGGATATTATCTGCATGCTGCCCCACTTTAGCACTTTTATACATTAGATTTAACAGTTAGTGATTCCATCATTTTTGTTCGGTATTCATTGTGACACAGCTTCCGATGGATGCATATTCGCGGACAGCCACAATATGCTGTTTGACTTATGCACTTTTATATATTAGGAATTTAACTATTGTCCAGCGCATCATTTTCATTATTACATTGCTTTGGCACACGTCTCCCCGCATATCATTCGTTTTGAATTTTCTACATACTGTTGATAAGAAGTATTGTTAGCATTGTATCGAAGTGGATTTTAGCTATTTATGTTCTAGGGAGCACTATTGTATCGAAGCTGTTTTTATTCATTTGTTCATTTTGTAGCGAAATTTATTATTGTATTGCTTTTAACTTCATCTTTGATTTGTTCCTGGTATCTACCGGATCAAGATTTAACACACTGTAAAAATTAAAAATTTAAAAATTATTGCTTGCATTCACATGCAGTAAGGTTCACTATTCATTCATCTTTTTTACCGTTAACTCCTTATCGATTTGTGATCAGTTGAAAGACATATAACAGCTTAATAATAATGATACAAGATGTCAGTATCAATTTCAGAATGAAGTCATTCAGATTTGTAGTCTGACGAATGCATGTGTTCATTTTTTATTTATACCTATTCTTGATAACTAAGGTAATTAAGAATTTTTGTTCCATAAGAATTGCTTCAATACTGTTCACACAAGTGATTGATGAATTACAAGTGACAAGCCCGGATTCGGTGTGTTCACTCATATTCCTTCATCCTAGGAAATCAGCACAAGTATATAGAGCCAAGTTTCTGGCTCAACAAGGTACAAGATTTAGTTTGCCATCTTTACATATTTTTTATATATTTTTTTATTTTTCTTATTAATTATACACATTGACCTCCTCAATAATATATTTTATTGTTTGTTACAAATTTTGCATGTATCAGCCATATGCTGTTTGATGAAGTGCATTGTGCAACAATCATTATAGACCATGTCCTTTGTAAGACTTGTTTCCACTCCGCTTTTTAATTGATGTTTCAGCCACAGTATCTGTACTCTCAAATACGTAACTTTTTATGTAACATCATCATCTTATGCACACAAAACAAGCACTGTCTCCATGTTTAAGTGTTTTTACTATTTAATATATTCTTTTAATATATTTTTTTGAATATGTTTTATATCATAAGTCATATGTTTATACAAATATTTATGTTTGTGTGCATTTTTAATTGTTTATATTTATGTGCCACAGCCCCTGAGGCAGCTCGGCAGAGCGAAACTCGGCCAGAGTCGGGCAAGTTCCAATAAAAGTCCATTTTTACCGATCCATCCTTTCATTCTTCTGTTGTTCGTCACATTGGATCGGTTACCGGTTTGCTTCCTTGGATCTTCACAAAACCTTCCAGTAAATAGATGTGAGATAGCTACATTTTTTTTTTTTTTTTTTTTTTTATATTTATAGTTTATTGGGTTTTTACAAATTTATACAAATTGCAAAAAGAAGGAACAAAATTTTTTTGGTATAACAATCTTAGCCCACTATAAATTCAAGTAAATCTTTCTATACCTCAATCTTATAGTCCACTACATGGGAGGAACCATTAACAAGCAAAACTCAAAAGAAAATGTATTTCTATCAAATTACATATAGCTGGATTACTTTATTTATTGCAGTTATTTTCTAAATCATCCTCTTTCTTTATCTACTAAAAATGTTTCTAAATGAGATGGGTCCTGGAAAATAAACTTATTCTTCTGATACACTATTACACATTTACAGGGGAATTTAAGAAAATATGTTGCCCCTATGGACAATACTCTAGATTTCAACATAAGAAATTGCTTCCTCCTGTACTGGGTAGTACGTGATACATCAGGAAATACCTGGACTTTATAACCACAAAACAAAGACTCTTTATTCCTAAAATATTTTTCAAGAATATTAACCTTATCCTTCTCTCTGCAAAAGGTCACAAGAAGTGTGGCTCTTTGTGGTATGTCATCCACTGACGACTCCAGGAAGGAGGTCAAATTAGGGGACTTTTGTTGGATACTGTCCATACCTTCCTCTCCTTCCTGTCTCTTTATTCTAGAATTCAAAGCATAATATATTTTTGAAATAGATTGATCATCTATATTTAATATAAACAAATTTTCTTTTAAGTATTTCTTTAACAACTCAGTGGCTGAAAGGAGTCTGGTCATTGGAAAATTTAAAAACCTCAGGTTTCTAACCCTATTCTCATTTTCCAGTCTCTCAATTTGCCGCTGAGCTGTCAGAGAATCCTTAATAAAGGAATGATTTGCAGTTTGCAGGGCTGCTATCTGTACTATAGCCCCCCCGCTTGCCTCCTCTAATTGTTTTAAACGATTATTATGTAATTCTATATTAGTTTTTAACTCTAGATTTCCTTTATTAGTCTGGGCCATAAATCCTGTCATTACCTTTTGCAAATCATTAATTGCTCTCCATACATCCACCAGGGTTATATTCTGAGGGTCTATGGTTACTGGACTTAATATTTGTAGTCCAGGTCCCTCATTAGACCCCAATTCCACCCCCTCCCCCATTACTGTGGGATGAGGTATATCATTATCCATAACACTTTCTTCCATCCTTACACCTGATTGAGGAAGTACAATTGAGTCCAGGTGAGGTTGAGTTAGTAACTGCTGGCTCGGGCTGTCTGAAGCTCCCGAGGAAAAGGATATTTCAGGTATTGTATTGCGGGCAGATTGACTTACCTGCCTTACAACATGTTGGTCCATCGGCCCCCTAGCCTCCGTTGTCGCTGGAGATGAAGTCCAAACTTTTGATTTCCTTTTCCTGCCCATATGGTTAGGTGTAGTAATAAGAAATTTTTTTTTCGCCCAGGGGCGCGCCCCTTTGGCGCGCGGCTTCGGCTGCGCGCCTGCGGCTGGGCGCCGCTGCTTCCCTGGATTTATCTCAGCGATTCCGGCCCCTCCCGATGACGTCACTTAGGGGGCGTGGCTACGGGCGGCACGATGGAACAGCTCCGAGGGTGAAAAAACGGAGCTTGTAGCCTGCCCTTCTCTGCCTACCTCTCGAAGAGAGGTTTCCCAGCTGGAAGTCCTCCAAAAGTCACAGCAGCTTCCCTGGATTTATCTCAGCGATTTCCGGCCCCTCCCGATGACGTCACTTAGGGGGCGTGGCTACGGGCGGCACGATGGAACAGCTCCGAGGGTGAAAAAACGGAGCTTGTAGCCTGCCCTTCTCTGCCTACCTCTCGAAGAGAGGTTTCCCAGCTGGAAGTCCTCCCAGATAGCTACATTTTTTAATGACAAAATTACGAACCTAAAAACAAAGATTCCAAAAATAACTAAACAAAACATCAAAATGCAAAAAAAGAGATGTTAAACAATGGGAGACATTCAGTGAAATATCCGAAATAGAAGTTGAATCGATGCTAAAAAAACTAAACCCTGCCCCACATGCGTATGACACAATACCCACCACAGATATAAAAAAACTAGCCACCACTACCTCTCCGACTTTAACAAAAATCATTAATTTATCATTAAATGAAGGAAACATGCCAGATTCACTAAAAGGAGCAATAGTAAAACCAATTTTGAAAAAAAAGAACAGCGATCCACTCACCCTGAGCAATTATAGACCAGTATCAAACTTACCACTAATTGCAAAATTAATAGAAAAAACCATACAAAATCAATTAGCAGAACACTTAGAGGAAAATAATATTCTGTACCCATCACAACATGGATTTCGCAAAAACTATAGCACTGAGACACTACTACTTACGCTAACAGACAACATCATGAGAGATTTCGACAGCGGTAAACATTACATTTTAGTAATGCTGGACCTATCAGCGGCATTCGACACAGTAAATCATGATATCCTATTAAATAGATTAGAAAAAATAGGACTATGCAACACAACAATCAAATGGTTCAAATCATACCTAGATAACAGATATTTCCAAGTGCAAATCAAAAAAGCAATGTCAGAAAGAATAAACCTTCAAACAGGAGTTCCGCAGGGATCAGCCCTATCTGCCACACTATTCAACATATACATGCTGCCATTATGCCACCTGCTAGCTGGTCTGGGCATTTCACACTACATATATGCTGACGATATTCAATTAATACTTCCAATTAATGACTCAATTGAGAAAACATTAACCTTAGCCAACATGTATCTAGATATAATAAAACAGCTCTTAAACCAGATGGAATTAGTCATTAACTTAGAGAAAACAGAATTCCTACATATTGAACGAAAAAACATCACAATCATTCAAAACCCAATCACAATCAATAACAACCAAAAAATACAACTAGCAGAGAAAGTACGAAACCTTGGAGTGATTATCAATACGGAACTAAGTATGAAACAACATATATCTCTAAAAGTAAGAGAAGGTTACGCCAAACTTATAACTCTCAGAAGACTTAAACCACTACTAACACCAAATGACTTCCGTTCAGTACTACAAGCATTAATTTTTTCAAGCACTGATTACTGTAATGCCCTTCTACTAGGATTACCCCACACCACGATAAGACCACTACAGGTATTACAAAACCGGTAAAAGTAAAAGAGACCATATCACCAAAACCCTAATTGAACTACACTGGCTACCCATTGAACAAAGAATTCAATACAAGACTCTTTGCACCATACATAAATTAATACACGATGAAAAGGCAGAATGGCTGAACACAGCCCTTCACGTACACGTCCCTAATAGAAACTTGAGATCAGCAAACAAAGCCCTACTAACTATTTCCTCAGTAAAAACAGCCAGACTAACTCAAGTAAGGGATAGGGCCCTATCCCTGGCAGGACCTATAATATGGAACACAATACCTTTAGAAATCAGAACACAAAGAGACATCAAAGCATTCAAAAAAAGTTTAAAAACATGGCTATTTAAGCAAGCATACCACAAAGGGAATGAAGAGTAGAATCCAGGAAATTGTATGATGCAGTCCGAAGAACTCCCACACACACACATCAGCTTACTCGAATGGTGTGTGTGTGTATATTTTATTTTACTTTACCTCTATTAGATTGCAACAACAGAGGACAAGACTTAAGTGTTAATTTATCTTATAGCCGATATACTTAAAGTAGACATGATTTATCACAACCACTAAGTAATATTTAATATGAAAACTATGTTACAGTATTTGATGGCACCTGTTTAGTTAATATAAATCAACACATCTAAGTTTGAAATTATGTGCCTTATTGTGGACCGTTGTGACGGCAACTAGCTTAACGACGGTATAGAAAACATTTTAAATAAATAGAAAAGATTTTAAATAAAATAAATAAATTTGCTCCAGGGCCTGGGAGGCCTTGTTTCTGGTCCTTCTGAAAGGGGGGGACCCCTTTGAGGGGGGGTACTGTTGCGATCCCTCTTGTTGCTGCGCTACGGGATGTATCTTACCTTCTCTTCTAGAGGCCGCTCCGAAGCCAGGGCCTCGCTGCGTACTATCCAGGATTTGCTCCAGGGCCTGGGAGGCCTTGTTGTTCTTGAGGCCTGCCTGTGGCTGGCTTGGCTCTGCTTGGACTTCCTGATTCGGGCCACGCCCTCTCCCTAGGGGCCGGCCCGCGGCACTCCTCCTCAGTTATAGGGCCAGTGAGGGGCGGTCCAGGTGAACTCCTCTCAGGGAGTTGCCTGCATACAGCAGTATAAAAGGACTTTCACTTCAGTTCCTGTTTGCCTTCGGATTGAGCTTCACAGTTGTCTGTGCTTCTTCATCGATCCAGGTCCTCCGTGGTCTCGCTTGTCTTGACGGCTCCCTGTCCTGTGTCTCTGCCTGTTTCCATGATGTTGGTTCCAGATGTTCCTAGATGTTTGTTCCTGATGTTTCTGCTTGCCTCAGACTGCCAGGAGTGCAGTATCCCGCCTCAGACTGCCAGGAGTGCAGTAACCCGCTTCTTCCCTGTGCTTCTCCCATTCTCAGCATGGTCCGCGACCAGTCTCCTGGGCTGTGTAGGGCACGCAGTGGGACAGGGTGGTTCGCGACCAGCCCATTGGGTCCGCCTGTGTCGGTGGGCTGAGTAGGGCGCCCTGAGGGACAGTGCCAATGTCTTCCTTCCCAGCTCTCGTCTATGATGTCTCCGCTTCAGCCCTCGTCTATGATGTCTCCGCTGCAGTCTTTGTTTGTGATGTCTTCTGTGTTCCAAGGACTCTGTCTGCCCTCGTCCTCTGTCCGGCCTGCTGCCCAATGCCGTTACCCAGCAGCAGGTCCGAAAGGGCTTGGAACAGTCGGAGGACCGTTCATCAATCAACATTGCGTTGTTGGTTGTCGTGGGCGTGCAGGTCCGGTTGAGGATCAGACCTTGTTCTCTAGTCCTTGCTTCAGCTATGCCTCGCCTGGTTCTCCATGCTCACACCAGCTCAACTCCCACGGTGTGGCTTGGGGCTTCTCCCTGAGCCCTTGGGGCTCCTCGCCGTAGCCCAAGGGCTCACCCCACCTGCTTTAGAGGCGACTGCGCTCCTCGCGCTCATAGCAGAACACGAAGGCCTCCAAGCCCTTGGTTCGTACAGCAGCATGGTGGACGCGCTCGTAA
The DNA here is from genome assembly GCF_901001135.1 of Rhinatrema bivittatum. Classification (NCBI taxonomy): domain Eukaryota; kingdom Metazoa; phylum Chordata; class Amphibia; order Gymnophiona; family Rhinatrematidae; genus Rhinatrema; species Rhinatrema bivittatum. The sequence continues at coordinate 368,433,499 of NC_042620.1, read as the reverse complement.
CAGCCGCATCTCAAAAAAGATATAATTGTGATGGAGAAGGTACACAGAAGGGCTACCAAAATGATAAGGGGAATGGAACAGCTCCCCTATGAGGAAAGACTAAAGAGGTTAGGACTTTTCAGCTTGGAGAAGAGATGGCTGAGGGGGAATATGAAAGAGGTGTTTAAAATCATGAGAGGTCTAGAACGGGTAGATGTGAATCGGTTATTTACTCTTTCGGATAATAGAAAGACTAGGGAGCACTCCATGAAGTTAGCATGTGGCACATTTAAAACTAATCGGAAGAAAGTCTTTTTTACTCAACGCACAATTAAACTCTGGAATTTGTTGCCAGAGGATGTGGTTAGTGCAGTTAGTATAACTGTGTTTAGAAAAGGATTGGATAAATTTATGGAGGAGAAGTCCATTACCTGCTATTAATTAAGTTGACTTAGAAAATAGCCACTGCTATTACTAGCAACCGTAACATGGAATAGACTTAGTTTTTGGGTACTTGCCAGGTTCTTATGGCTGGATTGGCCACTGTTGGAAACAGGATGCTGGGCTTGATGGACCCTTGGTCTGACCCAGTATGGCATGTTCTTATGTTCTTATGTAAGTGCCTGTAACTAAAATCTCACCTGAGCTAAAAAATTCTAACTTTTCCCTATCAAAGCAGAATGAAAATACAAACAAAAAACAAATTTTGAAATGTTTGTATGCTAATGCCAGAAGTCTAAGAAGTAAGAAGGAAGAATTAGAATGTATAGCAGTGACTGATGACATAGCCTTAATTGGCATCTCAGAGACATGGTGGAAGGAGGACAACCAATGGGACTCTGCTTTACCAGGGTACAAATTATATGATAGAGAGGAGCACCCGGGAGGCGGTGTAGCACTTTATGTCTGGGATGGCATAGAGTCCAACAGAATCTTTATGGGTAGAAATCCCTTGTGTGTTGGGGAATACTTGTTATGCGTGCCACCCACGGCAGCCCCGCGGTGCGGCCATCTCACCTTTTCAGACGGACTCCAGCTTCTGGTTCCTCTTCACTTGTGGCGGTGGGCCACCAGCTCCGACCTCGGGTTCCCTCCAATGTGTCCGGCCCTGCCATGTTACCCAGTGTTGCCAGCCGAAATGTCCCTGTTTGTCGGGCTTCTCCACAAGGCCTGCGGAGAGACGCCACCATCAGCACCACGCCCCTTCCTAGGCACGCGTGTGCGCATCAGTAGTTCTTTTAAAGGGCCCATGGCAGGAATCTGGCCACGGACCCGGATGCTGACGTCAGGCCTCGCTCCATAGCGTTGCCTTTACAACAAGTACTCGTTGTTGATCCGAGATTTGTCTCTTCATTATTTCCTGTTTCCTGTGGTTCTCGGTTCCTGTTCTCATTGTTCCTGTTTCGTCTATGTGTTGGACTGACTCTTTGGATTTGACCTCTGCTACACCTGACTACTCTTCAGCTTCTCTCCAGCCCTGGACCTCCACTACGCCTGACTACTCTTCAGCTTCTCTCCAGCCCCGGACCTCCGCTATGCCTGACTACTCTTCAGCTTCTCTCCAGCCCTGGGCCTCTGCTACGCCTGACTACTCTTCAGCCTCTCTCCAGCCCTGGACCTCTGCTACGCCTGACTACGCCTGACTTCTCCGTGCCCTGACAATTACTTGTATGATTACGCTATAGACTATCCTGTGTCCAGAGTTCCATGTTGCTTGCCACAGCTTCCACTTGCCACTGGTTCTGATCCTTGCCTGTCAGTGATGCCTCCTCTTGCCTATCTACTGGACATGGACTCACAAGGCTTAGGTCTTCTTTTGCTTGAGCGCCTCCAGTTACTTATTGTTCCTTTGGCGCCTGAGTTCCAGTACCGAATCCTGTCCAGGATAGGACTACCCCATCTACTGGCTGCTGTATCTGGGCTGAATTACCTTCTACCTTTAGCTAACCTCGAGGCTCACCTAAGTCCTGCCAGCCCCGGCACCCAAAGGCTCAACCCGAAGGGAACGAGGGCTGGTATAGGTGAAGCTTCCAGCGGCCTCTAGCTTCAGCCCACTCCACCTGCTGACGGTGAGAACACGTAGATCCTTGCCGTGAGTTGCATCAACCCCACCTCAGCCCAAGGGTCCACCTCTGACACAATAGGTTGGAAAGGCCATGGACTCGGTGGAGCCACGTGCCCTCCATGCCATCCCAGGCCTGGCATCCAAGGTACAAGAACAGCAGCAGTTTCTTGAGGCATTGGCCTCCTCCATGGATCGCCTTCTTGCCTGGCTTGATGCCCTTATGAATAACTCAGCTCCTCCTCATCCACAGCCACCTCCCTCGATGCCTCAAGCCTTGTTGGCACTTCCAGTGCCCTCACGTTTCAATGGCAACTCCAGACTCTGCAGAGGGTTTATAAACCAATGCTACATGCAATTTGCTCTGCAGCCTTCCGTCTTCCAGGACGAGTTGACGAAAGTCACATTCATCCTATCCCACCTTGAAGGAAAAGCACTGGCCTGGGCTTCTCCCCTGTGGGAACGCTTGGATTCCTTGTTGACGGAATTGGCTCAGTTTGTGGCTGTTTTCAGACAGACATTTGATAATCCAGGGCAACATGCCTTGGCAAGCACCAGTTTACTACACCTCCGTCAAGGACAAAAGTCTTTTTGACTTTGGCTATCGAGCCCGCTTGGCAGGAAGACTGCCTCCGAGCTATCTACCTGGATGGACTCTCTCCGCAGCTAAAAGATGAATTGGCTGCATGGGACCTCCCTTCCTCTCTGGAGGACCTTATAGATTTGGCAGGTCGAATTGACCATCGTCTTCAAGAGCATCACCGGGAGAGTTGGATGCCCAAGAAGCCCTCGCAGGTTCGCTCCCACTCACCACCAGTTACCAACACTGCGTCATGCAGTGACACTAGAGTGCTTAAGGTGGAAGAACCTATGGAGTTGGGTCGCGGATGGCTAATACCGGAAGAGCGCTTCCAGCGGAGGCAAACCAGCTTGTGTCTGTATTGCGGAGCACCTGGCCACCATCTACAGACTTGCCCAATCCATCTGGGAAACTCCTTGGCCCAAGTTCAGTAGGGGTCCTGAACTTGGGTGCAACCTCTCCAGCCCCCCAATTATCTGTACCCGTTACTCTAATCTGGGACTCCTGGGCCTTCCCAGTCCTTGCTTTGGTATATTCCAGAGCAGGAGGTAATTTTATCCTTAAAGACCTTGTGCAGCTTTTGGATATAAAAACCTGTTCGCTCGATACGTCATTATGCATTGCTTCTATCTATGGAGAGCCGTTACCTGGTTGAATCTCCTTGACTACGGAACCTGTCCAGTTACGTACTGGGGCCTTACATATCGAGGAACTTGAATTACTAGTATTGGATAAGTCCATCCATCCTATAGTACTTGGGATCCCCTGGCTACAGAAGCATTCTCTCCAATTCAACTGGGCCTCATTGCAACTGGTAGAGTGGGGCTCCTCCTGCCATCAGTCCTGTCTCCAGAAAGTGATACCATCTCCTGTGGTTCTCCTGGCTACTACATCCTCTGGTGTACCTGCTTCGTATGCTGCCTATGAGGACGTGTTCTCTAAACAGAAGGCCGACCTCCTTCCGCCTCTGCAAAAGTTTGATTGTCCAATCAATCTCCTTCCTGGAACCACTCCCCCTCGTGGACGTACCTATCCTTTGTTGTTACCTGAGGCAAAGGCAATGTCTGAATATATTCAGGAGAATCTTGCAAAAGGATTTATTTGTCCATCTACATCACCCGCTGGAGCGGGATTCTTTTTTGTGTCCAAAAAAGACAGGTCACTTAGACAGTGTATTGACTACCGCGGCCTAAACACCATCACCTGTGTAGTGCCCCGATGACTCTGAGAAAGAGTTCTTCACTGGGCACATGATTCCAAATTTGCCGGTCACCCAGGATGAGCGCGAACTGTAGCACTGCTCCAGCGGTTCTTCTGGTGGCCTACCTTAGTCTCCGACATGAAAGCGTATGTCGAATCCTGTAATAGATATCCCCTACCGCTGATCTCTGAATTGTTCGACCGCCTTCAAGGTGCCTCCATCTTCACGAAACTGGATTTACATGGGGCGTATAATCTGGTGAGGATCTGCCCCGATGACATTTGGAAAACTGCCTTTAACACCAGGAATGGTCACTACGAATACTTGGTGTTGCCCTTTGGCCTCTGTAACGCGCCCGCAGCATTCCAACGAATGATGAACGAAATTTTTAGAGATCTATTGTATACCAAAGTCGTGGCTTATCTAGATGATATCCTCATCTTTTCCAGAGATCTCGACACTCATCATGCTGGCGTGCAAACTGTCCTCCAGCATCTTCGTGAAAACCATCTGTTTGCGAAATTGGACAAATGCCTGTTCGAAAAGTCCAGTTTGCCTTTCCTTGGCTATATAATCTCTCAGCAAGGCTTCTCCATGGACCCAGCTAAATTAAAGGGTATCCGGGATTGACTGCAGCCAGTGGGACTCAAAGTACTCCAGCGCTTTTTGGGATTTTTCAACTATTATCGCCACTTCATCCCACATTATTCGACACTGACTGCTCCTATGACAGCCTTGACCCGAAAAGGCCAAAACACACAAAATTGGCCGCCTGAGGCCATTGCCACCTTCCATCGTTTGAAAGAAGCATTCTGCACCCCCCAGATCTGACTTGTCCATTTCTTTTTTTAAATTTAATTTTTATTGAATTTTCAAATTATACATTCAGACACTGTACCTACAGAAAAAATGCAAGTCCCAAAAGAAAGCACTTATACATTCAGTACAAAAAATCTGTAACAAAGTTTAATCAAAACTTATAGGTAATTTAAGGGGGGCAAGATAATTTTAAGCAGAATACTTCCAGGTAAATTTTACTACTATAAAGTAAGCATAGCAAATGCACCATTTCTTTTCTATTAACCAACTACTCCTGAGAATACTTAGGAATGGGAATCCAAATATTGCCTCAACTGCTCAACTTCATTAAATATATATCTATTCTCTTGATAAACATGGAAACCTTAAAAAATATTTTGCTTCTCTGGAAATAACTTCATTTCTCATCTGAAGAAACAATTTCCTTTTTTGCTGCATTGCTCTTGTTATATCGGGAAAAATTCTTATCTGTTTCCCATAGAATAAATTCTTCTGCTTACGAAAATACACTTGAAGAATTCTATCTCTATCTGAGAGAGATGAAAAAGTTACCAAGAGCATAGCTCTTTTCTCAATCACTGTCTCATAAGATCTTTCAATTATATCTGACAAATTATCTTCTGATTTTTCCTCTTGCTTCTCATCATCTCTTCTTGATGGTAAATACAATATCTTTGAGATTGGAGGGAGCGATGTTTCCACAAAACCCAATATATTTAGAAAGTAACTTTTCAAAAGTTCTTTATGTGGGATCCATTTTGTTTTAGGAACATTGAGGAACCTTAGGTTAGGCCTCCTCAGTTTGTTTTCAAAGTATTCCACTTTGTGACGTATTATGGAATCCAATTTAATCAGTTCTGTTTGCACTTCTTTCACTTTTGTTACTTCAACCCCAATTTCTGTCATTTTCATTTCCATTTGAGAAAGCCTTTTCTCTTGACTTGTCCATTTCTAGTTGAAGTTGATGCCTCTGCCATAGGGGCTGGGGCCATCCTAAGTCAAAGCCCCGCCTCTGGTACTGTAGTTCCTTGTTCCTTTTACTCCCGTAAATTTTCATCGGCAGAGCAAAATTACAGCATCGGGGACCGTGAATTGCTTGCCATAAAGTTGGCTCTCGAAGAGTGGCGCCCATGGCTAGAAGGCGCACAACATCTATTTATTTATTTATTTAAGAGTTTTTATATACCGTCATTAAATTATTTACCATCATAACGGTTTACAATAGGGCACCTATATCAAAGAAAAAAGTGGATCATAATTTACATAGGTGGTGCCATTAATATTCGGTAACAAATAATATTATGAATAATATGGTATATGATAAGGCGTTTTCATTTAAAGAAATTCACATGGGGAATTGGGTTTGGTAGCAATTCATCCTGATGGTTGGTTACAGTTAAAATTAGGTAATTAAGCGCTGTGTGCTCTATGCCGCTTATCCTTGTTTAATTACCTGTGTCATTCTCTTTCTTGAAAGCTTGATTGAAAAGCCAAGTTTTCAGTTGAGTTTTGAAAAGTTTATGATTACTCTGAAGTCTTATGTCAAGGGGCATGGAGTTCCATAATGCGGGGCCGGCTAGAGATAATGCACGTTCTCTAACTTGGGTAAGTCTTGCTGTTTTCACAGATGGAATGGTTAAAAGTGCTCTGTTTGCTGATCTTAAATTTCTGTGTGGGACGTGTACTCTAAGCGCTGTGTTCAGCCACTGTGCTTTTTCGTCATGGATAAGTTTGTGTATTAAACACAGTGCTTTGAACTGTATTCTTTGTTCTATGGGTAGCCAATGTAGGGAGGCAAGTGAATCTGTTATGTGATCTCTTTTGCTTTTTCCAGTGAGAATTCGAGCTGCAGCATTTTGTAAAATTTGCAGTGATCTGACTGTAGTGTAGGGTAGGCCAAATAGTAAGGCATTACAATAGTTTGTGCTTGCAAATATCAGCGATTGAAGTACAGTACGGAAGTTTGGCAGAGTTAGTAATGGTTTAAGTTTTCTGAGTATCATACCCTTCTTTTACCTTTATTGATATGTGTTGTTTTAGGTTTAATTCAGTGTCAATTATTACTCCTAGATTGCGAACTTTCTCGGTTAAATCAATTTGTTGGTTGTTTTTGAGCATTATTGGAGTTTGTGTGATCTTCATGCTTTTCCTTGCTAAGTGTATGAATTCGGTTTTGTCTATGTTGATTATCAGCTCCATTTGGTTTAGTAGTTGCTTTATTATGTCCAGATACATCATGGCTAGACCTATTGTTTTTTCAATAGTTTCATCTATAGGTAGTATTAATTGGATATCATCAGCATAGATGTAGTGTATGATTCCAAGTCCGGCGAAGAGATGGCATAGTGGAAGTAGATATATATTAAACAGCATAGCAGATAGTGCTGATCCTTGTGGGACTCCTGTTTTTAGGGTGATCTTTTCGGATAGAGTGTTTTTAATTTGAACCTGAAAAGTTCTGTTTTTTAGAAATGATCTGAACCATGTGATTGCTTTGTCTTGTAGTCCTATTTCTTCGAGCCTTTTAATTAGTATTTTGTGGTTAACGGTGTCAAATGCTGCTGATAAATCTAGTAATGTCAGAATATACTGTTTTCCGCTGTCGAAGCCTCTTAGAATATTATCTGTTAATGTGAGAAGGAGTGTTTCAGTGCTATAGTGCTTACAGAAGCCGTGCTGTGAAGGGTAGAGGATCTTGTTATTATCTAAGAGCTCTGCTAGTTGTTTTTGTACTGTTTTTTCAATTAATTTAGCCATTAGAGGTAAGTTTGATACTGGTCTGTAGTTTGCTAGAATTAGTGGGTCCATGTTTTTCTTCTTAAGTGTTGGTTTGATGATTGCTCCTTTCAGTGTGTCTGGTAGTAACCCTTCTTCTAGGGCAGTGGTTCTCAACCTGTGGGTCGCGACCCCAGCGGGGGTCGAATGACCAAAACGCAGGGGTCGCCTAAACAGGGCCGGCGGAAGCACTAGGCGAACTAGGCGGTCACCTAGGGCACCAGCTTCCCGGGGGCAGCACTGCCCCGGTAAAATTAAGAGAGCCGCGCTTTCAAGCATGTGAGTCCTTTGCTGTCAGCCCGGGCGGAACGCGGCAGGACAGCTGGAGTCAGCGGCACCGGGCGTGCTCTCTTCTTCCCGCCCCCCTGCGGTCCGGAAGAGGAAGTGGAGAGCATCGGGTGCCTGCGCGGGAAGAATAGACCACGCTAGTGTGGTCTCTTCTTCCGCGCAGGCACCCGATGCTCTCCACTTCCTCTTCCGGGCCGCGGGGGGAGGAGAAGAGAGCACGCCGGGCACGACTGGAGTCAGCCGGGTGCCAGCGCTGGAGTCATCGGGTGCCTGCGCGGGAAGAAGAGGCCACGCTAGTGTCCGACGGGAAGAAGACTGCAGCGCGGCTCGGAGGAAAATGGAGTTTCAACCGCGGCCGATGGGACTCCGCCTTCGCGAGGGCTGAAAATGAAGAGGTTAGCGTTGGGAGGAGGCTGCTGCTGCTGCTAGTTCCCGGGGTGGGGGAGAGAGATAGTGAATGAACGAGCAAGCATGTGTGTTTGAGATCCTGTGTGTGTGAGTGAGAGATTGCATGTATGTGAATGATTGAGAGCCTGTGTATGTGAAAGAGAGTATGTCTGTGATTGAGAGCCTGCCTGTGAGAGAGAGAGCATGAATGTAAGTTTACCATTGGGAACCTGTATGTGTAAGTTTGTGTGAAAGAGTATGTGTGTATGATTGAGATCCTTTGTGTGTGAGAGAAATCATGTGTATGTATGATTAAGAGCCTGTGTGTATAAGTAAGAGAGAGATCATGTGTGTCTGTGTCTGATTGACAGCTGGTTTAGGTGATGGAGCATGTGAGTATGTGATTGAGAGCATGTGTTTAAATGAGAGAGAGAGATCATGTGTGTCTGTGTGTGATTGAGAGCTGATTTAGGTGACGGAGCATGTGAGTATGTGATTGAGAGCCTGTGTGTAAATGAGAGAAAGAGAGGACATGTTTGTAAGTATGTGAATGAGAGTCTGTGTGTGAGAGAAAAAGACAGCATGTATTTATGTGATTGAAAGCCTGTGTGTGTGTGTAAGCGTGAAAAGATAGACAGCATGTGTGTAAATGTGTAATTAAGAGCCTATATGAGAGAGAAATAACATGTGTATATGTGAGTACTGAGAGCATGTGTGTATAGGTGTGTCATTGAGAGCCAGTGTGAGAGAGAGCGCTGGTATGTGACTGAGAGAGGAGAAAGTTCCAAGCAAACCACCCCACCTCCTGCTAATTCAGAACAATCTCAGGACACCTGGATATCAAATGTTCCCAGGTATGCAGAGCAAAACAATTTTTGTATCCTTATTATTTTTCATTACTGGGTCTTTGTGTCTGCTATTTTTAAATATTTTGTTGGTATCTGGAAATGTTTTATATGAGTTTTTAATTATTGGATATTCCACTCATCAGCTGTTTCGAAATATGTTCTTTTGTTAGTACAGTTTTACTGCTGATGATTTTATATTTCTTGATTTGTTTTATAAGGATGGGTGATGTTTCTTTTTTCCTTTGTTACACTGCATACAGAGACTCTGGCTTGTTGCAGTTTCCAATTCAGTTTTTTCTGCATGCTTCTTGTTATGCGTTTTGGTCTCTTTATTCTATGTTAGGTGAGGGACAGCACGTGATTCAGGTGAGGTTTTCTGCTGGCGTGTTGTTTCTGTGTAGGACTCTATAGCAGCCTGACTTGGTCCGTTTTCCTAATAGATGTATTGGTGTCTTAAGGCCTGGTGTAATATTTTCAGAGACTTATTGTACTTTAAAAGTGTGATCTTACATAAAATGCACACATTTACTTGTATTTAGTTTTAAACATATTGTATGGCTCTCATGGAATTACATTTTAAAATATGTGGCGTTTATGGCTCTCTCAGCCAAAAAGGTTCCTGACCCCTGGTATAGAGCTTAGCCACTACTGCTGCTTCTGGTGTGTACTACAGCCTGCATGGAAGAAGAGTAAGAGAGCTGCTGGAGGGGGTAAGTAAAGATGGCTTTTTAAGTTCATTTTTCTTGATTGACTGCCATTTTAATTATTTAATATTATGTGATGTGTCTGCTTTTTTTGTTTGAGCAACAAGTATAGCTTTGGTTTATGTTTATTTTATATATTTTTATTTATTTATTTATAAAAGAGTTTCTATACCGTCGATAAGACAAATCATCTCAATGGTTTACATGGCATAAAAATGTCAAATAAGTGTTCTGTTATAAATACAGACTTCGTTATTTTCATTAATGCACAATGTAAGTTAATTGTGTGTGGAGGCAGGGGGGGGGGCGGCATAGCTGACGTTTCGCCTAGGGCACCTAATACCCTTGCACCGGCCCTGCGCCTAAAGCAGGTCCCCAACCACCGGTCCGCGGACCAGTACCGGGCCGTTGGGGTTTTTTTGCCGGTCCGTGGCGCCACGGCTGCTGCGGGGAGGCGGGGCGAAGCTGGCGACCTGCCTCCTCCAACCCCAAAAGAGAAGAGACATGGCCCAAAAAGGTAGTGCGTCGCAGTGACGTATGTTGCTGGAGCCGCGCAGGCAGGAAGGAGGTGTATCAGCCACTGCAGGTGCTCCTCCTACTGCCTTCCTGCCTGCCCTGCCCCGGAAGACAAATGTTGCCGGAGCCGCATGGGGAGGAAGGAGGAGGCGCGTCAGCCGCGTGGGTAGAAGAGGCGCTTCAGCCGCGTGCAGAAGAGGAGCAGCGGGGCCGGGAAGACTAGGGCCACTGCAGAGCCCATCCTGTGGCAACCCGTAAAGAAGAGGCCCAGAGGTGAGAGAGAGGTGTGTGCGAGTATGAGATGAGTTGAGAGACTGTGTGTGTTTGCAGAGACAGCATGTGAGAGCCTCTGTGTGTGTGAAAGAGACAGCATGTAAGAGTGAGAGCCTGTGCTTGAGCAAGGCAGCATGTGGGGGTGTGAGAGAGCCTGTGTGTGAGACTCAGATAGCCTGTGCCAGTGAGAGCCTGTGTATGTGTGTGTGAGAGAGAAATGCATGTGAGAATGAGAACCTGACTGTGTGTTTGAGGGAAGAAGACAGGTGGAGAGAAAAGAAATAGAAAAAAAGGCAATATAAAAGGAAATGGCAAAAAATTAGAAAGGGAAGCAGATGTAAAAAAAAATACTTTTTACTGATTGGCACATGTAATCTTTGGGAATGTGCAAGAGTAGCACTTTCTCTATGGCGGATCTCACAATGTACGAGATCAACATGGAGGAAGTGGAAACCCACGGGGCCTGCACAGAGGAGGCAGCAGAATGGGCTTCAGTGCCAATAGCAGCAATCAGTGTCTCCCCAATAGCCACGTGGCAGCAGTGGCAGTAATTAGATTAATTGTTTGACTCAGCTGAAGGTGACAAAGTATGAAGTGGGATGTGAAATCAGCTTGATCTGGTGGAGAATTAGGATTGCTGTTACACATGAACTGTATTTGGCAAACATAAAGGGAGCCAGGATAATCAATTGATGCCTGCAGCTGAGGACTGATTCATTATGACTCATGTAGAAATTAGTGCATTTTCCAGATTAGTCTGCATAACACAATTCTCAACATTCAGCATTATTTCTGCTGCATAGAGTTTTATCTGAGAGGCTCTGAGGTTGTGAGGGAGCCAGTAAGAGTGAGAGCATGAGTGTGTATGAGAAAATCCAGGGGAGTAAGAGTGTGTGTGTGTGAGTGGGGGGGGGGGGGGGGGGGGGGGGGGGGGGGAAGAGAGTGTCTTACACCCTGAGAGTGTATCAGTGTCTGTGAGAGTGAGAGGTTATGGTGGGTATAAGAGCATGAATGTGTAAGTATGTGACAGTGTATGTGTGAGAGAGAATGGACATGTGAGTGTATGTGTGAGAGAGAGAGGATAACCTCCTAATCCTCGACAATATCAGGGTGACTGGAAATCAAGAGCTCCCATGTATGGACAGCAGGGGCTTTTTAAAATCCTTATTAGTTTTAATTATTGTGTGTTATTTGATATATGTGCTGTTTTGAAATATTATTGGTGTTTGGGAAATTATAAAAATGTATATGATTTTAATTAATAGAAATTCTATTTATCAGTAATTTTAAAATATTCTTTTATTAGTATGGTTTTACTATTATAACTGATGCTTTATGTTTCTTAATTTTATTGTTTTATGAGGAATGGTGGTTCTGTTTATAAATGTCATAATAAATAAGTATGCACTAAAATCCAACCCCATCCATAACCCCGCCCCCATATGACCAAAGCCCCACCCTCACCCCGCCCTCGCCCTGCGAGGGTGGGGCAAGGGCGGGGCAAGGGGTCACCGCAACATGAGGAACTGTATTTCGGGGTCACGGCATTAGAAAGGTTGAGAACCACTGTTCTAGGGAGTAGTTTATAATTTTTGTAAATGTTGGAGCGATGATTTCTGTAAGCTTTTTGATTTCCACAACGGGTAGTGAATCTATTTGATGGGGGGCAGGATTTAGTTGTTTGATCATGTTCTCAACCTGGATGTTGGTTATTTCATCGAATTCGGACCATAGTGTTACGTCTCTCTTACACATTTTAATTTCTTGTTTGGGTGTCTTAGGTATTTTGGTCTGGAACATTTGGTCTGGAACATTTGAGTTAAGCACAATGTCTCAATCCCCGCCAAGCTCATTGGGCTTTGTTTTTCTCTAGATTTGATTTAGAACTCCGTTATCGCCCAGCTGACAAGAATCTCTAGGCAGACGCCCTATCACGGTCCTTTGAGCCTGAAGACATTACAGAAGAGTCAACCCATATAATCAACCCAGCTTGTATCTCTGCCACCCATCCAGTTCCTACTGGAAAAACGGTAGTGCCCTGATGACTCAGAGAAAGACTTCTTCGCTAGGCACATGATTCCAGATTTGCCGGTCACCCAGGATGAGCGCGAACCATAGCACTGCTCCAGTGGTTCTTCTGGTGGCCTACCTTGATCTCCGACGTGAAAGCGAATGTCAAATCCTGTAATGTTTGTGCACAGCACAAACCCCCGTTCAGGCAACCTCGGGACTCAAATGTTTATTGATTTCATCGTGGATCTGCCACCTTCTAAGGGTCACACCATAATATGGGTCACCATAGACCGCTTCTCTAAAATTGTCCATTTCGTACCTCTACCAGGACTACCATCCACTCCAGAGTTAGCACAATTATTCTTCCATCATATTTTCAGATTGCATGGTTTACCCTCGGATATTGTTTCAGATCGAGGTCCTCAATTAGGTTGCTGCACCCTCCCAATCCTCTGCACCCTCCCGATCCCGGCAGCAACCACCTCATCTCTCCTCCTCTGACGGGGCTCTCTAGGCTCCATCGAAGCGAGTGCCCGCCCGCCCTCGTGGCGAGCCGTGCAGAGGAGGCCTACACAAGCACAGGAAACAACAAAAGCCGAACGGAAGAAGCAGCGGTGAGTCAGCCGCGCCCCAAGCGGTCTCTGGCCTATCAGAGAGCGCTGGACTGCTCTTTAAATTCTCGCGCCGCCCAACAGATTACCTTTCTGCACCCTCCCGATCCCGGCAGCAACCACCTCATCTCTCCTCCTCTGACGGGGCTCTCTAGGCTACATCGAAGCGAGAGCCCGCCCGCCCTCGTGGCGAGCCGTGCAGAGGAGGCCTACACGAGCACAGGAAACAACAAAAGCCGAACGGAAGAAGCAGCGGTGAGAGAGCCGCGCCCCAAGCGGTCTCTGGCCTATCAGAGAGCGCTGGACTGCTCTTTAAATTCTCGCGCCGCCCAACAGATTACCTTTCTGCACCCTCCCGATCCCGGCAGCAACCACCTCATCTCTCCTCCTCTGACGGGGCTCTCTAGGCTCCATCGAAGTGAGTGCCTGCCCGCCCTCGTGGCGAGCCGTGCAGAGGAGGCCTACACAAGCACAGGAAACAACAAAAGCCGAACGGAAGAAGCAGCGGTGAGTCAGCCGCGCCCCAAGCGGTCTCTGGCCTATCAGAGAGCGCTGGACTGCTCTTTAAATTCTCGCGCCGCCCAACAGATTACCTTTCTGCACCCTCCCAATCCCGGCAGCAACCACCTCATCTCTCCTCCTCTGACGGGGCTCTCTAGGCTCCATCGAAGCGAGAGCCCGCCCGCCCTCGTGGCGAGCTGTGCAGAGGAGGCCTACACGAGCACAGGAAACAACAAAAGCCGAACGGAAGAAGCAGTGGTGAGTCAGCCGCGCCCCAAGCGGTCTCTGGCCTATCAGAGAGCGCTGGACTGCTCTTTAAATTCTCGCGCCGCCCCGCGGCGTCGCGCGCCCGAAGGAGCGCAACCTAAGGGGCCTGCCCCTTAGCGCGCCCCTTGGAGAGCCCCTAGTACAGAGACCCTTCTGCCCACATTTAACTCCACCAGCAGCACTGCAAACGTACAAACGCTTACTCACGCAAACCTACCGCTGCCCACATGTAACCAGCTCGAACAGAAAACAACTCTACCAACTTAACCCGCATTCATCCAGACATCATCCAACCAGCACTCGCCCTGAATTCGTCATCCAGCTCTCATCCCGTCTCCACCCAAAACCCAAACGGACCTCAGTAAAACACCCACACGGACTTCAGCATGAACCCACACGGACCTCAGTAAGCACTCACACGGACTTCAGCAAACATTCATCCAGACGCCACAACTCTCACCGATCACACGGACTGCAGTAAGCTCTCACACGGACTTAAGCAATCACTCCCATGGACCTCAGTAAGCACTCACACGGACTTCAGCAAACATTCATCCAGACGCCACAACTCTCACCGATCACACGGACTGCAGTAAGCTCTCACACGGACTTAAGCAAGCACTCCCACGGACCTCAGTAAGCACTCACACGGACTTCAACAAACATTCATCCAGACGCCACAACTCTCACCGACCACACCCAGAAATTATCCAGGAACATCATCCAACCACCTCCCTACTCTACTAAAGGCACGCACTCTGAAATCTCCCAATGTTTCCGAATATAAGCATCTTCCCTAACTCGACAACCCCCAGCCCACTGCTCCAACCAGCGCCAATCCACAGCTCTCCAAGATACTCCAAAAACACAATCACAGCTTCACCCCCCGCCATGCATCGTCAAAACAAAACCAACAACCTGATCAACATCCCTCTAATGAAACACATCAAAAACCTTTTCTATCTCACGTTCATTATGGTAAATGCCCAGTCTCTAACCAAAAAATTCATACTAATATCAGACATAATTCAAGAAAAGAACCCTGACTTTATCGCCATAACCGAAACCTGGTTCAAGAATACCGATCAAGTGATAACAAACCACCTAACCAACAATGATTACGACACATTCTCAATCCCACGCAAGGCTCGCAGAGGAGGAGGACTTCTCCTCATCGTTAAAAAACATCTCTCAATGAAATTGATACCTCACAACCTACCAAAAAACTATGAAATCGCACTCTTCGAATCTGAATTCCTACAAATATGCCTAGTTTACTGCCCTCCCAAACTCTTAGACAACGAGATATCTCCATTCCTAGAATTCTTAATAACTAACATCAGTTTGAAAAAACCCACCATTATTCTTGGAGATTTCAACCTCCACATTGATGCCAACCCCAAATCTCAAAACTGCCAAACACTACTAGACATGCTCTCCAGCCTAAACCTGAACCAACTAGTAAACAACCCTACACATAAAGCTGGCCATACCTTGGACCTAATTTTCACCAACCAGTACTTCTCTGATACTACCATATCATCCAAACCAGTTCCTTGGTCTGATCACCACATCATACAATGTAGGACACAAGTGAAAACCGATCTAACAACAAGAACTAACGTACCACAATCATTCAAATACAGACCCCCATTCCAACCCTGCTTACTCCAACAGGAACTAGGAAAACAAATGACGAACCTAGACCTCTCCAACATAAATAATGCCACTCAATCTTGGTTCCACATTACAGAACAAACCGCCAACAATATTAACCCCGAGAAATCGAAACTACTGAAAAAAAACAGAACAAAAATCAACCCATGGTTCAACTCTCACCTAAGATCTATGAAATCCAACCTCCAAAAACTGGAAAAAGAATGGCAAAAATCGAAATGCTCAGTATCCCTACAAGGTATCGAACACAACTCGCCACATATAAAAAAGCTATTCTGAACACCAAACGCGACTACTATAGTCAAAAGATAAAAACTTCCACAAATCAACCCAACGCCCTCTACAACATTGTAAGAAACCTCATAAATGAGAACAATATCAACTCCCCAACCGCCAAAACAAACAACATAAGCCAAGACCTGGCCATATTCTTCAAGAATAAAATAAGCAAAATAGTGAACACCTTCAACAATACTTCGATTACTGAAGACAACCTGGACACACCAAATATCACACCATGGTCGAACTTCGACCCTATCACAATCACTGAAACCGAAAAAATGCTAAGGAAAATAAACCCAGCTCGCCATGATCTTGACGTGATACCAACCCGTGAGTTAAAAGAAATATCACACATCATTGCTCCCATCTTGGCAGCTATCATAAATAAATCACTCGAAGAAGGTGAACTTCCAACCAAACTAAAAATCGCAACTATCACACCTATATTGAAAAAAAAGAACCTCAACCCAGATGATCTGAATAATTATCGCCCCATCTCTAACCTTCCCTTACTAGCAAAGATGACTGAGAAAGCAGCACTGTTACAACTCAATGAATACCTAGAAAACAACAAAATTCTACACCCATCACAACATGGGTTCCGAAAAAATCGCAGCACAGAAACCCTACTACTCAATATATCAAACAAAATAATAAGAGGCTTCGACAATAATCTAAGCTACATACTAATACTACTCGACCTCTCTGCGGCTTTTGACACCGTAGACCACAAAAGCCTGATATCAAGACTTGCTAACATAGGTCTTACTGGCAATACTCTTGCCTGGTTCACTTCTTTCCTAAAAGACAGGTTCTTCAAAGTCACATTTAACAACAACTCCTCTGATCCCCTCCCCCTCGAAACAGGGGTACCACAAGGATCAGCCCTCTCAGCCACCCTCTTTAATATATACTTACTCCCTCTCTGCCAACTCATCGCAAACCTAGGCGTATCATTTTATATGTACGCCGACGATATTCAGCTCCTCATCCCTATTACCTCTACGATAGAAGATGCATTGAGACTAACAGCCAACCACCTTATCGCAATCCGAAACATGCTGAACCAGCTAAAGCTCTGCCTCAACATGGACAAAACAGAATGCATACTCTTCGATAGAAACATAGGCCAAATGACCCCATTACCCTCCTTTCAAATTGGCATCTCTAACATTCAACTGAAGAATAATACAAAGGACCTCGGAATTTGGATTGACTCCGAACTAAACTTAAAAAAAAACATCGCAATGAAAACAAAAGACGGCTTCCATAAACTCCACATACTTAAACACCTCAAGCCTCTACTACACCAACAAGATTTCAGAACCGTCCTGCAATCTCTCATCTTTACCAGCCTCGATTACTGTAAATCAATACTAATTGGACTTCCCAAATCTACCATAAAACCACTACAACTGTTACAGAACGCTGCTGCTAGAGTTCTAACCGGCAAAAAAAAGTCAGATCACATAACCCCAGTACTGAAGAGCCTTCACTGGCTACCGGTCAAACAAAGAATAAAGTTCAAAACCTTAACTATCCTACACAACGCGATTTATAGACCAGATAACACCATCCTTGATAACATGCTCCAAACACACAAACCACAACGCACGACAAGAACCTCAAGCAAACTGCTCCTAACCATACCCTCTATTCCATCGGCTAAGCTCTCCAACACTAGGAACAGAGCCTTCTCCATCGCGGGTCCAAAAGCATGGAACTCCCTACCTGACTACCTAAGTTCACTCAGAGACATAAAATCCTTCAAAAAAGAACTCAAAACATGGATTTTCAGTCAGACTTTCACAGATGATATCGACTAAGCATACATCAAACACACACCCAAAAGACTCTCTGACGTTACCCTGTTTTTCATGGAATTAATGCATCAGCAATCGTTTATAACCTGATTAGGCAATATTTATACATAGTTAGACATGTTTAACCTCAATATTTACTACAAAGTTTCCATAACGTCTAGTTAACATGTTACCCATTTATATTGTTCGTTGTCTGTATTAATTGGATACCCAGTTATAGTGTTCGTTATCTGTATCAAGTTGTTATTCTGTAAACCGGAGTGAAGGCAGATAGCTATACTTCGGTATAAAAAAGACTTTAAATAAATAAATAAATAAATTCGTGGTTAGGTATTGGTGCTCTCTCTGCCGAAAATACGGTAACATCAGCCTTACGACTGCCTATCATCCCCAGGCCAACTGGCAAGCCGAACGGATGAACCGCTCTTTGAAGGCTTTCCTGTGCGCTTATATCAATGACCAACAAGATAACTGGTCAGACCTCTTATCCTGGGTAGAGTTTTCTCACAACTCTCACATCGCCACAGCTACTGGAACGTCCCCATTCTCAATTGTCTATGGGAAACAACCAAGACCACCATTACCCATACCTCTATCCGTGCCGTCCCCTTCGGCACAGGCCACTGCGTTACCCTTAAGACACTATGGGAACAGACAAATCTTTGCCTGCGTCAGGCTGCTTCCAGGGCCAAGAGAACTGACAGTTGTTGCCGCTTGGCTCCTGAATTCCTTCCTGGCCAGAAAGTCTGGTTAAGTACCATATACATCCAACTTCGCATTCCGTTGCAGAGATTTGCTCCTAGATTCATTGGGTCTTTCACTATTACCCGACGCATCGGACCTGTTACATATAAGCTTTGGCTGCCTCCTACACATTCCATGTATTGCTTTTAAAGCCTGTGATTTTGTTATGGCCTACCCAGAAGGCCCCTGCGCCGCCTCCTTTGGGGGCAGAAATCGACATGATGTACAAGGTCCATGAAGTCATAGATGTCCACCGTAGGGGGCCACCGTTGGGAATACCTCCTTTCCTGGGAGGGATACGGACCCAAAGAGAATTTGTGGGAGCCAGGGCAAAACATCTTGGATAAGATCCTCCTCTTGAATTTCCACCGTGCCCATCCGGGCAAACCTCGACCTCTAGGAGGGGGGCATAAAGGGGGGGGGTACTCTTATGTGTGCCGCCCGTGGCAGCCCTTTCACCTTTTCAGACGGACTCCAGCTCCTGGCTCCTCGTCACTGGCGGCAGTGGGCCGTGAGCTCCGACCTTGGGTTCCCTCCAGTGCCTACAGCCCTGCCATGCTACCCAGTGTTACCAGCCAAGATGTCCCTGTTCGTCGGGCCTCTCCGCGTGGCCCGCGGAGAGACGCCGCCATCAGCGCCATACCCCTTCCTAGGCGCGCACGCGTGCGCATCAGTCGTTCTTTTAAAGGGCCCACGGCGGGAACCTGGCCACAGACCCAGATGCTGACGTCAGACTCTTCAGTGTATAAAAGCTCAGGCCTCGCTCTGTTGCAACAGGTATCCTCGTATTTTGAGTAATCGTTGTTGATCTGAGATTCGTCTCTTCATTGTGTCCTGTTTCCTGTGGTTCCTAGTTCCTGTTCTTCTTGTTCCTGTTTCGTCTATGTGTTGGACTGACTCTTTGAATTTGACCTCCGCTACTCCTGACTACTCATCAGCTTCTCTCCAGCCCTGGACCTCTGCTATGCCTGACTACTCTTCAGCTTCTCTGCAGCCCCGGACCTCCGCTATGCCTGACTACTCTTCAGCCTCTCTCCAGCCCCGGACCTCACTACGCATGAATACTCTTCAGCCTCTCTCCAGCCCCAGACCTCTGCTATGCCTGACCATGCCTGCCTTCTATGTACCCTTATCGTTGCCTTGATTGACCATGCCTGCCTTCTCTGTGCCTTGACCGTTGCCTTGATTGACCATGCCTGCCTTCTACATGCCCATACCCTTGCTTGTGTCCAGAGTTGAGTCCAGAGGTGTGCCCTAATCCTATCCTGTGTCCAGAGTTCCACGTTGCTTGCCACAGCTTCCACTTGCCGCCGGCTCTGATCCTTGCCTGTCAGTGACGCCTCCTCTTGCCTATCTACTGGATGTGGACTTACAAGGCTTAGGCCTTCTTTTGCTTGAGCACCTCCAATTACCTATTGTTCCTTTGGTGCCTGAGTTCCAGTACTGAATCCTGTCCAGGATAGGACTGCGCCATCTACCGGCTGCTGTCTCTGGGCTGAATCACCTTCTACCTCTAGTTAACCTCGAGACCCACCTAAGTCCTGCCAGCCCCGGCACCCAAAGGCTCAACCCGAGGGGAACGAGGGCTGGTATAGGCGAAGCTCCAGTGGCCTCTAGCTTCAGCCCACTCCACCTGCTGATGGTGGGGACATGTAGGTCCTTGCTTGTGGGTTGCGTCAACCCCACCTCAGCCCAAGGGTCCACCTCCGATGCAACAAAACTATAGTGATATGAGTATACTACCTTCCACCTTGTCAAGATGGTGAGACGGACAGTGAAATGCTAAGAGAAATTAGGGAAGCTAACCAAATTGGTAGTGCGGTAATAATGGGATATTTCAATTACCCCAATATTGACTGGGAAAATGTATCATCGGGACATGCTAGATAGATAAAGTTCCTGGATGGAATAAATGACAGTTTTATGGAGCAATTGGTTCAGGAACTGACAAGAGAGGGAGCAATTTTACATCTAATTCAGTGGAGCACAGGATTTGGTGAGAGAGGTAACGGTGTGGGGCCGCTTGGCAATAGTAATCATAATATGATCAAAAAAATGGACATCCTCAGTGACTACCTCATAGAAGCCAACCCAGATATCTGTGCAATTACAGAGACATGGCTAAAACACACAGATACTGTACTCATAAATCAACTGCCCATACAATCTTACGACGTATTCTCCGTCCCAAGACCCAAAAAAAGAGGTGGAGGTCTCCTTCTTGCAGCAAAAAAATGTCTTAATATTACCTTACAACTTACCAACTCCTCCAACAAACTAGAATTCTCCCTCTTTAAATCTGAACAAATCCAAATAGCTTTAGTCTACGCACCACCAGGAACCTTAGAATTGGATCCCTCTCTACTGATAGAACTTATAGCCAAACACATAAACGCCGACAAACCTGCTATAATCCTCGGAGACTTTAATTTACACGTAGATGCTTCTCCACAATCCATCAACTGCCAAACAGTTCTTTCCTCTCTCAACCATTTGGGCTTTATTCAAATTATCAACAGTTCTACACACAAGGCAGGCCACACTCTGGACCTCATCTTTATTAACGAACCCTTTAACATTCATACCAACCCCACTTGCTCACCAGTTCCATGGTCAGACCACAAAGTTATCCACACAACCCTCAATGTCAACAACCCACCACCTCAAACCACTAACAAAACCACCATCCACTTCAGGAAACCATGCTCTCCAGACATACTCAGTGAAAAGATGTCTGAAGCATTAAAGCAACTAGATCTCACAGACGCAACAACTGCAACTACCTCCTGGATCAATATTAACAATAAAATTGCAGATCAAATCTGCCCAACTACAACCAAAACCATACAACCTACACTAGACAATAGGAAACCTTGGTTTACACCCGAAATTAAATCCCTTAAACAATCTCTTAGAAAAAAAGAACAAAGCTGGAGAAAAAACCCAACCACTTCAACACATGCCATCTATAAATCACTCCTCAACAACTACAGGAATACAATCCTTAGAACAAAGAAAGAATTCTACGGAAAAAAAATACACCACTTTATATTCGACTCAAAGGCTCTCTTCTCCTACGTGTCCTCTTTAACCAAACCATCTCCTCCTACTATCCCAGACCACCAAGCACTCAACAAAGCAAACGAACTAGCCAACTACTTCAAAACAAAAATCACCAACCTTACCCAATCAATCACATCCAACAGCCTTACCCTAACACACCATCTCACATCCTTGCCGCAACAAACCACAAGCCTGGATTCATTCGAGCTCACTTCTTCACTGGAGATTGAAAACACACTCAAAAAATTCAAACCTTCCTCCCATCCATCAGACCCAATACCTACAAATCTCCTCATCGCCATTCCAAACACCATCTCAAAACCAATTGCAGAAATTATCAACACATCCCTTTCTCAAGGTTTAGTTCCTAACCAGTTAAAATTGGCAATACTGAAACCATTACTAAAGAAACCAAATGCTTGTCCATCAGACCCAGCTAATTTTAGACCCATCGCAAACTTACCACTTATCGCCAAACTGATGGAAAAAATTGTCAACAAGCAACTGTCAGATTATTTGGAAGATCATAACATTCTATCCCCAGCTCAATATGGATTCCGAAAACGCCTAAACACCGAATCGCTCTTACTATCTCTCACTGACACAATCCTTGTTAATCTGGAGAATAAACAATCTTACCTGCTCATTCTTCTGGATCTTTCCGCTGCATTTGATACGGTAAAACACTCTACTCTAATAGACCAACTAGCAAACATAGGGATCAAAGGCACAGCCCTTAGATGGTTCCATTCCTTCTTAAGCAACAGATTCTACAAAGTAAGGATAAACAACAAAGAATCACATCCAATCCTGACAGAACAAGGAGTCCCACAAGGATCATCACTTTCACCCACCCTCTTCAATATCTACCTCCTCCCTCTCTGCCATCTACTCTCAAACCTTAAGCTTACCCATTACCTCTATGCAGACGACATACAAATACTCCTTCCGATCACAGAATCCCTTCAAAAAACCATCACGTACTGGAATGAATGCCTACAGCCCATCAAAAACCTACTCTCAAGCCTCAACTTAGTATTGAATGCTAATAAAACCGAAATGCTCATTGTCTCCCAGGATCCACACACAATCTCTTCCAGCCTCTCTCTACCAAACACAAACAACTCATTCTCATCTGACGTCAGAGACCTTGGAGCATGGCTTGATAATCATCTAAACCTAAAAAAGTTTGTAAACAATACCACAAAGGACTGCTTTTACAAACTGCAAGTCCTCAAAAAACTTAAACCCCTCCTTCACTTCTCCGACTTCAGGCTAGTACTGCAATCCATCATTCTTTCTAAGCTCGACTACAGCAACTCCCTGCTTCTAGGTATACCCGCCAACACTATCAAACCATTACAGATGGTTCAGAATTCAGCGGCTAGAATTCTAACTAGCACTAATAAAAAAGATCATATCACCCCAATCCTTCGGAACTTACATTGGCTCCCCATTAAACAAAGGATACTCTATAAGGTACTTACTATCATACACAAAGCGACAAACAAACTAGCCCCCATCACATTAAGCTCTGAACTCCAACCGCACACTTCCTCCAGACCAATCAGAAGCGCATACAGAGGAACACTGCATGCTCCGCAATTAAAATCATCATTGAGCAAACGAGCGCTATCCTCAGCAGGCCCACACCAGTGGAACACGCTTCCCCCAGATCTTAGACTAGAACCCAGCCATCAAGAATTCAAAAAAAGACTGAAGACTTTTCTCTTCCAACAAGCTTTCCCAGACGCTTAATCTTACTGTGACTGACAGACTTCCTAATTACTAGGTATCCCTTATTATGGACACTGTATCAAATACTACTATTAAGAATCTGCAACTGGACAATTATCTTGGAGCTCAAAAATTCACTTTATTTCATATATTTATTTGGCATTGCTTATTTTTATATTTATTGCTACGTTAAATAGTTATACTTCTTATATATAAAATATTATATTTCTTTATTTATTTCCAGTTAAACTATTATCACTTTATTTAGTATTATGTTAAATTGTCAACCAGTTATACTGTTCCATATGTTCTACGGTTCCATGTAAAGCTCCGCTCTCTGTTGAGCAGTTCTTCGTTTTATGTAAACCGGAGTGATTTGTAGTCCCTACAAGAACTTCGGTATATAAAAATTAAAAATAAATAAATAAATTAATGACTGGAAGGGGGATAGTAAGTAAATCCACGGCTCTCATGCTAAACTTTCAAAAGGGAAACTTTGATAAAATGAGAAAAATTGTTAGAAAAAAGCTGAAAGGAGCAGCTACAAAGGTAAAAAGTGTGCAAGAGGTGTGGTTATTGTTAAAAAAAATACCATCCTAGAAGCACAGTCCAGATGTATTCCACACATTAAGAAAGGTGGAAAGAAGGCAAAACGATTACCGGCATGGTTAAAAGGGGAGCTGAAAGAAGCTATTTTAGCCAAAAGATCTTCATTCAAAAATTAGGATCCAACAGAAGAAAAGATAATGCATAAGCGTCGGCAAGTTAAATGTAAGACATTGATAAGACAGGCTAAGAGAGATTTTGAAAAGAAGTTGGCCGTAGAGGCAAAAACACAGTAAAAACTTTTTAAAATATATCCGAAGCAGAAAGACTGTGAGGGAGTCAGTTGGACCGTTGTATGATCGAGGGGTTAAAGGGCCCTTGGAGAAGATAAGGCCATCGTGAAAAGATTAAATTATTTCTTTTCTTCGGTGTTTACTGAAGAGGATGTTGGGGAGGTACCCATACTGGAGAAGGTTTTCATGGGTAATGATTCAGATGGACTGAACCAAATCACGGTGAACCTAGAAGATATGGTAGGCCTGATTGACAAACTGAAGAGTAGTAAATAACCTGGACTGGATGGTATACACCCCAGGGTTGTGAAGGAACTCAAAAATGAAATTTCAGACCTATTAGTAAAAATTTGTAACCTATCATTAAAATCATCCATTGTACCTGAAAACTGGAGGGTGGCTAATGTAACCCCAATATTTAAAAAGGGCTCCAGGGGCGATCCGGGAAACTACAGACCAGTAGCCTGACTTCAGTGCCAGGAAAAATAGTGGAAAGTGTTCTAAATATCAAAATCACAAAACATATAGAAAGACATGGTTTAATGGAAGAAAGTTAGCATGGCTTTACCCAAGGCAAGTCTTGTCTCACAAATCTGCTTCACCTTTTTGAAGGAGTTAATAAACATGTAGATAAAGGTGAACCGGTAGATGTAGTGTATTTGGGATTTTCAGAAGGCGTTTGACAAAGTTCCTCATGAGAGGCTTCTAGGAAAAGTAAAAAGTCATGGGATAGGTGGTGATGTCCTTTTATGGATTACAAACTGGCTAAAATACAGGATACAGAGAGTAGGATTAAATGGACAATTTTCTCAGTGGAAGGGAGTGGGCAGTGGAGTGTCTCAGGGATCTGTATTGGGACCCTTACTTTTCAATATATTTATAAATGATCTGGAAAGAAATACGACGAGTGAGGTAATCAAATTTGCAGATGATACAAAATTGCTCAGAATAGTTAAATCATAAGC
This sequence comes from Rhinatrema bivittatum, assembly GCF_901001135.1. Taxonomy (NCBI): domain Eukaryota; kingdom Metazoa; phylum Chordata; class Amphibia; order Gymnophiona; family Rhinatrematidae; genus Rhinatrema; species Rhinatrema bivittatum. The sequence goes on along the minus strand of NC_042620.1, from coordinate 368,408,545 downwards.
AGATTATGATAAATTGTAGGAAGACCTTGTGAGTCTGGAAAATTGGGCATCGAAATGGCAGATGAAATTTAATGTGGATAAGTGCAAGGTGATGCATATAGGGAAAAATATCCCATGCTATAGTTACACAATGTTAGGTTCCATATTAGGAGCTACCACCCAAGAAAGAGATCTAGGCGTCATAGTGGATAACACATTGAAATCATCGGTTCAGTGTGCTGCGGCAATCAAAAAACAAACAGAATGTTGGGAAATATTAGAAAGGGAATGGTGAATAAAATGGAAAATGTCATTATGCCTCTGTATCACTCCATGGTGAGACCACACCTTGAATACTGTGTACATGGAGAAGGTACAGAGAAGGGCGACAAAATGATAAAGGGAATGGAACAGCTCCCCTATGCGGAAAGACTAAAGAGGTTAGGACTTTTCAGCTTGGAGAAGAGACGGCTGAGAGGGGATTTGATAGAGGTCTTTAAAATCATGAGAGGTCTAAAACAGGTAAATGTGAATCGGTTATTTACTCTTTCGAATAATGTAAAGACTAGGGGGCAATCCATGGAGTTAGCATGTGGCACATTTAAAACTAATTGGAGAAAGTTCTTTTTCACTCAACGCACAATTAAACTCTGGAATTTGTTGCCAGAGGATATGGTTAGTGCAGTTGGTGTAGCTGTGTTTAAAAAAGGATAGGATAAGTTCTTGGAGGAGAAGTCCATTACCTGCTATTAATTAAGTTGACTTAGAAAATATTACTAGCAACAGTAACATGAAATAGACTTAGTTTTTGGGTACTTGCAGGTTCTTATGGCCTGGATTGGCCACTGTTGGAAACAGGATGCTGGGCTTGATGGACCCTTGGTCTGACCCAGTAAGGCATGTTTTTATGTTCTTAGTAACTCGGGGTGAGGTTTGTTGGGTGAGTTAGGTTTTGCGGGCAGTATAACATGCACAGTCATATGTATGAACAGCATACCATCAGTGATGATTTAATGTGATTTGTAATGATGAAAGGTGAAAGAAAAGTAGATTTGCTCCATGTTCTCTCTATCTAGCTTGAGTGTGGCTAGGTAGAGAGGGCATGTAAAACTGCCCCCTAAACACCAATTCATCCCACAAACCTCACCTCGAGTTCATAATGCCCCCTCTTACAGTGATATAAAGAGTTAAAAAATCAGTGGTCCTTCACAGAGGCTCTCCCTCTCTCTCTCTCCCTCTCCCCTCCCGAAATGGGATTTCTGATAAATCCTGTTTCAGCCATAATGCACAGCTATCGCAGGCATAACGCTCAGGAAAAAGATGTAGTTATTTCCAGCATTAAATTCCACGATAGCGTGCATTACATTATCATACGCAACGTTAAACAGCCCTCCTTTCTAGAGATGTGAATCGTAACCGGAATTGGTTCCGGTTTCGGATTCGTGGACTATCGGGAAATTATTTTTCCTGTGGTCCAATCGTTTTTTTTTTATCGGCTGCACTGAGCCAATAACCCAAAAACACAGCCCGACCCTTTAAAATTAGTTCTTTAGTATCCCCCCACTCTCTGGACCCCTCCAAATGTCCCTTTTCGCGTATGCTAGCTAAAAAGGGGCGGATTCAGGGCAGTGTCTGCCCCGGTAGAGGAGGAGTCGGGGCGGACGCCGTGAAGACAGTGTGGATGGTGAAAAGGTAAAGAGCCTTTTCGCTCTCCATTTCGCGCCCAATAGCACCACCTTTTATGATGGCGCTATTGGGGGCGAAAGCCGGCAGCGATCGCACCGCCGAGGTACGATCGCTGCCGGCTTTTGCAGGCCCGCCCCCCTGCACCGCGCAATTCACGCCGCCGCTGTGTTTTAGAAAATATATGCCTAAGGGCCTCATTTTCCAATATCGCATTGGTATTGCATGCGATACCAAAAAGGGGCGTACCTTATGCTAATAAGCATGTGTATTGCAAATTGCTATATCAGCTATGTGAAAAGCTCTTATCGCAAGTTGCACTATTAGCCCAACTTGGGCTACATTGCCAGTATATATCGTGGTTCATGATGTTTCCAGACAGGTCTGTTTCAGTATGAGAGAGAGAGTGTGAGAGAGCAAGAGCGAGCACCTTACCATAGTGCCTCCTCCCTAGACAGGTATTTGTATCTTTATGGGAGGCCCACCTAGTAACTCGAGGTGAGGGTCAAGTATTAGTGTAGGGGGTTAGGGGCCACTTTGACATTCTATGTGACATGTACGAACAGAACAGTGGTCTCTTGTGAAGATCTGATGGCCTTCGGAGTGAGGAAACTCACTCCAAGATGAGATTTGTGCAATGTTCTCTCCACCTAGCTTGATGTTACCCAGGTAGAGAGTCCATCAAGCTAGGTTGAGAGAACATTGCCCAAATCTCATGTCAAAGTGGTCCCTAACCCCCTACACTAAATCTCATGTCAAAGTGGTCCCTAACCCCCTACACTAATACTTAACCCTCACCTCGAGTTACTAGGTGGGCCTCCCATAGGGATACAAATACCTGTCTAGGGAGGAGGCCCTATAGCAAGTCTCTCTCTCTCTCTCTCTCACTCTCTCTCACTCAGTATAGCTCAAATTGGGCTAATAGTGCAACTTGTGATAAGAGCTTTTCACAATTTGCAATACACATGGGGGTAGATTTTCAAACCGCACGATTTGGCGTACTTTTGCTGGCGCATCAGGCGCAAGCAAAGGTACGTGGGATTTTAGTAGATACGCGCGTAGCCGCGCGTATCCACTAAAATCCTGGATCGGCGCGCGCAAGGCTATCAATTCTGTATAGCCGGCGTGCGCCGAGTCGCGCAGCCTACCCCCATTCCCTTCGAGGCCGCTCCGAAATCGGAGCGGCCTCGGAGGGAACTTTCTTTTGCCCTCCCCTCACCTTCCCCTCCCTTCCCCTACCTAACCCACCCGCCCGGCCCTGTCTAAACCCCCCCCTTACCTTAGTTGGGGGATTTACGCCTCCCGGAGGGAGACGTAAATCCCCGCGCGCCAGCGGGCCGCTAGCGCGCCGGGACGCGACCTGGGGGTGGGTCCGGAGGGCACGGCCACGCCCCCGGACCGCCCCGGGCCGTAGCCACGCCCCTGGGCCCGCCGCTGGAACACTCCCAACACGCCCCGAAAACGCCGCGCGGTTCGGGCCCGCCCCCGACACGCCCCCCTCAGCAAACCCCGGGACTTACGCGAGTCCCAGGGCTCTGCGCGCGCTGGTAGGCCTATGTAAAATAGGCTCACCGGCGCGCAGGGCCCTGCTCGCCTAAATCCGCCCGGATTTGGGCGGATTTAGGCGAGCAGGGCTCTTAAAATCCACCCCATGCTTATTATCATAAGGTACACCCCTTTTTGGTATCGCATGCGATACTGGAAAATGAGGCCCTAAGTTTGTAATAACTGTTCTAATATCTCAATTGCATAAGATTTAAAATGAATTGTATTTACTGTAAGTAAACAATAACTGTTGAACCTGGTTTTTAACATCATTGCCAGCTGGTTAATTTATTTTATTTAAAAATTTGAACAAAAATAAAGATTTTATTTTCAACTGATTCTTTCCTACATAAAATCTTTTTTCTTACTCCCTGCTTCCCCTCCCAACCTCTGAGAGCACTACTGACTTTATTTTAAATTACCCAGGCAGGAAGAGAGCTACATATAGAACCCCTTTAGTTGCAACTTGACTCTAGTGCTATTGACCTACCCCAGTACCACTGGTAGCCTTGAGCCTCCATAGCAGTAGATGGTCACCATTTCCACAAATTGCAGCTAGGGGGTGCTACATTAACTTCCTGGGCCCTTATCATGACATGTCCATGGAGGCTTCAATCCAGTCACAAACCACTGCTCTACTTTGTTGTGCAAGGAGTTCTTCATGAGGGCCAAGAGAGACACTATTGCAAAACAGAGAAAGCAAATGTTGCTTACCTGATGTAACAGGTGTTCTCACAGGACAGCAGGATGTTAGTCCTCACAAATGGGTGACATCGAGGATGGAGCCCTGTACGGAAAACTTTTCTGTCAAAGTTTCAACAAGCTTTGACTGACACTGGCACACTGGGTGCACTGAGCATGCCCAGCCTGCAATTATCCCTGTGAGCCACAGGTGTCTCCCTCAGTCTCGTCTTATAGCTAAAAAGCGCAAGCGAAACTAAAATAAAAGTATACAGACCCAACTCCGCGGGGTGGCGGGCGGGTTTCGTGAGAACTAACATCCTGCTGTCCTGTGAGAACACCTGTTACATCAGGTAAGCAACATTTGCTTTCTCACAGGACAAGCAGGATGGTAGTCCTCACAAATGGGTGAGTACCGAGCTGAGGATGCCCGGGAATGCACCAGATACATCGCAGATGCGCAAAGGCGTAACGACTGAGGTGGAAATGGGAACGGAGGGCATCCGCAACACCATAATGGGTTCGTGGAAGGATGTTGGGTAGTGAATTGAAAAAAGTAAGAGTAGGCGGACTGGCCAAACATGGAGCATGCCGGCTAGTCAAATGTAAGCAATAATAGGCTGCGAAGGTATGGAGAGGACTCCAGGCTGCAACCTGATAAAAAAGTACAAGCAGCAGTAACCAAAGGGAAGCTGTTAAGGCTAAGACGGACACAACAGTATGTGGATACCCACAGTGTTGTAGTGAAATGTCTGCTTGTTGGTAGGAAAGGAAATATAGACCACTTAATCAGAAGGATTAGGTCTGTGTGGCCACTGGAAGTAGCAGCTTGACCCTTGCATGAAGGAAAGAGTCAAGTGGAATTCACATGGAATGCAGTGCAATGTAGATAGAATGTAAGCGCAGCATTACTGTCCAGGAATGTGGAAAACCCACTCTCTCCCTAGGGCGAGAGAGAGAGGTTAGGAAAAATTAATAGAGTATTTCCTGAGGAAAGGAGATACAACATCTACCTGAAAAGGATAGAAAGTTGAATGCGTAGAACTACTCAGTGGCAGAGGAACGGAGTCAGGTGAGTATGGAAAGAGTGCATAACTCACTGGACCCTGCTGGCAGGAATGACATTAAGAGGGAAAGAAGTTCCCTTGCCAAACTGTGGAAGAGAGGAATGGAAAGGCTCAAACGTAGAATGTATGAGACTTATAAGGAGAATATATATGTTCATTCCGTGATTAGAGAAATAGAGGCGGCTTGATCAGTGGATAATCCATGGTAAGCCGACTCAGAGAGGATTACCGAAAACGGGAACCCAACTCCCAAAACGATACACCTCCTAAGAGAAAGGTGTATCTATGTGGAGGATGTCTGGAGAACAGAATCCGAGGGAGTAAGAAAAAATGGTGGAAAAGTAAAAGGGGTAATACCTCTTTTTTTTTTTTTTTTAGCGTCAGGAGGTAAAGCCTGCCATATTAAACGGCAAGATTTATGTTTAGAAGGTTATGTGACGCTACCAGAACCTAAGAACATCAGTAAGTCTATGATTTGGGACTGACTGGTGAGGGAATAAAAGGTTACTGATATGATGGATTGAGAAGTATGGGAAGCATACTGATCTCAGTCAGGGAGTGGGGAAAAGAATACTGAACCCCATCCCAGTTCAACATTAGAAGAATGCTGGCTACGAGAGGCAGCAGAAGAGATATATTGAAGAGGCCTTTGATGGAAGAAAAGGCATCTAAGGGAACGCATAGGAAACATGTGCAGGGAGCAGAACCTGTGCATCGTATGGAATGATGCAGACGCCGAGGAAAGTTTAGTTAAACTCAGCGTTAAAAGATTTGCCCTGTACACATGTAATTGAGACCATTCGAGAGAATAGAACCTACGTGGAGAAGGTCTGATAGAGCGTTCATTAAATCTCTTAGATATGTGGCCCAAGGTCGCATGAAGTGAACAAGGGCCAAGGGTAGAGCTGCGCAGCTGTCTAGCAGAGCAGCTAAGAGGTAATGCGTGCTTATGAGTTGGAAAGCACATTGTCCCTATGCTGTCTGTCTGTATGCACAAAGAATTGTTGCAAAAGCAGTATTGGAAGGCATAAGGGCATAACTCATGGGTGCAACGTCCAGGAAATTTATGAGAAACTATGCTGGAGTGCAATAGATGCATAATGGGTTGAAAGCTTTCAGGAGAAACTTTATAACCCTAAGGAATTGCGAGCATGAGTCGAAGGAGACTAGGTCCTAGTTCGAACTGGGATAAGAATCAGGGACGAAAGCAATGAAACCACTTAGGTCCATTGAGTATAGAATGTCACTGAATATAACCCATAGCAGTTTTGAATTATGAGAAAAATGCATAGTGGGAAGAAACCCCATAGCCCAACCATGAAAAGTTGAAAGGCTGAGGTTATGGAAAATATGTGCAGGGACATATAACAATGTATCAGAATGTCTGTGCGCATGCTGGACAAGAGGGTCTTAAGACTGTGGTGTCCAGAAGTGTTACAGAAGGGATTTATGGCAGTGACAGTAATCCCAGTTAGTAAATGTATAGTGAGTCCTGAAAAAAGTGAGAGCTCCTTGCATGTACTGAAAGTGGTTAGCAGTAGTCTATGCAAGGAAAGTGAATGATGTTACACTCCGCAGAGAAAACAGCATTCACCAACAGTGATGCAAGAGACAGTTCACTTACCGAAGCTGGTGCCAGCGGCAGAGCTTGGGGTTGTAATGTTGACTCACCATAAAGCACATAGAAACATTAAAATAATGTACTTACTGCAGTATGGAGTGATGGTAACCAAATATACCATTGTACCTGTGACGTCTAAAGAAAGTTGGATTTTCTTAGGTCCAGGATGTGCGGAGAGTAACTATTTTCTGTTAAAAGAAAGAATAGTGCAATTAAAACTCCCCAACCCCCCTCCCTTCTCCCCTCTGCACTTCGTAGTGCCTGGGGGAGTGTACCGGGACTTTGGTACAAGGTGGGGTGGCCGCTCTGATATCTGACCAGATGGGAGACCAGGAGGTGTCCCAATGGAGGATATCATGTAGGCTCCTGCAGGTGTGTGAGCGGTAAGTGGTACCCGCATTTCTGTATGCTGTACAAGGAGACACTGAGACCTGTGGCCAGGCCTCAAGGTGGACTTGTACATGGGGCAATGGTTGCTGAATCTCATGTTTAGCAGATCAGCCAATGCAGCTGGACCTTGGTTGGGAGGGAACCAAGAGTCAGAGCATTGGTCGGCACAGGGACTTGTTACTGACAAGAGAAGAAGCCCTACTGCAATCCCAAGAAGATAGAGGGGTTCTCCTGATATTGTGGCTAACATAGCTAACATAGCGATATGTGACACTAATACAGTTCTAAAAGGCACATGACCCAGAACTTTTCGAACCATGCTCCGAATGGGAGAACACAACTCTATGGGAATGCCGCCGAAGCGGGTACTTACCATCCGACGTGGATCGCCGCAAGACGAGCCGGTGAAGATTGTTGACTCCGACGGTCTCCGGAGTCCTCGAGGGTAAGGCCGGGGACGTAAACGTCCATCTCGCTCTGAAACCCGGTATGGTGGCACAGGTACAGAGGAGACAGGCCAGGCGTGAGTGGCGTTTAGACTGCTAAGTGTAACAGATGGCCATAGTCCCACACCACTTGACGGTGGGGCACGCCAGGAACAGAGGAGCCCTAACGGAACTCATGTTCCCTTCCCTCGTCACAGCGGCTCGATGTGTCGTGACGCCAATGCAGAAGCCGTCGGACCTGGATCCGGAAGTTCTGGATCACCAAGGACTGCCAAAACTGTAGGAACAGTGCTGATGGCAGTGGTGATGTCGCTCTGCCCGAGCGTTGTCCAGCCTGGAGAAGGATGGCACCGATGTGCTGGATGGCGTCAGCGGCAGACGATCACGATGTTGGCGATGATGGGTGCCACGGTGCTCGGCCCGGTCTTTCCCCAGCTCCGAGATGGAAGCCCTCGTCGTCCTGGAAGGCGATCGATGACGAACTGTCAGCACGCCTGCTCTGCTCCTGACACAATGGAGTGTCTTAAGCTAATACGGGGCTTAAAAAAGAACCCAAAGCGTGGAGCAATGTGAGGAGGCGAGGGTATTATGTGGCGGTGCTATGTCGGTATTGACGATATTGAAGGCAACCTAAGGGGCTTCGAGGATATCATCAAAATGGGTATGAAAAATCGTCGATGACTGGCCAGGAGAATGATGACAGTGACTGGGCACTGACAGCACTGGCATAGGTATCTTTGAAACGATGTGGAATCGAATAATCGAAAAACATTGCCGTTATTGAAAAAGATACCGGCATCGACTGAGTCGAAGTCGAATCAATAGGGCGTCAAGGACACCGAAGGAAAACGGAGGTGTCGAGGGCATCGATGCATGGAGGCAGGGCATTTATGCCGTTTGTGGCATGGCCACGGGCATCAACTATAGGGCCACAGACGTTGACGGTATCGATTTGGACAGACTCAGATTTCCAAGTGTACATGGCATCGGTGCCCCAGACACGTGTGTCGGTGGCATCGATATGGACACGTATGGAATCGATGGCATGGATCTCCCAGTCGATGAATTCCATCCCGGCATCAACGCCAGTCCTGGAATCGGCATGGGCATCGATGCCAGCCATAAGGCTGGCATTGGCATCAACGCCCATCCACGGAATCGAGCCGGCATGGATACCCACCGATGGGACCCACCTGGGCATCGAATTTCACCGATGGGAGCAGCCTGGCATCGACTGCCCTCGATGGATGCATTCTAACATAGATGCCCATAGATGAAACACCTGGGCATCGGTGTCCATCGATGCAAAAGGACCTGGCACCGATGCCACCGACGGACAAGCCATCCGGCACCGATGCCATCGACGGACAAATCATCCGGCACCGATGTCCATCGATGGACAAGCCATCCGGCACCGATGTCCATCGATGGGGACCATCCGGCACTGATGTCCACTGATGGGGACCATCCGGCATCGATGCCCACCGACGAAATCGATGTGGCACCGATGCCCACCGACGGAAAAGGGCCGGACATCGGTGGGGAGGATGGGGCATCGATGGCATCCCCAAAAAGGGGGTGGCATCGATGAAGTGACCCTGGGATCGTTAAAAAGTGTCTCGGGCAACGGTGGCGGCGACCCGAGTATGCATGGCAGTGACTAACAGCGTGTGCGTCAATGGCATGCATCCGGGTAGGGACGGCACTGAGGAAGCCCAAGGGAAAAAAACAGTGCGTAGGAGGAAAAAAACCTGGTAGCACTGAAAAGCAAAAAACATGGATAAAGGCATCAGGGCACCGTGGGGGGAGGGGCGCTGATGACATATAAAAGCCCAGGGCGGTTTAGGAGGGTACCGGTGTAGTGATAGGTATCGACTGCGTGAGGGTACCAGGGAACGAAGGACTTGAAGCTACAGAGGTCCTAAAGTTAAGGAAAAAATCCCTACCCCACTAGCATAAGCAAGCAGAGTGTCACAGAGACACTCGCAAGCTGTTTAAAGTTAACTGAAAAATGGGGGAAGGGAAGGCTTCAGTCAGTTAACAGCCTTAAGATAGTGACAGGAACTGACCGAAAAACTAAGAATTAGTACTCACCGAGCGTCGTAAAAACGTACGCGGAGGGAGACCTGTGCAGGGAAAAGTGTTTTTTGAAGTGAAAAGTTAAGTGTTTCCATGAGGTAATTAGTTAAAAAAATCCTCACAGAGCTCCAACCGCTATGCTTACTGCAGAGCGGAAAAAAGAAGACTGAGGGAGACACCTGTGGCTCACAGGGATAATTGCAGGCTGGGCATGCTCAGTGCACCCAGTGTGCCAGTGTCAGTCAAAGCTTGTTGAAACTTTGACAGAAAAGTTTTCCGTACAGGGCTCTATCCTCGATGTCACCCATTTGTGAGGACTACCATCCTGCTTGTCCTGTGAGAAATATTCTATCCTTCTGGTCAGCCCACCTGGGTGTTGGCAAATACCTAAGAATGACAACTTTTTATTCCTTTATTTATTTATTTATATTTATTTATTTTTAATTTTTATATACCGACATTCTTACATTGTGGGGCGGATTTTCAGACTCCGCGAATAGGCCTACTTTTGTTTGCGCTCCAGGCGCAAACAAAAGTACGCTGGATTTTAGTAGATACGTGCGGAGCCGCGTGTATCTGCTAAAAACCTCGATCGGCGCGCGCAAGGCTATCGATTTTGTATAGCCGGCGCGCGCCGAGCCGTGCAGCCTACCCCCGTTCCCTCCAAGGCCGCTCCGAAATCGGAGCGGCCTTGGAGGCGCTCCGAAATCGGAGCGCCCCCAAAACGCTGCCGACACGCCCCCGAAACGCCCCCCCTCGGAGAACCCCGGGACTTACGCGAGTCCCAGGGCTCTGCGCGCGCCGGTAGGCCTATGTAAAATAGGCTCACCGGCGCGCAGGGCCCTGCTCGCCTAAATCCGCCCGGTTTTGGGCGGATTTAGGCGAGCAGGGCTCTGAAAATCCGCCCCTAAATGTAAATCATACCGGTTTACATAAAACAAAAACAGCAGGAAAATAATTCCATAGTCTGATACAATGAACAATTAAAACTAAACTTGTTAACAAGCCAAAAGGGTAAATAACTTGGAAGAAAGGGTTAGATAACAGAAAAAGTACCAACAAAAGAATATTAAATGAGGCACCAAGGATTGCACGAAGGGGTGCACAAAGGGGAGAACCCCTTTGTCACGCGACACACAGCGCGCGGCGCCTGGTGGTTAGGCGCTTTTCAACCGCCGACGAAGCTCTCAGTGATGTCATGGGAGGGGGCGTGGTCTCTCTCTCTCTCGCAGTTTCATCTCACCTCCCGATGTTCACTTCCCCTCTTAGTTCTCAATTTTTCATGATGGAAATCAAGTTACTGAGGGGGTCCATGATGGAAAAAGGCCTCCCCGCTCGCCCGCGCCTGGTGGTGAGGCGCCCCTCAACCGCCGATGAAGCTCTCAGTGACGTCGTGGGAGGGGGCGTGGTCTCTCTCTCTCTCGCAGTTTCATCTCACCTCCCGATGTTCACTTCCCCTCTCAGTTCTCAATTTTTCATGATGGAAATCAAGTTACTGAGGGGGCCCATGATGGAAAAAGGCCTCCCCGCTCGCCCGCGCCTGGTGGTGAGGCGCCCCTCAACCGCCGACGAAGCTCTCAGTGACGTCGTGGGAGGGGGCGTGGTCTCTCTCTCTCTCGCAGTTTGATCTCACCTCCCGATGTTCACTTCCCCTCTCAGTTCTCAATTTTTCATGATGGAAATCAAGTTACTGCGGGGGCCCAAGATGGAAAAAGGCCTCCCCGCTCGCCCGCGCCTGGTGGTGAGGTGCCCCTCAACCGCCGATGAAGCTCTCAGTGACGTCGTGGGAGGGGGCATGGTCTCTCTCTCTCTCTCAGTTTCATCTCACCTCCCGATGTTCACTTCCCCTCTCAGTTCTCAATTTTTCATGAAGGAAATCAAGTTACTGCGGGGGCCCAAGATCGAAAAAGGCCTCCCTGCTCGCCCGCGCCTGGTGGTGAGGCGCCCCTTTCAACTCTTCACTCTTTACCTTCCCTCTAACCTATGAGCATGCTCCAGGGGATACATATTATATTTTATAACATGTGTGTGTATATATACATGTTATTTCATAGATATATAACACATATTTCATAGATATATAACAAAAAACGTTTGGATGTCTATGGGGTCACCTGGTCACTCAATGCTAACCGGCTCCATTTTGAGACAAAGACTTGATGAGATAGGAGAACATAACAGCATTATTTACCCTTTTTAATTTCAGCTACATTTCACAGTCTGTCTCTTCAGCTTGTCAGCCAGGTGGCTGGTAGTATACCCCCACCACTACACTTTTCCCTATCACACATGGAATTTCTATCCATAGAGAGAGACTCCACAGTATATATTTTGTCTCCTGCATGACTTTTATTGCTCCTGCCCCATAGGCCCACAGATGGAGTAAGTGGTTAGGGGAGAAGTAGCTTGGGGGAAGGTTGCCATATGTTGTTAACAAAAAAATAATAAAATTGGATTTGTTTTTGTTTCAGTTTGTTTTCAAATTAAAAAAAGGGAAATTTTGTTGAAATGTCCTGTTTTGTTCCAAACAAAAGCACATCCCTAACTTTTAAATTAGATCACTGTTGCGGCTTGATGCTGCTGGAGAGGATAGTGGACCCTTTGGGCCGACATACCGAGGATGACAGGGTAGGCCGGGAGGCGGAGGCACAGCCTGGCAAGGCTTAACCCGGAGCCGGGGACCCCCCGGGAGGAGCCCGCAGGGACCCGGGCCCTTGGGACTTAGGCGCTGTTCAGGAATGTCCAGAAAGGCTGAGGCGGAGAGAAGGCCGGAGGCCTATCAGCAGCAGAGAAAGAGCGGGTCGAAGGGCTGGTCCAGTAGGAACATCGGAACCAGGGCAGGCAGAGTGAGATAAGAGTTCATGATACCCGGGTCGGCCGGATGAGCTGAGCAGGCGGTCGGGTGGAGGCAGGGCAGACCGAAGGCTGCAGCGGAGTCAGAAGCAAACCGGAGTCTGAGGCAGGCAGCGGGCTGTAGCAGAGTCAGAAGCAAACCAGGGTCACAGGCAGGCAGCAGGCTGTAGCGGAGTCAGAAGCAAACCAGGGTCAGAGGCAGGCAGCAGGCTGTAGCGGAGTCAGAAGCAAACCGGGGTCTGAGGCAGGCAGCGGGCTGTAGCAGGGTCAGAAGCAAACCAGAGTCAGAGGCAGGCAGCGGGCTGTAGCAGAGTCAGAAGCAAACCAGGGTCACAGGCAGGCAGCAGGCTGTAGCGGAGTCAGAAGCAAACCGGGGTCAGAGGCAGGCAGCAGGTTGTAGCGGAGTCAGAAGCAAACCGGGGTCAGAGGCAGGCAGCGGGCTGAAGCGGAGTCAGAAGCAAACCGGAGTCAGAGGCAGGCAGCTGGAGAACAACAGGAACGCAACTGGAAACAACTAAGAAGTTGGGAACCTCGTTGCAAGGCGTTTAGGGAACGTCTGAACGCCGGTTATATCGAGAGCCAGGCGTGACGTCAGCCGTGAGGGCGGGTCCGGGCTTCCGGGAGCTGGGCGCACAAGAGGGATGTCCTCGCGCGCATGCGCGAGACCGGAGAGGAGCAGGCCCGCAATGGCGACCGCCACGTGGGAAGCGCGTGAAGAGAGAGACCACCGGGGCGGAATCCGGCGACTACTGGAGCGGAGGTAGGCGGGCCTGAGCCCTATCAGGAGAGGGGCGGTTGGGACCGCAACAGTACCCCCCCCTTTACGGCCCCTCATGAGAGGACCGGGCTTCTCTGGGTGATCACGGTGGAACTGTTGCAAAAGGGATTTGTCCAGGATGTTACGGCTGGGCTCCCAAGTGTTGTCCTCGTCACCGCAACCCTCCCAGGCGAGAAGATATTCCCACCTTCGGTTGTAGAAACGAACATCTAGAACTTTGCGTACCTGATAAGTGGGATCATCCTCGATGGAAGTGGGCGAAGGATCCGGAGGTTTTCGGTGGTGGCGGGAAAGAACTACGGGTTTTAGCAGGGAGACATGAAAAACATCTTGGATTCGAAGAGAGGACGGCAATCTCAGCCAGTACGAGACCAGGCCCACTCTCTCAGCAATCCGGAAGGGCCCGCAGAACCTGGGTGCAAATCTCCTCGAGGGAAGGCAGAGATTAATGTTTTTCGTACTGAGCCAAACCCGGTCTCCTGGCTGATAGGTGGGAGCCGGGCGTCGGTGGCGATCAGCCGTTCGTTTGGTTGAGGAAGCTGAGAGAGTCAACTTGTCTTGGGTTTTCTGCCAAAGAGTCTGCAATTGTTGAGCCATCAACTGGGCGGCCGGGGAGGCACTGGGCGTAGAAATGGGAAGCGGAGGTCTCAGTTGTTTCCCATATACGAGCTAGAAGGGCGAGAGTCCGGTGGCGGCATGAACCTGATTGTTGTAGGCAAACTCGGCCCAGGGCAGAAGCTCAGACCAGTTGTCCTGCCTTTCATTGATGAAGGCTCGCAGGTAGGTTTTCAGGGACCGATTCATCCTTTCGGACTGCCCATTACTTTGAGGGTGGAAAGCAGTAGAGAAGCTGAGCTGCACCTTGAAGCATTTGCAGAGAGCCCTCCAGTAGCGTGCGATGAACTGCGGCCCACGGTCAGAAACTATGTCTTGAGGAAGCCCGTGCAGCCGGAATATATGCTGGGCGAAGAAGAGAGCCAGTTCGGGTGCAGAAGGTAACTTAGGCAATGGAACAAAGTGCATCATTTTGGAAAAACGGTCGACAGTGACCCAGATAACCGTCTGACCACAGCAGAGGCTGTAGAAGACCACATGGAGGTCCGGGACTGGGCTTTTGTCGAGCACAGGTGGGACAAGAGCTTACGTAGGTGCGAACATCTTGTCGGATGTTGGGCCACCAGTAGTATCGATTGAGGAGTTCCAATGTTCTCTCTCGTCCGGCATGCCCTCCAGTGAGAGAGTCATGGTTCCAGCGCAGGGTCTTTAGACAGTCTCGTCGGGAACCACGGTCCTATCCTGGGAGAGAACCATCAGGGCGGATAAACGGACCTTGCTAGGGTCCAGAATGTACTGCGGAGGCTCTCGTCATCCTCGGACATGGAAGTCCGTGAGAGAGCATCGGCTCTAAGATTCTTGGCTATAGGACGGTATTGTAGGGTAAAATCAAAGCGGCTAAAGAACATGGCCCATCGGGCTTGGCGGGGGTTTAAGCGTTGGGCCTGGGACAAAAACTCTAAGTTCTTGTGATCGGTGTACACGGTGGTTATGTATCTTGCTCCCTCGAGCCATTGCCTCCATTCCTCGAAGGCGAGTTTGATCACTAACAGTTCTTTGTTGCCAATGGAGTAATTCGCCTCGGCAGGGGAGAACTTTTTGGAGAAATATGAGCAAGGCAATAACTGTCCAGAAGCGGAGTACTGACTGAGGACCGCCCCCACGGCCACACTGGAGGCATCAACCTCGACGATGAAGGGTCTTGCTGGATCCGGATGGTGAAGGCAGGTGTCCGCCAGGAAAGCCTCCTTCAAGTCGGCGAAGGCTTCAACCGCAGCGTCGGACCAGTTCTTGGTGTCGACTCCTTTGCGGGTCATGGCAGTAAGGGGAGTGACCCGATGCGAGTATCGCGGAATAAAATGTCTATAAAAATTAGCGAATCCCAGAAATCTTTGGAGAGCCTTAAGGCCCCGGGGTTGAGGCCATTTGGTTATGGCCGAGACTTTCTCGGGGTCCATCCGGAAGCCTGTGGACAAAATGATGTACCCCAGAAAGGGCAAGGACTCTGCTTCAAAGACACACTTTTCTAGCTTGGCATGATTGTCCCGGAGAGCCTGCAGAACTTGTGTGACGTGGTGGCGGTGAGTCTCTAGGTCCCTGGAAAAGATAAGCACGTCATCCAGATAAACAATGACGTGAGAGTGCAGCATCTCATGTAAGACCTCGTTCATGAGGTTCTGGAAGACGGCCGGAGCATTGCAAAGTCCAAAGGGCATTACTAAGTACTCGTAATGCCCGTCCCTGGTATTAAAGGCCATCTTCCATTCATCCCCTGGACGAATACGGACGAGGTTGTAGGCCCCTCGGAGGTCTAGCTTCGTGAAGACGCGTGCTCCCTGAAGGCGATCCAACAGTTCAGGGATCAGTGGAAGCGGATAGCGATCCCGCTTGGTGATGGCATTCAAGCCTCGATAGTCTATACAGGGGCGGAGTGAGCCATCCCTCTTGGCCACAAAGAAGAAGCCGGCTCCAGCTGGTGAATGAGAGGGGCGAATGAAGCCCTTGGCAAGGTTCTCAGTCACGTACTGAGACATGGCAGCAGTCTCTGGCAAGGACAAAGGATATACCCGGCCACGGGGAGGTGTGGTACCCGGTAGCAAATCTATCTGGCAATCAAAAGGCCGGTGCTGGGGAAGAATCTCGGCCATCTCCTTGGAGAAGACGTCGGCGAACGCTTGATATGGCTCTGGCAAGAGAAGAGACGAGCACAGATGCAAGGACTTCGGTGGATGTGGGACCTGTAGACAATGAGCAAAACAGAAGGGACTCCATTGGGTTAGCTGAAAAGTATCCCATTGAATAACGGGCGAATGCCGTTGTAACCACGGAAGTCCAAGGACCAGGGTGTGCACGGCCCGTTCCAAAACCAGCAGGGAGATTTCTTCCGAATGGAACAGCCCGGTCTGGAGAGTCAAGGGAACCGTGCAGCAGGTGATGGTTCCAGGGAGCAGTGTACCTTGGATGGAGGAAATACGCAATGGAGGAACCTTTCGCTGTGTGGGGAGAGACAGCTGGTTTACCAGATCAGCAACAATGAAATTACCCTCGGCACCTGAGTCAATGAAAGCCCGGATCTGGAGTTCCCCACCGGTGTATTTAAGAGTCACTGGTAAGGTGCATTGAGGAGCTGAGCCCGCAAAGCCTAGGAGTAGCTCCTCGGTGTAACCTAGGCACGGTCGTTTCCTGGACGCTCCGAGCAGTTGGCGAGGAAATGTCCCTTGCCTCCGCAGTAGAGGCAGAGACCCTGCGAGCGTCGTCTCTTCCTTTCCTCAGGGGTTAGTGGAGATCTGCCCAGCTGCATGGGCTCTCCAAGGTTGGCAGAAGCAGGAGGTCCCTTGGGTGTTGGGATTCTGGCGGCAGTTGAGGACTGTGGTGGTGTTCTGCGGTAGGAGTGGGTCTCCTTATCTCGCTGCTGTAGGCGGCGATCCATCCTGCCGGCGATGTCAATTAAGTCATTTAAGTCCTCCGGGAGATCTCGGCCTGCTAACTCATCCTTGATGCGGCTGGCAAGACCTTCCAGGAAGATCCCCCTAAGGCAATCATCCTGCCAGCCAACTTCCATGGCTAATGTGCGAAAGTCTATAGTGTAATCCGCCACCGAGCATGTCCCTTGCCTGAGATGCAAGAGTTCCGAGGCAGCGGTGGACTGGCGTGCAGGATCGTCAAAAGCGAGACGAAAGTTGAGAACGAATTCTTGAAGATTCTGTAGCAAGGGATCCTGACGCTCCCACATGGGAGAAGTTCAATTGAGTGCTTTGCCATCCAGTAGAGAAAATATGTACGCCACTTTAACTGCGTCCGAGGGGAATTGCGCAGGCAGGAGAGCAAAACGCACGTAGCATTGATTCAAGAAGCCACGGCATGTCTTGATATCCCCGGCATAGCGGGTCGGTGCGGGCAGCTGGGTCACCGATGCAGGACTGGGTACTGAAGCAGGAGAAGGGGCTGGAGGCGGGTCCGGAGGAGCGGCCTCCAGATGACTGACCAGCTGTTCCACAGTGGCAGCAAGAGTGTCGATACAGTGCTGTTGCTGCTGGAGACGTTGTGCCATCCCCGGGATGGCCTGTAGGCTTGGGGCCCCCGCCGAGTCCATGGCCTTGCAAACTTTTGCGGCTTGATGCTGCTGGAGAGGATAGTGGACCCTTAGGCCGTCCTACCGAGGATGACAGGGTAGGCCGGGAGGCGGAGACACAGCCTGGCAAGGCTTCACCCGGAGCCGGGGACCCCCCGGGAGGAGCCCGTAGAGTCCCGGGCCCTTGGGACTTAGGCACTGTTAAGGAATGTCCAGAAAGGCTGAGAAGGAGAGAAGGCCGGAGGCCTATCAACAGCAGAGAAAGAGCGGGTCGAAGGGCTGGTCCAGTAGGAACATCGGAACCAGGGCAGGCAGAGTGAGATAAGAGTTCGTGATACCCGGGTCGGCCGGATGAGCTGAGCTGGCGGTCGGGTGGAGGCAGGGCAGACCGGAGGCTGCAGCGGAGTCAGAAGCAAACCGGAGTCTGAGGCAGGCAGCGGGCTGTAGCAGAGTCAGAAGCAAACCGGGGTCAGAGGCAGGCAGCAGGCTGTAGTGGAGTCAGAAGCAAACCGAGAGCCGGGCGTGACGTCAGCCGTGAGGGCGGGTCTGGGCTTCCGGGAGCTGGGCGCACAAGAGGGACGTCCTCGCGCGCATGCGCGAGACCGGAGAGGAGCAGGCCCGCAATGGCGACCGCCACGTGGGAAGCGCGTGAAGAGAGAGACCACCGGGGCCCGGGCTGGGCGGAATCCGGCGACTACGGAGGTAGGCGGGCCTGAGCCCTATCAGGAGAGGGGCGGTCGGGACCGCAACAATCACTGGGGAAAGTTAACAGTCACTCAGGAGTGCATGGTTTGCAGTAAGGTATCTGCAAATAGGGACCTTCGTTTTAGGTTTTTATTTTATTTTGCCTGGGAATTTCAATGTTAGAATAAAAAAAAGCAATCAGTAGAAAAATGACTTTTCCACTGATTTTTTCCCCTGCATGTTGTATCAAAGACATTTTTCCACTGACTTGTTGTTTTAATATTGAAATTCCTAAGCAAAATAAAATAAAAACTGGTCCTTTTCTGCAAAGGATACTGGCATAACAAGGAAGCTAGATTATCCTGATAGAGAGATTATGGTAAAAAGATGAAGTAACCTAAGTGAAATTAAATAAACAGCAGATAGATATGAAGGAGTCCAAGTAACCTGTTTGAACTGCTAAGAAGCAGGTCCTCAAAACAAATATAAATTAAAAAAAAACATTCTCCACATATAACTTATGGATGAAGCACTGTATAAGTACAAAAGCTTAGGAGAAGCTTCATGCTCTGTTAGGTATCCTGAGGAAGCAGCTTTATATTGCAAAATAATTGTCAGGATTTGAGTTTCACAGTTATGGGAGCCCAGTTCTTTGTTCTGAACTAATGTCAATGGTGACACATGGTTATAGGCTTTTATTTCACTATGTTGACAAATTCTGTTTAATGGATAAGTAGTAAATAGGTGCAGTGATAAAGCTTCTATAGTGATGCTCCCTTTTCGATGGAACAAGCATGGTCTTTGGATCTTCAGAACACATTACAATTGTGGCTTAATTTGTAGATAAGAAGGAAATGGAACTCTGGAATGGGGGAGGGTGATGGAGAGGCAGAGGTGGGGTAGGGTCAAGGGTGACTTGTGTGAGAACGCAGAGCCATATGTGGGTCAAACACACACTTTCTCTCTTACACACACAAATGTGAACACACTTTTTCTTCTAACTCCTTATCCCAGTGATCCTTCATTCTTAGCCCCCACCAGTTCTCAACCCCCAATCATTCTTCACTTAATGAGCAATGGTAGGAAAAGAAAAGCTGGGGATTGAGCAATGTGGCGGACCTGGGATCTGGGGATGGAGGATCACTGGGGCAAGGAGAAGGGCAGAGAGAATGGGCCCTTTCTCTCCACCCTCCTCCTCTCTGTCCTGGGGATCATGGTCCATCATTCTCAGACGCTCCTCACCATGTATCCCCCAGTGGTCCTTATTCCACCTAAGTGGTCCTAGGGCCCCCAAGTTTTACCACTAATCACTGGTAGTCTTTGAGCTCCTCCCCAAGAAAATGACTTTCTCTCCAGTAACTCTTTGCTCCCTCCTTAGCCGGTAAGGCACAGGTCTCCTCTTCAAATCAGAATCAGTTGGCTCTTCTCTGATTCCTTGGACTGGGGAGCCTAGAATTGAAAAGCTCAGCCTGGTCTTTGCCTGTTTGGGGGAGGAAGGAAAGAACAGCACCGCATGCTCTCCTCATTCACTGTTTCCCTGAATCTCTGATCACCTCACTCATGCATAGCCTTGCACCCCACTCTGATCATTTTTCTTATATCTCAGTTCCTCCAATCCCCTTACTCTCACCCCAGAGCATCTTTGATCCCCTCACTCTCTACCCCCTCTCTTCCACATAACCTACCAGGACCTCCAATCTGCTCACTCACTCTTTTGCTCTCCCACATCCATCACTCATTCATCTTCCCCTCTCTCCAATCCCCTCCCTCACTCTCTTGCCTCCACCTAAATCCCCAAACTCTCTTTCCCCTTTTCTGTCCCCCCACCCCCGCCCTACTGTGATCACCAGGGGTAGAGATGACTGGGCTGAGAAGCTAGCACAATAAAGAGCAATGGGACCATGTTGAGGGATCTTTTGGGGTGGGGTCACACAGACAAATTAAGAAAATTACAAGACTCACTATATGACGTTTTGTGAAACAATGACAAGCTATTTTTTCTGTATAATCTACATGTACAAAACAGGTACTTATGAGAACACCTAAGACAAATTACAAAACAAAATATACACAATATATGAGCACAATAAGCAAAAGTAATCACTCCAACTAATAGGGTATAATTATATACAAAAGCCTAGCAGAAGCTGTCACCTTTCCTGAAAAGGGTTTCTCTGATGTCCCTCCAGATGGTGTCAGCTAAGCGAGTTCTCGTTTGGAGACAAGACAGCACTGGAGACCCCCCTGATCTTTGCAGAGATTTGTCTTGCTAGCTGTCAGTTCTCCGCAGAGGAATCTGCCTAGGGTATGATGGGCAGGGGTTGTATACCTTTTGGGATAAGACATGCATGGTCTGAATCTCTTTGTGTAGCTTTTCCTGAAATATTGGCAATCTATTGATAAGGAAACTTTACTGCGTATGTTCAGGACCACTCATAAATGGTAAAATGCTTTTGTTTTGTTTAAATTCCCTATTTCTCATGTGTTATTATTTGAATACTATCTAAAATATTCTTTAAACTTATCAATCTATAATCAACAGAATATCTAGTGTAACCCCTCCTTAAGGTACAAGTTGAATATGAAGGGGGACATAAGGTTATTTGTAAGTTCTTCTGGGCAGGGACCCTGGCTAGCTTTTACTTCTCCTCCCATCCCAAAATATAAGTCCTTTGGACTAGGGTTGGAAAGGAGTCCTCTCCGGTCCCAGTACGGGGTGACTAGTGAGCTGTGATGGATCTCCCTCATTCTGCTGTGAGCTGTGTATTGTGTGCCAAACAAACCACCCTCGGACCTTGTAGGCAGTGTCTAAAATAATGCTTTACTGATACAATTTTGTTGAATGACACAATTAAATATGGTAAATCACACACACCACAGTCTCTGCAGTTTCTTAATTACAGATATTTTCTCCTCTATCTATGCATTAGTCTTTATTAGGCCAGGAATTCATCTGCACTTCTGGACATCAGGCCCCTTGGATAATCGGGAAACCCCTCCCAATGGAACAAAATTCTGTCTTGGTACAGAACTAATGTCTCTATCCCTCAGGGCTCTTTGTGGACTTCAGATGAGTGTCCCCCTTGGATATAGATCTTTTGCTCACAGTTAGTAGATACATTTTCTGGTGGGGATCTCTGGATAGGAATCCTTGTGGACTGCAGTTCTTGCCAGTCTCCTTGATGGTCAGGAAGAAGGGCAGAAAAACACTTCCTCCCAGATGCAATGGGTCATCACCTATGTTCGGCAGATCTTCCCTTAACACTGGGTGTCTTCAGCCAAGAGTTCCCCAGTCCCCAGGCTTTGAAAAGGCTCAGGCATTCAGCAGGGCTCTTCTAAATGAATATTCAAAATCTGAAAAGTAGTCCAGAGCAGCCACTCTGCATCTCATGTGGAGAGTACAGCAATAGAACCCCTTTGACCTATCCTGGAGGGGTCTCAAGGATTTCTGAGGCTCCAGGTAGTCCCAAAATCCAACTTAGGAAAATACAACTTCACTCTGTTACGTGGGACGGCCATACTAAGTGACAACCAGCCTCGCTCACCAATGCCCCCTGTAGGTTCCCTTGTTGCAGCGGGGAATCCCTGCTGATGTTCCCTGCTGCTTGCGGGCAGCGCTGGCCCCGCTGTTCCTCCCAGAGTGCCGTGACAGGGACGTCCTGTCTACAGCAGCCTCCAGTCGACTTCCTAGACATATGCATGCACCGCTCTTCTTCCCTTAAAGGGCCAGGGCAGGAAAATGGCCACAGCTTGTTTTGATGATGTCAACCCTGAGGCCTATTTAACCAGATGCCTCAGCAACAGGTTGAACACCATAGGAGCTGCTGGTTGCCATGTTCCTGTCTCCATGTTCCTGACACCATTCCTTACTCTGTTCCCCTCTTCTTGTCCTTGGATTATCTTCTGACTTCTGATCCTTGGTACATTCTTTGGATTCTGCTTGACTGCCACCTGCTCTGACCTCTGGCCCGCTGCTTAAGAACATAAGAACATAAGAAAATGCCATACTGGGTCAGACCAAGGGTCCATCAAGCCCAGCATCCTGTTTCCAACAGTGGCCAATCCAGGCCATAAGAACTTGGCAAGTACCCAAAAACTAAGTCTGGACTTTGCTTGTTTGTTGCCTGTCCTGATCCTTGGAATGTTGCCTGCATTTGTTTATTTATTTTATTTATTTAGCATTTTTTATATACCGAGGTATAGCAGAGTTGCCTTCACTCCGGTTTACAATTATAACAACCTGTTACATTAAAAATTTGAAAAAAATTACATTTAACAAACTGAGAACTGTCATATAATATTAGTAAAACAAAACAAGATATACCAAAGGTTAGGTACATTGAAAAAACTGGGTTCATACATAATAGGAGACCTCTGTAGTTAGGAAGCAGGATAAATTGTCAAAGGGGAAGACTGAATGTTGGGAGGCTATGGTAATTATGATTTGAGATCAATAGTCCGAGCTGTCATTAAGAGATTGGCTGAGTAGCCAGGCTTTTAGGTCTTTTTTAAAAGATTTTGGGTTTTCTTGACCGGTGAGGTACTGAGGTAGTGAATTCCATAACTTTGGGCCGATGATGGAAATGGCTCTGTTTCTGGTGGAGGAGAGTTAGGCATGAGGAAGTGATGGAATCACTAGTTGTAGTTTACTAGTTGTTCTTGTTGTGCGTAGGGAATAATGGATATGTATGATGTCATCAAGTGCAGTGTAGTCTGCTTTGTAAATTGCTTTCTGCAGTATTGAGAGGACTTTGAATTCGATTCTTTTCTCAATTGTGAGCCATTGTAGATGGTTGAGAACAGGAGTGATGTGTTCAGATTTTCTTTTACCCGTCAGGACTCTGGCAGCGGCATTCTGAAGAAGCTGTAGAGGTCTTAAGGATGACTTAGGTAGGCCAATCAAAAGAGAATTGCAGTAGTCCAAACAGGAGAAGATTAGGGCTTGAAGGATGGTTTTGAAATCATGGGGGTGAAGCAGTGGTTTTAGGTGTTTGATAACTTGTAGTTTGTGAAATCCTTCTTTTGTTCTTGTAGAGATGTGTTTTTTATAATTTAGATCATTGTCAACCCAAATGCCTAAATCTTTAACATTGTCTTTAAGTTGGATGAGGGAATTGTCAAATTGGAAGGGTGGTATAGTTTTTGGTCCGGAGTTTTTTCTGGCGATTAGTATACATTCAGTTTTGCTCATATTTAAACATAATTTAAGTTGGATTAACATGTTTCTGATTGTATCAAGGTGTGAGGCTGCTCTAGACATTGCATCTTCTAATGAGGAGGAAATTGGAATGAGAATTTGTATATCGTCGGCGTACATGTAATATGTTATGTCAAGACTTGATAAGAGATGGCAAAGAGGAGTAAGGTAGATGTTGAATAAGATGGGTGAAAGTGCCGATCCTTGTGGTACACCTGTTTCGAGGGGGATGGCATTTGATATGTTGTTGTAGGCGACTTTGAAATATCTATTTTTAAGGAAGGATGAAAACCAGCTAAGAGTTTTTCCAGCGAGCCCGATGGATTCAAGACTAGAAATAAGCAATTTGTGGTCCACAGTGTCGAAGGCTGCGGAGAGGTCCAGAAGGATCAGTAAGTATCCTTTTTTGTTGTCGAGTCCTCTTAGTATGGTATTGGAAAGGTTGAGTAAGAGGGTTTCTGTACTGTGGTTTTTCCTAAAACCAAATTGGGTGGGATAAAGTATTTTATTGTCATCTAAATGATCGTTGAGTTGTTTCAGCACTGCCTTCTCTGTCAATTTGGCAAAGAAGGGTAGGTTAGAAATTGGGCGGTAATTGTTTAGGTCATCTGGGTTGAGGTTTTTTTTCTTTAATAAAGGTGTGATTGTAGCGAATTTTAGCATGGTAGGTAGTTCGCCTTCCTCTAGAGATTTGTTGATGATTGCTGCAATTGTTGGGGCTAGTGGATAAGCAATTTCCTTAAGAACTCGAGTGGGAATGGAGTCTAAGTCATGGCGAGCAGGGTTGATTTTTTTTAATCATTTTTTCTGTTTCCATAATGGAGATAGGTCTGAAGTTGAGCCAAGGGGAGTTGCTATTTGTTGAAGTTTGAATTTGGAAGTTTGATGTAGTGTTGAGGGAGTCTGTTATTTTGGAGATTTTGTCCTTAAAGAAGATAGCTAAGTCTTGGCTTAAGTTTTTTTTGGTGACAGAAACGTTGGAATTGCAATTATCTGTAATGAGGTTATTTACTATGTTGAACAAGGACTTCGATTTGTTCGTGGAGTTTATTTTTTTACCATAGTAGTCTCGTTTTGTATTTTGGATTGATTTTTTGTAGGTGGCTAGTTGTCTACGGTATTTATGTTGTGTTGCAGGCAGCTTGTTTTTTTGCCATTCTTTCTCAGTTTTCCTGAGGGCTGTTTTCATGATTTTTAGAGTGGTGTTAAACCAAGGGTTTTGATTTTCTTTTTTGTTCTTCAGACGTTTGAATTTCTCTGGATTAATGATGTTGGCGTTTTTTTCAGTGATAAGAGACCAAGATTGGATAGCGTTGTTGATGTTTGATAAGTCTAGATTTGCTAGTTGATGTCCCAGTTCTTGAAGGAGGGGATTAGTTTGAAAAGGAGGACGGTATTTGAAGAATTTTTGTGTGTTATTATTTGAAGGGATGTTGTAATTCAAATAAGTCTTGCAGAGTAGGAGATGGTGATCTGACCAGGGGACTGGGGTGTATGAAATGGAGGTGTCCATGAAGAAACAATTGGTGAAAATTAGGTCAAGTGTGTGACCTGCTTTATGTGTGGGGTTGTTTACTTGAAGGATGAAGTTTAAGCTTGAGAGCATGTCTAATAGGGTTTCGCAGCTTGGTGAACTGGGGTTGGCATCAGTATGGAGGTTGAGGTCGCCAAGGATGATGGATGTTTTTTTTATGTTGATGTTTGTAATGAGGAATTCCAGGAGTGGAGAGATGTTGCTGTCTAGTAGTTTGGGTGGACAATATACAAGGCAAATTTGTAGGAATTGAGAGTCGAAAAGAGCTACTTCATATTGTTTTGGGAGGTTATGTGGGATCAATTTCATTGAGAGGTGTTTTTTTATAAGAAGTAGAAGGCCTCCTCCACTTTTGTAATTGCGTGGAATTGAAAAGGTGTCATAGTCATTGTTAACTAGGTGGTTCAGAAGTACTTGATCGGTGTTTTTAAGCCAGGATTCTGTTATGGCAAAGAAGTCAGGGTTTTTTTCTTGTAATATGTCAGAAATTAACATGTGTTTTTTTGATAAGGATTGAGCATTGATGAGGAGGAAGGTGAGACATAATAAGTTTTTGTTATTTTTCAATAGGGGGATGTTAATAAGGTGTTTGTGTCTGTTTTGGAATTGAGGGTTGGTAAAAGTCATCATCTTCGTAGCGGAAAAGGATGTGGTTGAAAGAGGTCTGAGTGAAGCTTGCAGGAGGTTGACTGTGGTTGAAAGAGGTCCGAGTGAAGCTTGCTGGAGGTTGACTGTGGTTGAAAGAGGTCCGAGTGAAGCTTGCTGGAGGTTGACTGTTGTTGAAAGAGGTCCGAGTGAAGCTTGCAGGAGGTTGACTGTGGTTGAAAGAGGTCCGAGTGACGGTTGGAAGTGATATTAATGTGAATGTACAGTTCTGAGTATTTTCTTTTAATTTCTTCTTAATCTCAGTGGCTGCACGAAGGGGCACACAAAGGGGCCAGCCCCTTTGTTGTGCTCCTTCGGTGCGCGACGCAGGCACGCGGCGCCAGCGGTTCAGGCAATTTAAGTAAGTTTCTTAGATTTAAAAAACCCTCTCTGCTTTCAATTGGCTGTTAGTTGCTGGTGGGAGGGTCCAGGAGACAGAGTCGCGCTGATGGGCGGCGCGGCTGGCAGGCAGGCAGCGCGATCGGAGGCTGGGCTCACCGGGGGCAAGGGGAATAGGAAGGCCTTACCCCAACGGGTCTGGGCGCCGATCGCGCAGGCCTTCTCTCCCCAGGTTCTCAGCAGCGGCAGTGGCAGCGGCGGCAGACGCGGAGGTCCGAGTTTAAAGGGACACGGCGCCAGCGGTTCAGGCAATTTAAGTAAGTTTCTTAGATTTAAAAAACCCTCTCTGCTTTCAATTGGCTGTTAGTTGCTGGTGGGAGGGTCCAGGAGACAGAGTCGCGCTGATGGGCGGCGTGGCTGGCAGGCAGGCAGCGTGATCAGAGGCTGGGCTCGCTGGGGGCAAGGGGAATAGGAAGGCCTTACCCCGACGGGTCTGGGCGCCGATCGCGCAGGCCTTCTCTCCCCAGGTTCTCAGCAGCGGCAGACGCGGAGGTCTGAGTTTAAAGGGACACGGCGCCAGTGGTTCAGGCAATTTAAGTAAGTTTCTTAGATTTAAAAAACCCTCTCTGCTTTCAATTGGCTGTTAGTTGCTGGTGGGAGGGTCCAGGAGGCAGAGTCGCGCTGATGGGTGGCGCGGCTGGCAGGCAGGCAGCGCGATCAGAGGCTGGGCTCGCCGGGGGCAAGGGGAATAGGAAGGCCTTACCCCGACGGGTCTGGGTGCCGATCGCGCAGGCCTTCTCTCCCCAGGTTCTCAGCAGCGGCAGCGGCAGCGGCGGCAGACGTGGAGGTCCGAGTTTAAAGGGCATTCTCCTGGATTGCCATCTGCCCTGACTGTGGACTGCCTGACCTTGTCTTCTCCTCTCGTCGTGGGATTCCTTTCCACCAGAGACCCGCACCTAAGTCCAGCTGGCCCCAACACCCAAGGGCTCAACCTACAGGGACTGGTAGTGGTGAAGGTCTAGATGGATCTCCACTCCAACCAGCTCCACCTGCTGACGACGAGGGCCTACAGGGGGTTCCCCTTGCAGGTAGCGCCAACCTTGTCTCACCCTAAGGGTCCACTTTGTAACAACTCTCATTCTCAACTTGGATCTGGGGGTAGTTTTATTGCAGAGCTCTGCTATAAAACCTTTCCACAGAGGTATCCATTACAGCTCCACCAGTGAAAGGTAAGTCCATGAATGAATACTCCCCTGATTATTTCCCTAACTGCATTAGACTGTTGCAAGACCTATTAGTAGCCCCAAAAGTGGTCTGGGTTACACTAGAATAATATCTGCATTATTATAAATGAAAGCAATCATATAATTCAGATAGAAACACTATTAGTAAATCAACATACCAGTAGTGGCAGAAGCAGTGGGGTTGACAGGCATTCCTCCTATGTATTCTTTGATCTTGGCCTCTCTCACAGCCTCTATTGTGCTGGGAAATCCCACAAAAAAAAAAAAAATCAAGACCATTTAGATATTCCTGCCTTCGAGGGTTGAAGAGGCCAGAAATGATCAATGCTTCTCTACTCTGCTTCCTTAGGTCCCAGATAAAAGGTGATAGAACACTGTTCTGGTTCATTCTACCTGAAATTAAGCCCTAGGTAACAGACACAAGAAGGGGTTGAATTAATTTAGCACAAGTTTGTAACTTGTGAGCAGCAGAGTTGAAGCCTTGACAATTGACACTACTGCTCACAAATTTCAAGTTTGTGCTAATTCAATCTCTTTGGGTCTGTTCTTTGCTGTTCAATATCTGCTTCAGGATCACCTCCTCCCCTTCTTTTCCCTACCGAGCAAAAGGAAGGGAAACAGGACAGGTGAACTGAATTAGGGATCAGGGATGTTCTCTTTTCTGACTGCTCCAGGTTCCCTCCCAGGCTGCCTGGATGGAAGGGGCTGGAGCAAATCTCTCCTGCTGCTCTGCCTGTTAAATCTGAAAAGACGTGATGGAAATCTGTTCCAGGCAGTTCCCCCCTCAGATTAAAGCCCTGATTAAAATCCTCACAAATCAAGGAATTCTGTTGCTGAATGACTGGCCATTAGATCTTTCTATTGGAATTCTTTTCCTATCAACTCTGATGTTGAGCATTTCTGAAAGAATAATTTGCCAGTGTTTACTTGTCGGTAGTCTAGTTCCCGCTGGTCTACTAGGGTCAAAGAACTTTTGTATTATACCATTGATCAGAAGGTATACCACAGCAGATTAATTAAGGATGATGTTTTATGCTTCAAAAATTAGTTCTTTAAAAAAAAAAATCTGTTATTAGAGGTCTTAGGATTTGATCTGTTTGTGCAAGTAATAATGGAATACTCTATGGAACTCTGGCAAACTATGTCTAAATGTGTTTTGAAGGCTAAAAACAGTTAAATAATTACTGCAATCTATTTTTTTTCTCGTTTGAATTTTTTTTGTTTAGAAATCGTTGCATAAAAAGGTACAGGATGTATGAAAGACATTGATGTGAAAAAAATCCTTCTTTAGTCACCTTTTGCTAATCCCCCAGAGAGCAAGGCTCATTATTTAGAAGGAACAATGCCATCTGATAATGAACTAGTTTCTATTCAAAGCTGCAAGTCAAATATTCGTTTCTCATTAATAATTCAATGTGACAAATTTATTAGCTTGAAGGTGTTGCAAGGCAATTAGACAATGGGAAATTGTGTCTTCCTTTCAGACCAGTTAATTGGCTTTCAAATGTGACATTCATCAGAACTACTTTTTTTGTGTAAACTTTTCATTTTGCTCACAGTAGCTTCAAGACATAATAGTTAAGGCAACAAAGTGTACCTACATTTTATGCAGTGGCTTTTCCTGGCCTAATAAATATAACATTGGTATCTGTAATTAAAAGAAATAAAATATATTTTTGGCTTGTGGAAGTCTTTTCATTAACTTTTCTTGTGTGGAACAGGAAAATATATTTTAGTTTTGTTTGAGAGTTTTTGTAGTAATATTTGTTAATTCAAACAACATGCAGCACAAGGTTAGATTTCTCAGTGTATCAGGTTTTCAGAAAATGTAACAAAATATTTAACTGTTTTTTCTTTCAAAGTCAATTGGATTTGGAATCTGGTGCTGAGTTTGGAATGTTCTAGACTGGACAATGTACTTTCCCCTCTGTGTTCCACTGATAATTCCAGTAAAGGTAATGCCTTAGGTAGAGTTTGAGATTTAGAATTGGTATTTAAAAGCATGACCAGATACCCATTGAATGGATCTAAATCTATACTGCTTGGTTCTACTATCTACGATTCCCTATATGACACTGAATATACAGAGGGCCTAACCATGAAGTATTAGAGATGTGAATCGTGTCCTCGATCGTCTTAACGATCGATTTTGGCTGGGAGGGGGAGGGAATCGTATTGTTGCCGTTTGGGTGTGTAAACTATCGTGAAAAATCGTTAAAATCGTGAGCCGGCACACTAAACCCCCCTAAAACCCACCCCGACCCTTTAAATTAAATCCCCCACCCTCCCGAACCCCCCCCCAAATGCTTTAAATTACCTGGGGATCCGGCGGTGGTCCAGAACGGCGGCGGTCCGGAACGGCCCCCTCAATAGAATCGTGTTGTCTTCAGCCGGCGCCATTTTTCAAAATGGCCGCCGCAAAATGGCGGCGGCCATAGACAAAAACAATTCGACGGAGGAGGTCGTTCCGGACCCCCGCTGGACTTTTGGCAAGTCTTGTGGGGGTCAGGAGGCCCCCCCAAGCTGGCCAAAAGTTTCCTGGGAGTCCAGCGGGGTTCCGGGAGCGATTTCTCGCCGCGAATCGTTTTCGTACGGAAAATGGTGCCGGCCATACGCGTATGGCCGGCGCCATTCAGCGGGGGTTCCGGACTGCCGCTGAACGACCTCCTGCACTCGATCTCCTGCCGGCGCCATTTTCCATACGAAAACGATTCGCGGCGAGAAATCGCTCCCGGAACCCCGCTGGACTCCCAGGAAACTTTTGGCCAGCTTGGGGGGGCCTCCTGACCCCCACAAGACTTGCCAAAAGTCCAGCGGGGGTCCGGAACGACCTCCTCTGTCGAATCATTTTTGTCTATGGCCGCCGCCATTTTGCGGCGGCCATTTTGAAAAATGGCGCCGGCTGAAGACAACACGATTTTATTGAGGGGGCCGTTCCGGACCGCCGCCGTTCTGGACCACCGCCGGATCCCCAGGTAATTTAAAGCATTGGGGGGGGGGGGGGTTCGGGAGGGTGGGGGATTTAATTTAAAGGGTCGGGGGTGGGTTTTAGGGGGTTTTAGTGTGCCGGTTTTCCTGCCCTCCCCTTCCCCCGATTTACGATTTTTTAACGATAAATCGGGGGAATTGGTATTGTATCGTGGCCCTAACGATTTTTTGACGATTTAAAATATATCGGACGATATTTTAAATCGTCAAAAAACGATTCACATCCCTATGAAGTATTAACAACAAACCTTCCCCTAATTCAGGCCCATCTCAGCTATACCACAGTTCATATACTAATGACTTCTAGTCAGTTCACTCCATTTTCAGACATTGTAAATGATCTGTTATAGTTATTGAGTTTCTTTCCGCCACTGGCTTCTTCTTCTCCCTAGTTCCATCACCCTTGTTTTATTGTAACTTTTGCCTTTTCCTCTATGTTAATGTTAAAGTTATAACTCCCTGTTCCTTGTAAAAAAGCACTAAATAAATAAATAAAAGTGATACAAAAGGATACTGACCGTACAACATGGAACAGCTGCATGACAGTAACCATTACACAGGAAAGCAAATGTGTACTTTCTTTGCCTAGTTTCAAATGTTGATAACAGGACAATGGCTCCTCATATTGAAGAATTGATAATGTCTCTCTCATGCATGTTGTAATGAAGACAAAAATTCTTTCATGCGATTTTTTGGTAGGGGTTGGTCTAAATGGTGTTTGCATGACTTCTTTTGAGCTGTCTAGGGTGTCTGACTTGTAGCGTATTAACACAGTGTTTCCCAACCAGTATGCCATGGTACTTGGTGTGCCTTCAGACCTTATCAGGTGTGCCATGGAAAAGTCAACATTACCTGATGCTCAGATCCAGGCCAACACTTGGGCTCTGCTTTAAGCATCTCGTAGTAACAACCACTAGTGGTTACTCTTAAATGTGTAGGATCTCCTTTCTGAGATATATAATCATTATACATATACCTTCTTCCTAGCTACAGCATAAGCCCCAGAGTTTGGCAATTAATGGGCAGCATTGTGTGGAATACAATAGCACCTCATCTTCCCCCTCCTGAGCAGGGCCAGTGCAAGAGTATTTGGCACCCCAGGCAAACTTTTGGTTATGCTCTGCTTCCCTCAAATTACTTCAGTTCAACACTGCCTCCTACTGGCGGTAGTAGCTCCAGCATAGTGTTCTCTTCCTTGGCGATATTGTTTCTGGTACAGCACCCCTCTGGACCTTGTGCTGGTAGGACTTTGCTGCCCCTGAAGTTTTGGTGCTCTAGGCATCTGCCTAGTTTGCTAATGAAAACACTGGCCCTGCTCCTGAGCTCCCTCCTATGAGTATTTATAGCCTCTAATCCTCAAGTTAAATAAGACAAGGAGCACTGGATGTGACTCATTCTGAGTGTTGAATGCTGCAGGAGAGGAGGAGCTCTGGCAATCATATTTGGCAGCCAAGGTAACTGAGCCAGCTGCCCATATCACAGTGAATTTTCCTGACTCCTGCACTTGTATATGGAGGGAACTGGTCCACTGTGACAGGTTCATGTGTTTCTGCCCTCTCTCTGTCTTTGCTTTCAAATTTGAAAGACTGGTGAGGTTTTCAGTGCTTCACTAGCTCTTCTTTTGAGCATATGAGACCTGTCTATGTCTGCATTGTCTGCCCCATAGACTTTGGTGTGCCACAGAAGAGTTTGTTAATGTAAGTGTGCCTTGAGCTTGAAAAAGTTTGGAATCACTGTTTTAGCATAAGATGCAATTACTTTTATTAATCAAATGGATGAATATCATCCCGCTGGTAATATTTTTCTAAGAAAATATACTGTCATGTGAATTGCTGCAGTATAGTGGACCTCAATGTTACCATAAAATGTTTCTGGGTACAAACCGGATAAGTAGGTTTCAAAGCAAAACTGAAAACTAAAAAGTCATGGGATAAGAGGTGATGTCATTTCACGGATAACAAACTGGTTAAAAGACAGGAAACAGAGAGTAGTATTTATTAAATGTTTAATTTTCTCAATGGAAAAGGGTAAACAGTGGAATGCCTCAGGGATCTGTACTTGGATTGGTGCTTTTCAATATATTTATACATGATCTGGAAAGGAAAACGACGAGTGAGGTTATCAAATTTGCAGATGATACAAAATTATTCAGAGTAGTTAAATCACAGGAGGACCTTGTGAGACTGGAAGATTTGGCATCCAAATGGCATATGAAATTTAATGTGGACAAGTGCAAGGTGTTGCATATAGGGAAAAATAGCCCTTGCTGTAGTTACACGATGTTAGGTTCCATATTAGGAGCTACCACGCAGGAAAAAAATCTAGGTGTCATAGTGGATAATACTTTGAAATCATTGGCTCAGTGTGCTGTAGCAGTCAAAAAAAACCAAAACAAAACAGAATGTTTGGAATTATTAGGAAGGGAATGGTTAATAAAACGGAAAATATCATAATGCCTCTGTATCGCTCCATGGTGAGACCGCACCTTGAATACTGTGTACAATTCTGGTCGCCACATCTCAAAAAAGATATAGTTGTGATGGAGAAGGTACAGAGAAGGGCAACCAAAATGATAAAGGGGATGGAACAGCTCCCTTATAAGGAAAAGCTGAAGAGGTTAGGGCTGTTCAGCTTGGAGAAGAGACGGCTGAGGGGGGATATGAAAGAGGTCTTTAAAATCATGAGAGGTCTTGAACGAGTAGATGTAAATCGGTTATTTACACTTTCGGATAATAGAAGGACTAAGGGGCACTCCATGAAGTTTTAACAAGTAGCACATTTAAGACTAATCAGAGAAAATTCTTTTTCACTCAATGCACAATTGAGCTCTGGAATTTGTTGCCAGAGGATGTGGTTAGTGCAGTTAGTATAGCTGGGTTCAAAAAAGGTTTGGATAAGTTCTTGGAGGAGAAATTCATTAACTGCTATTAATCAAGTTGTCTTAGGGAATAGCCACTGCTATTACTGGCATCAGTAGCATGAGATCTTCTTAAAGCTAGACAGACAATTTTAGATGTGATCCAGAGCACAGCTACAGTTAGCTGAAAAGCTTATTTGGCTAACTCCTAATATCAAAGTTAACCAGATACGTTTCTTGGTTATCTTGTCCCCAGAATGCCCCCAAAATGCCATTACTTATTCAGTGATACTGAAAATCTACATTTAGCCAGATAGCTTGTGAATTATCTGGCTAAGTGCCTTTGAATATTGGCTTCTCAAGTGCTTGAAAAAAAGATGTCTCACACACAGGCCGATGCAATATTGGCACGCATTAAACGGGTGCTCATGATTGAATTCCCGCTCTTTTAACGTGCGCCGATCCACCTCTCCTGGGCGCATTATTTAATATTTAAATTGGGTGCCACAGTAAAAAGGAGGCGCTAGGGGAAATTGCATGCCCCTAGTGCCTCCTCGGCAGTAGGTGCCCGGGAGAGGTGGCTATCAGTATTTTCTGCTTTTCTGTACACTTTTTGGACTTCTCCAAAATTAATGCCTGCTTGGGACAGGCGTTAATTTTGACGAGTAAAAATGTGCGTGTCAGGCACACTTTTTTTTTTTTTAATTGGGATAATAGATAATAGCCTCATCAGCATGCATTTACATGTGATGAGTGCTTTCACCTATGCATGCAATTCGATACACTAACCCCCATTTTGCATTGGGGATTATGGACGCGTCCCATCGCACGTTGAATCATGCACTGTGGCCAACACACGGTATTGCATTGGCCTGACAGAGAGGTCTGGCTAGCCTTCTCCAGTGAAGCATTTTCCCTGCTGATCTACTACACAACTTCTCAACTGAGACTACTACAGAACCCAATAATCCAGACAGGGATGTGGACCCACATATAAGCAAAGGGTTACAAATTTATCCAGCTAACTTCCTAAGAGGCCAATGCACTAAAGTGTGTCAAATTTCTCAAAGTTAACTTCACTTTGCACATTAAAATGACATTGTGAATGTAACTTTAGCTTAGTGCACACTTTTCCCATATGTATGGAGCAGATTTTGCAAAATGTTTTAGCTTCACATATTTAAGCTTGTGAAATATGCAAAATCAAAGTTAAAGAGCTGTTGCAATGTAAATTCCTACAAAGCAGATAATTAACTATGTATGCAGTGCTAAAATATGCATGAAAAGGCCTTCACAGGAAGATTTTCACTAAAGAGATAACTACATCTCAGTGACGTTTTGAAAGTTGTAGGAATTTTCTGTGCATGAGTTTTCCACCAGGCTTATTCGCATATGAGTCCCGGTAGAAAAATTATGCATGGAAAATGGCAACTTGTGTACGAAATTCAGCCCCCAGGTTAACTGGATAAATCTTGAAAATTCACTCCAAACTGACCTATAGAAAAGTCAATGTTCAGCTGTTTACAAGGAAATGACAATGATCCCATCATGACAGGACACTGAAGTTATAGAATATTTTAATAAGCATAAGGCTGATTAAGCCTTCATCGTAGGTTAAAGTGTTGACGTTTCCAGCAACAGGAGGTTTCAGGCATGTAGAGTTGTTTTTGAGTGATAGCGTACATACCCTGTAGGCAGGGTCATTGTCCAAAAGCTATATACTGGAGGTGACTCCGTGAGTCATTAGGAGAAGTTGTTGACCAGAAGTGCAAGGGAGAGCCAGCAAAGACTGTATGTCTCTCCAGGCTCCTGGAGGAGAAAGGTGCAGTTTGTCTTTCTTAATTTCACCTTTTTGTGATTGGTCAAAGACTTCAAAACAAATTACATTCTGGTACTGTAGACATTTCTCTGTCCCCAGTGGGCTCGAAATCAAGAGGCTGATTGACAAAGGCTTTTCTCCCATTCTTCATCTATGGTACAAATGCTTAGGGGCAGATTTTAAAAGATTTACGCACATAGGGGGGGGTTACGTGCACTGGGCCTATTTTCAAAAGGCCCGGCAGCGCGCATAAAGCCCTGGGATGCGTGTAAGTCCCGGGCTTGAAAAAATGGGCGGGGCGGGGAGGTACGGGGACGGGGCGGGGGCATGGCCAGAGGCCTCTGCAGGGCCACTGGGCTGGAGGATCATGCGCTGGCAGTTTGCCGGCTCGCGTAACTTCTACAAAAAAGGTAGGGGAGAGGTTTCTTTAGGGTTGGGGGGTGGGACAGGTAGGGGAAGGGAGGGGAAGATGGGAGGGAATGGGGAAAGCTAGCTGGTCTCCTCGAGGGCTCGGAGCATGCAAGTTGCACTAGTGTGCACCCCCTTGTGCGCGCCAACCACTGATTTTATAACATGCACGTGGTTGCGTGTGCATGTTATAAAATCGGGCATACATTTCTGCGCCGGGTAGCGTGCACAAATGTAGGCTGTGCATGTAGGTTTTAAAATCTGCCCATAGTGAATTAAGCCCTAAGGCCTGGATTCTCTAAGGACGCAGACCTCAGGTACGGGGGGCGGTTCTGCGATAGCCGGCAGCGATCACACCTCCGCGGTCCGATTGCTGCTGGTTTCGCGCCGAATAACTACACCATAAAAGGTGTAGTTATTCGGTGCGAAACTGGCGGCGATAAGGAATCTTACCTTTTGCTGCCAGTGATGTGTCCGCAGCGTCGGCCCTGGTGCTGCCCAGATTCCTCCTCTTCTGGGGCCAACTCTGCCCCAAGCTATCGCACGTGACGAGAGAGGGAGCAATTTTAGATCTAATTCTCAGTGGAGCACAGGACTTTGTGAGAGTGGGGCCGCTTGGCAATAGTGATCATAATATGATCAAATTTGAATTCATGACTGGAAGAGGAACAGTATGCAAATCCACGGCTCTCGTGCTAAACTTTCAAAAGGGAAACTTTGATAAAATGAGAAAAATTTTAGAAAAAAATGAAAGGAGCAGCTACAAAAGTAAAAAAATGTGCAAGAGATGTGGTCATTGTTAAAAAATACCATTCTAGAAGTACAGTCCAGATGTATTCCACACATTAAGAAAGGTGGAAAGAAGGCAAAACGATTACCGGCATAGTTAAAAGGGGAGGTGAAAGAAGCTATTTTAGCCAAAAGATCTTCATTCAAAAATTAAAAGAAGGATCCAACAGAAGAAAATAGGATAATGCATAAACGGCAAGTTAAATGTAAGACACTGATAAGACAGACTTAGGGGTGGATTTATCAAAATGCGGTAAGTACCGCATGCGATAGCAAAAGGGGTGTGTTTTATTGCAATTTGCACTAATTACCTGTGCGAAGAGCTAAGTTAGTGCAAATTGTGATACCATTTCAGATTCTGTGATAAGTGCCAGACCTGTTGTATTTCCTGCATTCAACCACTGGGGGACCATTTTTAATTATCCCAGACATGAGAGAGAGAGAGAGAGAAAGAGAGTGAGAGAAAGAGACTGGCCATAATATCATGGCCCATAGGCAGGTATTTGTATCCCTATGGTAGGCCCACCTAGTAACTCGAGGTGGGGATTAGGTAAGAGTGTAGGGGGTTAGGGACCACTTTGACATTCTACGTGACACCTACAAACAGAACAGTGGTCTCTTGTGAAGATTTGCTGGCCTTCGGAGTGAGGAAACTCACTCCAAGATGAGATTTGGGCAAGGTTCTCTCAACCTAGCTTGATGGACTCTCTACCTGGGTAACATCATTGGTTCTCAAAATATTGCTCTTCGATACACACAGCCCCTGAGGCAGCCCCTGTGTGGGGCGAAACTCTGGCCTGAGTCGGGCACATATAAAAAACCATTGGTCTCCATTTTTTTTTTTTTTTTTGTAAAACAATTTTATTGGATTTTTCAAAAATTAACATACAACAACACGGAGATGGGGGGGTTACTTATCCCTCTCTGCTAGAATCATTATTGGTCTCCATTTTAATAAAGTTGTACTTGGACATCTCTTTGGCGTCTAACCTCCATATTTGCCCAAACGGCTTTTTTAGATAGCCTACCCTCCTGCTTTTTTGGACCTGCTAGCAGGGCCACTGTGGATCCCACCTCGTAGCAGCCCTAAAAGATCAGGGTCACTGTGGAGCCCATCCCACAGAGACCCATAAAGAGGAGGTCCAGAGGCTGAGGCCCTATAGAGTATGTGTGTGTGTGTATGTGTATGAAAGTGAGTTGAGAGATTGTGTTTGTGTGTGTGTGTGTGTGTGAGAGAGAGAGAGTGAATTGAGACACTGTGTGTGGGAGTGAGCACCTGTATGTTTGAAGAGACAGCATGTGAGAGCCTCTGTATGTGTGTGAGATAGCATGTATGAGAGAGAGCCTGTGTGTGTGTTTGAGAGAGTGAGACAGCATGTGAAAGAGAGAGCCAGTATATATGTATGAGAGATAGCATGTGAGAGTGAGAGCCTGTGTGTATATGTATGAGAGAGAGAGAGCTGCCTCAAAAACCATCGGAGGCCCTTTACCTACCTGCCGCTAGCATGCCTGCACTCCTCGATCTCACCCGGATCAATTCTCTGACATCCTCTCCCTGCTACCCGCCTCTCCCTGGCTTCCTTCAACTGCTGCCCAGCTCCCTCTCACTATTGGAAGCTGCTTTTTTTCTTTTTCTCTCTCTCTTCTCCCACAGACGCTGCCGAGCTGACCGGAAGGAAACAACAGCGCTCCGCCCCCAAGGCTGACGTCACAAGAATGTGCCAGGGGGATAAAAGAGCCCCGGGCTGGCCGGAAGTCTTGTGATCCCCGCTGCCTCAAAAATCATCGGAGGCCCTTTACCTACCTGCCGCTAGCCTGCCTGCACTCCTCGATCTCCCCCGGATCAATTCTCTGACATCCTCTCCCTGCTACCCGCCTCTCCCTGGCTTCCTTCGACTGCTGCCCAGCTCCCTCTCACTGTTTGAAGCTGCTTTTTTTCTTCTTTTTTCTTTTTCTCTCTCTCTTCTCCCACAGACGCTGCCGAGCTGACCGGAAGGAAACAACAGCGCTCCGCCCCCAAGGCTGACGTCACAAGAACGTGCCGGGGGGATAAAAGAGCCCCGGGCTGACCGGAGGCGCCGTGCACCAGTGGCGCACACCGAAGGGGTGCAACAAAGGGGCATGCCCCTTTGTTCGCCCCTTCGTTCGACCCTGAATTAGACAGACTATACATATAACATCTCTTCATAAAAGTCAAACATGGACACGGACAGACAGGAAAGTGAACCAATCCAGATCTACTGCAATCGTGGTAAGTATATTCACACTTTCCCTCACACAACATACAAACCAACTAACACAAAAGTAACAAAATTTTCTAACCCAAACAACCTCGTCCAAATCAAATTGAACAACTGCATTGACGTGAGCAAAATCTTGATGCTAACATTTTTATTAGTCAACGCACAATCAATTTCAAAAAAGTTCCCTGTAATCACTGACCTTCTCTTCGACAACAAACCAAATTTCATAGCTATAACTGAATACTGGCTAAAAAAGTCCGACACAGTCATAAAAAATCAATTAGCATACAGAAATTATGATATTTTCTCAATCCCCAGAATAAACAAGAGAGGTGGTGGACTACTGCTGATCATTGAAAAACAATTCAATTGTAAATTAAAATCCATTTCACCACCAGCTAATCATGAAATCGCCATCTTCGAAACTTATAACTTTCAAATCTGTCTCTTATATTGCCCACCTAGTTTACTGGAATTAAACATCTCACCTTTAATTTAATTTTTCACAACCCACTTAGACTCGACAAAACCCACCATAGTACTAGGTGATTTCAATCTACACAT
This sequence comes from Rhinatrema bivittatum, assembly GCF_901001135.1. Classification (NCBI taxonomy): domain Eukaryota; kingdom Metazoa; phylum Chordata; class Amphibia; order Gymnophiona; family Rhinatrematidae; genus Rhinatrema; species Rhinatrema bivittatum. Next base: position 368,369,986 of record NC_042620.1, on the reverse strand, counting down.
GGATAAAATACCCCCATCTAATACCTGCCAGACACTACTAGATGCAATGAATGCACTTGGGTTTAAACTAATCACAGACAATCCCACACACAGAGCCGGGCACTCACTTGACCTCACTTTCATAAATACTAATCACCTTGAAGAAAAAAGCACTAGCTATACACAAATCCCATGGTCAGATCACCTCCTCATTAAATCCACAGTAGCATTTACAAAAGCAACTGATTTACCAAAAAAGAAACCAATGGTCATCTCCTATCGCCCCCCATTTGACTCTGAAATACTAAAAGTAAAATTACAAGATGAACTTAAATCTCTCAATTACACTGACTGTACTACAGCAACAACAGCTTGGATCAACTTGACCAAAAAATTAGTGGATAATACAAACCCCCAAAAAACCATAGTTGCCAAAGAATCAAAACAAAAAAACCCATGGTACACCAAACAAATTAAGGAACTGAAACAAAAACTTAGGAAAAAAGAAAAAACCTGGCAAAAACATAAATCAGTTGATCATCTAACACAATATCAAAAACAACTAGCCTTCTACAATAAAACAATTCTCGAAGCCAAAAAAACATACTTTAGCACAAAGATAGAAAAACACATGAATAACCCCAGAACCCTGTTCAAAATAGTTGATAATCTCACCGAAGATGATACAAACTCACCGGATAGTATACCCGAAAACAGATGTAATGAAATAGCTAGATTTTTCAATGATAAAATTGAGAACCTAAGAAACAAAATACCTACGACACCTAAACATGAGATTAATATGTGCAAGAGAGATGTGACACCATGGTCTGATTTCGATGAAATATCAAACAACCAAGTTGAAAACTTGATCAAAAAACTAAATCCCGCCCCTCACCTAATAGATTCTTTACCAATAGCGGAAATAAAAAAGCTTACTGAAATCACCGCTCCAACTTTTGCAAAAATCATAAACCACTCATTAGAAGAAGGGTACTTGCCAGACACACTGAAAGGAGCAATCATCAAACCAATACTCAAGAAGAAAAACATGGATCCCCAAATACTATCAAACTACAGACCAGTATCAAACTTACCTCTAATGGCCAAATTAATTGAAAAAACAGTACAAAAACAGCTATCCGAACACTTAGACAATAACTGTTACGGCTATGGCTGCTGTGCAACCGCCTCACCACCAGGGGTCCCTCTAGAGCTGGATCTCCTGACAGGCCCAGTCCATCTCCCTTCTCCTCTCTATGTTCTGGGCTGTCCCTTATAACCCTGCCTGACAGTTCCCTCAGTGCTTCGGCATCGAGCTCGCCTGGGCTCCCTGCTCTAGCCTTCCTTGCTTGCTGTGCATTTGGTCCCTGGACCTTCCCTTGCCTTGCACGGCCTTCGGGCCTTATTCCTTGCCTTGTCTTGCCTTGCCTTGTGCGGCCTTCGGGCCTTATTCCTTGCCTTGCCTTGTGTGGCCTACAGGCCTTCTGTGTGTGTGTGGCCTACGGGCCTTCTGACCTGCCTTGCCCTGCTTACGGTGTGTGGCCTACGGGCCTTCTGTGTGTGTGTGGCCTACGGGCCTTCTGACCTGCCTTGCCCTGCTTACTGTGTGTGGCCTACGGGCCTTCTGTGTGTGTGTGGCCTACGGGTCTTCTGACCTGCCTTGCCCAGACCCAGCCTGAACCCAGACACTGCTACTTGCCGCCTGCCCTGACCCAGCCTAGACCCAGACACTGCTACTTGCCGCCTGCCCTGACCCAGTCTGAACCCAGACACTGCTACTTGCCGCCTGCCCTGACCCAGCCTGGAACCAGACACTGTTTCTAGCCATTCCTGTCTCTCTCCACCTGGAGCCACCCTGCTGGGTGGTGTTCACGACTCCTGACCGGAGCCCAAGCGTAACAGTATGCCGAAGCCACCAATTCTTCACCAGGGGAAGAGATAGGTCTGTGTGCTAAACCGGTGAGTCAACTTTTTCACTATTACAAGATGCCTCCTTCTTCAAAGTTTTATACCTGCAATTCCTGTCAGACCTTGAATTACCCAAGCTATCAGAACTGCCTAGCCTGTCAACTTGCTGGTCAGGAACACTGGACATGCAGTAACTGCAATAAGAGAAAAGTCTCTGTCTACCAAGAGTGTTTAAACTGTTCTACTCCAAAGCCAGGATGGTGGAAATGTTCATGTATTCCCAGCCTATTACCACCAGGCAAACCGTGCCCCTGTTGTTCAGCTACAGGACCAGCTGCTTCATTAGGGAGAACAGTCAGCTCTACTACCGTGCGTTCAGCTTCTGGCCCAGTTAACAACATTATTTCATGTAACAGTTTATGGATTAAGCATTCTAGCACTTCATCTCTGGACACTTTGGAAAAAACTTGCTCTGAAAATCTCAGAACTCACCGGGTTAAGAAGCCTTCGATAACTTCCACGCTAGAGCACCAGAAACAGAAGCAGAGGGAAGTAATTAACTCTAGCAGGGCTCTGCTTCCCACAGCTGCCAAGTGGACACTAACGAGCACCTTCCCTAGACGTCCTAGAACTGCCTGTGCCTTCTCTAAACTGCTCCTCCAGAAACAAAATCAGGAGCGTCAGACTTTGGCTCGAGGTATCAAGCCCTCGGCAGTACAATCTGTGTCTTCCATGCACACTACTTCTAACCTTGCTACTCTGCCATCTGAACCTGCTGCACAACCCCAAGAAGAGTCTGGGCCTGCTGTTTCGCCCCAAGAGGGGTCCGAGTCTCCTGCACTACCCCGAGAAGAGCCTGAGTCTGCTGAACCGGTCCTGCTGTCATCCCAGGAGGGGTCCGAACCGGCCCTGCTGCCGCCCCTGGAGGGGCTCAAACCGGTCCTGCTGCCGCCCCTGGAGGGGTCCGAACCGGCCCTACTGACAGACTTTCTGACTCAGCCATCTGAGCCTGCTGAACCGGCCCTGCTGCCGTCATCGGAGGGGTCCGAACCGGCCCTGCTGCCGTCCTCGGAGGGGTCCGCACCGGTCCTGCTGACAGACTTTTTGACTCAGACATCTGAGCCTGCTGATCCGGTCCTGCTGCCGCCCCTGGAGGGGCTTGAACCGGTCCTGCTGCCACCCCTGGAGGGGTCCGAACCGGTCCTACTGACAGACTTTCTGACTCAGCCATCCGAGCCTGCTGAACCGGCCCTGCTGCCGTCCTCGGAGGGGTCCGCACCGGTCCTGCTGACAGACTTTCTGACTCAGCCATCTGAGCCTGCTGATCCGGTCCTGCTGCCGCCCCTGGAGGGGCTCGAACTGGTCCTGCTGCTGCCCCTGGAGGGGCTCGAACGAGTCCTGCTGCCGCCCCTGGAGGGGTCCGAACCGGTCCTACTGACAGACTTTCTGACTCAGCCATCTGAGCCTGCCGAACCGGTCCTGCTGCCGTCCTCGGAGGGGTCCGAGCCGGTCCTGCTGCCGCCCCCAGAAGGGCTCGACCCGGTCCTGCTGCCGTCCCTGGAGGGGTCCGAACCGGGCCTGCTGCCGTCCCCGGAGGGGTCCAAACCAGTCCTATTGACAGACTTCCTGACTCAGCCATCTGAGTCTGCTGAACCGGTCCTGCTGCCATCCCTGGAGGGGTCCATACCGGTCCTGCTGCCGCCCCCGGAGGGGTCCAAACCGGGCCTGCCAACAGACTTTGTTATTCAACTATCTGAGCCTGCTGTACCAGTCCAGCTGCTGCCCCTGGAGGGGTCCGTACCGGTCCAGCTGCCTCCCCGAGAGGAGTCCGCACCGGTCCTGCTGCTGCCCCTGGAGGGGTCCGTACCGGTCCTGCTGCTGCCCCCGGAGGGGTCCAAACCGGGCCTGCCAACTGACTTTGTTACTCAACTATCTGAGCCTGCTGTACTGGTCCAGCTGCCGCCCTTGGAGGGGTCTGTACCGGTCCTGATGCCGACCTTGGAAGGGTCCGGACCGGCCCTACTGTCGCCTCAAGAAGGGTTACGGACTATTTCTCTGCCCCAGGTGGGGTTTGTGTTCCCCTTGTCACCCCAGGAGGGGTTATGGAAATCTGCACCACCTCTGCTACCCCAGGAGGGGTCTAACCCTGCCGCCTTGTCCCAGGTGGGGTTATGGACTGCCTCGGGAAGGAGTTGAACCTGCCGCATCACCCCCGGAGTGGTCTCACGTTATTATTGATTACCTCCTGCACAGATGGGATCCAGGAGGAGGGGGAGGCCTTGATGGGGGGGGGTACTGTTACGGCTATGGCTGCTGTGCAACCGCCTCACCACCAGGGGTCCCTCTAGAGCTGGATCTCCTGACAGGCCCAGTCCATCTCCCTTCTCCTCTCTATGTTCTGGGCTGTCCCTTATAACCCTGCCTGACAGTTCCCTCAGTGCTTCGGCATCGAGCTCGCCTGGGCTCCCTGCTCTAGCCTTCCTTGCTTGCTGTGCATTTGGTCCCTGGACCTTCCCTTGTCTTGCGCGGCCTTCGGGCCTTATTCCTTGCCTTGCCTTGCGCGGCCTTCGGGCCTTATTCCTTGCCTTGTCTTGCCTTGCCTTGTGCGGCCTTCGGGCCTTATTCCTTGCCTTGCCTTGCGCGGCCTTTGGGCCTTATTCCTTGCCTTGCCTTGCCTTGCCTTGCGCGGCCTTCGGGCCTTATTCCTTGCCTTGTCTTGCCTTGTGTGGCCTACAGGCCTTCTGTGTGTGTGTGGCCTACGGGCCTTCTGACCTGCCTTGCCCTGCTTACGGTGTGTGGCCTAAGGGCCTTCTGTGTGTGTGTGGCCTACGGGCCTTCTGACCTGCCTTGCCCTGCTTACTGTGTGTGGCCTACGGGCCTTCTGTGTGTGTGTGTGTGGCCTACGGGCCTTCTGATCTGCCTTGCCCTGCTTACTGTGTGTGGCCTACGGGCCTTCTGTGTGTGTGTGGCCTATGGGCCTTCTGACCTGCCTTGCCCAGACCCAGCCTGAACCCAGACACTGCTACTTGCCGCCTGCCCTGACCCAGCCTAGACCCAGACACTGCTACTTGCCGCCTGCCCTGACCCAGCCTGAACCCAGACACTGCTACTTGCCGCCTGCCCTGACCCAGCCTGGAACCAGACACTGTTTCTAGCCATTCCTGTCTCTCTCCACCTGGAGCCACCCTGCTGGGTGGTGTTCACGACTCCTGACCGGAGCCCAAGCGTAACAATAACAACATCCTTTACCCGTCTCAACACGGCTTCCGTAAGCACTATAGTACCGAAACCCTCCTACTTGCACTAACAGACAATATACTAAGAGGGTTCGATAGCGGAAAACAATATATTCTGATACTGTTAGATTTGTCAGCCGCATTTGACACAGTGAACCACTTAATACTAATAAAACGGCTTGAAGAAATAGGACTACAAAACAAAACACTCACATGGTTCAGATCATATCTAAATAACAGAACTTTTCAAGTTCAAATTAAAAACACTCTATCCGAAAAGATCAACCTAAAAACAGGAGTCCCACAGGGGTCAGCACTATCTGCTACGCTGTTCAATATATACCTACTGCCATTACGCCATCTCCTCGCAGGTCTTGGAATCATACACTACATTTACGCTGATGACATCCAGTTAATCCTACCAAATGATGAAACTATTGAAAAAAACATTAGCCTTGGCCATGATGTACCTGGACATAATAAAACAACTACTAAACCAAATGGAGCTGATAATCAACATTGACAAAACCGAATTTATACACTTAGAAAGGAAAAGCCTGAATATCACACAAACTCCAATATTGATCAATAATAGCAAACAAATCGACTTAACTAAAAAAGTGCGCAATCTCGGAGTAATTATTGACAATGAACTAAACCTCAAACAACACATATCTCTAAAGGTAAAAGAAGGATATGCTAAACTCATGATACTCAGAAAAATTAAGCCATTACTATCCCTACCAAACTTTCGCACTGTTCTTCAATCTCTGATATTTGCAAGCACAGACTACTGCAATGCTCTGCTACTAGGCCTACCCAACACTAAAATAAGACCACTACAGATTTTACAAAATGCTGCAGCTAGAATTCTCACTGGAAAAAGCAAAAGAAATCACATATGCGATACACTTGCCACTCTACATTGGCTACCTATAGAACAAAGAATACAATTCAAAGCACTGTGCTTAATACACAAACTCATCCACGACGAAAAAACAGAATGGCTGAACACAGCACTTAAAGTACACGTCCCACACTGAAATCTAAGATCAGCAAACAGAGCACTTCTACCCATTCCATCCGTAAAAACAGCAAGACTCACCCAGGTGAGGGATCGCGCATTATCTCTAGCCGGACCCACAATATGGAACTCCATGCCCCTTGACCTCAGACTACAGAGCAATCATAAATTTTTCAAAACGCAACTCAAAACCTGGCTTTTCAAACAAGCCTTCAAGAAGGAGAACGAAGCAGGAAATTAATTAAATGAAGTTAAAGATAAGCGGCATAAAGCACCCAACGACTATTTTCCAGCCCCTAATGGAATTAGTTCAACCTATTTTAACTATAGTCAACCTTCAGAATGAAACTCTACTCAACACTCATCCACAGTAATGTCTTTTGATATAAACTCATATTTGTTACCGAATTCTAATGGCACCACCCATGTAAATTATGAGATATATTTTCCTTTGATATAGGTGCCCTATTGTAAACCGTTATGATGGTGAATAACTTAATGACGGTATATAAAAACGTTTAAATAAATAATAAATAAATAAATAAATGAGAGCCCGAGTGATGTGTGTGTGAGTGAGACAGCATGTGAAAGAGAGAGCCAGTGTGTATGTATGAAAGAGATAGCATGTGAGAGAGCTTGAATGTGCATATGTGTGTGCTGGGGAGAGAGAGAAGCAGCTTGTGAGAATGAGAACCTGAGTGTGTGTTTGAGGGAGGAAGGGAAGAAGACAGGTGGAGAGTGAAGAAACAGAACAAAAAAAGACCATTTAAAAGAAATTGGCAAAAGACTAAGAAAGAGAACTTGGAAAAAAAAGCCTGTGACCAACTGATTAGAAAACTAAGATCAGGCAACAAAGGTAAAAAAATGTTCTGAATTTTTAGTGATTGGCATATGTTATCTTTGGGAATGTGGAAGAGCAGCACTTTCTCTAAGCTGATCTCACGATGTACGAGATCAGCATGGAGGAACTGGAAGCCCTGTAAATTTTTAATACCGTGGGGCCTGCACAGAGGAGGCAGCAGAACAGGCTTCAGTATCAGTAGCAGTGCTCGGTGCCTCCCCAATAGCCACACGGCAGCAGTGACAGTGGCAGCAGAGGAACGAGAGATGCTCTGAAGATGTTGGCAAAAGAGAAAGAGGAAGGTCTGCCTTTAGTGTGTGCATGTGTATGAATGGGAGTCTGCCTGGGGGTGTATGTGTGTGAATGAATGGGTGCTTGCATGGGGGTGTGTCTGTGTATGAGAATGAATGTGTGAGAATGAAAGGGAGCCTGCCTGGGGGTGTGTGTGTGTGTTTGTTTGTGAGGGAGCCAGTGAGCATCAGAGTGTGTGGGTGTGTATGAGAGAATCTGGGGGAGTAAAAGCTTGTGTTTGGGGGTTGGGGGAGAGAGAGGGTCTTAGTGTCTGAAAGTATGTCTGTGTCTGTGAGAGAGAGGTTGGGGGTGTGTATAAGAGCATGTGTAGGTATGTATGTGACAGTGTATGTGTGAGGGAGAATGGACATGTATGTGTGAGAGAGATAGGTTAAAGTTTGTGCCCCCCCAACCCCTAATCCTCGACAATCTCAGGGTGACTGGAAATCAAGAGTTCCCAGAGTTTCCATGAACTTTTTTTATCCTTAGTTTTAATAATTATTGGGTGGTATTTGATATGTGTGCTGATTTGAAATATTTTATTGGTGCTTGGGATTTTAATTAATAGAAGTTTTCTATTTGTCAGTAATTTTAAAATATTGTTTTATTAATATGGTTTTACTATTATAATTGATGTTTTATGCTTCTTGATTCTATTTGTTTTATGAGGAATGGTGGTTCTGTTTTTCCATTGTTACATACAGAATCTGGCTTCTTGAGGTTTCCATTTCAGTTTTTGTCTAATTTGTGATCCTTTATTCTGTATTTATTTATTTATTTAAACGGTTTTATATACCGACAACCATTTGCACATCGTGTCGGTTTACATGTAACTTACAACCAAAGTAAATATAGGCATTGCCTTTACAGAGAACAGGAACAAATTTGGTGAGAGTCTGTCTCTGCTCTTTGCGTATGACCAAGATGAGATTTTCTGCTAACGTGTAGTGTCTGTGTAGGGATCTAAAGCAATCGGGTTTGTTTCATTTCCTCCGTAGGTGGTGTATTGGTATTCTGAGACCCAGTGTGCTTTTTCACAGGTAGCGTTCTTGTTGAGTCCTTGGTGTTACTACTGTTATGTTATGATAGGTTTGCTGTATAGATTTTGAATGTCCTTTTTGTGGGGTTTTGTGTTAGTTCACAATGTGTCTGGAAGTGGAAGGTGTTTGTATGATGAGCTGTAAGGGAAACATCCAAGCCCCATTGTTGGGGGAATTTCTGTGGAAGCGCAGGGTGTTACCAAACTGGAGGTGCAGGATTTATATTGACATTCTGTCCCTTCCTGTGTACATTCCAGACTTCACTCTCATAGCCATATAGAATTAGGTGTATGAGGCTATCAAATAATTTTAATAATAGTTTTACTAGAAGTGTGCAACTAGCCAGTTTTTTAAAATCATGCAGAAGATCCTTTGGACTTTCTCATTAAGACTTTTTTTTTATAGCCAATTTTAAAACAGGGGGCCATGCTATGGAGGTGGGTGTGATATGAGGAAATGCCATTTTGGCTACCTCCCCCCGCCCCCAATTCTTCTCTCTAGAGATGCCTCTGATTTTCTGTGACCCTTAAGCATTAGTACAAGGAGGATGGGAGGGGGCGCTGGGGAGGCACACAAATTCATTGGCCCCTGGGCGCAGGAGACCCTCGGTACGCCACTGACGTGCCTGTTTCAGGGAGGGCCCTAAAGAAAGTGGGTTACATGAGCTATGTTTGCTGACTGGATAGGCAGTAGAACATGCACCACATGTAAGTATACGAGACATCAAAAGAGGTGTGCAGCAAATTGATTAGAGGCTATCCTTGAAGAACCCACATAAAAATAGTTTTACATATTCAAATGACACTTTAATGTACATAACATAAACTTCAGTGAAAATTAAAACCCTCAATACGTCTGTGTTTTGCTCAGAGCTTCAGTGAGAGGGGCACAGCAGTCACAAATCAATTTAGACAATGCAGGCTTTCTGTATAACTGTGTGTGTGTATGCTTTGTGTTCTCCACTTCTTTGATTATAGATGAGACAACGTTCTAGTAGTTATATTGGTCCTGGACTAAACTGGGTTCCTCGTAACGCCTTTTTCAGACCAATGTAAGGTGAGTTTTTAACCCACATACGTCCCTTCTTTACATGTCGCCGATGTACCTTATTTCCATTTACTTAAGGAGAAATAAATTACGATTTGCTTCACTGCATGACAAGGTATGGTTCCTGGCTCTTAAAGGCGGACAGTATTGCAGAAAATAATTCCCTCTAGTACTCAATTTATAGGCTGGGTAAAACGATTGAGCATGACTGTGGCAGTAAGCAGAGTTTACCACAGGGTTATGTAATGGAAATTACCAGCTCTGTAGGCCTTGAGGAAAAGTGGATTTTTTGCAGGTTGTGATATCCTTTGTTACGGGATCCATGTGAAAATGATCCTGAGATCCTGCAAAACTAATGATTACTTAATTGGTATGTTCTGGTCACCCTACTCTCAGTTTTTGTTTGGTGGGGAGCCTGAGTGATCAGAGCATGCTCTGAGTTAAGTCACAAGGCCAAGGGGAAGTGCATGTGTGCCGCTGCAGAAGGAAGACATGCTGTGAGAAAGGCCTACCTGTATTAATTTTGGAAGGCCTGGGATGAGCGCTGGAAGAATATTACTGTACTGAGCTGACAGAAGACTGAATATGTGAGCTATATCTGCACCTTAGTTGAGTATTGCTGGCGCCTAAGGGGAACCATGAGTAAAACTTAAGTGATTTCCTGCTCCATTAGGGCGGACCAGCAAAAAAACCCCCCAATGTTATGATAAAAGAGGAATCTGGACCTCATTCTTGAGCATGATGAGACCCAGACACATCTTTTCAATATGGACAACTTTGGGAGTTACCCGACAAATCTTTGCCTCTCCTCCCCATTCTCCATTTCAATTTTGTCTAGGTAACTTTTATTACTCTTTTATTACTCGCACAGAATTTATCTGGATAAAATAAAGCTGTGATGGGGTATTCTGGAGGGGCAGGGCTTAATTTTCGCTGGTTAGTGTTGATAGTCAGTTCTGTCATTATCCATGTAAGTCTGGTTATACGTTTGGGCTGACCTAGATAACGCTGACTTTAGTTGGGTAGATTCAGTGGAATGCGTATTCCGTTATGATGTTCTGAATATCCAAGTAAAGTTACCAGGTAACTTCAGTCAGGTAATTTTCCCAATCCTCGGCTTACACAGTATAGACCTACACATCTTTTGTTCAAGTGCATGACACCCACTGAAGCACAGAGAGATGGGAAACAGCATAAGAACATAAGAACATAAGAAAATGCCATACTGGGTCAGACCAAGGGTCCATCAAGCCCAGCATCCTGTTTCCAACAGTGGCCAATCCAGGCCATAAGAACCTGGCAAGTACCCAAAAACTAAGTCTATTCCATGTAACCATTGCTAATGGCAGTGGCTATTCTCTAAGTGAACTTAATAGCAGGTAATGGACTTCTCCTCCAAGAACTTATCCAATCCTTTTTTAAACACAGCTATACTAACTGCACGAACCACATTCTCTCAAATTCCAGAGTTTAATTGTGCGTTGAGTAAAAAAGAACTTTCTCCGATTTGTTTTAAATGTGCCCCATGCTAACTTCATGGAGTGTCCCCTAGTCTTTCTACTATCCGAAAGAGTAAATAACCGATTCACATCTACCCGTTCTAGACCTCTCATGATTTTAAACACCTCTATCATATCCCCCCTCAGTCGTCTCTTCTCCAAGCTGAAAAGTCCTAACCTCTTTAGTCTTTCCTCATAGGGGAGTTGTTCCATTCCCATTATCATTTTGGTAGCCCTTCTCTGTACCTTCTCCATCGCAATTATATCTTTTTTGAGATGCGGCGACCAGAATTGTACACAGTATTCAAGGTGCGGTCTCACCATGGAGCGATACAGATGCATTATGACATTTTCCGTTTTATTCATCATTCCCTTTCTAATAATTCCCAACATTCTGTTTGCTTTTTTGACTGCCGCAGCACACTGAACCGACGATTTCAATGTGTTATCCACTATGACATCTAGATCTCTTTCTTGGGTTGTAGCACCTAATATGGAACCCAACATCGTGTAATTATAGCATGGGTTATTTTTCCCTACATGCATCACCTTGCACTTATCCACATTAAATTTCATCTGCCATTTGGATGCCCAATTTTCCAGTCTCACAAGGTCTTCCTGCAATTTATCACAATCTGCTTGTGATTTAACTACTCTGAACAATTTTGTGTCATCTGCAAATTTGATTATCTCACTCGTCGTATTTCTTTCCAGATCATTTATAAATATATTGAACAGTAAGGGTCCCAATACAGATCCCTGAGGCACTCCACTGTCCACTCCCTTCCACTGAGAAAATTGCCCATTTAATCATAGAGAGAATACCCGAGGTTTCAGAGCCAAATATCAATAACCGGAGCACTGGAGCCCACAGTGAGTGGATTGATTTGCAGCATCCGGGCTACACTTGTAGATGAGTTTCTGACACAACAAAGTTCCTTTCTTCAGATCTTATTACCACATGGTTATATGAATTCATCTGTACTATAACAGCACCCAATTTTCAATCTTATTTATAATTTCATATGCAATGAGCTCGGAAAAAACAGATTTCTTTAATATGATATAAAATAAACTACTATTTTAAACCAATGTGATAGAATTAATCCAAATAAAGCCCAAGATCACATTAAAATGAAATTAGATTTGATTAAGAAAAAGTTCAGATTTTTACATGTCATGGGGAGGTCAGCAAGTCTCAGTACTGGACTAATTTAGATGTTTGTTTTAAATGGCCTTCTAATCAGTGTCTGTGCCTAATTATGGGGTCAATGTATTGACAGGCATTAAAACAGTGCCCGTTTTCCTAATGCACGGACAGCCACTTCTCCATGACGCCAGATGCAATATTAAAATGAGCTGCTGTGTTAAAAAGAACACGCCTCCATCATGCTTCTTAACACAAGCTTTGAAAGCAAGGCACTGTTCTGCAAAATATACTCCCAAGGGTCTTTTTCCAAAAGATTCTTGCTGGAGGCAGAAAACAGCAGAGAACCCTTTTTGAAACCAGGGCCCAGAGTGTTTAATTAAGAAAGCAAACTGAGAAATGAGCCTGCTATTTTAATTCCAACTCTAGCAAATATTCCAAAATCTGCCAGGAGCTTCTATAAAAACAATAATAATCCATATAGATATCGTTACTGAAAATGTAGGTCTTAGATAAAAAGACGTAACAAAAAATATGTAAGATCAATGTCCAGAATACTGTATCACTATTACCAGCTGGCTCCTCCTTTCAGAACAGCATTTCCATAGTTTAAATATCTTGGGAACTATGGACTTTCTTCAGCCATTTTTTTATTAATTTTAGAGCATGAGTAAAATCACAAGCGACCTTGGGTAACTGTGGTTTATTTATTTTATTTATTTATTATTTATTTAAAGTCTCTTCTATACCGATAGCCGTTCGCACATCGTATCGGTTTACATCAACAAATAACTTTTGTTTGTTTAATTATATTTCTGCCACCACAGAATAGGGCAATACTAATAATATAGGGATTAATATGAAAAGAGAGTGCTAGGAAAATGGAAAGGAGGCAAGGAAATACAGCTTAGAACTTATAAATAGAGTCAAAGAGTCAAAGAAATGCTATTGATCATTATTGCTAATTTCATGGCTGTATTTGTGTTATAAACTTGTTAGCTGATGTATATTCAATTACTGAAGATATATATATATATATATACTAGCTGTACCTGTTTCAAATATGGTTAATTTCACAATGCTTGGGGGGCACATATAGTAGAAAGACTAGGGGGGCACTCCATGAAGTTAGCATGGGGCACATTTAAAACTAATCGGAGAAAGTTCTTTTTTACTCAACGCGCAATTAAACTCTGGAATTTGTTACCAGAGGATGTGGTCAGTGCAGTTAGTATAGCAGTGTTTAAAAAAGGATTGGATAAGTTCTTGGAGGAGAAGTCCATTACCTGCTATTAAGTTCACTTAGAGAATAGCCACTGACATTAGCAATGGTAACATGGAATAGACTTAGTTTTTGGGTACTTGCCAGGTTCTTATGGCCTGGATTGGCCACTGTTGGAAACAGGATGCTGGGCTTGATGGACCCTTGGTCTGACCCAGTATGGAATTTTCTTATGTTCTTATGTATACAATTTATTATTTATACCAACATTTGATCTCAATTGAGATATCACATTGGTTTACGCGCTGAAGGGGAGTACAAAGGGCCTTTGTACACCCCTTCTTACAGCCCCTAGACCCGACCCGACCAGACTTTACAATACGCCGCAGAGTTTTTCTCCCTCTGCATTCTATCTCCAACATCCCTAACTTGCAGGTCTATCCTGTAAAGTGCGGCCGCGTTTACCCCTGCTCCTAAGCCGCTTTTTACTCCGTTTTCGGCCGCGTAGCCCTTCCTGCGATCCCGAATCCCCTTTAACCTACTCCTACCGCGTCCTAAATTCCCCGGGCAACCCCTTCCGCCCGCGGCATGTATATTGCATGCAAACGAGCGAATTAGCTATTCCCTAGCATCCCATAACCCGCGCCCTGACTATCGCTATCTTTCCGCGCCGTTTTGTCGCTTATTTAACCTGCAAACTTACCGCCTACCCTGACCCAGGCGGTAGAGGCATGGGTAAGGGTAGGTGGAAATCTTTCCCCCAGCCCCCGCTCACCTGCCCCCGCCGCGATCATGGGTGCCAGTCTCCGTGGCAGCCCCAGTCCTCTCCCCTGCTCCCGAAGCCCAAAAAAAAAAAAAAAGCGAAAAAAACGTTGCAGCCCCCCTCCGATGTCCGGACTGGGGCTGCCACGGAGACTGCAACGGCGAAGCGAAAAAAAAGCAAAAGCAATTTTGGTTTTTTTTCGCTTCGCCGCTGTGTCCCCCCTCCTCTCGGAGCAGGGCGCGAAAAGCAGCCTTGCTCCGGGACAAGGAGGGACACAGCGGCAAAGCAAAAAAAAACCAAAAGCTATTTTGGTTTTTTTTTTTCAAAAGCGACAATTTTGTTTTTTTTCTCAAAAGCGACTTACTTTTGGGATCTGTCAAGATCCCAAAAGTAAGTCGCTTTTGGACGCCTGCAAAACTTACTATTCTGAAGCCATCAGCAGGAAGACATTGCAATCGTAGCTCCTCCCGACGAAGACAAAGATGGCCGCCTGCACGGGGGGAAGCTACAATTGGCCGCTCAAGACATGGCCAAACGTCGTGACGTCACGTCTTCAGCGGCCAATTGTAGCTTCCCCCCGTGCAGGCGGCCATCTTCGTCGGGAGGAGCTACGATCGCAATGTCTTCCTGCTGATGGCTTCAGAATAGTAAGTTTTGCAGGCGTCCAAAAGCGACTTACTTTTGGGATCTGTCAAGAAAAAAAACAAAATTGTCGCTTTTGAAAAAAAAAACCCAAAATTGCTTTGGGGTTTTTTTTTCTTCGCCGTTGCAGTCTCCGTGGCAGCCCCAGTCCGGACATCGGAGGGGGGCTGCAACGTTTTTTTCGCTTTTTTTTTTTTTTTTTTTTGGGCTTCGGGAGCAGGGGTGAGGACTGGGGCTGCCACGGAGACCGGCACCCATGATCGCGGCCGGGGCTTTTTTTGTTTTATTTTTTTTGCTTCGCCGATGTCAGTGTCTATTCTACCCTCCTCCCGGAGCAAGGTTGCTTTTCGCGCCCTGCTCCGGGAGGAGGGGAGAACAGACACTGACAGCGGCGAAGCAACTTCCTGGTATCTGTCATTTCAAATGACATTTGAAATGACAGATACCAGCGTGGCGTGAAGCCTTAGGCCCGCACACCCAGGATACTGTGTAGGCACTAGGGATGTGAATCGTTTTTTAACGATTAAAATTATAGTCCGATAATGTTAATATCGTCTTAAATCGTTATAGAACACAATACAATACAAATTCTAACGATTTATTGTTAAAAATTGTTAAATCGTGTTAGTGCGCACTAACTCGAGTTAGTGCGCACTAACTGAAAATGATACAAATTGACACTTTCCAGGTCAGTAAAGGTCAGTAAGGAATGAATATGTGTTCCTATTGGCTGGCTGCCCTCTTATCTATTGATGTTAACCAGGTTCCCACTGAGGTGATGGGGGATGGGAAATGGAAATGGAAACTCAGGAACACTAACAGAAAATGATACAAATTATTGACACTTTCCAGGTCAGTAAAGGTCAGTTAGGAATGAATATGTATTCCTATTGGCTGGCTGCCCTCTTATCTATTGATGTTACCAAGGTTCCAACTGAGGTGATGGTTGGGGGGATGGGAAATGGAAACTGTTGGTACTTGACAAAAAAGTAATGTGATCAGTCAATATGACTAGAACCCTGTGCCCTATTCCTGATACCAGGGGTGTTGTGATCTTCCTGCACTCAGTGCCCTATCCCTGATACCAGTCTGAGACAGCTCCCTCCCTGCATTACTAGTGAGAGGCTGGCTTCACAGACAGGGGGGAGCTGCCTGACCCTCACTCCTGACTTCCCCCATGTCCCAGCCAGTGAATGGTGTGTGGGTGAGGGGGGGGGGGGGGGGAGGATGGTGAAGTCTGAGACAGCTCCCTCCCTGCATTACTAGTGAGAGGCTGGCTTCACAGACAGGGGGGAGCTGCCTGACCCTCACTCCTGACTTCCCCCATGTCCCAGCTAGTGAATGGTGTGTGGGTGAGGGGGGGGGGGGGGGGGAGGATGGTGAAGTCTGAGACAGCCCCCTCCCTGCATTACTAGTGAGAGGCTGGCTTCACAGACAGGGGGGAGCTGCCTGACCCTCACTCCTGACTTCCCCCATGTCCCAGCTAGTGAATGGTGTGTGGGTGAGGGGGGGGGGGGGGAGGATGGTGAAGTCTGAGACAGCTCCCTCCCTGCATTACTAGTGAGAAGCTGGCTTCACAGACAGGGGGGAGCTGCCTGACCCTCACTCCTCCGGGGTATTGTGATCTTCCTGCACACAGTGCCCTATCCCTGATACCAGGGGTGTTGTGATCTTCCTGCATGCAGTGCCCTATCCCTATTAATACCAGGAGTGTTGTGATCTTCCTGCACGCAGTGCCCTATCCCTAATACCAGGGGTGTTGTGATCTTCCTGCTCGCAGTGCCCTATTCCTGATACCGGGATGTGTGCAAGAAGATCACAACACCCCCGGTATCAGGAATAGGGCACTGTGTGCAGGAAGATCACAACACCCCCGGTATCAGGAATAGGGCACTGTGTGCAGGAAGATCACAACACCCCTGGTATTAGGGATAGGGCACTGTGTGCAGGAAGATCACAACACTCCTGGTATTAATAGGGATAGGGCACTGTGTACATGAAGATCACAACACCCCTGGTGCCAGGGTTAGGGGCACTGTGTGCAAGAAGATCACAACACTCCTGGTATTAATAGGGATAGGGCACTGTGTGCAGGAAGATCACAACACCCCTGGTGTCAGGGTTAGGGCACTGTGTGCAGGAAGATCACAACACTCCTGGTATTAATAGGGATAGGGCACTGTGTGCAGGAAGATCACAACACCCCTGGTGCCAGGGTTAGGGCACTGTGTGCAGGAAGATCACAACACTCCTGGTATTAATAGGGATAGGGCACTGTGTGCAGGAAGATCACAACACCCCTGGTGCCAGGGTTAGGGCACTGTGTGCAGGAAGATCACAACACTCCTGGTATTAATAGGGATAGGGCACTGTGTGCATGAAGATCACAACACCCCTGGTGCCAGGGTTAGGGCACTGTGTGCAAGAAGATCACAACACTCCTGGTATTAATAGGGATAGGGCACTGTGTGCAGGAAGATCACAACACCCCTGGTGTCAGGGTTAGGGCACTGTGTGCAGGAAGATCACAACACTCCTGGTATTAATAGGGATAGGGCACTGTGTGCAGGAAGATCACAACACCCCTGGTGCCAGGGTTAGGGCTCTGTGTGCAGGAAGATCACAACACTCCTGGTATTAATAGGGATAGGGCACTGTGTGCAGGAAGATCACAACACTCCTGGTATTAATAGGGATAGGGCACTGTGTGCAGGAAGATCACAACACCCCTGGTGCCAGGGTTAGGGCACTGTGTGCAGGAAGATCACAACACTCCTGGTATTAATAGGGATAGGGCACACTGTGCAGGAAGATCACAACACCCCTGGTGCCAGGGTTAGGGCACTGTGTGCAGGAAGATCACAACACTCCTGGTATTAATAGGGATAGGGCACTGTGTGCAGGAAGATCACAATACCCCTGGTATCAGGGTTAGGGCACAAGTTCTAGTCACATTGACTGATCACATTACTTGTTTTGTCAAGCTACCAACTGTTTCCATTTCCCATCCCCCATATACTGTCAGTGGGAACCTTGTTAACATGAATAAATAAGAGGGCAGCCAATAGGAATACATATTCATTCCTAAACTGACCTTAACTGACCTGAAAAGTGTCAAATTGTATCATTTTCAGTTAGTGCGCACTAACTCGAGTTAGTGCGCACTAATCGGAAAAAAACGATTTTTAAACGATTTTTTAACTAAAAAATCGTGCCTAACACGATTTTCTTGCCCTGCCACACAGTTTCTATCGTTAAGACGATATGGAACACGATTCACATCCCTAGTAGGCACTCTATCCAGTAAAATGGGTTGTGCGGGCCTAACGCTTCACGGGCACTTATTAGCCGCGGCTTACATTTGCATGTAATTAGAGTTCAGGATCGAGCGGTAGGTGAGCTGCACTGTGCGGGTGGTAACCGCGGGTGCCGCAGGCACTAACGCAGCTCTTCCTACCGCTCGGTACTGGATAGGCCTGATTGTGCCTCACACCGTCTACACGCCCGCTCATTTACAGGCATGCTCCTCTCAGCCATTCCAACCATACACTACCGCAGGAGACACACAACAACAAAGCTCAACTACTCAACCACGCAACAAGAACAACAACAACAACAAAAAAGACTCATCCCTATCATGCTCTCACCTCTCAATCAGCTCCTGGGTCTCACCCTATTCTCTCTAACCCTACTCAATGCTCAGTCACTCGTAAAAAAGACTCACCTCTTATATGACTACCTCACGGATGAGCAGCCAGACCTGTGCGCCATCACAGAAACATGGCTAAAACCTGAAGACACTGTCCTCATCAATCAACTCCCTCTACATTCCTTTGATATATTCTCCATCCCCAGACTGAAAAAAAGAGGAGGCGGACTGCTACTCGCTGCCAACAAAAATCTTGGTCTTTCGCTTCATTCATCTATCTCCTCTCATACCCTGGAATTCTCAGTCTTCAAATCCCCTCATTTACAAATAGGCCTTATCTATGCACCCCCGGGTCGCCTCGACTCAGACCCTTCCCCTTTAATAGAATACATTGTAAAACACATCAACACTGACATACCGTCCATTCTGTTAGATTTCAACCTGCATGTGGACGCCTCTCATCGCTCCGCCAACTGTGAATCCTTCAACTCCCTCTTCTGCATGGGATTCACACAACTCATCAACGAACCCACTCACAAAGCAGGACACACACTGGATCTTATTTTCATCAATCAAGGACTCAATCTAGCTTCGCATATCAATTGTCTACCTATTCTATGGTCGGACCACAAACTCATCTCTACCTTCCTTCGAAACCAACATTCAACCCCCTCGGTAAAACAGAAAGCCACAGTCCAAATTAGAATCTTATGTAACCAGGAAACACTCATCTCGCACCTAGCTCCAGAATTAATCAAAACCGAAATCGACCTTACGGATGCTGACACTGCTCTGTCCTCCTGGTTAAAAATCACAAACAAAGTGGCAGACGCATCCTGACCTCGTATAATCAAGGTCATCAGTGCCAACAATGACAAAAAAACCCCATGGTTCACCCCACAATTAACTAAATTGAAACGTGATCTTAGAAAAAAGGAACAGAATTGGCGAAGGGACCCTTCTTCTAACCTCTCGGCATTTAAATCGCTCATGCACAAATACAGGACCGTTATTCTTCAGACAAAAAGAGACTTCTACTCTCTAAAAATCAATCACTTCATCTACGACCCAAAAGCCCTCTTCTCCCTGGTCTCATCTCTGACCAAACTACCATCCCTGACGACAAAGCTGCTACAAAAGCCACCGAACTTGCAACATACTTCAAAAACAAAATAATCAACTTACTCGCTTCCCGTACAAATAATACCATTCCTACTCAGCACCATCCATGCTCTTCAGCTCGGTTACTCAGCTCGAGCAATTCTCAAGCTCCCCCAGCCGTCTACTTAGAGGAGTTCGATCTTACATCCCCTTTAGAAATAGAAAACCTTATAAGAAAACTTAAGCCATCCTCACATCCGCTTGATGTGATTCCAGCTAACCTTCTTGTAGCAAGCGCCAATGACATTGCCAAGCCTATCACCAAGATAATCAATGCCTCTCTATCTCAGGGCCTGGTCCCTGATCCCCTTAAACTTGCCATCTTAAAACCCTTACTGAAAAAACCTAATCTCTCTACAGATAACCCAGCCAACTTTCGCCCGATTGCCAATCTTCCATTCATTGCTAAAATCCTGGAAAAAATTGTCAACAAACAACTTTCGGAATTCCTTGACAATAACAATATCCTCTCCCCAGCACAACTTGGTTTTCGCAAATCCCGTAGTACTGAAACTCTTCTTCTTTCTCTGTCAGACAGCATTCGCATGAATCTTGAAAACAAACAGTCCTGCTTACTCATCCTCCTCGACCTTTCGGCCGCCTTTGACATGGTCAACCATGACGTTCTCATCGAAAGACTATCCGAGATCGGCATCAAAAACAAAGCTCTAAACTGGTTCAAATCCTTTCTCCAGAACAGAAATTATAAAGTCAAAATCAACAGCATGGAATCACCACCGTTCATTTCCACACTAGGGGGTCCTCAAGGTTCATTCGCTATCCCCACTTATTCAACATCTATCTCCTCCCGCTTTGTCATCTCCTTTCTGATCTAAATTTAACCCATTACTTATATGCAGATGATGTCCAAATCCTTATTCCGATCACGAGTCACTTCACAAGACCATACTTTTTTGGAACTCTCCTGCCTTCTCTCCATTAACAACCTCCTGACAAACCTCAACTTAATACTCAACGCCGACAAACGGAGTTCCTCCTGATCACTCAGACGGTAAACCTTCCACTTAACAGCTCTCTCCTTTCACAGTTCCCAGTTTTTCTCCCCCTCGAGTCAGAAACCTTGGAGTCGTCATGGATAATCAACTAAATTTCTCAGGTTTCATCAACACCACGGTAAAAGAATGCTACTATAAACTACAAGTTCTAAAAAGGCTTCGACCCCTCCTCCATTTCCATGATTTCAGATACAGTTTTACAATCAATCATTTTCTCGAAAATCGATTATTGTAATTCTGTTACAAACACGGCCTTCCTGTCACACACCTTAAAAGTCTCTCCAACTTTTACAGAACGCTACAGCAAGGTGTCTCACAAATCCAACAAAGGGACCATATACCCCGATTCTAAAGAAGCTCCACTGGCTCCCAGTTAAATTTAGATCATCTACAAAATCTTAGCAATCATCCATAAAGCCATCTTCAACAATACTCCTCTGGACCTCAAAATTCCACTTCAACTTCACACTTCATCCCGCCCGCTAAGATTAGCACAAAACGGCAACTTTACAAGCTCCTCCCATTAATCATCTTTAAGGAAAAGAGCTCTATCCACTGCAGGCCCCAAAACAATGGAACTTGCTTCCTCCTGAGCTCAGATTGATACATTGCCCTTACCACTTTCAAGAAAAGACTTAAGACTTGGTTGTTCGGTCAAGCATTCCCATAACTTCTTGAATCACCCCATAACCCACACAAACTGTCACAGACTTTTGCCTCCACAGACATTCTCAGTCTACAGCCTCCACAGACTGTCACAGGCTATCGCTATCCATGACCAAAGTTTATGGTTACTTAGTTACAGTAAATTCCTTACCCTTCCTCCTCCATTAGTTAACTTCCCTCCTTTTTTAGCTTGTTAACCTCTTTCTCCAATTTGTTGTAAGCACACACATTGTTCGTTGCCCAGTTATGTTCTCCAAGTTGTTCATCTCCTTGTTCATTGTAAGACACAGTTGTCATTATCTTCTACTTGTTGTAATGTAAACCGGAATGATAAGTAACTCTGTCACTTGAACTTCGGTATAAAAAAGTTATAAATAAATAAAATTTCTCTATCCTCAGAGGACTTACAATCTAAGCTTTTTGTACCTGAGGCAATGGAGGGTAAAGTGACTTGCCGAAGGTCACAAGGAGCAACAGCAGTACTTGAACCCTGGTCTCCTGCTTCATAGGCCACTGCTCTAACCACAAGGCTATTCCTCCTCCCAATATTTTTTGTTGTTCCATTGTCTGTGCAGATATATAGATTGTCTGGTTTGCCGACTAGAACACGTAACATATAATTGTCCATGTGAGAAGCAATCCGTGTCTAGATGTAAACCGCATAATTCTAGAAATGAAAAAATGAAAAAGAAAAAACATAAACAATACTCACTAAATGAACGGTATGGTAAACGACACAGCTCAATTCCAACGCAACGTCACACGAAATAATTAAATCAAAATGAAATAAAATCGAAATCTGTGAAAATTCAATTTAACAATGCAATTGGAAACATTGAAATGGAATCGTAAAATATTTAGTCCATTAAAACGGGCGAGATTTTTGTCCCCTCTCCTCCTACGTCTTTGCTCTGCTTCGCTCCTCCCCCACCCCCCCAGCACCATGAAGGGCCAGAGGTGGCGGCGGTGGTAGGAGCTGCAGCGGTGGCCGAGGGAGATCTCACGAGGCGTAATGGTCCTGCCATCCCAACTCCCTTCCCCCTTCCCCAGTGGCAGAGGGACAGGCTCAGACCCTTCACTCTATCCTTACAGGCCCCAACTCCTTTGCTCTTCCATTCCCCTCTACACTGAACCCCTTCCACTGTAACCTATAAGTGGAGAGCTGGGGGGGTAGAGAATCTCTCTTTCATACAACCCCCTACATAGGCTTCCTCTCTTTCTCTCTCTTGCACATACACTCTCCCTCTGTCCCTCACACACGCACGCCCAATCCCTCTCACACACATACACAATCCCTCACGTAGTCTCCCTCTCTCGTACTCACACTCACCTTCAGCGCACATTACCACACTTCTGTCTCACACAGTTAAAACAGGCGGGATTTTTGTCCCCTCCCCACCTAAGTTTTTGTTCTGCACTCGCAAGAGCTTGCAAAGTTCCCACGCCAGTTGTGTCTGGGAGAGAGAGGAAAACACTCCATTCCCCCCCCCCCAATCGCAAAGGGCAGGCGGCATGCACTGCAACAGATTTGGGACACGTTCCTAGCTTACTTTGCTCTTTCTGGCAGACCTGTGCCTTTAAGAAATCCGATCGGGGCTTGAGAGGGAGGAGGGCTTGGCTTTCACTTTCGTCATGGTTGCTTTGCTGGAGTGGGGGTGGAGGGATGCCCATGTAAACTCTTCCCGTGGCGACTGAGACGCCATGGGCAGGCTGACAGCACTGCCTCCCCCCCCACAGGTGCGGGATATTTACTTGGCTTCTCCTTATCTGCGGGACTCAGGGGGCGGGGGAGGGGCAAGCTATTCTCTGTTCACTCTTTGTGCTTTGGCTGCTTTGGCTGCAGCTGCTTGTGATCTCTTAACAGCCCGGTTTCTCTACTGCATTTGCTCTGCTCCGGCCATCCCAACTTCCCTCCCCCCCATCCCTGGCGGTGGATGGACTGGCTCAGCGACTCTTCTACCCTTTCCTCCTCCTGTGTGTAACTGTCCGGCAGTCCCTACTCCCTCCCCCCTTCCCTAGCGGGTAGGAACTGGCTGAGCCATTTCTCCGGAGCGGCGACTCGTCTGCCCTTTCCTCCTCCCCTCTGTGACACCCAGCACGTAGTGCAAGCTCAATGGTCCGCACATGCACGGTAGAGCTGCTCTCTACTGCGCATTTACGGGCTGTCGGTCAGAGTCCATTATATTGTAGATAGCGTGTGTTGTTTTACGTCCAACAGATGGCGCTGTTTTTTCCAAATAAAGCATGTTTTTACCTGTCACAGGTGTGACATCTATATAATATATCTAGCTGTTAAGCCCGTAACAACGGACTACATTTAAAAAAGATTTTCGTCCATTTCCTTCCCACCCCTCCCCCTCATTCTCCCCTCCCTCCCCCTAGTCTCCCTCCCCCCTCCCCTCCTCTCTCCTCCCTCCCACCTCTCCCCCTATTCTCCCTCCCTCCACCTCACCTCCCCCCCTCACTCTCTCCTCCCTCTCCTCCCCCTCCCTCTCACTATCTCCTCCTCCTCTCCCCATCTCACTCTCTTCTCCCTCCCCTCCCCTCTCCTCACTCTTTCCTCCCCTCCCCCTCTCCTCCCCTCAGCTCACACTCTCCTCCTCCTCCCCTCACTCACTCGCCTTCTCTCCTTCCCCTCCCTTTCAGCTTCATCCACAACCGATAACCCTCCCTCGCGCATGCACCCACGCCGCCGCTGCTTACTGCTCCTCCCGCTCCTGCTCGCGTCGCCACTTGCTGCCGCCGCCGCTACTCCTGCTCCTAGCGACCCAGCGCCATGTTTTTTTCGGGCACTCTGGCCAACGTGCTCGCCCCGCGCATGCGCGGTAAGAGCATGCTCTCTAATGCGCATTTGCGCACGTCGGTCAGGGCTCCCTTATCTAGTAGATAGAAACACGCGCGTATTCTAATGCAATGTTGTGTCAAAAATTCAAAGCAATCGGTGAAGAACTTCGGAGATTTAAGATTTTGAACAAACGAACATTTACATTTTATTATATATAGATAAATAGATGATCTTCGATAGACTGTGGTACTGTAGCTTGTGTGAAATGTTTATAAATAAAAATTAAATACACCTTATAATTTATTAAAATTAGTAGACTTTTAGAGAGGGAACTAACCTCAAATATCTGATTATTTCTACCATTCTTGCCATCCAGAATAGCAAACCATCCTTTGTGAAAAGTGTTAGCTATGAGATAACTGTTTTCAAAGGCTCCCTTGTACTAAACCCTCATTAGGATGTGGAAATTAATCTCCTGTTTGTTTCCTTCTAAGTCAATCAAAAAGTGTATATTTTATCAAAAGGGAAAAAAGAGAAGGTCAACTTTCTAACAAGCTTTCTGGAAAGCACTGGAACCTGATTTATTTTACTTGCTTAAATAAATCTTAGGTTGTTTTTTTTTTTACTGGCAGGACAATAAAAGGAGCGAGATTTATGGCAGTTGTAAGTAAATGGTGGAAAAAGAACTAAAAAGGAAACTTGGTGGAGAAAGCAACCCCACTCCCTCTCTACAGGCAACTTCCTATGTTAATCACAAGCTGAAAACAAGACTGGAAGATCAATATTTGGTTTCACGATGAAACACGCGCAAAACTTCCATGGGTTTTTGAAGGGAAATTAACACAGGCAGAGTGTGAATCCAATGAAGCCAATACAAAAATCTATTCAGGTCTTTTGGTGAGCTCTAATAAAATGACCCTTATCAGGGCTTGACAAATTGCTGTGTTCTTTATGCACATATCAAAGGTTCACCTTGGTTGTCTCCTATGGGGGGAGAGGGTGGCAGAGAAGGTACCATCTGTTTGCATTCAGGAAATAATCTGCATAATTTACTTTCAAACATGGCCTTAAAGAAGCTTGCATTTATCACCCCTAATTGTGACAGATAAGAGCCTTTGTCATCCTTCTCCTCCTCTATTGGATTGAGATAATGGTGTTAGGAAAGAATTAATTTATATCTTGTCTCACTTAACTTCCTTTCAATATTTTCTGCAAAATTAAAATATCCAACTTAGTTCATTAGTATGCTGTCTTTTCTGTAAAATAGTCAATATTATTATTATTATTTCAATCATTTATTTTTGTCTTTACCCTGCATGCACTCTTTCAGTTATGTTTCTTTCATAAATTTCACATATCTGATGTTACTTTGAACACTGTTGAAACTGCTAAAAT
This sequence comes from Rhinatrema bivittatum, assembly GCF_901001135.1. Lineage (NCBI taxonomy): Eukaryota > Metazoa > Chordata > Amphibia > Gymnophiona > Rhinatrematidae > Rhinatrema > Rhinatrema bivittatum. Next base: position 368,344,672 of record NC_042620.1, on the reverse strand, counting down.
TACTAAGGTGCATATTCTTTTTCTCTTTTTTTTTCCTCCCCTGTATTTCATTTATTCTGAGAAAGGTAAAGTACTGATACCGTGTAAGCTTTTCCACCTTGCCCTTGCAAATACAATATGTCTCAAGCATCTTCTGTGAAAGCCATCAATATGATTCCATTTCTATACTTTTTCAGTCTTTGGTAAGACTAGAAACATAGGTACCAATTATTAGTGCAGTTTATGATTATAAGTTCATGATGTGTATACATGAAATGAATTTAAATCACAAACCTGTTTCATCAATCTGTTTTGGGGTGGGGGGCTGGCTATAGGGCAAATGGTACCTTGGAGAAAAATCTGCAATGGTGCCCCCCCTCCCCCCAACTGATCCTCCACCCTGGTCCCTGGCATGGCTTAGTGGGAGAAAATGGGAAGAGGGTACACGCCCACTTTCTGTGCTAGTGAGTGGTGGAGGCAGAGTTACATATACCTCCTGCCTTTTACCTCTACCCCCCAGCACCCCTCAGTGGGGTATAAAAGAGGTTTGGACAGTTTCCTGGAGGAAAGGTTTCTCAACAATTATTAGCCAAGTTGATTTGGAAAAGCCATTGCTTATCCCTTGGAGTGAGCACCAAAAAATAGATCTAATTTTTTGGATTGGCCGAGTAACTGTGACCCACACTGGCCACTGTTGGTGACAAGATGCTGGGCTTGATGGACCTTATTATAACCAAATATGGCATATCTTATGTTCTCATAGTTTCTTATCTCTCCTATCCCTAGCATCCTTTTCCCTGCCTCTTAACTGACTCCAACCTGCAGCATCCATGCCTCTGTGTGACCAGAAACTCTTAAACATTATCAAAGGTCATAAAAGGAAGCTACTTCTGCTGTGAGACTCGATCATCAAAGGATCCATTTTGGAAAATAACTTTGAGGCAGAGGCAACAGTTAAATGCCTTCCAGGATCCTCAGCAGTAGAAACACCAACCAGATAGTCAATGCAATTATAGAAGAGATTCAAATATAAATCTTATCATCCATCTGGCAACCTTGCTAGAAATGGTATTTTGAAGTACAGAAAGACTTCCAAAATCTAGAGAAGAAAATTAAACATATGGCAAAAACAACTGCCTTTACAGAAGTAGTATATTACCTGTTCATGGAGAGGGGGAAGGAAAGGCTCTGCCACATTGAAAATGTCACTTCTGGCTCAAACATGGAGAAAATAATGTGGTTTTCGATACTTTGGAAGCTGGGACCATATGTGGTAAAGATGGTCTACATTTATGGATATTTTTGCATCGTTTGTTCTGTAGTCTTTGGATGACGTTATTCTCGCAAATACAGAGCAGCAAAATGGATCAATCACTGGTGAAACCACCATCATCTTGGGCTCCTCCTGGACCCATTGACCCTCATAAGAACAAAAGAACATAAGAAATTGCCATGATGGGTCAGACCAAGGGTCCATCAAGCCGAGCATCCTGTTTCCAACAGAGGCCAAACCAGGCCACAAGAACCTGACAAGTACCAAACACCAAGAAGATCCCATGCTACTGATGCAATTATTAGCAGTGGCAATTACCTAAGTAAATTCGATTAATAGCAGTTAATGGACTTCTTCTCCAAGAACTTATCCAAACCTTTTTTGAACCCAGCTACACTAACTGCAGTAACCACATCCTCTGGCAACAAATTCCAGAGCTTAATTGTGCGTTGAGAGAAAAATAATTTTCTCTGATTAGTCTTAAATGTGCTCCTTGCTAACTTCATGGAATGCCCCCTGGTCCTTCTATTAGAGATGTGCATTCATTTTCAACGAATATGTAATCCGCAACGCATAAGTCCCTATTCGTTGTATTCGTGGGTTTGCGAAATTCATGGCGATCCCCCACGAATAAAACATATCATATTAGTTTCATTCTTTTGGTTCACAGTGATTTCTTAGCAGCCATTTGAAAAAGGAGAAGGCCATGTGGGAGTATCCATAAGAAAAACCAGCCCTGTGAGTCATAAGTGACCTCACAGCCCTGTCATAGAGTGGGTCAGACAGGTTGGCAAGGAGATGAGAATGCAACTTATCAGAGCTAAGCATTTTTCTAATGTAGCCAATTGCCGCTCTCACTCAGTGCTCTGTGATGCGGTTCCTGATGACACTGAACTATTTATACCTTAAGCACGTGGCGTGCCATGCTCTTTCTTTGCGGGGGTGGTCTGGGAAGGTGGTCCGGGGATGGTGGCTTTACTCAGAGCTAGTCTGAGTGTCTCAAATCTGTATTCAATTGCTAGCTACTTTGATAGAATTTTCCATTGAAAAAGATATTTCTTCGTTTTTGCTGCTGTGTCAGCCAGGCTTTTTTTTAACTGCACTTTTTTTTTTATTGAACTCAAACTGTCTCTCCCACTGAGACAAGCTGCTAGCAGTGGCATTTTGCTGCTGATCTTATCCCCCTGGGGTAGGTTGCAAGCGGGATTTGGGTGTTGTGGGTGGGAGATATATTCAATTGCTAGCTACTTTGATAGAATTTTCCATTGATAAACATATTTCTTCGTTTTGGCTGCTGTGCCAGCCAGGCATTTTTTTTTAACTGCAGATTATTTTATTGAACTCAGACTGTCTTTCTGTGCTCTTTTAAGCCAACAAGGCAGTGCCACTGGGTGTCTGTGGGCAGTTTTCCAGACTCACATATATCGGTATAGCAGTGCTCTTTTAAGCCAACAAGGCAGTGCACTGGGTGTCTGTGGGCAGTTTTCCAGACTCACATATATTGGTACAGCAGTGTTCTTTTAAGCCAAAAAGGCAATGCACTGGGCATCAGTGGGCAGTTTTGCAGACTCACATGTATTGGGATAGCGGTGCTCGTTGAAGCCAAATCCCCAGTAGGCCTCTTTTTGTAGTTACAAGTTTGTTGTGTGCACATACAGCGGTCCTAGTTGTAGTGTACATCAAGGCACTGCATCTGTGGGCAGTTTTGCAGACTCACATGTATTGGGACAGTGGTGATCTTTGAAGCCAAATCCCCAGTAGGCCTCTTTTGGAAATAATTCTTTTTAATTGAAATCCCTAGTAGGCAGTGACATTGAATCCATGATGATAGGGAAAGCTAGATGTGGTCGAGTGATTGGGACTGGCAGAGGAGGCACTTCAAAAGGCAGTGTTAGTCCCCCATTAAAGTTAAAAAGGGGCATGCTCCAATCTAAAATCTCTGGAGGGACAGGCAGTTCCATCCGGAAAAAACTGAAATTTAAGATGATGCATCGCCACCACCTGTTTCTGACCCTGTTAGTTTTTGGAGGTGAGGGAAGGGGAGGCTGAGACATGCAAGACAAAAGCGCGAGACCCAAAAGCAGCAGTGCGACAGCAGACTCGACTTAGTGTTGAAATGTAGTGCAGGCACTGTTTGCTTCTGATTCCGATGAAGAATCATCTTGTGAGGGAATCTCATCATCAGAAATGGAAGAAGTAATAGCTGAAGAAGGTGGAGGATTAGTTAGGTCTGTCTTAGCCTCCACTTCAGTGCTGCAGGGGAGGGATGAAGCTGATGATGATGAGGAAGAAGAGCAGTCAGTGAAGGCACAGAGTGTGACTGATGCCCCTGGCACTGCTTCTCAGGGTGCACCCACTACTTCAGCTCCTGTGCCAGCATCCACCCTGAAGGCTATAGAGAAGGGATCATGAAAGAATTCTGCGATCTGGAGCCACTTTAAAGTGATGGAGGACCCGCGTTTTGCTAACTGTAATTACTGTGCCAGGGCCATTAGCAGAGGCAAGCAAATTGGACATCTAACTAATTTTGGAATGATGCATCATATGCAGAAGCAACACCCAACAGTACTGCCATCTGGGGATGGTGGCAGTACCAGTCAGGGGACCCCTTTTTCCAGGCAGTGTAAAGTGGTTGAAAAGGAGCAGAGTCATCCCATGCCCTCAGCCCCTTCTAGCAGTCAGGTGGCAGGCCAGCAGCCCCCTGCCATGTGTCAGAAGCAACAACCCACCATGGAGGAAATGGGGTGGTGTTCTATAACAGTAACCCGGGGAAGGAGGCAGGCAGCCTCAAAAGTTGTAACCTGGAGCATTGGGGAAATGATTGCCCTTGATGACCAGCCCTTGCAGATAGTGGAGAATGTGGGTTTCAAGCATTTGCTGAAGGTCTTAGTTCCAAATTACAAAGTCCCTTCCAGAACCACATTTAGCAGAAAGGTCATCCCCAGCCTCTACAACCTGTGTCGCATTCGCATCCAAGCGCTGCTAAGGCAGAGGGGAGTGTGCATTTCACCTGCGATATCTGGACCACCATGAATGCTGCACACTCTTACCTCTCCCTGACAGCACACTAGTGGGACCTGGCTGAGGCAGGGGCAGGCAGCAGTTCTATTAGTGAACAAGTATCAGGGTGGAGGTGGGCTTTACTGCACACCCACCTGATGGACGAGGCCCATACCTCAGCCAATATTCTAGCATGCATCAGACAGATGCTGACGGGCTGGCAGCTATACCAGCGAGACAAGAATCTTCAGGCAGGGTTCTTTGTAACAGACCAATGGTACAAACATGGTAAAGGCAATAGCCATTGGGCACTTCAGAACTTCAATGTTTTGCACACACTCCTGCACCTGGTAGTGAAGTCAGCTCTGGGGTTGGAGTCCAATCACCAAGAGAATGAATACCTGCAAACATCAATACAGAAGTGCAGGAACATTGCAGCGCACGTCCACAGAAGTGTGAAGGCGGGGCAGGTTCTCCACAAAAGCAGACTGATTTGGAGATGCCCTCACAAGCATCTCATTCAAGACATTGCCACCTGGTGGAATTCCACCTATATGATGCTGCAAAAGTTAGTGGAGCAGTAGACACCCCTTCATGACCTTTCTCTGGAAATGAAGATAGGTGTGCATAGTCCCCTAGGGCATCATGATTGGTTAGTCATGAGTCAGCTAGTAAAAATCCTGCATCCCTTCAAGGATGCCATGGAGGAGCTGAGTTCCAGAAGTGCCATCTTGGATGACATCATCCCTATAGTTAATTTTCTGGACGAAAATTTGGAGGGCTTTAAACAGGAAGAGGTAAAGACAGCAGTGGTGCTGTTATGTCTGGACTTTTTGCAGAAGCAGGTGCAAGAGAGATTAAGACCTTTAACAGAAGACCACACATACATGCTTGCCACAGTCTGTGATCTTCGTGTGAAAGGGAAAATCGCCCTACAGTCCGATTGTCTCATATTTGTGATGGACCTGCTGTTAGTAAAAGTCCATGAACAGGAGCGCCATAGGCAGAGACAGATTAGGCATGAAGCAGAGGAGGAAACAGTGGGCACTTCAGAGAGCAGTGCTAGCCCAAGCAGGAGTAGCACTCTGTCAGCGACAGCTAGTACTTCCTCCTCCACTTCAGTATGCCAAAGCCATGTGGCCCATAAAAAATCATCTGTTCTGGAATGGGATAGAGAGAAAGCAGCTGGCATGAAGGACTCTCAGCCCATCCAAGCAAAGGAGACACCAGCACAAATGTCAGTGACACAGTATCTCTCAGAGCCCACAGAGGACATGCAGACAGATCCGCTGGCATATTGGGCATACAAGTCCACTGTCTGGCCACACCTAGCCAAAGTGGCTCAGCGATATCTGTCATGTCCACCAACCAGCATGCCCAGTGAATGTGTAATTTCAATGACAGGGGATATTATGAGCCCTCACCACTCAAGGCTGGCACCAGAGTTTATGGAAATGCTAGTATTTTTGAAAATAAACATGCCTTTGCTTGGGTTTCCAAATTTTCCCCTGTGAATGGCAAGATGAAAAAAAACAATTGAAAGCTTTGCAGCAGCTCCAAATGCCTCCTATGCTCCAGATAATATCAGCACATGTACCTGATCTGAAACGCTGTGCCAGTCTGTCCACTGTCCAGGGCGTATGTCCCTAAGGATAAACACAAACAATAGATGCCTGATCACATTTTCTCTGGTTATCTTAAGCATTGCTGACAGTAATTGACTGTACATCGGATGAGAAATACACTACTGAGATTTTTTCATAACTGTGGAGTGTTGAAGGTAAATTTATCTTTAAACATGCTGAGAAGTATATATATTGTTAAATATATAATTCTTTAGCAGGAATTGATAAAGTATTCTTGTGGGTATGTTTGATATACTGTTGGATTTTTGTCATCATTTTAAGAATTTATTAATTTAATTTTAAATAATCAATATTTTTATCAATATCTGAGATCTTAATTAAGGATTAAAAAAGTTTTTATTTTGTGATAATGACTTTTTAATATTTATAAGATCTTAAAGATGTTGCTAATTTGAGTGTTGTTTTTAGATATTATTGTTAATTTATGTTTGGTTTGTTTGTAGCCCCTGAGGCAGCGGTTTTTGAACCGCGAAACTCGGCCTGAGTCGGGCGATTTTTGAACACGTCTCTGCTTAATACACATTTGGAAAAAGATCAGGCATCTATTGTTTGTGTTTATCCTTACGGCTATCATAGATCGCCTACCTCTTTGTTTTTCAGGGCGTATGTCCCTACAAAGGCCTGACCTCAAATGCTGTGCCTGTCTGTCCAGCCCTTACATTACTACAAGGGCCTGACCACAAACACTGTACCTGTCCGAGCTTAGTTCTATTATTTTTCTAATTTCATTTTCATGTATTTGTGCATCACTTCTTTCCAGAATATTCTTTTTCCTGTTTTGCAACATTTGGAATGTAAGAAAATAAAAAACTGACTTAAGATGTTTGGAGCTTGCATATTTCATATGCTCAATAGTTTTCATGACTTTCATAATATAGGCCATTTTCCGTAAATCTTTTTAGGTGCCAACATTAATGTTTCTAGTACTATAGAAAACTGGTGGTAGTTGCACTCTAGTTCATCCTCTGTGTTCTCATAGTTTACAGAGGCACTGTGTAAACTACAAAGTCACATAGGTTGATATTGTAGATATGGACTTGGGTAGCGGTTTTCTTATTTCTGAGAGCTCTTCAAGTTCCTTTGTCATCAGCTGAAGTGCATAAGTACAGTTAATAACTTCTGGGTATTTACAAGAGCTTGACCTCAATGCTGTGCCTGTCCATCCACGCCTTACGTCTCTACAAGGGCTTGACCTATAACACTGTGCCTGTCCATCCAGGCCTTATGTCCCTACAAGGGCCTGACCTGAAACGCTGTGCCAGTCTGTCCAATGTCCAGGCCGTATGTCCCTACAAGGCACTGACCTCAAACGCTGTGCCTGTCCACCCAGGCCTTAAGTCCCTACAAGGGCTTGACCTCAAACGCTGTGCCTGTATGTCCAGGCCTTATATCCCACAAGGGCGTGATCTCAAATGCTGTGCCTGTCCGTCCAGGACAAGTCCCTACAAGAGCTTGACCTGTAACGCTGTGCCTGTATATACAGCCTTATGACGTTACAAGGGCTTGACCTCAAATGCTGTGCCTGTCCATCCAGGCCTTACATCCCTAAAAGGGCCTGACCTGAAACACTACGCCAGTCTGTCCACTGTCCACGCCGTAGGTCCCTACAAGGGCTTGACCCCTAACGCTGTGCCTGTATATCCAGGCCTTACATCCTTACAAGGGCTTGATCTCAAATGCTATGCCTGTCCATCCAGGTCCTACATCCCTACAAGGGCCTGACCTCTAACGCTGTGCCTGTCTGTCCAGCTTGGAGCTTGTATATTTCATAAGCTCAATAGTTTTCATGAACTTCATAATACAGGCCATTTTCCTTAGACCTTTCTTAGGTGCCAACATTGTTTCTAATGCTATAGAAAACTGGTGGTAGTTGTACTCTAGTTTATCCTCTGTGTTCCCATAGTTTACTGAGGCACTGTAGTGTACAAAGTCAACACAGGTTGATATTGTAGATTTGGACTTGAGTAGCAGTTTTCTTATTTCTGAGAGCTCTTCAAGTTCTTTTCTCATCAGCTGAAGTGCATAAGTATTAAGTACAGTTAATAGCTTCTGGGTATTTACAAGGGCCTGACCTCAATGCTATGCCTGTCTGCAGTGTCCGCTGTATATCCCTTATGTCCCTACAAGGGCCTGACCTCAAACACTGTGCCTGTCTGTCCAGGCCTTAATTCCCTACAAGGGCTTGACCTCTAATGCTGTGCCTGTCTGTCCAGGCCTTACGTCCCTACAAAGGCTTGACATCTAGCGCTGTGCCTGTCCATCTAGGCCTTACATCCCTACAAGGGCTTGGCCTCAAAAGCTGTGCCTGTCCATCCAGGCCTTACGTCCCTACAAGGGCTTGACTTCTAACGCTGTGCCTGTCTGTCAACTGTCCAGGCCTTACGTCCCTACAAGAGCTTGACCATTAGCGCTGTGCCTGTCCGTCCCCTGTCCAGGCCTTACATCCCTTCAAGGACTTGACCTCTAACGCTGTGTCTGTCCATCCAGGCCTAAGGTCCCTACAAGGACTTGACCTCTAATGCTGTGCCTGTCCATCCAGGCCTTATGTCCCTACAAGGGCTTGACATCTAACACTGTGCCTGACTGTCTAGGCCATACATCCCTACAAGGGCTTGACCTCTAACACTGTGCCTGTTTGTCCAGCTTGGAGCTTGGATATTTCATATGCTCAATAGTTTTCATGACCTTCATAATACGGGCCATTTTCCCTAGATGTTTCTTAGGTGCCAACATTAATGTTTCTAGTATTATAGAAAACTGGTGGTAGTTGTACTCTAGTTTATCCTCTGTGTTCCCATAGTTTACAGAGGCACTGTAGGGTACAAAGTCAACATAGGTTGATATTGTAGATTTGGACTTGGGTAGCAGTTTTTTTTTATTTCTGAGAGCTCTTCAAGTTCCTTTGCATCAGCTGAACTGCATAAGTACAGTTAATAGCTTTTGGGTATTCACTAGACGCCAACGGTACCACCACACTCTAGAGGCCAACCCATTTCAGGGAGCCCTTTCCTGCACAAAGGAAAGGGAACTCTCCTAGGGTGTAGCCTGCCTATCTCTTAGCACCCGTTGACCCATGTTGAATTGCTGTTCACATGGAAACCTCCTCCATGTTGACTCGCCATGCTTCAAGGCTCGTGCTCTACTCTAGGGGCCAACCCATTTCAGAGAGCCCTTTCCTGCGCAAAGGAAAGGGAACTCTCCCCGGGTATAGCCAGCCTATCTCTTAGCATCCTCTGGCCCATGTTGAACTGCTGTTCATATGGAAACCTCCCCCATGTGAACTCACCACGCTTGAAGGCTCGTGCTTTACTCTAGGGGCCAACAACCCATTCTAGGGAGCCCTTTCCTGCGCAATGGAAAGGGAACTCTCCCTGGGTGTAGCCAGCCTATCTCTTAACTCTCGCTGACCCATGTTGAACCGCTGTTCACATGGAAACCTCCTCCACCTCAGCCTTCAAAATTCTCGTTTGCATATCTGCTACATCCACCAGATTTTAAAAGACCAGTGAGAGCTCACTAGATGTCAATGGAAACAACCCACTCTAGGGGTGAACCCATTCTAGGGAGCCCTTTCCTGCGCAAAGGAAAGGGAACTCTCCCCAGGGCCAGCCTGTCTTGCCCCTATCAAAACCACAGGTTGCTGACTACCTCTGCTCTGCCAGCCTGTCTTTCCCCTATCAACTTCTGCCACTCTGCCTTGCTACCATACACCAGATGACTCACTCCACTCCTTGTGATGTTCTTACCACTATCATGGTTCCTCACTGTGTTGGTGATAGTCTTTCTGCTGCTTTGCCCCTTTATCGGCGCCTTGTAGTTTTTTCTGATACTCTTTCTGCTTGCTATGTTCCCCCTTCATTGTGCTGTAGGATGTTGATGCCACTTGTCTTGCCACTTTGCCTGTCATGCTGCCTTTGAGGGTTCATGCAACTATTATCGGTGCCCTCTTTTGAAGCTGTGGTGTGTTTTTGACACTCTCGCTGCTGCTTTGCACCTCTTTTAAAGCACTCTTGCCACTCTTGGTACCCCTTTGCCCCTTTACAGTGCCTTAGGCTATTCCTGCCACTTTGGTGTCACTTTGCCACAGTCTAAATACCTTGGAGCTCTTTTCTCGTTCTGATGATTGCTCCCAAGAAGTTTCATCAGAATTGATAAGAAAACCCCAATTCTGCAGCCAAAAATAGGCTGCAAATACTTCCCCCTTTGACTTTAATGGGAAAATGGAAAATGAATAAAACTAATCAACAAAGGAAAATTAGTTCTTACCTGTTAATTTTCGTTCCTGTAGTACCACAGATCAGTCCAGACAGTGGGTTGAGCCTCCTTTCCAGCAGGTGGAGACAGACTAAAACTTGAAGGATGCCCTATATCAGGACAGAGCCTATCCTCTAACCCTTCAGTATAACGCATGTCAAAGCAGAAAAAGAAGAAAACCAAAGTAGGATCAAGCAAGCAACCAGAAAGCTCAATAGAGCAACTGTGGAACAATGTAAATAACATGGCCTAACTAACCGCTCTTGCATATCTTGGTACTTGGACAACCAAGGCTTCCGGTGTATTTGCTCAGTATTCTAGCACAAAAATGATGTCTTCAAATCTGCAACCTGCAAGAACAAGCTTCGAGAGGACAGAAAAAGAGACAAACAGGGAAGGGCATCTGGACTGATCCGTGGTACTACAGGAACGAAAATTAACAGGTAAGAACTAATTTTCCTTTCCCTGTACATACCCGGATCAGTCCAGACAGTGGGATGTACCAAAGCTTCCCTAAACCGGGTGGGATCCAGACAGTTCCGCTCGAAGCACTTGAAACCCAAAAGAACCAAAGAGTGGAGCTTGCACATCCAGGCGGTAGCGGCGATCAAAAATATGCAAGGACGTCCAAGTGGTGGCACTGCAGAACTCCTACGGAGAGACCGAGTGAATGTTCGCCCCGAAAGTAGCTCGAGAAGGCAGAGAATGAGCCTGTTGGCCCTCGGGAACCGCCCGACCTTGACAAGAGAATCCGAGGAGGTCGCTTCCGTCAAACACCTCGCAATAGTGGTCCGAGGAGCCGGCTTACCCCGATTGGGCCCAATCCAGAGGACAAAAGATGGTCCGAGACAGAAGTCCTTGGTATCCTGAAGGTAGCGAAGTAGAACTCGTATGGTATTGTTTACGGAGATCGTTCCCAGGCGAAGGGGAAACACAGGGAGTTCCGCCAACTGGTGGACATGGAGGTTAGAAGAACCGTCACTAAGAAGGAAGGACCTATCATGAGGGATACCCCGGAATCGTAAAATCACAAAAAAGGTTCCCGACAGGACAGCGCTTGGATCTCCGAGATCGTACGAACAGAGAAGAGAGAGAGACTGGAAAGACAGCCTTAAGGTTAAGAGCTATCAAGGTAGGTCAATGGAGAGTTTCGAACGGAGCCGCGCAGAGGGCCCGAGAGACAGACTAAAGTGCTATGACGGGCAAGCGGCCAAGAAGGTGGACATAGATGCTTGACTCCCTTCAAGCATCAAATCACAGCCGGGTGGCCCGCTTAGTGACAACCATCCACCCGACCCAAGGGAGAGAGCCAAGAGGGAAGACCTGTACGCGACGAGAAAGAAGGAAAAACCCTCGGAAATACCCTCTTGGAGAAGAGGGGACTAACGAGATTGGGACGAGGTACGTTGAGAAACCCGACTCCGCACAAACAGACCCAAACACGTTCCAGGGAGTCGACCGCTTCCGGGCCCGCAACATGAGGGAAATGATCGTCCCCTAATAGCCCTTGCGCCTTAGATGTCGCCGTTCCAAAGCCAGGCCGGTAGCCAGAAGCAAACGACCTGGTCGAAAAATACAGGTCCCTGACGAGGGAGCCGAGGAAGATGGCGTAGCCGCAGAGGTCTGCCCGGCGCAAAGTTGAGAGAGAACCATGAAACTAAGGTCTGCGTGGCCACTCTGTAGCCACCAGGGCCACGGGACCCCAGTGGGGTTCTATTCTTCTGAGAGCTTTCCTGACCAGGGGCCACGGGGGAGCACGTACAGGGGGACGACCGTCAACCAAGGGGGAGCCATAGTATCTATGCCCTCCGAGCCGTGTGCCCTCCAGCGGCAGAAAAACCAATTGGCTTCGGTTATTGCAAAGGGTCGCCATGACGACCAGGTGGGAGGGGACCATCTGTCGATGATGAGGTGCATGGCCACGTGAGCGAGTTTCAAGTCCCCCAGATCATGCGACGGCCGACTGAGAAAATTGGCCTGAACATTCCCCGTGCCCGCGATGTAGAAGGCCGGCGGGCACTGGAGATGTCGTTCTGCCTCGGTGAAGAGACGGCTGGTTTCCAGGGCATCAGTAGAATGCGGGCGCCTTCTGGGTGGTTGACATAAGCCACTATGGTGGATTTGGTGGACAAGACCCGTATCGCCTTGGCGAGGATGAGGGCGAGAAACTTCAGAAAGGCTAGGACCACCGGCCGAGCCTCCAAGCGAAGGATGTGCCAGCGAGACTGGGTTGCAGGCCAGATCCCCTGGGCGTGCTGGGAGAGTCAGACCGCACCCCAGCACGAGAGGCTGGTAGCCGTGGGTACTATCGGCCATGGAGGGAGTTGGAGAGGAGTTCCCGGTAGCAAACAAGGAAGGGAAAACCCCCACTGTAAGGCGGCAACGGTAGAGCCCAAAAATGGTAGGACTGAGTGAAACTGTGCCGCCACTGGCTACCAGTGGGATAGCACCATCGACTGGAACGGGCACATAGGAGCAAGGGCCCAAGGACCAAGGTCGATGGCAGGAGCCAAGGAGTCCGAGACACTACAGGTAGGCAGAAGCCGTCAGAGAAGGCAGCAAGATACGATCCTGAGGCTGGTGATCAACTTGAGAGCCTGCGCGCGCGGGGCAAGAGGACCCTGCCCACCCGGGTGACGAAGTGGGCTCCCAGGAACCCGAAATCCTGGAAGGGCTGAAGGTTGCTCTTGGAGAAGCCAGCACTCCCCCGAGAGACGCGGGAAGAGCTAACGCGCGATCCACCGCCTGCCGGCAGGGAGCCACCAACATGGTCCAGACAAGTCAGGCAGCCAGGTAGGGGAAAACAAGGATACCTTCCCGGCGGGGAGCTGCCGCCACCACCACCATGACTTCGGCAGAGGTGTGAGGTGCCATCGCAATATCAAAAGGAAGGTGCCTGAACTGAAGTCTAAGCGAACGCGAAGAGACTATGGTAGCCATGATGAACAGGAAAATGGGAGACTTCGCAGTCAAAACGAGTGAGTCGAGGAACCCTCTGGGGCGAGAACGACACGAGGACCACTCGCCAAGTTGCCATATGGAAAAAAAAAACCGGGATCTTAAAAGCCCGGTTGACTCATTTAAGGTCTGAGAACGAACGAACACCCGTCCTGTCGGGGAACAACAAAGTAAATAGATAACTGGCCTGCGGCAAGCACTCTGGCAGGACCCGGGATCACCAGACCCAGACACAGAAGCCTGGAGGAGGTGTGCTCCACCGCTTGACACTGGGACTGACCGCACGGGGAAAAAGGAAAAGGGGACCCCGAGAGTCTCGAGCAAGCGAAAGCATACCCAACTCCAAGGACGTCGAAGACCCAGTGGGCTGACAAGATTGTGACCCAATCCATGAACAACAGGGAAGAGACCGCCTAGGAAAGGGCCGAGGAACGAGTCCAGCAAACTTCATTGTGAGGTAGGCGTAAGGATGGAGTGCGTGGGCTGGCCCTGCGAGAGGGACGGCATCCACGAGAAGGCTGCGACCAAGCCTGCAAATAAGAGGAAAACCCCCGGAGGAGTCGCCCTGCTCGCGTGGGGTATACCGTTGCCAGCCTTGAAAATGCGTACGAGAGGGACGGGATGATTGCGGGATGATTGCGGATGATTGTGGACGGTCCTCCTGAAGCTTATGGACCTTACCTTCCCCTAAGAACCCATAGCTTCTCAAGGTCCCGTGCCCCACCGGGATTTGGAGGATGGAGCGGCCGACCGATGGCACAGCCAAAGGAGCCGATTGGCGAACGTCGCCGAAGCCATCACTGTTGTCCGGATGCGGAGAAGGTTGAATGCGCAGCCTCTGTCGTCTGGACGCAGAGAAGGTCGTATGCGCAGCCTCTGCCCATGGGAGGTCCCGGGTGCAGAGCAACTGCTAAACTCACCTTAGACCTGCTCGCAGCATGAGACTGCTGCAAATAGCTGCATGCACCCCTAGCGCCAGAACATCGAAAGTGCACTTCACACGAGACTCGAGTATTTATTTATTTTTTTTATTTTAGAAGAATTATATACCGATGAACGTTGGGAACATCTCATCGGTTTACATTAAAACAAAATTATAGCTAAACGAGCTTTACATAGAGTATGTGGACCTGGGCGACTTGGAGCCGGGAAAAAACCTCCGGTATCGTGCCCGCAGAAAGTAGTCCACAGGGGGACTATAATGGGTTTTTTTTTAAGCATACCTCCGGGTGGAGGAGCTTGTCCAGGGCACGACCCGCCTGCAATTCCTGCATGCGCAGCAACTTGTGCAAGGGAGGAAGGGGAAGGCGCTTGCCGAATCCCTAATTCCCGCCTGGACTTGGTCCATATCCATGGGCAAGAAACCGTAAGGGTGCCCATAAGACCCTGGGGACGTCCCTCCCTAGGGGTGAAAGGTATTCTTCTCATCCGGATTGGCGGCAGGATTTGGGGTACCGGAGCTACCGGGAGGCTGGGGGCACCCCGGGACCACCCGCTGCCCAAGGAACCCCGGAGGCTCCGGCGCGGAGAAAAAAAAAAAATATTTTTTAAATAGATATTTATCTATTTATTTTGTTGGGGGGGGGGCTTCCCCCTCCTCCAACAAAGATCTGCGCAGGAGGCGGGCACACAAGGGAAAAAAACGAGCCCTAGAAGTCCCGGGGGAGGGGGAGGTGAGAGGGTGTTAGGAAATCCATCCTGGGGGGCCAGAGGGCTGAAATCGGGGGGGTAGCTACAAAAAAAATCGACCCCTCAGCCCCAGGGAGCTCCGAAAACGGAGCCGATAAAAAATTCAAAATGGCGGCCGTTCCCGGGCTTCCCAACCCGGGAAAGGCCTATCCAAGCTGTGGGGAGTCGATCCCCAGGCTAAATTTGCCTGCCCTGCCGAGGGGGGACCTTCCCCACCCGGCAGGGAGGCACAGAAGAAGCCCCTGCACAAAAAATTCGAAGAGAGCTGCAGAGAAAAAAAACAGGCTGTCTGCTGCAGCAAGAGAGAGTCGCACTGAAGAAAAAAAGCTGCAGAGAAAAAAATTTGATTGACAGCCTGGAGGCCCGGAGTGAAGCAGGGGGGTATCCTGCTGACTCCTGCCTGTCTGGCTGCCGGTACAAGCCCAGGTGAGGAACAAAAGGAAAAATATTGGTCCGCTGCTGTAGGTAAGTATTAAAAGTACTGGAAATACTTTTAAACTTAACCTGTGTCTGTGTCTCTGGAAACGTTTTGTTTTTTTTTTAAACTGAGCACAGCAGCATAAATGTATGACCCTTCGGCAGCCAGAGGGGGGGGAGACGAGCCCCGGAGAGTCCCGGTCCACACACCTGGAAGCAATAACGGACACAGGCCATGCACTGCACAAGGGGCCAAGCCCCCCTGAGCCCAGCAAGAGCCAGAAGACGGAGCCGTCTCCTGAAGAAAAATTCTGCAGACTTTCTAACAAACCTGCCAATGTTATTAAAACAGGAAGAACAAATCACAAAATCCCTAAGGAATAAGTACTTGCTTGATCTGTAAGGAAAAGAATAAGGAAAAGGCTGACCAGCCTAGAGCAGAGAACGAAGGGTGAGCTGCTGCACCTGCTGGAGACAGACGAATACAGAAGGGTTAGAGGATAGGCTCTGTCCTGATATAGGGCATCCTTCAAGTTTTAGTCTGTCTCCACCTGCTGGAAAGGAGGCTCAACCCACTGTCTAGACTGATCCCGGTACGTACAGGGAAATTGGCTTTTCCCCTTATGAAACTAATGCAACAAATTTGGGTCCCGGTGAAATGAAAACCGAATCGAAACAAATTTTTTCCTTCTGCACATCCCTAACTTTTTTTATCCAAATGTATAAATAGCCGATTCACATCTACTCATTCAAGACCTCTCATGATCTTGAAGACCTCTATCATATCCCCCCTCAGCCGTCTCTTCTCCAAGCTGAACAGCCCTATCCTCTTCAGCCTTTAGTCATAGGGGAGCTGTTCCATTTCCTTTATTATTTTGGTTGCCCTTCTCTGTACCTTCTCCATCGCAACTGTTACGGCTATGGCTGCTGTGCAACCGCCTCACCACCAGGGGTCCCTCTAGAGTTGGCTCTCCTGACAGGCCCAGTCCATCTCCCTTCTCCACTCTATGTTCTGGGCTTTCCCTTATAACCCTGCCTGACAGTTCCCTCGATGCTTCGGCATCGAGCTCGCCTGGTCTCCCTGCTCTAGCCTTCCTTGCTTGCTGTGCGTGTGGTCCTTGGACCTTGCTTTGCCTAGCCTTGCGTGGCCTTCGGGCCTTCTTCCTTGTCTTGTCTTGCTTTGCCTAGCCTTGCCTTGCGCGACCTTCGGGCCTTCTTCCTTGTCTTGTCTTGCTTTGCCTTGCCTTGCGCGGCCTTCGGGCCTTCTTCCTTGTCTTGCTTTGCCTTGCGCAGCCTTCGGGCCCTCTACCTTGCCTTGCGCTGTGTGTGCCTTCGGGCCTTCTACCTTGTGCTGTGTATGGTCTTCGGACCTTCTGCCCTGCCTTGCTTACTGTGCGTGTGGTCCTTCGGGCCCTCTGCTCTGCTGTGTGTCCGTGTGTGGCCTACGGGCCCTCTGCCGTGCGTGTGTGTGGCCTACGGGCCCTCTGCCCTGCTGTGTGTGTGTGTGTGTGAGGCCTTCGGGCTCTCTGCCCTGTGCCCGTGTGTGGCCTCCGGGCCCTCTGCTCTACTGTGTGTCCGTGTGTGGCCTTCAGGCCCTCTGCCCTGTGTCTGTGTGTGGCCTACGGGCCCTCTGCTCTACTGTGTGTCCGTGTGTGGCCTTCAGGCCCTCTGCCCTGTGTCCGTGTGTGGCCTACGGGCCCTCTGCCCTGCCGTGCGTGTGTGTGTGTGTGTGGCCTTCGGGCTCTCTGCCTTGCCGTACGTGTGTGTGTGGCCTTCGGGCTCTTTGTCTTTCTACTAGCTGCCCCGACCCAGCCTGGACCCAGACACTGCTACCTGCCGCCTGCCCCGACCCAGCCTGGACTCAGACACTGCTACCTGCCACCTGCCACCTGCCCTGACCCAGCCTGGACTCAGACACTGCTACTTGCCACCTGCCCTGACCCAGCCTGGACTTTTACACTGCTGCTTGCCGCCTGCCCTGACCCAGCCGGGACCCAGACACTAGTTCCAGCCATCCCTGTCTCTCTCCACCTGGAGCCACCCTTTTGGGTGGTGTTCACTACCCCTGAACACAGCCCAAGCGTAACAGCAACTATATCTTTTTTGAGATGAGGCGACCAGATCTGTACACAGTATTCAAGGTGCGATGTCACCATGGAGTGATACTGAGGCATTATGACATTTTCCATTTTATTCATCATGCCCTTCCTAATAATTCCTAACATTCTGTTTGCTTTTTTGACTGCTACAGCACACTGAGCCGACGATTTCAAAGTATTATCCACTATGATGTCTAGATCTTTTTCCTGGGTGGTAGCTCCTAATATGGAACCTAACATCGTGTAACTATAGCAAGGGTTATTTTTCCCTATATGCAACACCTTGCACTTGTCCACATTAAATTTCATCTGCCATTTGGATGCCCAATCTTCCAGTCTTGCAAGGTCCTCCTTTAATGTATCTCAATCCGCTTGTGATTTAACTACTCTGAATAATTTTGTATCATCCACAAATTTGATAACCTCGCTCGTCGTATTCCTTTCCAGATCATTTATAAATACATTGAAAAGCACCGGTCCAAGTACAGATCCCTGAGGCATTCCACTGAGAAAATTG
Organism: Rhinatrema bivittatum; assembly: GCF_901001135.1. Taxonomy (NCBI): domain Eukaryota; kingdom Metazoa; phylum Chordata; class Amphibia; order Gymnophiona; family Rhinatrematidae; genus Rhinatrema; species Rhinatrema bivittatum. Next base: position 368,326,840 of record NC_042620.1, on the reverse strand, counting down.
ACCATTTAATCCTACTCTCTGTTTCCTGTCTTTTAACCAGTTTGTAATCCACAAAAGAACATCACCTCTTATCCCATGACTTTTTAGTTTTCTTAGAAGCCTCTCATGAGGGACTTTGTCAAACGCCTTCAAAATATGGTTCTACTTGATCTTGAGGCTATGGAAAAATTACCATGTCATACTTTTTCACTCAATGCACAATAAAGCTCTGGAATTGGTTGCCAGAGAAGGTAGTTAGTGCAGTTAGTGTAGCTGGGTTCAAAAAAGGTTTGGATAAGTTCTTGGAGGAGAAGTCCATTAATGGCTATTAATCAATTATACTTAGGGAATAGCCACTGCTATTAATTGCATCAGTAGCATGGGTTCTTCTTAGTGTTTGGGTAATTGCCAGGTTCTTGTGGCCTGGTTTTTGGCCTCTGTTGGAAACAGGATGCTGGGCTTGATGGACCCTTGGTCTGTCCCAGCATGGCAATTTCTTATGTTCTTATGTTCTTATGTTCTTATGTACTTTTTAAAATTTGACAGGAGAGAAAAGTTGGAGTTCCAATAAAGACATTATCATAAAGCCTGCTGACAAAGGTGGTACTATTGTGCACATGGATACATGGATGACATTAGAGAAATTCACAGGCAATTGGATGACAGAAGATTTTGTACACAGGTGGCAACAGATCCCACACAAGATATACAATCTAAGGTCCAAGCCCTTTTGAAGAAAGCGAAGGAATTAGGTTTTTTGACATCCAAAGAAATCTCTTTTTTGCGAGTGATGTTACCATGCACACCCATTATCTGTGGCATACCGAAAATTCACGAGACTTTGATTAACCCTCCATATCTGCCTATAATGTCAGCAAATGGGTCTCTTTTTGAACCGTTGGCTCATTTTTTGGATCTGTTTCTGCAACCTTTTGTCAATCAGGCGTCATGGGGTCCCGGGAGCGATCTCCCGCTCCTGGGCCGTCGGCTGCCACTAATCAAAATGGCACAGATGGCCCTTTGCCCTTACCATGTGACATGGTATCCGTGCCATTGGCTGGCCCCTGTCACATGGAGGGAGCACTGGATGGCCGGTGCCATCTTTAAAAATGGCGCGGGCCATCCATCGCTCCTGGGACCCCCAATGGACCACCAGGTACCTGTAAAATGTTTTTGGGGGGGGGGGTCGGGAGGGTGGGGGAAGCAAAGGGATTAGTTTTAAAGGGTCGGGGTGGGTGTTTTGTTTATTGGCTCGGGCGCAGCCGATAAACAAAACCACGATCGGGCCCGATGAAAAAAAAACCCACATGTGAATCGGAACCAGAATCCGAACTGATTCCGGTTCCGATTCACATCTCTAGGGATAATGTCTCTAATGTCCAGACAGGTGCCCACCTGAACACCAGTGATCATCAGATGGTAAGGTTTGATATCACAAACAGGATACAGAGAAGTCATGTGAAGACCCGAGTTTTGAATTTCAAAATTATGGACTTTGTCAAAATGGGGATGTACCTGGAGGAAGAACTAGAAAACTGGGAGACAATGGGTTAGGTGGAACAATGGGCCAAATTAAAAGAAGCTATTACAGCTATTTCATGTTTAGAAAAGTAAACAAGAGTAAGAAGAAAAAGAAACTGATCTGGTTTTCAAAGTTGGTGGCTGAAAAAAATAAAGGCAAAAAGTACAGCGTTCAAAAAGTATAAAGGATCCAAAAAGAGGAACACAGAGAAAAATTCCTGGTGTAACTGAGGAAGATGAAGTAAGAAATCAGGAAAGCAAAAAGTCAAGTGGAGGACAGAATTGCCAGAGAGGTAAAGTGAGGTGACAAAACCTTTTTCAGATACATCGGAGAAAGAAGGGAGGCCCAAAGAGGTATAGTAAAACTCAAAGGTAACGAGGAGCAAGGTGTGGAGAGAGATGAAGAAATGGCAGAAATATTAAACAAATACTTCAGTTTGGTGTTCACCAATGAAAATCCTGGAGAAGGACCGTTGCTGGTTGATACAACCATATGTAACCCCACCCCGGTGTGCAGGTCCAGAACAGGTGGGGCCATAAAGTTATTTATAGTCTCTATGGGGAAGGGCCCTGACCAGCTCTTCTTCTTCCCTTACCTCCCAAGGTGTGGATCCTTTCAACAGGGGGAAGAAAGGGGTCTTCTCAGGTCCTAGTACAAGGTGACTGACACCCTCTCTTGAATTCCCTGGGTGAAATGAATTTCTATATACTGTGTGCTGTGTGCCAAGAGAAGATGCAGGGACCACTAAATTAATGTCCAAAAACAATACCTTACTGTAAAAAATGATGGAATGAAAATAAGACATTCAAGTAGAATACTCCAATAAGAAAAACAGAATATAGCAGCATGCTAGTAATCATACAACAGAATGCAATAAACAAAAGAAAACTAATAAACCATATAATGCTGTTTTATGTTCACAACTGATCTGAAAAAGGGAGATCTAAATGGAAACAAAAATATAGGCAATATTTCAAACATGGAGAAAATATTATATGTAGCAGCAATCTCAAATATCAAAGGAAGATGCTTAACCTGATTTCCCTTGGACTATCATATTAACTGGACTTGTTTTAGCATCTAGAAATTCTTTTAACTGACCTAATTCATTAAAAAATGTGAGTATTGGATTCATATTTAATAATACATCTTACAGGGAAATATGAGCAGAAAATTAGCTCCTCATAGTGGTAACTTTCTGCCTAAGCAACAAAAATTCCTTGTGCCTTTTCAGAATTGCCTTACACAAGTCCAGAAATACCCCAAGAAATACTACATCCAAACTTCATAGTCACAATTATGCCCCAGTGCAAAGGTATAACTATCAAGACCCTCTTCCCCCCATTTGTTGGATAGTTCTTACAGGTAGAGAAAAAGCTCTAGTGATTAGGGATGTGAATCGTTTTTGAACGATTAAAATTATCGTCAGATAATTTTAAAATCGTCCAAAATCGTTAGAGTGTACGATACAATACAAATGCCCCCGATTTATCATCAGGGGCATTTGTATTGTATCGTTAAATAGGGTGCGGGAAAACCGGCACACCAAAAAAACCCTAAAACCCACCCCGAACCTTTAAAACCCCGAACCTTTAAAACCTCACTATGTCATACGGGCGACCGTCGCCCGTATGACATAGTGAGGGCAAAGGTAGCACCGGCGCCATTTTGAAGATTGGCAATACGGCCCGCGTGCAGGAGGTCGCTCCCGGACCCCCGCTGGACTTTTGGCAAGTCTTGTGGGGGTCAGGAGGCCCCCCCAAGCTGGCCAAAAGTCCCTGGGGGTCCAGCGGGGGTCCGGGGGCGATCTCCTGGACGCGTGATGTTAGGAACCAGGAACCAAAATGGCGCCGGCGCTACCTTTGCCCTGTCACATGATAAGGGCAAAGGGCCACCGGCGCCATTTCTCTCAATGCAGTCGTGGCCAGAGAGAGGGAGATCGCGTCGGGACCCCCCCACTGGACCCCAGGTAATTTAAAACATTTTGGGAGGGTGGGGGATTTTTTTAAAGGTTCGGGGTGGGTTTTAGGGTTTTTTGGTGTGCCGGTTTTCCCGCCCTCCCCCGATTTACGATTTTTAACGATTTTTTAAAAAAAACCAACACGACGATAAGATTTCCCTCCCCCCCCCAGCCAAAATCGATCGTTAAGACGATCGATCACACGATTCACACCCCTACTAGTGATAGCAGGGATAGTTTTGGGCAGAGTCTTCAAAATCTGTATTTCGAAGCATATTTTCAGGAGAAATAACTGCAAATTTGGGAAAACTGAGGAGAATGTAACTGTCTCTCCTGATTTTCCAAATTCTCCGTCTTCCTATTTTTTCCCATAATGCTCTTCATTCAACAAGGCATTGCAATGTTGACCATTTCAAACATTTTGTTATCTATTTGATCCAATATTTTTGTCTGGTCTTCTAATATTTACTCATGATGTTGGACTTGAACATTCAAGTCCTAAGAATGAGTTAAAATTGTATCTATTCTCCACACCAAAGCCTGTTCCAAGGAAATTTTGACAGAATACAGAGACTGTAGTATCACAACCTGAAGCACATATGACACGAGGCCTTGATCCCTTCCTACATCAGACTATTTGGTCATACCTGGGGCAGTTCTAAGAGCTCCCCTTGAAGAGAAACCACTTCCTTGCACTCTTCTACCATCAGATCTTATCAGAGGAGCTCTCTTCACCAATCCCCATGCCATAGCTGAAAACAAAAGTACCTGGGCCTCTTCCCTACTAGATGCTAATAGCTGCTCAGGTCCTCCTGCAGCCACAATATCGAGCTGTACTGAGGGTTCTGCCTCGCTGAAAAACACCAGAGTATTATGAACCTCCGAATTCAGTGATTCTGAGCTAGGGGAATATGCTCCATTATCAATCCCCTTCACCTAGGTTAAATTCTCTAGACCTATGAAGAAAAAGCCCAAATCAATGGCCAAGAAGCAGCCCAGCAACATCTTGGATTGTGTTTTCTCCAATTTGATCTTTATATTTCAGTTTTGTCAGACCTATTGTTCAACTTAATCAAAATTCTGATTAGAATTTCAGAGCTCTTTTAATTTTGTCTATGTATGACGTGGGCTCCCGGTTGACTGCTTTTTTTATGTATCTTAAAAGAGCAGCCATTCAGAAAAAAAAAATAATTGTTGTTTATTCTTTTTCTAAATAAGTAAATTTCCTGGAGAAATTAGTAAAACCCACTAAATATATATTTTTGATCACTCGATAAATCATAGGAGCTATGTACTAAGCATTTTCCTCATAACCAACAGAAGAGGAGAAAAGCCTTAATCAGTCAGGTACATTGAGGGACAATAATCACTGTACCCTCCTGTTTCTCCATTTAAAGCCAGGAACCAGTTGGCTCCTAAGAACACATAGATGCCATTTACTGATCATCAGAGTAATATAGAAAATACTGGCTTCTGGCAGATAAGGCACATTCTGCCCAGTTGTCCCTGCATACTGTCACTGCAGACCCTTCTCCATCTCCAGCCATCTCGCCATTTGTAAGCAAGGAGGCAATCCGTGTCCTTGTGAACACTCTCTTTTTATGCTACGAATAAAAAGTTAGATAATTTTGCAAAACTGTATGACAGATGCCTTTGCAGGATTCTGTAATGAGTTTCACTGGCATGGCTATGCTGCTCAGCTCTTCTCTCAGGGGAAGAGGCTGAAGGAAAAACTAATTAGAAAGTGTTACAAACATCCAGTTATTCTCCACACTCTCTGCAAATTATTTTCCACTGCCATAAGAAAATATTAATTTCATGTGCTACACAATATTTGAAAGCACCCTACACCTCCTCCTCCTCCCAAATACATCCTGAAAAACCACAGACAAAATGTATTTCTTGTTTGAGGGAAAAACTTGATTATGAGTTTTTTAAATACCAACTGTAATGTCTGACCTCTAAAAAGTGGAGAAACAAAGATAAACAGCACTTCTGTACAATGCCGAGCTGCAGTACTGGAAAAATTGGAGGTAAATTATAAATAGTTTTGCTCATTTCAGATGCTGAAGTAGTTCTGAATGTGAGTGCATGAATTCCTTCTCTTCTTGATCTGCCTTAGAAAGATTGCATTGTATTACCTGCATCTCTGTTACAAGTTTTCTCTATCCCCCGTTCGATGTAAACCGATCTGATATGGTATTTAACCATGAAGTTCGGTATAGAAAAATGCTAAATAAATAAATAAATAAATAAATCTCATAGCCAACATGTAAATGGGCAAATCTTCAAAGAAAATACAAAACATTGGCAGGTTTCTTGTTCTACATTAAGTTTTTCCAGCCTTATTTTGGGATATTGAGCAGTCACCTGTAGACCAAAGTAACAGTAATGACAGCAGAAAAAGATCTAATGGTCCATCCAGTCTGCCCAGCAAGCTTCTTATGGGAGTAACTGCCGCTCTGTGCACGTTAGCCCCAAGCCTTATGTTAAGGGTAGCAATATTAAAAATCAAAACCAAGCAACTGTCATACCCACAGAAAATTACTGCTAGTAACATTTTTGCAGAATTAGCAGCCTTCCTGATAATTCATACAATGCTGCGGCTTGAATGTGCTTTGCTTTTGTACTTGGCCATAGAAGCAGTCCTGAGATTTTTCTATAATGTCTGCGTATCGGTAACCTAGACTGTAAAAGTGTCATCTGAATCCAATTCCCCTTTTTTCCCTCTCCCGCTGTCGGAACAGAGAGTAATACTGCAGTTGCATCAAAATGATGTAAGCTAATTACGGTAGTTAAGGGTAGTAATCTCCATGCCTTCTGTTAGAGGTAGCAGCTACTGCTCCATGCACCCTTTTCTTATTTCCAACCCTAGCTTTTAGGAATCCATAGTGTTCATCCCATGCCTTTTTTAATTCATTTACTGCTTTTGTCTTCACCACCTCTTCTGGAAGGGCATTCTAGGGATCTATCATGTTGATTCTAAGTCGTCGCCCCCTGAAGATTCATATTGTGACCCCTAGTTCTACTGTTGGCTTTCCTCTGGAAAAGATTTGAGGAACACACATCATTAAAACCATTCAGGTATCTGAAGATCTGTATCATATCTCTCCTGCACCTCTGTATTTAGATCCTTCAGGCTCTCCTCTTAGGTCTTCCGATACAGACCCCACACCATTTTTGTCACCCTTCTCTGGATTGCCTCCATCCTATCTCTATCATTTTTTAGATAAGGTCTCCAGAGCTGAAAACAGTACTCCACGTGGGGCCAAGAACCTGTATAAGGGGATTATCACCTCCTTTTTCTATCTGATTATTCCTCTCTCTGTGCAGCCCAACATTTTTCTGGCTTTAGCTATCACCTTGTCACTTTGCTTCGCAGCCTTCAGATCTCCAGACACTATCACCCCAAGATCCCTCTCCCAATCCGTTCACATTAGTCTTTCACCCCCCATCACATACAGCTCTTTTGGATTACCGCACTCCAAATGTATGACTCTGCACTTGTTGATCACGCTATCATATCCTTGAAATGCTTAGTTCTTTCCTAGTAGTACATGCAGCAAAGCATCTGAGCATGAGTGGGTGCACAACACTGAGAATGCTATTAAACTTCGGACTTCAAAGCTCAAATTTATTTCAGATTGAACAGTTGGCCCACAGAGAGCATAACAAGTGACTTAGAAAAGATTCCTTCCTTAAAGTAACTTTAAGAGACTGATAGATATTACACATTTACCCCTAAAGAAACTTTAAAATCATGATTCTATGAATAGACATTTGATTACCCTCAAACAGCAGCTCATCTTGCTTGGAGAGAAAGATGGCTGATTGGTGTCATGAAACACATATCTTTCGAAATCTTAAACCAAGATAGTCTATATAAATGTAGGAGGTCTAAACTCTGCCTTAGGACATCAGAGGCCAGGGATGGGAGAATAAATCATTTTCAGCTGAATTGTATATATTTTGGTACATTCATCCTGCATATACACATATGGACTAACTTTAATTTGGATCTGAAGATGTGTTGCATTCATTGGCATTTGAAATCTCTTTCTAGTTTATCTCCTACTTCTTTCACTTTCTGTATCCCTCTCTTTCTGCTAATCTGTCTGTCCATCTGTCTTTTTAATCTTGGCCAGTGTTGAATTCAGTGGACCACAGGCCCATCCCACAGCCCCCTGCTTTTGCTTCTTGCCTGGGCCTATCCTCTCTGCTCCTGACGTTGCCCGGCCTTCTGACACGTGTCCATCAGGCCCTCCTCACAATGTGGCAAGAGGCCGCTCTGTGACTACTCTCTTCTTCGTGGCAGGATGCCACCAGAACTTCAAAGCACGCTCCCTCCCTTAGGGAACGCGCGTGCACGATGATTGCCATAATTGTAATAGGCCAGCAGCGGGAAACCTCTGGAGGCACCCTCTGATGATATTGTTCAGCCAGCCCTATAAAGGGCTGGCTGAACAATGCTTTGGCAATAGGTCATCTTGCTTCGAGAAGTGCTTTGCCACCGTGTCCCTGCTCCTGATTCTTGTTCCTGGTTCCTGTTCCTTCTGTGTGTTCCTGAGTTTTTGTCTTCATGGTCAGTCTTCCTTGTCTCTCTTCAGAATTTCCTGCTCCTGTGGCTCCCATCCTTTCTGCAAGGATTCTATTTTCTCTTGGTTTCACTTACACTTGGCTTCATTCCCACATGGCATGACATTACCATGTTTATATTATTTACTTCTTTAGTCTGTTTTTGTGGTTCATTATGCTCTATAGTGTAAACAGACTTGCCTTTTTCCTTTCTTGAATATTTTTTTTTTATTGCTGATAGTTTAGAACATAAGAACATGCTATATTGGGTCAGACCAAGGGTCCATCAAGCCCAGCATCCTGTTTCCAACAGTGGCCAATCCAGGCCATAAGAACCTGGCAAATACCCAAAAACTAAGTCTATTCCATGTTACCGTTGCTAGTAATAGCAGTGGCTATTTTCTAAGTCAACTCAATTAATAGCAGGTAATGGACTTCTCCCCCAAGAACTTATCCAATCCTTTTTTAAACACAGCTATTCTAACTGCACTAACCACATCCTCTGGCAACAAATTCCAGAGTTTAATTGTGCGTTGAGTAAAAAAGAACTTTCTCCGATTAGTTTTAAATGTGCCACTTGCTAACTTCATAGAGTGCCCCCAAGTCTTTCTATTATCCGAAAGAGTAAATAACCGATTCACATCTACACGTTCTAGACCTCTCATGATTTTAAACACCTTATCATATCCCCTCTCAGCCGTCTCTTCTCCAAGCTGAAAAGTCCTAACCTCTTTAGTCTTTCCTCATAGGGGAGCTGTTTATGCCTCATCTACTCACTAGTCACTCACTAAAGATACACACTGAATTAATTTATGATTTTTCCCTTTCATTTTTGCATTTTCTGGCACATTCAGCCTCCTGTGACACTGACTCATTACTGTTTTCATTATTTTACACGTATCTGCATTGAGATGTTTTTATCATCTCTAGTCAGTTTTTCCTCATTATTTATTGTTTCTCTGTTATCCAGTTCTGAGCAAATGAATGCTTAAGCAACATATTTATTCAAAGCAAACAAACTCTGGATAGCTTCACAGCGGGCTCGACATGAGTCAGTCAGTGGATTATTAATTTCCCTGTTGAATGCCAGTGTTAGCTGATCAGAGTAGCATTTCTCCATTGTTAGCTGAAAAGAGCAATGCTGGGACTGGTGAAAACTGCCCCCATTTAACATCAACATTACTTATGAATGTGATCAGGTCTCTTTTCACATCTCTGAATGCTACCTTGACACCCCAATAATACACTGCTCTCTAATAAAATTGTTCATCTTTGAGCTACTGACTAATTTAGGGCCTGATTATATAATGCACTCTGCCTTCTCTGCTAGAGGAGCTCCTCTGCTTTCCTTAAAATGTGCTTAATGAGCCATGACAGGTTCTCACTTTTTTGGATGCACAACTAAGAAATCAACTGGATGAAGGTTGGCTATGCTAGAAATGGCAGAAAGGTTTTGGGGGGTTGCCAGTCACTTTAACCAGGAGAGGTCACAATACTTTGCTGCTATACCTTGTCTTGGCTTTCTTGGAAAAGCATGTCATTAATTCAGTGAATAAATGAATCTGTTTTGAATACCTCTCAACCATATCTAATGCAATTCATACTCATTTCAAATGGTTTTAATAGTCATTGATTTAGAGTGCCACCCAGTTGTATACAGAATGTACAAGAATTGCAGTTTACTGTAGTAGGATTTTTGTCCAACAAATGGCATGGAAATGACACTGGCCCCAAGGGGCTCAAACAGCGAGACTCCTGGAAAGGCATCACATTGGCAAAGCATTGGTGAGAGTTCCATATGCAGCTTAGTGGAAATACTTCATGTTGCAACTTTTGTTAAGTGGTAGCATGCTATTGCAGTAATTAATATGAATTCCCAGGTACTATATTTTTAAAAACAAAAGACCCATGGAAAGTGACAGTTTAGTAGAAACTGGAAACACCTCCCATCTAAATTTAAATCTCTCTCAAAGTTATTTCTGAAATGAAATCAATATAAATCCATAGAGACCTCATAAAGGTCTGATAGAAAAACAGCACTTCCTCTATAAAAGGTGCATTTTATTTATTTATTTAGGCGTTTTATATACTGTCATTCCAAAAGAAGATCACAACGGTACACAATATCCACCTTCATATTCATGGTCAACGATCATATACTGTGTGTCAACATTCACCTTCTAGTTCAACACCACAGTGTATACATATTCTAGTTCATAATTATATATATTCTAGGATATCACAATATCTACTATAAGAACATAAGAACATAAGAAAATGCCATACTGGGTCAGACCAAGGGTCCATGAAGCCCAGCATCCTGCTTCCAACAGTGGCCAATCCAGGCCACAAGAACCTGGCAAGTACCCAAAACTAAGTCTATTCCATGTTACCATTGCTAATGGCAGTGACTATTCTCTAGGTGAACTTAATAGCAGGTAATGGATTTCTCCTCCAAGAACTTATCCAATCCTTTTTTAAACACAGCTATACTAACTGCACTAACCACATCCTCTGGCAACAAATTCCAGAGTTCAATTGTGCGTTGAGTAAAAAAGATCATATTCATACATTGTCTTGGTTGAAATAACAGTAAATACAAGTTCTAATTCTATTAGCAATACACTTCACATCATTCATTACTTATTGCTCGCTCCACTAACATTATCTGATGTAGCAGTTATCAGCAAATTGGTATTTTACATTAAATCGTATGCATTTCTAAAGAGCATGTTTTCAGTTCATGCTTGAAACTCTTTCTTTCTGTTATCTGACGTATTGACTCTGGAAGTGAGTTCCACAACTTGGGGCCTGCAATGGAAAATATTCGGTCTCTTATTTGCATTAGGTGTTCCAAGTGGAAGGTACCATTAGAAGTACTTTGTTTTGTGATCATAGGTCTCTGTGTGGTGTGTAGTGTTGAATTGTCACTCCTAATAAACATGGACCACGACGCAACTGCAGAGAGGAGCTCCATGGAAGCACCGTGGCAGGCAAGACGAGTCCCAGCTTGGGAGGAGCAGACTGACTACCGCCCTAATGTCCGCCAAACCTGCATGTACCGGAAGAGACCCAGCAACGCTATGCTGGTCTCTGGGGTAGCCCTCTGGCCACTCAATAGCCCTTTTGGACCTGCCACTAGGGAGCGGTCGATGTGGCAGGACGGACAGAGGTCGAGGACAGGTGATGGTACTGGAGCTTGGAAACTGGAACTAGAAACTCGGATGAGACGAGGACTCTTGGAACTAGGAAGGACTCGGACAAAGGCTTGGAACTTGGACGGACAGACGAGGACTTGGAACTTGGAAGAACTCAGACGAGGACTTGGAAATTGGATGGACTCAGATGAGGACTTGGAACTTGGAAGGAGTCAGACAAGGACTTGGAACGTGGAAGGACTCAGACGAAGACTTGGAACTTGGAAGGACTCAGACGAGGACTTGGAACTTGGAAAAGCTCAAACGAGGACTTGGAACATGTAACTAGAAACTCGGATGAGATGAGGACTCTTGGAACTAGGAAGGACTCGGATGAAGGCTTGGAACTTGAGACATGATGAAGACATGAGGTAGCTTGGAACTCAGATGTAAGATGTTCAGACGAAGGTAAAGATCAGAAGTGGATTCTAGAGAATCAGGTGAAGATCCGGGTACTCCGATGAGGACTTGGAACTTGGGAAGACACAGACGAGGATAAGGACTCAGGATACTCGGAGGCTTAGACAGGCGCTGACACTCAAGGCGCCCTACACAGCCGACATGGGCTGATCACAGACCACCTTGTCCCATGGCGTGCCCTACACAACTTGCAGAGGCTGGTCACGGACCACATGGAGAGCGGAGTGAGCACAAGACTGAAGCTCAGGACAAGGAAGGAATCCGGGCAGTGCTCAAAGATGGATCCTGCCGGAAGAGGGCTCCAGCCACCAGGAAACGGACACCGGATAGGACGGATTTACGTCTAGTAATAGTCAGCTGAAGACGAGGTCAACAGGATCAGGACTTGGAACTCAGAACATCAGGAACTCAGAACTCCCAACTCCTGAACTGACTCCTTGCGAAGGCATCGCTGGAATGAAGGAAGGCCCTCTTGACATCAGCAGGAGGAGCTCTGAAAGACTGGCCCTTTAAATAAAGCAAGGAGGCACGGCCGCGTGCCTAGGAAGAAGGGAGGCAGGACCCTGGCGAGTGGCCCTGCTGAGAAGCAGGCCCGAAGCGGAGGCGGATCCTGCTGCTGAAGAGAGAAGCTGACGGCAGCCTCCAGGCCACATGAAGAGGAGCTCTGGGGTGGCTTCCTGGCTGCAAGAAGAAGTCGTTGGTGGCCTCCTGGCCATGGAGTGGAGGAACTTCAGCGGCAGCCTAGCCATGAAGAGGACACTGGAGGCAGCGGTTTCGGGCCGTGGCGCTGGTGGTGGCATCGGTGGCTCCTGACACAAAGGCAGGAGGCTTTAGAGCTGCCTCCAGGCCGCAGAGGAGTGGCGTCAGCGGCCTCCTGGCCACGAGGGAGGAAGAAGCAATGGCGGCTGACCCGCTGCGGAGAGCGGCAGGGGCGTCGGGGAGCTGGTTGGCAGGCAGGAGGAAAAGTCAGCGGCCTCCAGGCCTCAAAGGAATTGCACCAGGACTGGCGAGGAAGGTAGAATTGTAACAGTACCCCCTTTTCAAAAAGACCCCTCCCCAGGTCTGTTTCTACAATAGAGTGGGATTGATGAACTGAAGCTGAAACTTCTTGAGGGAGAACTGAGACAACAAGGAACTCAAGGCTGAAGACATGGAATTGATGCATGAACAATTTTAAGTCTGAAAACATGAAGCGAAGGTGATCGGGGATTCAGACAAGACGTATACAGGCTACTGAAGGCGCAGGTGGATTTGAACAAGGTTGCAGGACTGCAAAACTGCATCTCAGGCACTTTACAAAGTAAGATGGATTAAGCTTGAGATTTCTGTAGTGTCTTGGAAAGCAGGAAAATAGTCAAGGATTCACTTCCTGAGTTTTTCAAGAATAAAGCTATAGTTGGAGGCTAAAGTATTGGAGTACAGAGGAGAAATCCAAACAATGGATTCTAAAATGGTGTTATAATCTGGAATGGTTGTGAACCCTGGATCATAGTGAGAGCTGACTCCACCCACAGGGAGGAGCCCGGTGGGGACTCACTATGATAGGCGTTGTCTCAGCAGAGAAGGACACAGTATAATGAGACTTTATTATACTGGAGGAGGAGTAGAACCCACTGAGTGGGAGTAAAGACACTGTCCAGAGTAATGGGATTACCCAGTGATGATAACCCCGATAGTGGCCCGCGGAGCAGGATACGCCGGGGAATCCCTCCTGTAGGGTGGAACACCTTTGCAATCAGGTAGTGGCCCACAGAACTGGGTACACCATGAATCTGGCTGTTGATGGTAGATGAGGTGCAGGACGTCTGTAGAACCGGGAAGGTGAAGAACCAACTCTGAAGTGTAGATACGTAGAAGAAGGTTTGCTGAGGCGAGCACGGTAGTGGCCCGAGGCACGGGGTACACCGGAGGTTCCGTCAGCAAGCGATGGAAGCAGAAGATAAGTGTACTCACAAAGCTGCTCAGAGCAGAGTCCCAAGCGTGAGTAGATGGTTTCTCCAGGCAGGAAGGCCCTCCGAGGAGTGGATAGCCAAGACGCAGCAAGGCTCCCGAGGAGGGGTACCTAAGGCATCCAAGTCCTGGAGTCCAGGAGACAAGTGTCAGCAAAGAGAACAGAGAAGCGTCTCCAATGCAGAGTGGAATTCAGCAGGAAGGAAGTCCTTGCTAACTCGTAAGTAGAAAGTAGGAAGGGGTTTAAATATCTCTCCTAGTAGTGACATCATCAACAGGGCTGGCCCAGGGTTCTCGCCGTGGGCCCTTTAACTATCAACCAGGAGGTGCACGCGCTTGACCATGGAGATCCAGGAGGCGGGGCTTAGAGCAGCAGCAGCGTCTCTGCTGTGGATTGAGGCCTCCCACCTGCAGGGTAGGCCCAAAAAGGAGCGGCATGCTGCGGGTGGCTCCAGTGACCCACAGCAAGACTGGAAGGCGGCCCGGGAAGCAGGTGAACACGGTCAGTCACGTAGTGTGTGACTGACCGGCGTAACAGTACCCCCTCCTCAAGACCCCCCCAGGGGGTTCAGAGCGACCCAGGCTCCAGTCCTCCTTCAAGTATCGAGACTTCAAGATCTCAACTTCAGTGGAGTAATGGGTTGTGACCGTTTCTAGAGTGTTCTGAGAGGAGACTGAAGGGCCCGGGGAAGTTGAGGGAAACATGGCAAAGTGCCCTCCTGCGTCCTCCTGCTGAAAGAGAGCGTGTAACCTCTGGATCTCTTGTTCCTTATTTTATTTTATTTATTTAACATTTTTCTATACCGACCTTCATGACAAGCTTCATATCAGGCCAGTTTACATCAAACTTAGGGGTTAACTTAACAAAACCATATAACAAGAAGGCCGAGGCCAGTAGAGGTCAGTAGAGATGTAAAGCCTTCTGTAGCTTGCTTGTGCATCTTCATGAGGTCTTCATGTTCAGATATCTTATACGCCAGCTGTTCTTTCACCTGGACAAAAACAGTCCTCAAGACGTCAGCACCGAGTGAACCCGACCTAGTCTGGGTCCCTTGAGATCCCTTGCAGGAAGGAGGGTATGTAGGTAGAACGGTAGCCACGGTAGGGGTCGAGACGGCCTTACGGGTTCTATGCAGGTTTCAGAACACCGTAGTCCCCACATAATTTAGTCCAGCGAAGACAAGTTGAAGTGTGGCTGATGTTTCTGCAGCTATGTTAGTCCCAGAATTACCGGGCTCACGGCCATAGGAAGGATGAAAAACGAAATGGTCTCGCAATGATCAGGTCCCACTCTGAAAGACAGAGGTCATGTGATTCGAGTGACCTCCCTGGGGAGGGAATTCCCATGTACCGAAGAGAGAACCATCGGAGGAATCACTGGACCCGTGGGAAGCTGGTACTGATCCATGAGGTCTTGCTCGATGAAGTTTCCCCCCACGCCGGAGTCTACTAGGGCTTGAGTAGGGACACAAATGGAGGAAAATTCCAGGGTGGCGGGTAACAGGAATAAAGGCGAGACTGAAGTAAGGCTAACAGTTATGGTTTCTGCCATCTCCCGAGGAGAACGTGTCATCTTTTATGCAGGACACTAGGGCAAGGAGTATGCGGCATCCCCATAGGATCCCAACTGGAGGCGAGGTGCGCTCATGGCTGCTGAGAGGTGGGCCCGACCCAATTCCATCGGTTCCTCAGAAGAGAGAAGAAAATTGTCCGGTGGTAGGAAAGGGTCCTTGATATGTCCTCGTCTGAGAAAGTAATTCTCCCGGGCCTGCTCTTGAAGTCTTCGGTCGATCTTTCCCTTGAGGTCGATGAGTCCCTCGAGGGAGGCCGGACGTTCCCAAGCAGCAAGTTCGTCCTTAATTTGGGGGGCTAAGCTTTCCAGGAACATAGCATTCAGACTATTCCCCTGCCAATTCAATTCTGTAGCCAGAGTACGGAATTTTATGGCGTACTCATACAAAGGACGAGACCCTTGTCGAAGGCGAAGTAGATCTGAGTGGGTAACCTGCCTGGTTCCTAGAAAACTTGTTTGAAGGCCGAGACGAAGTATGGCAGGATTGTAAGTAAGGGGTCGGAGTGCTCCCACAAGGGAGAGGCGCAAGCCAAGGCCTTGCCATCCAAGAGAGAGAGAATAAAGGTCATTTTGACCGAGTCGGCTGGGAACAATGCTGGTTGAAGGGAGAAATTCATGTGGCATTGGTTTAAAAATCTCCAGCACCACTTCAGGTCTCCTGAGTAGTGAGACAGAGTTGGCAGCGGAATTACTGCTTGACCGGGGTCCAAAGTTGAGGATGAAGTTGCTGGAAGCGAAGGTCACACATCAAGTCAAGCCAAGAGGTCTTGACGGACGATTAGGCGGTTAATGTCAGCTACAACCGTGTCCAACATTGACTGTAGATCCTGAAATTTCTTGAGGAGACCAGGAATGGATTTGAGTACCGCCAAGTCTCCCACTTGGGAATCCAGGCGAGCATTTAGGAGGTCAATGGAGGTCGACAGGGCCTCCAGGAATCACTGTTGTTCTAGGCCCTTCTGGGCCAGGCCAGGAATGGCCTGAAGGGCTGAGAGCTGCGCAGTTCCATGGAGGTAGCAATCTGTTATAATCTGGAATGGTTGGGAATCCTGGATCGTAGTGAGAGCTGACTCCACCCACAGGGAGGAGCCCTGTGGGGACTCACTATGATAGGTGTGGTCTCAGCAGAGAAGGACACAGTATAGCGAGACTATTATACTGGAGGAGGAGTAGAACCCACTGAGTGGGAATAAAGACACTGTCCAGAATAATGGGATTACCCAGTGATGATAAACCCGGTAGTGGCCCACGGAGTGGGCTACACCGGGGAATCCCTTCTGTAGGGTGGAACACCTTTGCAACGTAGATCAGGGTATGTCGTGAATCTGGCTGTCGATGGTAGATGAGGTGCAGGAGGTCTGTAGAACCGGGAAGGTGAAGAACTAACTCTTAAGTGTAGCTACGTAGAAGAAGGTTTGCTGAGGCGAGCACGGTAGTGGCCCGAGGCACGGGGTACACCGGAGGTTCATTTAGCAAGAGATGGAAGCAGAAGATAAGCGTACTCACAAAGCTGCTCAGAGCAGAGTCCCAAGCGTGAGTAGATGGTTTCTCCAGGCAGGAAGGCCCTCCAAGGAGTGGGTAGCCAAGACGTGGCAAGGCTCCCAAGGAGGAGTACCTAAGGCATCCAAGTCCTGGAGTCCAGGAGACAAGTATCAGCAAAGAGAACAGTGAAGCATCTCCAATGCAGAGCAGAAGTCAGCAGGAAGGAAGTCCTTGCTAACTCGTAAGTAGAAAGCAGGAAGGGGTTTAAATATCCCTCCTAGTATTTATTTATTTATAGTTTTTCTATACCAACGTTCGTTTGCACATCACATCGGTTTACAGTGAAACAGTTGTAACGCATTAAAAACGTTTTAAACAATTAAAGAATTCAGGACAGGTAAGATTCAGTGTTAGGGTAAGCAGGGAAGTAGAATTAAGTAATGAAACTTTTAATATTGTTGAGGAATGAACTTTATACAAGACTATTATGAGCATGTTGTTGTTTCATGTGCTGGATGTCAGAGAGGGCGGGTGTTATTCGAAAGCTTGCTTAAAAAGCCATGTTTTCAATCTCTTTTTAAAGTTTTGGGTGTTAGGTTCGAGCCTTAATTCTCGGGGGATTGTGTTCCAGATGGTGGCACCAGAAAATGAAAGAGCTCGTTTGCGGGTGGAGGTGAGGTGGGTTAGTTTGGGTGAAGGTATCAGTAGGGTTCTGTTGTTTGCGGATCTGGTGGTTCTTTGAGGGGTTTGGAAGTGTAGGGGGGTACTAAGCCATTGGACGTTTGGGTTGAGAAGAGTCTTGTGAATTAATGTTAGATTCTTAAAGAGTATTCTGAATTGAATTGGGAGCCAGTGTAGGTCTTTTAGAATAGGAGTAATATGTTCATTTTTGTGGGTGTTTGTAAGTATTCTGGCGGTGGCATTTTGTAACATTTGAAGGGGTTTGAGTGTTGTGGCTGGGAGGCCTAAAAGTCAGGAGTTGCAGTAATCAACTTTGGAGAATATTAATGCCTGCATTAATATTAATGCCTGGTGGAGGAGGGGTCGTAGTTTCTTTAGGATATGTAGTTTATAGTAGCAGTCTTTTATTGTTGTACTTATGAATTTTTTCAGGCTAAGTACACTGTCTAAGATAACATCTAGGTCTCTCACATCTAGTGCGATTGGGTGTTTGGATTGATTGGAGGTGATATCAGCTAGGATCTTGTCATTTAGTCTGTGGCATAATAAAAGTAGTTCAGTTTTAGAGGTGTTCAGGGTTAAGTTCATTTGAGAGAGAAGTTGATTAATGGTTGTTAGGTAGTTTTCCCATAGTTGGAGTGACTTAGTTATGGATTCAGTGATGGGTATTAGGATTTGCACACCATCTGCATAGATGAAGTGAATGAGTCCTAGGTCAGATAGAAGCTTGCATATGGCTGGTGGAGAGGGGAGAGGTCTCGATCTTGGAGCTGAGCGAGTCCAGCAGCCATTCCGGGGGTCTTTTCTGGCCCCAACGGTGAGCAAAGAGCACAGCTGTGAATTATTTCCTGATTACGTCATCTCTGAAGGCCCGGCTGAGTGCCCATAAAGCCCGCCTATCTGCGGCGCGCCGCCTAAGCCACGCGCGCCGAAGGGGCGCGCGGCTTTGAATTGAATTGCCTATAACTTTTTATATTTTGACGTGAAGTAATTGGATTTGGACCTATCTCCCATATATCTCCACAGCTCGGGTTGCACCCGAGCAATAAATCTCGAGACGTCAGGAAGCTACGGTGAACTGTGAGTAGTGCTAGAGGCACAGAATTTCTTCTCTATTTAAATGCCCCACTCAGTTAGGAAGCGGAGGGCCAAAGAGAAAGAGGCTCAGCTGCTTCCACAAGGTATACTGGGCCTGATGGATGCTCACATACACCGGGGTACAGACAAACCAGGGGAAGTCTCGCTGAGAGGGGGAAAGGAGAGAGGATTACCTGACCCCTCTCCAGAGTTGTATACTACCCTATCCCCGGTTGAGCGGAACCCTCCAGGTAACCCCCACTGAGACGAGGCCTGAAAACCAAACGTTGGATCATCAGGACTTGGGAAATTCCCGACTACTAGATGTCCAAGGGGGTAAACCATCACAGGCATTTGTCAGTCTCCCTATCTTGCAATCAGGAGCTGGGGGTGCTATGAATAGCACTTCATTCGAGAGGAATACTGGAGAAAAATATGTTCTTCCTCAAATTACGAAATTGGATTTGTCAAGACCAACAAATATTTCACTTGAATCTATTTGGGACGCTATACAGACATTAAATTCAAATATATATAATCAGATGGCCCCAGTTTACTCATATGTGGAGAAATTAGAAACACGTATAGAGAAGGTTGAAAAAGAATTTGTAACAGAAAAAGAAAGTATTGCTAAGGTTAAAATAGAAATGGGAAATACCTCAGCTTTTCAAAGTGCTTTATTGAAAGAAAGTAACATATTGAATTCCAGGTTAGAAAATATGGAAAATGTATTAAGGGGAAGGAATCTTCGGTTTATCAATTTTCCCAAGAGTCAGTTTATATCCCCCAAAGAGATGTGGAAGAAATATATGACAGAAATATTAAAAATGTCTGACCAGGTTATACCGGTAACATCAAGAATTTATTATATACCTTCCAATATAAAAAAGAATTTGGTAAATGGTAATGACAAAAATGTAACACCTAATGCTGACCAGTTACAGCTAAATTTAACCGAGATCCTGGAAACATCTCAAAAAGATCAGGTTACCCCTGCCACTCTGGTGGTTACTTTTCTGCTTGAAGCAGATAAAGAATGGACATTAAAAATGTTCTTTAGACACAGATCAGAAAATTTTCTGGGCCTTAAGGTGAATGTTTTTCCAGATTTATCCAAGGCTACTCAAAAAAGAAGGAAACAATTTCTATTGTTAAGACCTAGAGCAGTGGAAATTGGGGCTATGTTTCTGATAAAATATCCATGTAAATGCCTTATAAAATACCAAGGGATGTCATATGTTTTTTATCAACCAAATCAGCTTACTGCTTTTTTGGTGGGGAAAAATATATTACCAGGAACCTCCTCGCCTATAGAATGAAGGTTAGTTCTGCCAATAAGTAATTTAAGTACCCAAATATCTTAATAGCTTCCCTTTCCTTAAAAAAGGAATTGTAATATAAATGTACAATTTTGTTTTCCTCAGGTCACACTCTCGGGATCTATTATTGTGGACTTTATATTGAGATTCAATGTTATTTTCTTATTGTATCTTTATAATTTCCTGTTAAGATATCTAACATGATGTATCTCTATTTTCAAACAAGAAATGTTTCTTGGAAATAATTGTTAAACTTATAAAAATAAAAAAAATAAAAAAAAAAGAAGCTTGCATATGGGCAACATATATATGTTGAAAAACATATATGTGTGAGGAAACATGGGGAACGCCATGTGATAGTTTGATGGGTTTGGATTCACAATTGCCTATTTTGACCTTGTAGTATCTATCTTTGAGGTATGATTGGAACCAACGTAGGGCGTTGCCAGATAAGTCAATTTCCACCAGTCTGTCTGTTAGAATTTTGTGACTGATGGTGTCAAATGCTGCGGAGATGTCCAGCATTGCTAGGATATAGGCTTGGCCATTGTCTAATCCTTGGCACACAGTGTTGGTGAGGGAGATTAATAAGGTTTCGGTGCTGAAAAACTTGCGGAAACCGAACTAAGATGGGTATAGAATGTTGTGCATTTCTAGGTGTTTGGTTAACTGGTGGTTTACGGATTTTTCAAGGAGCTTGGTTAGGAAAGGGAGGATGGATATTGGCCTGAAGTTGGCTGGCTCAGAAGGGTCTAACTGGGTTTTTTTTTAAGCTGGGTTAGATTATGGCTACTTTTATTGCACTTGGGACACTTCTCTGCGCTAGGGAAGTATTAATGATATCCGCCAGGGTTTTGGCTAGTAAGTTAGGTATAGATTTTAGGTATTTTATGGGGACTGGGTCTGATGGATGTGCTGCAGGATTTATCTTTTTTATGTAGGTCTCAATTAGTGAGGAAGGGATGTTTCTGTTGCGATCCTGCCCGCGAGGAGCGCGGGCAGGCTCTTACCTTCTCACAGCCAGTCGGGCTGCTGACCCTGCTGCTTGTCTTTCCCTGAATCAGCTGGGCCGTCCCCGCAGCTGTTGCCATGCGCCGGCTCCTCTGCTCCTGTTTCTGCCTTCCCCCGACGTGCTGCTGCGATCCTGGGACCTTCAGCCAGTGGGAGGCCGTCCCTCCCAGTGCCTGCTTCAGCCCGGGTCCTCCTGGCAGGGAGCCGTCCCTGCCGGTGCCTGCAGCCTCTCTAGCTCCCTGCAGCCAGCACTTCTCTCTTCAGCCTTGCAGCGTGGAGCAGTGCCTGCAGCCTGCTACAGCCCCCTGCTTCCCCTGCAGCCAGCCTTACCTCTCTCTGCTTCTTCCTGCTTCAGTCCTTGCGGCTGGGAGCTGCTCCAGTGACCTGCCTTCACCCAGCTCCAGTCCAGGGCTGCTCCGCAGCTTCCTTGGGCCCTCCACGTGGCTGAGGATGCCACCAGCTTCCAGCACTCATCTCTCCAGTTTCCTAGGGCGCGAGCGTGCGCCTCTCGCCTGTTCTTCAAGGGCCAGCCAGGTGTGGCCCCTGCTGGCTCCTCCCTGGGCATTGTCCACCTCAGCTCTACAAAGGGATTCAACGTTCAGTCTGTCTTTGCCTTCGCAAGGAGTTGGTCACTCCTGAGATCCTCGTTCCAGGAGCTGCCTTGTGTTCCAGCCTTCTGCAAGGTCCAGTGTTCCATGTTTCCAGTTGTTCCAGTCCTGATGTTTCCAGTTGTTCCAGTCCTGATGTCTTCAGTTGTTTCAGTCCTGATGTTCGCTTGTTCCTGTTCCTGCCTTGAGGTCTGATTCCTAATCCGGTATCCATGATCCAGCCCAGATATTACAAGCCTTGCACCTTGATCCTGAAACTCGCCTGAAAGCTAAGTACCTTGCTCTTGAATCTCTTGAAAGCTAGCACCTTGATCCTGTGTCCTCCAATGTCCTGGTACCTCGCGGCAAGCCACGCCGTGGTCCGTGACCAGCCCTCGGGGCGGGCTGATTAGGGCCATCTGTGATGCAAGCCATGTACCTCATTTCTAAGTCTCTGAGAAGTCCTTGTTCCTGACCCTGTTACCTGCCTTGGCTGCCGGTGTGCAGCAATCCTGCTTTGGCTGCCGGTGTGCAGCAACCTGCTTCTTCCCTGTTGCCTTGATGTCAGTGCCTGATCCAGTTCCTAATCCAGTCCCAGATGTTCTGCCCTTTGTCTTCGTCTGGCTCCTGAGCCTTCTGGCCTGTTGGGCCCTGGAGTGGCCAACAGGTGGGATTCGTCCCTGTGCTTTGGAGCTTCCCTTCCTGCCAGCCGACGGGGCTTCGGATGTCAGTATCCCAGCATCGGAGTTCACTTCGCCTGGATCTCTCCTGCATTCTCCTGTTCTCAGCGTGGTCCGTGACCTGCCCTCCAAGGCAGTGTTGGGGACGTGTGGGACAGGGTGGCCCTTGACTCAGTCCCAGGAGTGGTCTGAGCGGGGTGCCCTGAGGGACAGTGCCCATGTCTTCCTTCAGCCCTTGTTCCTGAGTCTACATCTGCACCTTCAGTACCTCGTTTCTGAACCTACCTCTGCATCTTCAGTACCTCGCTTCTGAGTCTACCTCTGCACTCCCAGTACCTTGCTTCTGAGTCTACGTTAGCACGCCCAGTATCTTGTCTCTGAGTCTTCGTCTGCACTTCCAGTACCTTGCTTCTGAGTCTACGTCAGCACGTCCCGTACCTTGCTTCTGAGTCTACGTCTGCACTCCCAGTACCCAGCTTCTGAGTCTACGTCTGCACTTCCAGTACCCTGCTTCTGAGTCTCGTCTGAATCTATGTTCCAGTCTTCGCTGTCCTGGCCTCCGTCCCGCCTGCCGCTTCGTGCCGTACCCTGCGGCAGGTACGAAAGGGCTGGGAACGGTCGGAGGACTGTTCACCAGACCAACATTGCGTTGTTGGGTCTTCCGAAGCGTGCAGGTCCGGAGGAGGGCCTGTCGCCTGGTCATCACTCCAGTCTTGCTTCCGTCCAACCCATGCTCGGGCATGTCATGCCTCCCGCGGCCCTCTTCGGAATCCTCTGGGGTCAAGCCGTGGCCCAAGGACACACATCTCTCAGGAAGTGGGATCGCTCTCCGAGCATTCCGCAACAGTTTCAAAGATATCGAGGATGGCGTTTGGATTTTTTGGAAGGGCAATATTGTTGGTGGAGGGGGAATTCGCTATTAGCTTAGCGATTTTTTGATTGAAGAAGTGTGCTGAGCAAAGTCGTTGCATTTTGCTTTTGAGTCTGTGTCAGATGTTAATGAGGGAGATATCTTTGTTAGGTCAGATACATAGGAGAAAAGGGTTTTAGCATTGAACTGGAAATTGTGAATCTTCTGTGAGTAAAAATCATGTTTTATTTTAAGAATCGTTGTTCTGTAAGTGTGTAAAGTGGTTCTGTATGAGATTAGAAGAGTGTGTGAGCAGTTAGTTCGCCATTTCTTTTCTAGATTTCTAAGGGTGCTTTTTAGTTTTTTTAGTTCAGGAGAGTAAATGGATTTTGGTTTTTATGAGAAGGGTTAACATTCTTGGTCATTAAGGGGTAGAGTTTGTTGGCTAAGTTGTTGGTAATAGTGTTCCATGTCGACAGGGCAGATTCTGTGGTGGTTAGGTCTAGGTTGTTTAGTGCATCTGGGAGTGCTTCGATTAAGTCTTCAATCTTGTATGCTTTTCTGAATTGAATTGTGGTATTGAGGTTAGGGGAAGGATTGACTGTTTTGTTTATGGAGAAGTTTTCTTTTATCAGTGAGTGATCGGACCATGGGACAGGTGTACAAGATGGTGGATTGGAGCAATGAATGTGTGTGCTTATGAAAATTAGGACTAATGAGTGTCCAGCTTTGTGAGTAGGGGAGTCTATGATTTGTTTGAAACCTATGGCATTTAGCGTGGTTAGGAGTGCTTCGCAGTTTGGTGTTAAGGGAAAGGAGTCTATGTGTAGATTGAAATCGCCAAGGATAATGGCTGGGATGTCCATGTCAACATTTTCAGTAATGAATTCAATTAGGGGGGAGGCATTATGATCGAGGAGTCCGGGGGGGGGGGGGGGGGGTGTATACTAAGCAGACTTGAAGTTGGTTGGATTTAAAGAAACCTATTTTGAATTGGGAAGCTGCTTGAGTGGTTTGAGGCAAGAGTCTAAGTTCTTTTTTTGCGGCTAATAGAAGACCACCTCCTCTTCTGTGACATCATCAACAGGGCTGGCCCAGGGTTCCCGCCCTGTGCCCTTTAAATATCGTCCCGGTGGCGCACGTGCGTGCCTATGGAGATCCAGGAGGTGGGGCTTAGAATGGCAGCAGCATCTCTGTCATGAATCGAGGCCTCCCACCCGCAGGGTAGGCTCATAAAGGAGCGGCGCATTGTGGGCGGCTCCAGCGATCTGTAGCGAGACTGGAAGGTGGCCCGGGAAGCAGGTGAGCATGGTCAGTCGCGTAGTGTGCGACTGACCGGCATATCAGATGGTTGGTACCCCAGTAGTTCAGCGATGGAACGGGCCAAGTCAGGGGTCCAAATAGTAGACTTGGTAATGCTGGAAGGTTGGAAATGCTTCAACAGAGTCCACATTCAGGTTTAAGCCTAGATGAGCATCCACTATTAAACACTAGCTTGAGATTAAAGAGTCAGATCTAAGGAACTCCAATGACTGGATGACTAGGCAGTCTTTCAGGAAATAGGTTGTTGGAACTAACATGAGCTCTTTCACATGCGGTATTCCATGGCTAGCAAGTAACAGAAGGTGAAAACGTGGAATTTCGTACTGTAGTAAATACTAGATGGAGTCCTATTAACAGATGATTAGCTTTCATATGTAGTAGAGGGTGTAGGCTTGGCTCTCAGGCTAGAGGTGGAGATGATGATACTTTGGAGCAAGACAGGGACTCTTGCCAGCCTAGATCTCCATGAGTTTCCTTAAAGGGGTGAACCCTTAGGCGAGAGTGGAAGTCAAAAGTCTCTCAGATAAGTTAGCACTTAAGGTTTTCTTGACTGATGATAATGTTGTCAAGCATCAATGCCAGGACTAGATGTACTCAGTGAGACTCAGGCAAGTATCCTGGTAGGCAAAAGAGACTTGCAATGAGCCTCAGTCACTTTTAACCCGAAGGCAGCTGGCAATGAGGTCACAACTGTTGCCAGTGAGTGAGGTTCAATGTTGCGTAAAGGAGCGCTGGAAGCATAAGGATGCAAGAAGATGTCGTTGGATTTGGAGTACTAGATGGTAGGTCAGACTGAGACGTGGAAACTGGTTGAATCTTGTTGAGCGTATCAAGCGGGACTGCCTTGCTGATTCAACTAGAGGAGAAAGGAAGAGGTAGTCCAGACCCCAGTCAAAGATGGCAACAATTGGGGTGCAGGCACCTCCTACAGGTTGTCTGGTTGAAAGGCCTTGACAGGCTGTGGAGCTGGGAACCAAGCAGAACAGTTAGTCCTGATTGATCGTAGGCACATAGTTCCCCGCTATGTGATGATATCTCATAGGTTCAGGTCATCGGAAGCAAGGCACCAAAGATTGATGACTGGGAAGCCATGAAGAGTTGATACTTAAAGAAGACAGCGGAGCTAATGGAAAATACAAGATTTTGAGGTAAAAAAATCACTCCTGGGTGCAGGCGCCTCCTGCCGGTCATGAAAAATGTACCCAGGGAAAAGAGAAAATCTTGATGAGAAGGACCCAAAAAGAAGAACTAGGAACTTGACAGCTTAGAAGAGGCTAGAGAGCCCGGGTGCAGGTGCCCCCTGCAGGTCATGAGAAAAAATATACCCAGGGAAAAGGTATCTCTTGACAAAGTGGAAGCAGAAGAAAGGAGTCGGGAGCTCTAGCGAACATTGGAAGCTAGTGGTCCTGGGTGCAGGCACCTCCTTCCGGTCTAAAAATATATCCAGGCCATATGGAAGCTTCCCAGGGAAAGTTCTTAGTAATGAGCAGATGCTAGTGCTTCCTGCTGATGGAAACAAAACAAAACAAAAAAAAAATTCAGCAAAGCTGGCACCTCCAGCAGATTGAGGGATACTCGGAAGGTTCAGAACACAAAAATTCAGGAACGAAAGCTCTTGGATTGGAAACTCTGGAACAAAGCGTGGGCCCAACACTGGAACATGCTCGCCGGACACATGGCCTTCACAATCTGTAGCAGGGGTGCTAGGGAGCACTTCCGATCCCAGAGAGATGTGTGGCTTTGAACCATGATGCGACTGCAGAGAGGAGCTCCGTGGAAGCGCCGTGGCAGGCAAGACGAGTCCCAGCTTTGAAGTAGCAGACTGACCACCGCTCTAACATCTGCTGAACCTGCACACACCGGTAGAGACCCAGCAACACAATACTGGTCTCTGGGGTATCCCTCCAGCCACTCGATGGCCCTTTTGGACCTGCCACTAGGGAGCGGTAGATGCAGCAGGATGGACAGAGGTCGAGGACAGTCGATGGCATTGGAGCTTGCAACTTGGAACTAGAAACTCGGACGAGACGAGGACTCTTGGAACTTGGAACTAGGAAGTACTTGGACAAAGGCTTGGAACTTGAGACATGACGAAGACATGAGGTAGCTTGGAACTCAGATAAAATGAGGACATGAGGTAGCTTGGAACTCAGACAAGATGAAGACATGAAGTGGCTTGAAACACAGAAGTAAGATGTTCAGACAAAGGTGAAGATCAGAAGTAGATTCTAGAGAATCAGGTGAGGATCCAGGTACTCCGATGAGGACTTGGAACTTGGGAAGACACAGATGAGGATAAGGATTCAGGATACTCGGAGGCTTAGACAGGCGCTGCCCCTCAAGACAGCTGACATGGGCTGTCTTGAGGGCTGTCTTGACAGCTGACAGAGGTTGGTCGTGGACCACGCGGAGAGCGGAGCGAGCACAAGACTGAAGCTCAGGACAAGGAAGGAATCTGGGCAGTGCTCGAAGATGGATCCTGCCGGAAGAGGGCTCCAGTCACAAGGAAACGGACACCAGATAGGACGGATTTACTCCCAGGAAAGGTCAGCTGAAGACGAGGTCCGGGGCGAGCAGGCTCAACTTGTAGCTAGGGACTGACAAAACTTCAGGAATAGAACTGGACAAAGGACATCAGGATCAGGACTTGGAACTTGGAACTCAGAACATCAGGAACTTGGAACATCAGGAACTTGGAACTCGGAACTCGGAACTTGGGACATCAAGGTCAGGACTTGGAACTCGGAGACATGGAACATCAGAATTGGAATGTAGGACATCAGATACAAAGGAACACTGGTACCTCGGGACTTCAGGACATCTAAGCATCTGAACATCAGGGACTTCAAGAGAGGGGGACCTCAGGACATCTGAAGATGTGGACATCAGGACAACTTGGAGACGTGGACAACAGGGCATCAGGAGATGAAGGAAGACAGGACATCAGAAGGCAGGAAGGCCTCTGGACATCTGAAGACAAGGTGACATCTGGATATAGAGACACGGATACATCAGGACATCTGGGAAAGAGAGGACAGGATCCGTCGAGAGACCAGGAGAAGGAACAAAGATAAAGGACAAAGGTTCAGGAACTATGGATGAAGACAAGGAACAGAGTACCTTGAAGAAGCGAAGAAGGACCTCATCAGAGACTCCTGGACTGAAGAGTTGGAATGGAGAATCCAGGAGCAGTCCAACTCCTGCACTGACTCCTTGCAAAGGCAATGCTGGAATGAAGGAAGGCCCTCTTTATAGGGCTGAAGAGGAATGCCTTGACATCAGCAGGAGGAGCTCTGAAGTACTGGCCCTTTAAATAAAGCAAGGAGGCGTGGCCCCGTGCTTAGGAGGAAGGGAGGCAGGACCTTGGAGAGTGGTCATGCTGAGAAGCAGGCCCAAAGTGGAGGCAGCTCCAGCCACTGAAGAGAGATGCTGACGGCTCTTTGGAAGTCTATGCGAAAATACAGACTCCTTTGACAGATAACCTTGACCAAGTTAAAGGGACTTCTCTTACCAACCAGCCTTGCCAGTGCTTGGAATCAATAACCTTGAAGGTCCTTCCACGTGTTTATCTTCACCATATACCACTTATCTACTAAAGGAATATCCATGCCTACCCAAGGGCATGTGAGAACTTGCAAGTTCAGTTATCTATCCTCCAGTGGTATCACTTTCACATTTAAGATTCCAGTTTGACATTCGGTTGGTCTTCATAATTGCTTCCACCAAAGATTGATGCATGTGTGCTTTCTACTTCCATCTTGATCAACTAAGGACCAAGTACCGAACTATACTCCAAGATCACCACTCATACGTGCTTCTCGTTTAACATGGACTCCTAGTTTTCAAATTCTTTCATCGTGAACTGCTAGAATCTGAGATGCTGCCTTGCTGTCCTGCAATTCCCATATCCTGCTATATCTGCACATTCAGTGTATGTTTACGTCTTCTCGAATCCTGATCTTCCATGTCTTCAGCTCTATGTATTCCAGCCTTGAATTCTTCATTGCTTCGCACTTTGTAAAGAATACTAAAAATTAGATTGTTTTCTCCTCCTTACATCCTGCTACAGCGACAAAAACCATAGCACAGGGAACAGACAGAAAGGTTTTAATGAGCAAAATGACAACTATTACAATCTGATGCATATGGAAAAAATGTTTCCCAGGCACATTACATAGTGAATGACAGCAGATAAAGACCAAAATAGACCAGCAAACGTTTTAATTTAAAAAGTTTATTTTTTATTTTAATTTTTAAGTGTAGTAGCAACTGTCACCCTGTGCAGGCTACTCACAAACCTTAAACTTGAGGTGTAACAATAAAGTTACCCCATTTGCTTATTTTCTGTGTTTGTCCTCTGCCTTTTTAGAATTCCATTACCCTTCTTGTCTTCACCACCTCTTCCATGCATCCGCCTCCCATTCCGTGAAGATAATATTTCCTGACATTGCTCTTGAGTCTTCCCCCTTGGGATTTCATATCGTGACCCTTGGTTGTGCAGGTTCCTTTCCATCAGAAAAGATTTGTTGTTTGCGCATCATTAATTCCTCCTGTAGTTTTCAAGAACGTTTTTTTTTTATTTTTTTAAGTTCAGCAGAAGCCGAATTGTACTTTGCCACTCAGGTCTTCCGCTCAATATCTAGGACATTCTGTCTAAGCTGCCCCGTTCTTCTCAAGGCATTTTCTTGCTCATTGGAATGTGATCCCCATATATATGGACTCTATTCTGAATAAAAGCTGCATGCTTAAAAACAAGATACAGGGCCAACTTTAAGTTCTGGGCAAAAGGCAATAAAAAAAAAGTGCAAAAAGTCTATAAGTCACTTAGCTCATACCATTTTCATAAAGTATTTCTTTTGGTCCAAAGGTTTCATTTTCAGTAGCTTCAGAGAGGGGAGAAAATTCAGCTCACTTGACAATTTATTTTACTTTCCTACCTTTATTATTATTCCTTTCAAAAAAAGGTCAAACCATGTTATTTGCTCAGGTTGGAAATGTGGGAAGAAATGTTATAGTGCTGTTCTGAAGTTATAGCTTGCAAATTATTTCCAAGTTGCTACTGGATGACATTTTAATGTTAAAAAAAATAAAAATTGGAACTTGATTCCAATATATAGAAACCATGTAAACAGTGTTTCATTTCTGAGTCCAGAGTTACTGCATGAGTTTACCATGATTCTTAAAATCCCTTTGCCTTTACAATGAATGTCAGCATAGATTGGAAATGTCAAAGAGTCAGTGATACAGGGTGTTGCTGAAAGTTAAATTCTGTCTGCCTTGCTTCCAATTTTCTTCTTTGCTATGCCTTAGGGGCTCTCTTCTTTTCTCTTTTGAACTCAAGCTTTTAGTATATGTAAAACATGATTTTTTTTTCTCTGTGGGAAATACTATGTTTAAAAAAAATTAATGGCCTAATATTCCATGAGCAGCGAAGTTGTGTATGGCGAATATACAGAATGGCAAGAGTGAAATGCTTCAGGGGCTTTTCCAAAGGTTATTATAACACTCACCTCCTTCTTGACTGATCTCCAGAGCCACTGCCACTGTGTGACAGCATATAAGAAAAGTGATATTCTGCTTTTCTTAAAAATAAAACCTGAAGATTTTAATTTTTTTCAGGTGAATTTCCAAAGGAGTTAAGCATATAAATGTAACATACTATTGTAGCAATTTTGAAAAGCCCACTTACACGGTAGCAATCTGTTACCAGCGGAGTGCTTGGAGAGGGCACTCAGCTGTAGAGGAATGTAGATAGGTGGATCCTTGGGCCGATGGCAGATGACTGCGCCCCCAGGAGGATATCCTGAGATGGACCACCGGCTAGGCTTGGGTATGGAGACAGACACAGATAATTCTTTTATTAGACAGGTTAGTAGAACCACCAGAGGTGGCAGTAGTGAGCTGATATGCCTGGCAGGTTGCTGAGCTGTAGAGAAACTATAGATAGTGAGTAGACAGGATATGCTGTATTCATAGCCAGAACTAGATGACAAAACTCACATAAGGTCTTAAGGAAGCTCAGTAGCTGGAAAGGGTTAGGCCCTCGAGGAGCGAGTACCGGTTCCTATCTGCAATCTGAAATACAAAAAAGAGAGCGAGGCCCCCGAGAAGTGGGTACCCCTGGTAAGTCCGAGGAGGCAGAGTAGCGTAGAGAGAAGTGAGTCCAAATCAATCCCCGCTATCAATCCATGCGAACTCGATTCGTTAGCAAATACTGAGACCTTTTGTATTGGAAGCAGATGACGTCATCTCAGGGGGACGCCCCCGAGGTTCGCGCCCTTGCTGGTACATCAATCAGATCCCGCGCGCGAGCACACCCTACGTCATCAGGCAACATGGCGAATCCGCAGCGTCGAGCCGGTCCGGGGACGCCAAAGGGAGACAGTAAGAAGACGCCGCAGCAACTAACCGTCCATCAGACCCGGAGGGAGTCGCCACAGAGGTAAAGAGGGCGGAGAGAGGGAGTCGAACAGCGACGGACGCAACAGGAATCTTTGTAAGGTGTGTAGGCCAGTTGGTTGTGGCCATTCTTGAATACTTTTAACCTTATCGGGGTCCATGTAGAAACCATTGCGAGACATGATGTATCCTAGGAAAGGGAGGCTTTTTTTCTCAAAGAGACACTTCTCTATCTTATCATTCAATTTATTGTCTTGCAGTCTCTGAAGGACAAAGTGTATAACCTAGCGATGGGAGTTAAGGTCCTTGGAAAAGATGAGAATATCATCAAGATAAACGATGACACAGACATAAAGGTCATCTCGTAAGATTTCATTCATAATTTTCTGAAACACTGCGGAGGCATTACATGAACCGAAAGACATTACAAGGTACTCATAGTGCCTGTCTTCTGTATTGAATGCTGTCTTCCACTCATCTCCGAGCTGAATCCGAATTAGATTGTAGGCCCTGTGGAGGACCTGTTTAGTGAAGACACTGGATCCCTGGAGGCAATCAAATGGTTCCCAGATGAGCAGCAATGGGTACCAGTCTTCTTCTGTAATTGCATTTAGCGCTCGGTAGCTGATGCATGGGTATAACGAACTGTCTTTCTTGGAGACAAAGAAGTAGCCAGCCCCGGCCAAGGAGGTAAATGGCTAAATGAAACCCTGGTTATTTATTTATTTATTTTATATACCGATATTCGTGGTAGCTTCATACCAGTTTACAGCAAGTATACAAACAATAACAGATAAAATATACATAAAAGAGAATGATAAGATTAAATAAACAGGCTTTGTAAATAAAATATCTAATCTAATCTAAAAGAGAATCAACCTAATAAACGAAGGTTGACCGACGTGCCGCAAATGCGCAGTAGAGAGCAGCTCTACCGCGCATGTGAGCACGTCGGTCACAGTGTGCCTCTTAAAAATAAAAATGGTGCTGTAGGAGCGGCGGCAGCGGCGGCCCGAAGACCTGGAGCGGCAGGAGCGGCGGCCCGAAGACCCGGAGCAGCGGGAGCGGCGGCGGCGGCACCGGCCCGAAGACCCGGAGCGGCGGCCCGAAGACCCGGAGCGGCGGCGGCACCGGCCCGAAGACCCGGAGCGGCAGGAGCGGCGGCCCGAAGACCCGGAGTGGCGACCCGGAGCGGCAGGAGCGGCGGCCCGAAGACCCGGAGCGGCGACGGCGGCGGCCCGAAGACCCGGAGCGGCGGGAGCAGCAGCGGCGGCCCGAAGAGCAGCGGCGGCGGCGGCACCGGCCCGAAGGGCTGGGCAGGAGCGGCGGCAGCGGCGGCCCGGAGCGGCAGGAGCGGCGGCCCGAAGACCCGGAGCGGCAGCGGCATGTGCGCGAGGGAGGGACAGACGGACGAAAGGAAGTCTGTCCCTCCCTCGCGCGCATGCCGCCGCCGCTCCGGGTCTTCGGGCCGCCGCTCTGGGTCTTCGGCGGAGATCGACTGAGGGGAGGAGGGAGGAGGGGAGAGAGGAGTGACTGAGGGGAGGGAGGAGTGACTGAGGGGAGGAGGGAGGGAGGAGTGACTGAGGGGAGGAGGGAGGAGTGACTCAGGGGAGGAGGGAGGGAGGGAGGAGGGGGGAGTGACTCAGGGGAGGAGGGGGGAGTGACTGAGGGGAGGGGGGAGAGAGGAGTGACTGACTGAGGGGAGGGGAGGGAGGAGTTGACTGAGGGGAGGGAGGAGTGACTGAGGGGAGGGAGGAGGGAGGAGTGACTGAGGGGAGGGGGGAGGGAGGATTGACTCAGGGGAGGAGGGAGGGGGGAGAGAGGAGTAACTGGGGGGAGGGGGGAGTGACTGAGGGGAGTGACTGGGGGAGGGGGAGATAGGAGTGACTGAGGGAGGGAGGAGGGGGGGAGTGACTGAGGGGGGGAGTGACTGAGGGGGGGAGGGGGGGAGGGAGGGGGGGAGAGAGAGGAGTGACTGAGGGGAGAGAGTGGGGAGGTGGGAGGGAGAATGAGGGGAAGGAAATGATTCAAAAAAAATGTTAATGTAGCCCGTTTTAACGGGCTTAACGGCTTGTAAAACAATAAATCATAAGAACATAATAAATGATATTATTAAAACAAATAAAACTAGACTTAAATACTTTCATCGAAACAAAACTCATCACGTAAATGCTTGCAGGAATAGCCATGTTTTCAATTTCTTTTTAAATGTCTGCTAGTTTACTTCTAGCCTGAATCCGGATGGTAGTGCATTCCACAACCCTGGTCCTGCTAAGGATAGTGCTCTCTCTCTTACTGAGTTTAGATGGGCCAATTTAGGGGATGGAATCGTTAATAATCCCTTGCCTGCTGAATGCAGATTTCGTTGTGGAGCTGCATTGAAGCATTCAATTCTTTTGGTGAATATCGTCTTATGAATTCAAACTAATGTTTTAAACTTTTTTCTAAAAGTAATTGGCAGCCAGTGCAAGTCTTTCAAAATTGGAATTATATGATCGTATTTTCTGCTATTTGTTAATAACCATGCAGCAGCATTCTGAAGTAGTTGAAGAGTGCGGGCAGTTGAGGTTTTCCTCGATATATTCAGACATGGCTTTGATCTCTGGGATGGGCAACGGATAAACCCTGCACCGAGGAGGCTCAGAATTAGGCAGCAGGTCAATGGCACAGTTGTAGACCTTGTGGGAGGGCAGAGTTTCTGTCTTCTTTTTGGAGAAGACATCATCATAGTCAGAGTATTGTGGGGGAAGCCCCACAAGTGTGATCATCACGGGCAGGTGAAATGGTGGTTCCACTCATTGCAGGCAGCAGTTGTGACACTAGGGGCTTCAGCGGGAGAGTTGTAGCATGGCCTAGTCAAACTGCGGAGAGTGGAGTTGTAACCATGGGGGGCCTAGTACAATGGAGTATACCACTTTATCAATAACATGGAAGGCCAAGTTAGCCACATGCAGAAGACCGGTTTGTATGATCAAAGGGGCTGTGGTGAGGGAAATCTGGCCAGGCAGTGGATCTCCATGGATAGAGGAGATGATCAAGAGCATCTTCCTGAGGACAATAGGAATAGAGTCTGCCAAGGACTGGGTGGTAAACTCTTGGGTATTCACAGAAATGATCACCAGGAGGACCAGTTGAGGAGCTGGGGTTGTGAAGCCTAGGATCACCTCCCCACCAGATCCTAGGCTTGGTAGTTTCCCAGCTTCACTGGGAACTGCACAAGCCTGTGCCCAGTCCCAGCGCAGTAAAACCAAGCCCCGGGATTGTTGCTGCCTCTCCACAGGGGCAAGTCATCCCTGGCCAAGCTGCATTGGCTCCTTGGGACAAGCCTGGGCTGCTGCTGATGCCGGAGGTGCAGAAATGGGGTGCTGGAACCAGGGAGCTAACACAAATGGCCTTCATGGGAGACGGAGCTCCCTGGCCTGTTGCTGGAGGCAATGTCAATTCTCCTGGCCAGATCAATAAGGTCATCCAAGGATTCTGGGAGGTCATGAGTGGCCAGCTCTTCTTTTATTCATGAGACAGGCCTTCCATAAAGATACTGCAAAGACTGTCCTTGCCCCAGTTGAACTCTGTGGTTGTGGTCCTGAATTCTATTGCATACTCCATCAGGGTCCGTGTACTCTGACGCAAGTGGAGAATGTCCAAACCCACCATGGCTAGTCGACCTAGTTCATCAAAAAACGAGTTTAAAAGCATTAACAAACTGTTTTAAGTCCTGCAGAAGGGGTCTGCTCGCTCCCACAACAGGGAGGCCCAGGTCAAAGCCTTCCTATCCAACAGAGAGAGCACAAAGAGTCACTAGGAAACTGTACCAGCTGAAGGGAGAAATGCATGAAACATTGTTTCAAAAACCCATAGCATTGCTTTGGATCCCCAGCGTACCGGGGCAGAGCCGGTAGCCTCAATGTAGGTGAAGCGGGTATGGCTGGAGATGATGCACCTGCTGCAGGAGGCGAAGAAGTTGTCAAGGCAGCCATGGCATCCAGACAGACGCTGAGCCACTCCATAGACACCGTCATGAGCTCTATGAAGTGCTACTGTTGGAAAATCTTCTGTGCTAGGCCTGGAATGGTCTGGAGGCCCAAGGTGTCCACCAGGTCGATGGCCTCGGCAATCTGTTGTGGGTGTGGACTCTTAGGCCAAGGAGGAGTTGGTGAAACCTGCAGGGAGAAGCCTTGCAGGTCCCCATCATTGGCAGGCAGAGCTGGCTGAAGCAGAGGCCCCAACACCAGAGGTTGAACCCTCTGGTGATGGGGCCGGCTGGACTTAGGCGTGGGCCTCTGTTACGTAGGAAACATCACTATCATCTTGTGCTGGCCTGCAAAGCCAGAGTCTGGCAGTGGTTGGGGCAGTTGGCAGACAAATTGGGTCTGGTTTAGGCTGTAGTCAGAGGCAGGCAGAATTCTCTCAGTGTTGTTGTTCAGACAGGCAGACAGATAGGCAGGCAGAGTTCGATCAGACGCAGAAAGTAGGCAGTGGTCAATGGCCGGCAGAGGTCAAGCACTGTGAAGGTCTAATCCGAGGTCAAGATTTCTGGTAACATTTTCTTTTTGCAGATGATACTAAAATCTGCAACAGTGTAGATTCTCAGAAAGGCATGGAAAACATGATGAGGGATCTAGTGAAATTTGAGGAATGAGTTTGGTGGCTAAAATTAAATGCCAAAAATGCAGGATTATTCATTTAGTTTAGTTTATTCCTCTTAGTATACCACCTTTTTCCCATAATCAAAGTGGTTTACTATTAAAAAGAAAAAAATAAATAAATATATATATAAATGAAAAATAATAAAAATCTAAATTCAATAAATCCCTGCTCTAATAAAAAAAAATATAACCACAAAAATGATAAAATCTTACTCTAAACAATCAAACAAAATGGTCAAAACAGGCAAAAACAGTAAACAACCTTAAAATAAACCAAAACTTCAGCCTACATAAGAATTCTGTGAATCAGTAACCATTAAAAGCTTTCCTAAACAGCCAAATTTTTAACACTTTTCCTGTGCTTTTAACTATAGATAAATATCTAAAGGCAGGCATTTCATAAAAATGGTGCTTGACACAAGAATAAAGTACATCTTGGAATCTCAAGTCTAATCTCTGAAAGTGAAGGAATCCTGAGCTAATCCTGCTCACCTGTACATGATGACTTTAATGGTTTGTATGGAGTCACCAAATCAAACAAGTATTTAGTCTGACTCCTATACAAAGCTCTAAAAACAAGACATATAATTTTACATTTAATCAAAGAATAGGAAAAAATGCAATTTCTTAAGCAATGGTTTTCAGAAGCCTAAGGGAATGCTACAGTATAGGGCATGAAGTTATTCTGTGTACATATCAAGAGCAAGGTCTAGGATGATCATATCAGATGATCTTAAGGTGGCAGACCAGCCGATGGCAAAAGTCAGAGGGATACTTGAGTGCATAGGCACGGGCAGAGTAATAGCCAGTAGGAAAATGAAGGAGATAACACCTTTGCATAAGTGTCTATTGAGACTTCATTTGGAACAGTGTGTACATTGTGGAGACCAGACCTTCAAAAGTTTATAAATCGAATAGAGTTGGTCCAGAGGACAGTTACTAACATGATCAACAATCTTCATGATAAAGCACAGAGGGACAGACTTAAAGATCTTTCCGGGAGGAAAGAAGGGAAAAGGAACATATGTTAGAGACATTTAGATACATCCAAGGAATAAATGCACAGGAGGAGGACCTCTTTCAACAGAAAAGAGACTCAAGAATGAGGGGTCATGAGATGAGGGTGAAAAGGAGTAAACTCAAGAGTAATATAAGGAAATATTTGTTGCGGTCTCCACCGCTTCCCCTCTATCTGCTCTGCTTTGTGCTCACCTCCAGTGGTGGAAACGCCGCTCCCGCGGTCCCGCTAGGCCTTCAGGGCGTCCGCCATTGCCAGATCATCGCTCTGCTGCCACGCGCGCGCGCAAGGACGCGCAGTATGGACGCACGGCCACCGGAAGTCTGGCCCCGCCTGGGTTAACGATGCCACGCCCCAAGCCTGATTTAACCAGCGTTCGCCTGCCTTCTCATTGCCTTGCAACGAGGGTCGCTACTGTTAGTAGTTCTTAGTTGCGCTTCGTCTGTTCCACGTTCCGGTTGACCTCAGCTTGTTCCTGACTCCGCTTCTGCCTGCCGCCTGCCACTGACCTCAGCGTGTGCCCGACTCCGCTTCTGCTTGCCGCCAGCCATTGACTCCAGCTTGTTCCTGATTCTGCTTCTCATCGCCGCCAGCCTCCGACCCTTGCCGGTTCCTGATACTGCTTCTACTGGCTGCCAGCCTGACTGGGGTTCGTTTCCGTTCCTGCTCACCATCCGTTCCAGCTCTGTTGCCCGCTACAGACTCCAGTCCTGCTTTCAGCGTGCTACAGCCTACAATACGCTACAGACTCTGCTCCGGTTCTCTCTGCTCTGCTTCTCTGCATACTACAGACCCCGGGCTTGCTCACAGACTGTTTCTATTCACAGCAAGCTAGAGACTCTATCTGGTCTTCTACCGCCCCGCTCTCGCCGGGCCTTCCAGCTCACCGTTACTGGACTCTGTGGTTTACTCCTTGCCCAGGCCTTCTTTCTATAGAGACTGTTACTGTGCTCCTAAGTCCCAAGGTTCTAGGACCCTACAGGCTCCTCCTGGGGGGTTCCTGGTTCCCGGGTGAAGACCTTTGCCTGTGGCTCCGCCTCCCGACCTACTCTGCCTTCAGGGTAGTTCGGCTCAAGGGTTCACACCTGGACTGCAGCTTCCCAGACTGCAACAATATTTCTTTATAGAAAGGGTAGTGGATGCATGGAGTTAGTGGAGAGAAGGACAGTATCAGAATTCAAGAAACCATGGAACAAGCACAGAAATTTTGGAGGAATAGGAAGAGACTATAAAGCTGAGCAGACAATGTGGGTGGGCAGACTATATGGGTGCTATGGTCTTTACCGAGTATCATGTTATATGTTTCTATTAGTACTTTGATATGAATTTTTGTTAAGTGAAAGGAAATGGGGTAAAGGAGTGGTAGGAAAATCTCTTAAGATTTCTTATGAGACTCTTGCCATACAATTCTTGTTATATTACTAGTTTTCAAAAGTATTCAGGATCCTCTTGCATTTAATGGACATGCATTTAATGTAAACCTATTTCCAACACATCTCTATACTCTGAAGAAGATCAAAAGCACA
This sequence comes from Rhinatrema bivittatum, assembly GCF_901001135.1. NCBI lineage: Eukaryota > Metazoa > Chordata > Amphibia > Gymnophiona > Rhinatrematidae > Rhinatrema > Rhinatrema bivittatum. Next base: position 368,289,065 of record NC_042620.1, on the reverse strand, counting down.
AAAACACGATTACCATCTACAGTTTTGCTTGACATTATTGCATGACTTGCAGTTCTGTATTCATTTCCCAAAAGTGATTAATATTTTAGTCTCAATATTTGAAAATCATCATTTTTTCTTATTACTTTAGTATTGTTTTATCTCATGTAAATTGAGTTGTGCTATCAGACATAAAAAAATTGTAGACATTCTCATTTTCAAATTGAAAGTCTTTAAAAATCTTATAGACGAAGTAGTCAAAAATCTCTAGTTATTTTGTAATACCAGATGACAATCAGTTACCTGGCAAAGATGTAACTCATAGAGACAGCTCTACATCATGTTTGGAAGATCAAATAAATATGTAAACACATCACTGTATATTTCTATTGATTTTTAACTTCAATGGCAAAAGAAACTGTAAACCAGTAAGAATAATTTCAGTGAAAGCAAATTGTAGAAATGACACCGTGTAGATATTTCTTGCAAGACATATTTTGATTCTTGTCACTTAAAATCTTGTCAAAATGATACCTTTCAAGATCAAATCAAACTTATTATTGATGGTTGACTTGCAAGAGTTTTATTTTCTTGCTCTGTGGGAGTCTCAGCATTTAAGAGATGAGAATTGTGTAAATTACATTATATATATTTTTTCTATAGAAAATGAAACAAGTTTAGTGCCATAACTTATCTACAGCAGGGCCGACTCTATGGAACACTCTCCCACCAGACCTCCGTCAAGAACATTGTCTCCAAACTTTCAAGAAAGACTTAAAAACTTGGCTTTTCAGTCAAGCTTTCCCTGAAAACCCAAGTTCTCTCTGACGCTGGTCTTAGAACATGGACTAAGGCCTAAGGCCAACAGTTAATGGGCACACCGAACTCTCTACACAGCCCTCCCAGGACTCATCCGAGTTTCTCCCTCCTATTGTTTTCTTCCATAGGCTCTACCCCTTACTCCTTCCTGCCCCCTCCCTCCTTCCCTCCTACCTCCTTTGCCATCCTTTCCCTCCTTCTCTCCCCCCTTATCTAAGCTACTTAACCTTCCTACTTAATAAGAACATAAGAACATAAGAAAATGCCATACTGGGTCAGACCAAGGGTCCATCAAGCCCAGCATCCTGTTTCCAACAGTGGCCAATCCAGGCCATAATAACCTGGCAAGTACCCAAAAACTAAGTCTATTCCATGTAACCATTGCTAATGGCAGTGGCTATTCTCTAAGTGAACTTAATAGCAGGTAATGGACTTCTCCTCCAAGAACTTATCCAATCCTTTTTTAAACACAGCTATGCTAACTGCACTAACCACATTTTCTGGCAACAAATTCCAGAGTTTAATTTGTTTTAACTTGTTTTAATGTATCTTGTATTAAAGTATTTATATTTATTTTTACTCTTATTTTTATTTTTTATTAATTCTGCGGTGAAGCTGCTTTCGGTTTGTAATTGTTCCTTGTTTCCAAATGTTTGAATGTTATAATACACTAATGTTCATTGTTTAATGTATCGCCTCCCAGCGAAAGTTCTGTTTCAATGTAAACCGGTGTGATCTGTATTCTTTACAGGAATGTCGGTTATAGAAAAATTCAAAATAAATAAATAAAATAAAATAAATAAATAAATAACTGAGAATTCCGGAGCTTGCAGTCCAGTAAATTGTTCCATGTCTAAATGCACAGATATCTCTGTTTTAGGCTTAGCCAATTATTGTTGCACTGATTTGTTTTTCTCTGTGGTGACTGTTGAAGGTCAGTATGAACATTTTAATTGATAGTGTTATGAAAAGAATTATTGTTAAACAATCATTATTATAGGATAAGCATTTGCATTTTTAAAGGGACTTTCATCAACTGCAGACATAATAATGTGGGCACTTTTGGGTGGCTGGTTGTCCAAACTGACTTGTACACCATACGCCACTTTACATGAGGGAGAGGAATTGAGCAACAGCCATGCCCATATTCAAAGGCTAAGTTGGACCACTATAGCATTTTCACACCACAAAACTACTTGCTTATCTCGTGAAAGGGTGGTCCAAACATGCATAGCTATCAAAAGGATCTGTGCTGTGTGAACACTCATTCCGCCCATTTGAGTGGCCATAGTGCTGCACACCATGTGCCCTGGAAGTAAATCCCAAAATTAAAGTACTATACTTTGAGGAGGCCTATAGGTGATTGTATTGCTTATATAAGAGCTGATTATTAATATTATATTATAGTAATATATTTTAGAATAATGTGATGTTTTTAGAATTATGTTATAGTGTGTATATATGGTACTATATGTGTGATAATTTTATGAGTGTAATTTGTTATCCACTCTGGGCAAATTGTTTTGGGAAGCAGCGGAATATAAGTTGTATAAAATAAATACAATAATTTAATTCATACCTCTGGCTGCGTTGCAGTATAGCTCAAAGTTGCGTTTAGCCATAATCATGCCACGACACCATTATAATTAGCAAGAAAGGCTTGCCAAATGACTAAATCCGATGTGATAACTCACATCAAATGTCGGTATATAAAATAATAATAAATAAATAAAATAAATTCAGTGCTTTTCTTTGTGATAGTCACAGGAGAGAGGCCTGTGAGCACTTTTGTCAGGCAACATAAGAATGCCATTCCCATAGGCATTACATGGATTGTGAAAGCCAAGCTTCTAATTAGTTGGCACATATGCTTAAGGGTGTCCTTCCTAGCTCATAGTAGCATAGTATTGTCAGCAGAAAAAGACCAAATAGTCCATCCAGTCTGTCCAGCAAGCCTCCCATAGCAGTACCTGGCACTCTGTGCAGTTACCCCAAGTGTCTGCCAAGGGGAATAACTGCCGCTCCATGCAGGTTACCCCCATGTGTATGTTAAGGGTAGTGACTGCTACTATGTGCAGGTTACTCCCATGCCTTATGTTAAGAATAGTATACTTTCAAGCAAGACCAAGTAACTGTCACTCATAACAAAATTACTGAAATATTTTTACATGGGGAGCATCCTTCCTATAATAATTTAGACCATGCTGATTTAATGTTCTTTGCTTTTGGACTTGGCCATAGAAGCATTATCCCCAGTGTCATCGTATTAATACCTCAGACCATAAAAGTCGGAACCCAGCATTCGCTGACTTCATAATCCAATACCTTTTTTTTCTCGTCCCACAGTCAAAGCAGAGAGCAGTGTTGCAGTTGTGTCTAAAACATCAAGGCTAATTGGTTGAGTACTAATCACCTATGCCTTCTGGTAAAGGGTACTAACTGCCATTCCATGCAGATTACCCCCATGTACCCTTTTCTTCATTATCATCCTGAAGCCTTTAGGGATCCAGTGTTTATCCCATGCCATTTTGAAGTTGTTTACCATTTTTGTCCTCACCACCTCTTCCAGAAGGTCATTCCAGGCATCCACCATCTTCTCCGTGAAAACATATTTCCTTATGTTGGTTCTGAGTCTTCCCCTCTGGAGTTTCCTTTCCAACAAAAAAGGTTCAAAGTTTGTGCATTGTTAAATCATTTTAGGTATCTGAAGGTCTATATCCAGGAGTGGTTCCATAATCAGGCAGGGTAAGGCGGCAGAACTTTGAGGTGGCAAAAAATTCCCCTCTCAGAACACCGCTGTAGTGTCTGCCTCGCACTGCCTGCTCCTTCTGGGGCTGATAACCCAGGTTGGCAGTGGCAGAAGACAGGAGTGAAGCTGCGGGCTGTCGGTGGAAGAGAAGAGTGATGCTGTGAGCCGCAGCGTCCTGCAGCGGATGAAGAGAGGAAGGCCACTGCCACAGGTCACTGCCGGAAGCCAGGCCAGCGGCAGCTGAAGGGAGGAGGGATGATGCCGTGGGCTGCCAGCGACGGCTGAAAGGAGGAGGGCTGAGAGTATGGTGGCGGTAGCTTCAAAGAGTGGTGGGGAGGGGATGGGGCCCGCTCCGGTGCCAGTCGAGCTTGGTGAGAAAGAAAGTGACGTTCTAGATCCCTCTCGTTCGCTCGTTTATTCACTGCCTGTGGCACGCATGCACGGGGATTATGAGAGCTCAAGACGGAAGATGCGCATTCACACATCCAAGAAGGAGGTGGTGTAGGGGAAGACAGAAGAATAACCAGGTGCTGTGCTCACTGGAAAGCGGAGGTAGAGAGATGTTTCCATTGAGACGGACTCTCGATCTCCCTTTTCACTTATTGGCTGAAGCATCAGGCTCCCCTCCCATCTCCCAGTACCCGCAAAGCCCAGAGCCAGCTTGGACGCTGCCCTCAGGAGCCACCAGAGTGGACCCCATCCCCTCCCTGCCATTCTTTATTTTTATTTAAAGTTTTTTTCTAGACTGACGTTCGTTGGGTACATCACATCGGTTTATATGTAACATAAAAGCAGCGTATGAGCTTTACAAAAAACTGTTTTCAAAACGTAATAACATAACAGCGGTTGTATAAATAACAATGTTGTGGCTAATGGTATCAAAGGCGGATGATATGTCAAGTAATGCCAGGATGTATAACTGGCCTTTGTCTAGTCCTTTGAGGAGGAAATCTGTAAGAGTAATCAGGAGGGTTTCTGTACTGAAGTACTTCAGGAAGCCAAATTGTGATGGGAAGAGGATGTTATGTTTATCTAGATAGTCGGTTAGTTGGTGGTTGAATACTTTTTTGAGAATTTTTGAAAGGAAGGGTAGGATAGTTGGCAAGATCTGAAGGGTCAAGACTTAGTTTTTGGGTACTTGCCAGGTTCTTATGGCCTGGATTGGCCACTGTTGGAAACAGGATGCTGGGCTTGATGAACCCTTGGTCTGACCCAGTATGGCATGTTCTTATGTTCTTATGACTTGGTTTCTTTAGGATAGGTTTGACTATAGCTTGTTTTAGTGCATTTGGAACAGTTCCAAGAGAGATTGAAAGGTTGATGATGTTGGCTATTGGCTGGGATATGATGTTGGGAATGGATAGGAGGGATTTGGTAGGAATTGAGTCTGATGGGTGTGACAAGGGTTTCATTTTCTTTAGGAGTAGTTCCCTGTACGTACCAGGATCAGTCCAGGACACCTGGGTTGTGACTCCGCACCAGTAGATGGAGACAGAGCAAGACCTGTCGGACTCAGTCATATATGACAATGTGCCAGTCACAGCCCCTCAGTCTTACTCTGTCTCCAGTAGATGGTGCAGGTGCAGTCACAGCCTCTGCCTGCACTGAGTTCTGGTAATAAGTCAGGGTTTAGTTCTGGTTTGTTTTATTGTTTTGAAGTGCTGGTTAGTGAAAGTTCCAGACAGTCATCTTTGTTTTGTTTGTTCTTTTGAAGAGGGTCCAGTCCGCCCTGCCTCCCAGGGGGGTTGGGAGGTTCTGAGGGGACCATCCCCCCCTGGTTGAGGCCGCTGCTAGGGTCGAGGACCCGGCTGGTCTAGTAGCAGCGTCGGGGGTGACACCGGGGAGCCCGGTTCACTCACCCCTGCTGGAACAGGGCCCCAGGACCGTGGACAGCGGCAAGTAATACAAAAAAAAAAAAAGAGTTCTTTGTTTTTTTCTGCCTGCCGGCTCTCTGTTTTCTTCGCGTCTCCGGAGGGTGGAATTTAATTTTAAATTTAATTTTAAATTTTTGCTTCTTGCCGCGCTCGCTCCGGATGCTGCGCGGGTCAGCCTGCCGGGCAAGCGGCTCAGCGCGCGCGCGCCTTTCAAGGGAGGGCCTTTGTATTTCCTGCGTCCCGGGCGGTGAGGGGCCGTCCAGGCCACATCGGGGGGGCCGTTCCCGCTCGGAGCGATCACCGCCACATGTGGCAGCAGCGCCTGACAGGCCGACGGATCCCTTCCCGCTCAGCGCGGGAGTGGCGGCTATCTTAGGGTCTGTGCGGGTGCCGGCGGAAGATGGCGTTTTGCCCCCCCCCCGCTTTCACCACAGCAGAGGCCGGCGGGGGGGGGGGGGATGCCCCGGGGGGGGGGGGGCAGCATCCCCTGGGGAGGACAGCATGAGCGAGGATTCGTCGGGCTCCGGATCTTCTTTTTCGGCGGATTTCGCTCTGTTGCTGCGCAAGGTCCTTAAGTATAAGGGACGCAGGCGCAGGCATGAGAAAGCAGCCGTTTCGGGAGCTCACAAATCCGGACCTAAGAAGAAGAAAGCCAGGGGGACCCCTGGTTTTCCACAGGAGCCACCAAAAGGAAAGCGACCACCGCGGGGGGTCCCGCGGGGTGTCCCACAGATACAGACAGCGAATCCTCCTCCTACGATGAGGTGGATCCCCCCGAGGGGCCCCCGCGGGGGGCCGAAGGGGCGGCAGGGGACAATTCCACCCCGCCCGGGGCGGGCAAAGGAGAGCAGGCCGTCGAAGGTGATGACCCGAAGGTGGTCCACCTTTTCCGCAGGGAGGAACTGTCCCCACTCATTCCAGCTATTCTCCAAGAGCTGGGGATAGAAGCTCCGCCGGTGGTCGTCCGGCAGGAAGCCAACATGCATCCGGTGCTGTTGGGTCTCACTGGCCCGGCAGTGGCTTTCCCTTTCCATTTTTCGTCGACGGACATCCTATTTAAGGAATGGGATACACCAGAGTTAGGTCTGAAAGTGACCAAGGCCATGGATAAACTCTACCCTCTGCCAGAGGACGTGCTGGAGCTTTTAAGGCTTCCAAAGGTGGACGCGGCGGTTTTGGCGGTGACGAAGAGGTCGACGATCCCGGTCACGGGGGCCACGACTCTCAGGAACATTCAGGACCGGAAGCTGGAGGTACAACTGAAGAAGATTTTTGAAGTTTCAGCTTTGGGGGTCCGGGCCGCCATCTGTACCAACTTTGCCATGAGAGCCAGTTTGCGCTGGGCCCAGGTCCTCCAGGCAAATGTGGACCTCTCAGAAGAGGAGGCCACACAGGCGGATCGATTAGAGGCGGCAATAGCATATGGGGCAGATGCTCTCCACGACTTCCTTCGTACTTCCGCTAGGTCCATGGTTGCGGCTGTCTCGGCGCGCCGTCTCCTTTGGCTTCGCAACTGGGTGGCGGATGGATCCTCCAAGGCTCACCTCGGGTCGCTACCATTTAAGGGAAAGTTGTTGTTTGGCAAGGAGTTGGATGATTTTATGCTTTCCCTGGGGGAGAACAGGGCTTTCAAGTTGCCTGAGGACAGGTCTAGGTCACGGTCCTCATTCTCCAGTAGGTCCCGCTTTCGTGGAGGCAGAAAGTCGCGTTCCCAGAGGTCAGCTGGCCCCGCATACCGGTCGTCTTCCACTCGGTCCTCCCAGTGGCCGCAGTCCTTTAGTGGGAAAAGATTCGGTAGACCAGGGGGAACCCCGTCGGGCACGGTCCCCAAGGCGGCGCAATGAGATGCGGTTGACCCATCCCTCGAGTCAACCTCAGGCCGCAGTTCCCAACGTCGGGGCGAGGTTGACGTTGTTTTTCGAGGAATGGGTCAAGGTAACGTTGGATCAGTGGGTCCTCGACGTGATAAAACACGGTTACACATTAGATTTTGCTCGAATCCCATCAGACAAGTTCCTGGTGTCGCCCTGCAAGTGTCCAGAGAAAAGGGCGGCAGTGCTAGGAACCCTCCGGTGCTTAGAGAGCTTGGGAGCCATTTCCCCCATACCTGCCAATCAGCAAGGCAAGGGCCGTTACTCCATTTATTTCATCGTTCCAAAGAAAGACGGCACGTCAAGACCGATTATGGATCTGAAAGGGGTGAACAGTTGCCTTCGCGTCCCTCATTTCAAAATGGAGACAATTCGATCGGTGATTGCCTCAGTACGGCCAGGCGAATTCCTGGCCTCGTTAGATCTCACGGAGGCGTACCTCCATGTGGGCATCCAGCCATCTTTTCAACGGTTCCTCAGGTTCTGCATCCTGGGAAGGCATTATCAATTCCAGGCGCTCCCCTTTGGACTCGTGACGGCTCCTCGCACGTTCACAAAGGTGATGGTCGTAGTGGCAGCTCAGCTTCGGCGGGAGGGTTTCCTGGTACACCCTTACCTGGACGATTGGTTGATCCGGGCCAAGTCCGAGAGCCAGTGTCGGCTAGCAGTGGCTAGGATCCTTCAGCTGCTGCAGTCCTTGGGCTGGGTCGTCAACTTCAGCAAGAGTCGACTGGTTCCCACCCAGTCCTTGGAGTATCTGGGGGCCATCTTCGACACGAAACGGGGCCAGGTGTTCCTGTCTGGGGAGCGCGTGCGCAAGCTGCAGACCCAAGTCAGGCGGTTATTGTCTCTTCGGCTACCGCTGGTTTGCGATTACCTGATGGTTCTGGGGTTTATGGTGTCAACACTCGCGTTGGTCCCCTGGGCGTTCGCTCATCTACGTCCATTACAATCATCCTTGCTATCCCGTTGGAAGCCAGTGTCAGAGGAATTCCACCTACCGCTACCGCTCATGGATCAGGCGAGGGCCAGCCTGCAATGGTGGCTAGTTTCGGAACACCTGACTTGTGGGGTGTCCCTGCTGGTTCCCAACTAGATGGTAGTAACCACGGATGCCAGCCTCTCCGGCTGGGGGGCGGGTCTGCCTAGGCAAGTCAGAACAGGGCCGGTGGTCTTCAATTCAAGCGCAGTGGTCCATCAACCGGCTAGAGACCAGAGCAGCTCGCCTGGCACTACAGTCCTTCCTGCCATTGGTACGGGGAAAGGCGGTCCGGATATTGTCGGACAACGTGACCACAGTAGCCTACATCAACCGCCAGGGCGGGACAAGAAGTCCACTAGTAGCGGAGGAGGCGCAGCTCTTGATAGGCTGGGCGGAACAACATCTCAGCAACATCGCGGCGTCTCACATTGCCGGAGTCGACAATGTCCAGGCGGATTTTCTCAGTCGTCATCAACTAGATCCCGGGGAATGGGAACTGGTGGAGGATGCCTTTCTTCTCATTTGCAGGACATGGGTACCCCACATGGATCTGATGGCCACATGGCAAAACGCAAAGGCCCCACGGTTTTACAGCCGACGTCGAGAGAGAGGGGCCGAGGGCGTCGACGCGTTGGTTCTTCCCTGGCCGACGGACGTGTTGCTGTATGTGTTTCCTCCGTGGCCGATGATAGGCAAGATCCTTCGGCACATAGAGTTGCACCCGTCCAAAGTGATCCTGGTGGCACCGGAGTGGGCTCCTGACCCCCCCAAGGCTTGCCAATAATCCCTGGGGATCCAGCAAGGGTCCGAAAGCGATTTCGTTTTCGGCTGCCAGTAACCAAAATGGCGCTGATAGCCTTTGCCCATACTATGTCACAGAGGCTTTCGGCGCCATTGGTCAGCTCCTGTCACATGATAGGAGCACAAGATGGCGCCGATGGCCATGTGACAGGGGCTGACCAATAGCGCCGAAAGCCCCTGTGACATGGTCGTTCGGGCTATTCGGCACCATTTTGGCGCGCGGCTTGCACTGGCACGAACTAGGGCACGGAGGGCATGGCAAATGGAAGCCGGGACTCCGCTGGACCACCAGGGATCTTCGTAAGTCTTGGGGAGGGATCGGGATGGGGGGGGGGGGGGGTTGTTATATATGTACGAAAATGCTTAAAATTGTTTTTAAATGCTTGGGGTGGTTTTTTTTTTTTCGCTTCGTTACCGATTCGTTTTTCGGTCCGGTTTCGGGTTTCTCGTTTCGTTTTCGGGCAAACGACCCGAAAACGAAACGAGAAGACCCGAATTATACCACGAAGTATTCGAACCGAAAAACGACCCGGTAGAAAAAAACGAAGCACATCTCTAGTAAAAATAGATGCACCATTATCTATTTTTAGGATGGCCCATAATGTATCTTCTCTACCCCATGTTCCTTGCATTTCAGTTGCTTAGATATTGTTTTTGACATAAAGAGCTACTCCTTTAGACAGTGCTGGGGAGGAGCTGTCTGTCGTGGTAAATGTGGGCACCAACGACATAGGAAAATGTGGGAGGGAGGTTCTGGAAGCCAAATTTAGGCTCTTAGGTAGAAAGCTTAAATCCAGAACCTCCAGGGTAGCATTCTCTGAAATGCTCCCTGTTTCATGCGCAGGTCACCAGAGGCAGGCAGAGCTCCAGAGTCTCAATGCATGGCTGAGACGATGGTGCAAGGAAGAGGGATTCAGTTTTGTTAGGAACTGGGGAACCTTTTGGGGAAGGGGGAGTCTCTTCCGGAGGGATGGGATCCACCTTAACCAGGGTGGAACCAGACTGCTGGCGCTAACCTTTAAAAAGGAGACAGAGCAACTTTTAAACTAGAACAAAGGGGAAAGCCGACAGTCGCTCAGCAGCGCATGGTTCAGAGAGAGGTATCTTCAAAGGATACTAATGATGCATTAGAATTAGGGTATCCCAACAGTGAGGTTCCAATAATAAGAAAAGTAGTCCAAGTGCCTATAACTAAAAACTCACCTGAGCTAAAAAATTCTAACTTATCCCTATCAATTAAAAAGCAGAATGAAAATACAAACAAAAAACAAACTTTGAAATATCTGAATGCTAATGCCAGAAGTCTAAGAAGTAAGATGGGAGAATTAGAATGCATAGGAGTGAATGATGACATAGACTTAATTGGCATCTCAGAAACATGGTGGAAGGAGGACAACCAATGGGACAGTGCTATACCAGGGTACAAATTATATCGCAATGACAGAGAGGAGCACCCGGGAGGCGGTGTGGCGCTTTATGTCTGGGATGGCATAGAGTCCAACAGGATAAACATCCTGTATGAGAGTAAATGCACAATTGAATCTTTATGGGTAGAAATCCCTTGTGTGTCGGGGAAGACTATAGTGATAGGAGTATACTACTGTCCACCTGGTCAAGAAGGTGAGACTGACACTGAAATGCTTAGAGAAATTAGGGAAGCTAACCAAAATGGTAGTGCGGTAATAATGGGAGACATCAATTACCCCAACATTGACTGGGTAAATGTATCATCGGTACATGCTAGAGATATAAAGTTCCTGGATGGAATAAATGACATTTTTATGGAGCAATTGGTTCAGGAACTGACAAGAGAGGGAGTAATTTTAGATTGAATTCTCAGTGGAGCACAGGATTTGGTGAGAAAGGTAGTGATGGTGGGGCCACTTGGCAATAGTGATCATAATATGATCAAATTTGAATTAATGACTGGAAGGGGGACAGTAAGCAAATCCACGGCTCTTGTGCTAAACTTTCAAAAGGGAAACTTTGATAAAATGAGAAAAATTGTTAGAAAAAAAAGGAAAATTATGTTCTTACCTGATAATTTTCGTTCCTGTAGTACCAAGGATCAGTCCAGACTGCTGGGTTATGCCTCCCCTCCAGCAGATAGAGTCAGAGAGAAAACTGAAAGCACCCCCTAGATATACTGATGTGCCACCTGCCATCCTTCAGTATAATTGATATCAAAGCAGAAGAAAAGTAAAATAACTCCTCCGCTCACTTAGCCAATTAACCATGGCAACTGTCTAGATCAAGTAGTAAAATTCTGTCAAGGAAAAAACAGCAACCTACTGAATAAAACGAAATGCGAAAACAATGCAAACACTAACCCTTCATTAATAAGGCACCACCCCCAAAATGAAATGAAATGGATCTCCACTTACCCTGTCCAAAGTGGAACAGCTATAGGAAAAAAGGATTCGAGCGGACTCTCCTGACACACAATATCGGGCGGGCGTCTGGACTGATCCTTGGTACTACAGGAACGAAAATTATCAGGTAAGAACATAATTTTCCTTTCCCTGTACGTACCAGGATCAGTCCAGACTGCTGGGATGTACCCGAGCCGCCTTAAATGGGGTGGGACCCAGAGAGTCCCGCTCGAATTACACTGCTGCCAAAGGAATCAGCTGACGGCCCTCGAACATCGACCTGATAATGTCGAGCGAAGGTATGCAACGACTTCCACGTGGCTGCCCTGCAAATCTCCTGGGTAGAAACCAGCTGACTTTCTGCCCAGGAAGTCGATTGAGAACGTAGAGAATGGGCCTTGAGCCCTTCAGGAACCGACTTACCACAACCAATGTACGTGGATGCGATTGAGGTCTTCAAGCAACGGGCAATAGTTGCTTTGGAGGCCTGCAGCCCCTTTTTGGGCCCCTGCCACAAAACAAACAGGTGATCCGACCTTCTAAAGTCATTAGTGACCTCCAAATATTGCAAGAGCACTCGATGAACATCTAAATGCTTCAACTCGGAACCTTGAGAAGACTTCAGCTCCGTCTCCGAGAAAGATGGCAATTCCACAGACTGATTAACGTGAAAAGCCGATACAACCTTAGGCAAGAATGAAGGAATCGTACGCAACGACACTCCGGAGTCTGAAATACGCAAGAACGGCTCTCTGCACGAAAGTGCCTGTAGCTCCGATACCCGACGGGCGGACACGATGGCCACTAAGAACACGGTTTTGAGTGTTAGATCCTTTAAGGAGGCCCGCCTAAGAGGCTCAAAGGGGGCTACAGTGAGGCCCTTGAGAACCAAGTTCAAGCTCCACAGAGGACAAGAGGCTCTGAGAGGAGGGCGCAAGTTCCGAACGCCCTGCAAGAATCTGGCTACATGTGGGTGACACGCGAGAGAGGATCCTCCAATCTTCCCTCTCAAACAACCCAGAGCCGCTACCTGGACTCTCAGAGAACTGTAAGCCAAACCCTTCTTCAGACCATCCTGCAGAAACGTAAGGATATCTCCTACCGACGCCCGGCGTGGCGTAACTTTAGAAGCAGCGCACCAGGAGTCAAACACTTTCCACACTCTGGCATAAGTAAGTGTGGTAGAAGGCCTCCACGCGCGAAGCAGCATGGAAATGACAGGTTCTGAATAGCCTTTCTTCCTCAACTGCCTCCGCTCATAAGCCAAGTCGCCAGACAAAAGCGATCCTCTAGATCGAAAAATACCGGTCCCTGCCGAAGTAGGTTCGGAAGGTGGCCCAGACGTAAGGGCCCGTCCCTCACGAGATTGACTAGATCCGCAAACCATGGTCTTCTTGGCCACTCGGGAGCCACTAGAATCACTGGACCGCGATGGGATTCTATGCGTCTGAACACCTTGCCTACTAGGGGCCAGGGAGGAAACACATAGAGTAGGATGTGACAAGGCCATGGAAGCGCTAGTGCATCTACCCCTTCCGATCCGTGTTCTCGTCTCCGGCTGAAGAAACGCGCTGCCTTGGCATTTAGCCGAGTCGCCATCAGGTCCAGGCGCGGCATCCCCCACCGCCGGGTGATGAGACTCATTGCCTGGGTCGAGAGCTCCCACTCTCCGGGATCCAAGTATTGACGACTTAGATAATCCGCTTGTACGTTGTCTACGCCTGCTATGTGAGTGGCTGCGATGCGGGCTAGATAACGTTCCGCCCAGGTCATTAACAAGGACGCTTCGACCACCACCGGCTGACTTCTCGTGCCGCCCTGGTGATTTATATATGCTACCGCGGTTGCGTTGTCTGATAGAACTCGAATTGCCCGACCTTGTACCATCGGAAGAAGGTGACGCAAGGCTAGATGTACCGCTCTGGTTTCCAGACGGTTGATGGACCAAGAAGCCTGTCGAGGGGTCCACGTTCCTTGTACCGCTCGTGATTGACAGACCGCTCCCCGGCCTGTCAGACTGGCATCCGTCGTCACTACGACCCACGGGGGGGGGGATCGAGGTCCACTCCCTGTAAGAGATGATCCGGGATCAACCACCAAGCTAAGCTGGACCACGCCAGCTCCATCAGTGGCAACTGAACGCCGTAATCCCCGGATCTCTGGTCCCAGCGAGAAAGGAGAGCCTTTTGCAAAGGCCGCATATGTGCAGAGGCCCACGGCACCATCTCCAGAGTAGAAACCATATGCCCAATGACTTGTAAATAATCCCAGGCCGTAGGTAACGGGAGGTCCAGTAGGTTCCGTACCTGAAACATTAGGTTCTCCATCCTCTGCTGCGTCAGGAATACCTTGCCCACCAAGGTATCGAAACGTGCTCCCAAAAATTCCAAATGCTGACTCAGAACGAGCTGGCTCTTGGCAAAGTTGACTACCCAACCTGGCGATTGAAGTTGCTGTACTACCGACTGGACTGCTCGCCTGCACTCGCTCTCCGATTTCGCCCAGATGAGCCAATCGTCTAGGTAGGGATGCACCAATATTCCTTGACGTCGCAGAAAGGCTGCGACTACTACAAGAACCTTGGTAAATACTCTCGGAGCCGTAGCTAACCCGAATGGAAGGGCGCAAAACTGGAAGTGCTCCCCCAACACCATGAATCTCAGGTACCTCTGATGACGTTCCCTGATCCCAATGTGAAGATACGCCTCGGCTAGATCCAAAGAAGCCAAAAATTCTCCCTTGTGGACGGCCGCAATAACAGACCTTAGAGTCTCCATGCGAAACCGGGGAACGCGCAAGGCCTTGTTCACTCGTTTCAAATCCAAAATTGGCCGGAATGTACCTTCCTTCTTTGGGACCATGAAGTAAATGGAATAGCGGCCTGTCCTTGTCTCGTCCGGAGGAACGGGCAAAACTGCTCCGAGGGTCCGTAAGCGGGTCACAGTTTGGGCTATAACCAGTTGCTTTTCCCGAGGACCGCAAGGAGACATCATAAAAAGGTCCCGGAGGGGCCGAGCAAATTCCAACTCGTAACAGTAACGCACAACGTCGAGGACCCACTGATCTGATGTGACCTTGACCCATTCCTCCCAAAACAGGGACAAACCGACCTCCAATGCGGGGGAAGGAGGAATGGGCCCGTGCGCCTTCATTGCGAAGGTTTTCCGGCGGGCAAGTGCTGCGAGGATCCCAATCGCTGCGGTCGCCTGCCTCGAAAGGAAGGAGACCATGGTTGAGACCTGGGACCTTGTTGTTTCTGGGAAAAGGAGCCTCCCCTTCAGATGCGAAACCGGCGCTGTCCTCGGAACCGGGACCGTACATTCCCGAAAGATCGAAACTGACGGGGCTTGTCCTCCGGTAATTTATATACCTTATTATCCCCCAGGTCTTTGATGAGTTGATCTAATTCCTCACCAAATAATAACTTCCCCTTGAAGGGGAAAGAGGCTAGACGCGATTTAGAGGAGGCATCTGCCGACCAACGACGGAGCCAAAGTAAACGCCGAGCAGCGACCGCCGATGACATAGTACGGGCCGAGGTTCTCAACAGATCATACAAGGCGTCTGCCGTGTAAGCGACCGCCGCTGCCACACAGTTGGCCTGTTCCGCCTCGGCCGGTGGGAGCTCCTGCGTGGTAAGCAATTGCTGAACCCAGCGGAGAGTGGCTCTCTGAACCATACTGCTACACGCCGCTGCACAGACTCCCAATGCCGCTATCTCAAAAATGCGCTTCAAAAGAACCTCTAACTTTCTGTCTTGGAGATCTTTCAAGGCTACTCCTCCCGTGACGGGAATGGTAGTATGCTTAACCACAGCAGTGACCGCCGAATCCACGGAAGGAACCTTAAAAATCTCCAAAGAATCTGAGGGCAGGGGATATAACTTATTCATTGCCCTGCTAACGCGCAGGGATGCCTCCGGAACCTCCCATTCCTTAGATACGAGCTGTATCACCTTGGGATGTAAGGGAAAGGTTTGTGGGGGGGCCCTCACACCCGCCATAGCTACGTCCCCTGTGGACGTATCTATGTCTTGCTGTGGCGCCGGGATTTCTAATTCCTTCAAAACATGCAGGATTAAAAAGTTCAGCTCATCCTTGCCAAACAGGCGCAAAACCTGGGGGTCATCCCCTTCGAGCGACCCCTGAGCATCCGATACCTCTGTCCCTGCGCCATCCGGAGAGCCCTGGGTGAAATCCGGGCCACCCGTACCCCCTAATGAGTGAGTTCTGGCTCCATCCGAAGCCCCTGCCTTTCCATGAGCCCCAGACTTTCCTGGGACAGGAGACACCTTAGGAACCTTTGCGGGAGGGGGTTCATCCGGCTCCCAACCTGCCTCTGCCTCTAAAAATGCTTGGTGCATTAATAGCACAAATTTTGAAGAAAATGGCACTTTCCTTTTATTTGAGCCCCCCGTGGGTTGTTTCTGAGGGGGGGGGGGGCCCGAGGAGCATCCAGGTCTGACCCACTGCGCGGGCTTAAGGCAGGCAGCGAGAGAGGAGAGGAATCCTCATCCTCCGATGCCGAATCAGCAGGCTGCCTGTGAGAGGGAGCCGGCGGTCAAGATGGCCGCCGGCTCCCTCTCACAGGAAGGCGGGGCTGACGACCACGCGGCTGCCAGTCTCCCCTGCTGCATCGAAGAAGAGGCTGAAGTGCTGCTGTGGGCAGCGCTCGGCCCCCGGGAGGGTCCCTTGCCCCCGTGAATGCAGCAGGAGCAGAGACCCTCCCTGGAGAGTAACGCCCCCACCCTACCACAGGCCATGCAGGCCGAAGACCGCGGCATCCGGAGACTGCAGGAAAAAAGCGCGCCAAAGGTAAGTTGCCTCTGAACAGAAAAATCGCGCCAAAACTAGGCTGCTTCAGCAAGCTGCCAAATCGCCGGGTGAACAAATATCCACCCCCTCCGGAGTCCCTGGTCAGTGCGGCTATAAGCGCGGCAGGCTAGGGCTTTAAAATAGATCACTGCCTGCAGCCAACAGGACTTACGTGTCCTTGATCGTCTCCTTACTATTTTTTTTATTTTAATTAATAAAGAAAGCCCTCTTCAGATTAAAACCTGGAATGAATACCCATAGAGGGGGGGGGGAGGGTGACCGGCCCACCGGTAAGCTCTCCCCCAGGACCAAAGGGACACTCTAATCCGGGTAAAAGAGTGAGAGCAATGCTCTCAGCGCTTGCCTGAACGCTGCGCTTAAGAAAAATAGAACACCAACTGGTCAAACAAAATCTTTTTTTTTTTTTTTTTTTTAAACTAGGAAGAACCAGTTGATTTAGACAGTATAGACAGTATAGGCAGGAAAGTAAAAAATAACACCTGAAAGGAATTTAGTCAGGACAGACAGGACCGCAGGTTATGCCTCTCAATCTGCTGGAGTCAGAGGAAATACTGAAGGATGGCAGGTGGCACACCAGTATATCTAGGGGGTGCTTTCAGTTTTCTCTCTGACTCCATCTGCTGGAGGGGAGGCATAACCCAGCAGTCTGGACTGATCCTGGTACGTACAGGGAACTGAAAGGAGCAGCTACAAAGGTAAAAAGTGTGCAAGAGGTGTGGTCATTGTTAAAAAATAAAACCCTAGAAGCACAGTCGAGATGTATTCCACACATTAAAAAAGGTGGAAAGAAGGCAAAACAATTACCAGCATAGTTAAAAGGAGAGGTGAAAGAAGCTATTTTAGCCAAGAGATCTTCATTCAAAAATTGGAAGAAGGATCCAACAGAAGAAAATAGGATAATGCATAAGCATTGGCAAGTTAAATGTAAGACATTGATAAGACAGGCTAAGAGAGAATTTGAAAAGAAGTTGGCCGTAGAGGCAAAAACTTACAGTAAAACCTTTTTTAAATATATCTGAAGCAGAAAGCCTGTGAGGGAGTCAATTGGACCGTTAGATGGTCGAGGGGTTAAAGGGGCACTTAGAAAAGATAAGGCCATCGCGGAAAGATTAAATGATTTCTTTGCTTCAGTGTTTACTGAAGAGGATGTTGGGGAGGTACCCGTACCGGAGAAGGTTTCATGGGTAATGATTCAGATGGACTGAACCAAATCACGGTGAACCTAGAAGATGTGGTAGTCTTGATTGACAAACTGAAGAGTAGTAAATCACCTGGACTGGATGGTATACACCCCAGAGTTCTGAAGCAACTAAAAAATGAAATTTCAGACCTTTAGTAAAAATTTGTAAACTATCATTAAAATCATCCGTTGTACCTGAAGACTGGAGGATAGCTAATGTAACCCCAATATTTAAAGGGGCTCCAGGGGCGATCAGGAAACTTCAGACCGGTTAGCCTGAGTTCAGTGCCAGGAAAAATAGTGGAAAGTGTTCTAAACATCAAAATCACAGAACACATAGAAAGACATGGTTTAATGGCACAAAGTCAGCATGGCTTTACCCAAGGCAAGTCTTGCCTCACAAATCTGCTTCACTTTTTTGAAGGAGTTAATAAACATGTGGATAAAGGTGAACCGGTAGATGTAATGTACTTGGATTTTCAGAACGCATTTGGCAAAGTTCCTCATGAGAGGCTTCTAGGAAAAGTAAAAAGTCATGGGATAGGTGGCGATGTCCTTTCGTGGATTACAAACTGGCTAAAAGACAAGAAACAGAGAGTAGGATTAAATGGACAATTTTCTCAGTGGAAGGGAGTGGGCAGTGGAGTGCCTCAGGGATCTGTATTGGGCCCCTTACTTTTCAATATATTTATAAATGAGCTGGAAAGAAATACAATGAGTGAGGTAATCAAATTTGCTGATGATACAAAATTGCTCAGAGTAGTTAAATCACAAGCGGATTGTGATAAATTGCAAGAAGACCTTGTGAGACTGGAAAATTGGGTATCGAAATGGCAGATTAAAATTAATGTGGATAAGTGCAAGGTGATGCATATAGGGAAAAATAACCAATGCTATAGTTACACAATGTTATGTTGCATATTAGGTGCTACCACCCAAGAAAGAGATCTAGGCGTCATAGTGGATAACACATTGAAATCGTCGGTTCAGTGTGCTGCAGCAGTCTAGAAAGCAAACAGAACTTTGGGAATTATTAGAAAGGGAATGGTGAATAAAATGGAAAATGTCATAATGCCATCATTAAACCATTAATAAAAAAGAACAACCTAGACTCGGAGAACATTCAAAACTACAGACCTATATCACACTTACCGTTCATTGCAAAAATCTTAGAGAAAATTGCCCAATCACAACTCTCCGACTACCTTGACATGAACAAAATACTTCACCCCTCTCAATTCGGATTCAGGAAAAACTTAACCACAGAATCTCTACTGCTCTCACTAAATGACACAGTACTCAGAGGATTTGACAAAGGACAAAGTTACCTATTAATCCTCTTGGATCTATCAGCTGCTTTTGACACAGTCAACCATTCCAACCTAATCAACAGACTATCTGAAATAGGAATCATGGGTAACACATTAAAATGGTTCTTTTCCTACTTATCACATAGAAATTTCCAAGTAATGTTCAACAACAACCTCTCGAATAAAGTAAACCTCAACACAGGAGTGCCGCAAGGATCTGCCCTATCAGCTACACTTTTCAACATATACTTCCTATACGCTGACGATATACAAATACTGGTCCCTATACAGAATATGCTGGAAGATACATACGATAGAACAGCCATCTATCTCTCAGAAATCAAACAGCATCTAACTGACCTGAAACTCATAATAAACATAGATAAAACTGAATTAATCATCCTAGACAAAAAAAACAGCACCGCCTTCATGAAGCCGCTCAAAACTGAAAACCCCAAAACAGTAATCTCACCTGTCACCCACATGCGAAATCTAGGAATCACCATTGACAAAGAACTATCTTTGAAAACCCACATAACCAACAAGATAAAGGAAGGATATCACAAACTACTGACACTCAGACGTCTTAAAACATTCCTTACACAAGATGATTTCAGAACAGTCCTGCAACTACTCATCTTCTCCAACTTAGACTACTGCAACGCCCTACTCCTTGGCCTACCACTTGCTACCATCCGTCCTCTACAAATCCTACAGAACACAGCCGCCAGAATTCTGACTGGATAAAAAAAACATCACACCAACCATCATCTCATTACACTGTCTCCCAATAAAATACCAAATAGAATACAAAGTACTTACAATCCTGCATAAAATAATCATAGGGCAACAAAGCAATTGGCTAAGCAAATCCATCGTAATCCACACTCCAAAATGGAACCTAAAGGCCTCCTCAAAATCCCTCATGCCAGAACCACTCGACTGAACACAACCTGTGAGAGAGCCACATCCATCTCCAGCCCCACACTATGGAACTCAATACCAATGGAAATAAGAACTCAACCAAGCATTAAAATGTTCAAAAAAGCAAAAACACTCTGTTTCATATTTTTACAGACAGCTGGAAAACACTTACAAACACTGGTCTCTAGAGGGGGTGAGACTTAAATGGCAATCAGAACTCGTGCAACCAATAGCTGTCGCAGCGTTGAAATCTGCCTTTACCATGACGAAAAGGATAACTAGCAATACGCTCCTGAGGGAGACCCTATATAAAATTTACAGGATGTTTATTTCTCATCACCAAGCGTATAGAGCGGGGATCGCCACTACTGACACATGCATAAAGTGTGGCTCGGTGGAAGCGCACCTGGGTCATTCTTTTTGGAGTTGCCCGGTATTGCAAATCTTCTGGAAGAAAGTCTTTCGTTCAATAAATGACATCTTGGGACTTAAGATACCACTCTCCCCACTGGTGGCACTCTTCGGGATCTTCCCTCGATCCTTCACAGGGAAGAAGGGACACATCCTTTGGATTACAAAAGTTTGCTCATTGGCCTGTAAAGCCATCCTCATGGCATGGATGAAACCAGAGGGGCCATCCTTGTCACATTGGCATTTGTCTGTCATACAACTGCTAACGATGGAAACCTTGGCTTCCAGTCACTTATCAATATGGACCAGGATGGCTATCAATGCAGTCTGGATACCGTTTATCCTAACCTTGCCGCAAGACTCGAAAAGTCTTGTTCTTAATTGTATAGATGTTTGAGATGTGGACTTCAAGGTGATACTATCGGATGCTATATATCTGACTTACTGTTCAGACTTCTTGTTGGGTCCCTTTCGGTGCGCGGTGGGGGGAGGGATGTCAGGGGGGAGGTTTCTGAGGGAGAAATGTAAGTTCATAGAAGTTTACGGTCGTATGATATATAACAGAACACATTATGTATCATATGTCACTCTTTGTATGTTGTTCGCTACTGTTCAAAACTAAAAACAGATTTACCATAAAATGTTCAAAAAAGATCTGAAAACCTGGCTGTTCACCAGAACCTACTCAAATTCACTCAACCAACCAGCCCACCAAGTACACATGCAACCCAACACCAAGAAGAATGCTACATTCCTCGATCTACCAAAAAGATCTACCAATGTACAACTAACCTATTATAGTATTACTTTAGCCTAAAGATACTTTGAATTGTTAAACCTCTGCTGTTTCAGATCCAATTGTATAATTTATTTATTTATTTATTCATTTGTTTGTTGATTTTTATATACCGACATTTGTCGGAACATCATGCCGGTTTACATTGTAACAAAATAACAAGAGAGAGAAATACAATAAACAGGGAAGGGAAGGGGGGAGCAGTAATGAAGGAGGAGAGAGTACAGCAGTAGGAAGGATAGGGAAAGAGAGAAATTTGATAGGAACATTTGAAGAAAATAAATTAAAATAGACAATATGTACAGGTGGGCTGGTAGGTACCAGACCAGTGATGGCAGTGACAGGGAGAGGTGGGGGGGTGGAATGGTAGGGTGGGCTTAAAAGAGGGTGAGGGGAAACTTATAACAGAATTTAGGCATCATTGCTTAGGGGGAAGAAACACTATATTTTGGAGTCTTTGCTTGGGATGAAAAAAGGGGGAGAAAAGGAGAGGCAGAGAGGAGGAGGGGGAAAGGGTGGGCTGTGGGGTTAAAGTGCAAGCTAAGTTTGGTCAACATCTGGATATGCTAATGTAAAGAGCCAGGTTTTGAGCCCTTTTTAAAATTTAGACAGGTTAATAACTCACCCAACCTATACACATTCCTCTCTCCCTTATTATCCACAAGCCTATATGTAACAACAGTTTGCATGTAATAACTTTGCTGTATGTAATAAACTTTACAAGTAATAACAATTTTATATGTAATCAACTAACACTACATGATAAGCTGCTGTGATGATGTTTATATAACCATTATCAAGATTCTGTAAACCATTCTGATGGCGAAACCGAATGACGGTATACAAAACACGTTAAAAAAATAAAAATAAATAAATAATGCCTCTGTGTCGCTCCATGGTGAGACTGCACCTTGAATACTGTATACAATTCTGGTCACAGCATCTCAAAAAAGATATAAATGCGATGGAGAAGGTACAGAGAAGGACTACCAAAATGATAAGGGGAATGGAACAGCTCCCCAATGAGGAAAGACTAAAGAGTTTAGGACTTTTCAGCTTGGAGAAGAGACGGCTGAGGGGGGATATGATAGAGGTGTTTAAAATCATGAGAGGTCTAGAATGGGTAGATGTGAATCGGTTATTTACTCTTTCAGATAATAGAAAGTAGGGATGTGAATCATGTCCTCGATCGTCTTAACGATCGATTTCGGCTGGGAGGGGGAGGGAATCGTATTGTTGCCGTTTGGGGGGGTAAAATATTGTGAAAAATCGTGAAAAATCATGAAAAATCTAAAAATCTAAAAATCGCAAAACCGGCACATTAAAACCCCCTAAAACCCACCCCCGACCCTTTAAATTAAATCCCCCACCCTCCCGAACCCCCCCCAAATGAGTTAAATAACCTGCGGGTCCAGCGGCGGTCCGGAACGGCAGCGGTCCGGAACGGGCTCCTGCTCCTGAATCTTGTTGTCTTCAGCCGGCGCCATTTTCCAAAATGGCGCCGAAAAATGGCGGCGGCCATAGACGAACACGATTGGACGGCAGGAGGTCCTTCCGGACCCCCGCTGGACTTTTGGCAAGTCTCGTGGGGGTCAGGAGGCCCCCCACAAGCTGGCCAAAAGTTCCTGGAGGTCCAGCGGGGGTCAGGGAGCGATTTCCCGCCGCGAATCGTTTTCGTACGGAAAATGGCGCCGGCAGGAGATCGACTGCAGGAGGTCGTTCAGCGAGGGCGCCTCGCTGAACGACCTCCTGCAGTCGATCTCCTGCCGGCGCCATTTTCCGTACGAAAACGATTCGCGGCGGGAAATCGCTCCCTGACCCCCGCTGGACCTCCAGGAACTTTTGGCCAGCTTGTGGGGGGCCTCCTGACCCCCACGAGACTTGCCAAAAGTCCAGCGGGGGTCCGGAAGGACCTCCTGCCGTCCAATCGTGTTCGTCTATGGCCGCCGACATTTTTCGGCGCCATTTTGGAAAATGGCGCCGGCTGAAGACAACAAGATTCAGGAGCAGGAGCCCGTTCCGGACCGCTGCCGTTCCGGACCGCCGCTGGACCCGCAGGTTATTTAACTCATTTGGGGGGGGTTCGGGAGGGTGGGGGATTTAATTTAAAGGGTCGGGGGTGGGTTTTAGGGGGTTTTAGTGTGCCGGCTCACGATTCTAACGATTTATAACGATAAATCGTTAGAATCTCTATTGTATTGTGTTCCATAACGGTTTAAGACGATATTAAAATTATCGGACGATAATTTTAATCGTCCTAAAACGATTCACATCCCTAATAGAAAGACTAGGGGGCACTCCATGAAGTTAGCATGTGGCACATTTAAAACTAATCAGAGAAAGTTCTTTTTCACTCAACGCACAATTAAACTCTGGAATTTGTTGCCAGAGGATGTGGTTAGTGCAGTAGTACAGCTGTGTTTAAAAAAGGATTGGATAAGTTCTTGGAGGAGAAGTCCATTACCTGCTATTAATTAAATTGACTTAGAAAATAGCCACTTAGTTTTTGGTTACTTGCCAGGTTCTTATATCCTGGATTGGTCACTGTTGGAAACAGGATGCTGGACCTGATGGACCCTTAGTCTGATCCAGTATGGTATGTTCTTATGTTCTTATGCTCCCCCTTTTCTGACCTCTCTTACCACTTGGTATGGCCATATCACAATCATGAGAATCTGAACCATGTCTCCTTAACAGCAACAATGTCCAAGTCTGCCTTCACCATTAGGGCCTGCAGGCCTGAGATTTTATTGCCCAAACTACAAGCATTTGGGGTCATAGCTTTCCATTTTTTCTCCCTTGATTTGTTACACTACCTAGTCACCTTTTTTGCTTTTTTGATCTGATTGATTTTGTTATTTTCTCCTCTTACTTCCTATATTGCTTGGGAGTGATACGCCAATTTCATTAGCCATCTCCTGCCACCCCCATTCTCTAGTTTAAATTCCTGATAATTTATGATCTGAATTTCTCATTTAACATCCTTCTTCCTGCTGCAGACAAATATAGTCCATTCTTACCATATGGACTTTTATGCTCCATACATGGCCAGCTTTCAATATATCCAAAATTACTTTCTGTATACCAGGTTTTATTTATTATTTTATTTATTTATTTTTAATTTTTATATACCGAAGTTCTTGTAGGGACTACAAATCACTCCGGTTTACATAAAACAAAGAACTGCTCAACAGAGCGTGGAGCTTTACATGGAACCGTAGAACATATGGAACAGTATAAATGGATGACAATTAAACATAGTGAAAAATAAATAAAAATAATAGTTTAACTGGTAATAAATAAAGAATTATATTATTTACTATAAGCAGTATAACTGTTTAAAGTAGAAATAAATATTAATTTCAAGAATTGAAATTATCAATATGGCTAGCCTTTCTTTTCCCTTTCCATTAACAGGTAATACTTCCAAAAAGGCAATAATCTTTGCCATGTGTCTTATCTTCTTCCCTAGATACCATTTCTATTGAGGTCATTGGTCCCTATATAGATGATAACATTGATGTCAAAGTTCATACTTTCTTTTATAATGGCTTTGACAATCTAGTTTGTATTTCTACTAGCTGAGGATCCTGGAAGGTATTTCACTATTGTCACCATCAAAATGAGCTTTCAAATTGGTTCTTCTAATGATCGAGTCTCTCAGCAGAAGAAGCTTTCTTTAATGACATTTGATTCCGTCGAAGGGCTTCTAGGTGCATTGGATATCTTCTCTTTCAGACATTATTAGAGGTAACAGTGAGGATAGTGGGGGTGTCTTCATCACAGGCCTTATTCTGCCAGAATCCATTGTTATCCAATTAATAATGGGTTTCTGAATCCTGGATGACTGACATCTCTGTGGGAGTGGGGTTTGATCCACAGGATTCTGTAAAGTTGGAGAAATTCGGTATCTTTGTCAAATGACTTGTTTGACCAGAGCCCACTGTAAACCATTTTTTCCTGGGTTTCTGAATCCTCTTGGGAAATGGGCAAGAAATACTGGATGGTTCAAGGTTAATTGAAATCTGTACAATTCTTTTCTCAGATGAGTGGGCTCCATTTTTATTGCAGACAGCTAAAGGCAAAATGGACAACCTTTGATTCTCCAAATGAAAGGCCTTGGGACATAAGCACCACAGTTGCTGCACTGAATGAAAATATTTTGTTAATTATCACTAGTCCCTTAATATCCTATAAGTAAGATATGGTAAAATTTAGGCTCTAGCAAAAGATTTTTAATAGGTATTTGAAATAAAAATTAAAAATATTAAAAGCAAGCCAGTAAAGATTAATAGACAGAATCTGAAAGCCAAAGTTTACAAGCAATATAACAGTTTACATGTCTATTATCAGAGAATGGGAGATGAAGATAATTAAGTATGAATCCAGGGAAGACTATATAAGAAAAGTAATGTAAGGGGTGGGTGGGTAGAGGGGGAGGGAGGGAACTAAACAGTTGAAATTTCTTGCAGGAAAAATATTCCATTTAGCTTGTAGCTGCCTCTCACAGGAATACCTGCAGACAATGGCTAATTTCTGCTACAAAATTCTGGTTTCCAGTACAGTATTGTAGACCAAGGCAGACAATCTCACCAACCTTTCTAGCAGCAATCTGTAAATCATTAATATCGAGTTTAATTTTATATCCAGAAAGGTAATGGTTTTGAAGGGCCTTGAGATTTGTCATCTGCCAATGGGATGCCAAATTACCTGGTTGCGAAAGGTGCAGAACAGCCATTTGCATTCTAAAGGACCCACTCCCCATCAATAAAGAAGAAGTTGAACAGGTAGCGAATAGTGGACGTAGAACTGGCTTTCTTCTCTATAACCCAATGCACAACTTTTCTGAACATCTCAATATAGACACATGAGATGTAGCAGCCCATTAGCATGCATGATTTGTACTGGAAAGCCTCTTTAAAATAGAAAGTATCATGGTGAACTATAAGCAACTGGAAAGCTGATTTAATGTCCAGCTTGAAGATGAGTGTACCCTAGCCACATCCCTTAAGAAAAGTTTATGTGCTGTTGAAAGATGCATATTATGCAGTGCATTCACCAGAGGGAATATAATTGTTCACCAAAGTTTCTTTAGAGAAGGACAGGTTATGAATAAGTGTATTTCCTTAATTCTTTCTTAGGAACAACTGCTAACAGGAACAGGATAAGATCTCAGAATGGTTATTTAGAAAAGGGTCCTGCCATTTGCTCCAGCTTGAATTCTGTGGTTAATATATCCCAGCCAACTGATGTGCAGAAAGTGCATTAACCACATTTGTTTGTTGGCTTTCTGGAGAATAAGTGTAAACCACCTCTCCTGTGGGATGGGATTGCTGTCGTGACCGGGATTGGTGTTAAAATGTAGTCTTCAGAACAGGCAGTAAGCTCTCAGATGTTACCCACAAGAGAGTGCAATTCAATGCCTTCCTTCCTTCTGGGTCTCACTTAGGATTGGGGTGCGTAGGGATCCGGGATGCTACCACCCACCCAGTAAAGTCTCTTGGCGGTAAAGAGGGGAGGCAAGGATAAATAGTACGATATTGTATTTTTTATATTTTATTTTTTATTTTATTTAAAACACTAAAGAAAATATGCTGTTTCTTTATAACAGTGTACACATTTAAACAACCACTTTCTCAAATAACCTTAACACATTTTTCTTCTATTTCCTACAGAAATTATAATCTATAACTAAACAAGAAATTACAAATAAAGAAAAATTACTCAAGTATTCAGTTGCTTCTATCTTGTCAACCTAAGCGTTACCCTTTAATTCTCTCTTTTAACTCTGTACTAAAGTTAATATTACATATATTGTTTCTTTTGACTAAAAAGAATTGATTCTCTATATTTTCTTTTTATTTTAGGTCCAGTATTCTTAGTTCTTTCCTTGTCATTCAGTTAAGTGTTATTCTTTCAACATAGTCTTTTCTTTTCTCTCTTTATCTCAGTTTTTATTCTTTCACTGTATTTTCCTGTGTTTTATCTTTAGAAATATGCTGTTGATGTTTATAAGTGCTCAGGCCTGGCTCAAGTACAAAAGTGTTCTTTAGGTATGAAAACTTATCTGTTTCTTCATCTGTCGGTGCTGGCCAGTTTTCTTTTCTTTACTTCTTCTTCTCCTTTTTCTTCTTCTTCCTAGTAACTTATTCTTTAAATGAAATCAACAAAAGAAACTTTCTCCCTAAAACTGCTCCAGATCTTCCGTAAGCTGATCAGTGTGTTCCCTCAATGTGGATGTATTTGCAGCTTATTGTTACTTGTGCATCTAGCTAGTATAAACCAAAGGATAATTTCAATGTCCCTACTTTTCTTTTTATATGAAAGAACAACTTCACAAAATAATAAAATTACCTTGGTGACTCAAGCATTCATTCTTTGGTTCCTGTCCCATGAAACTAAAATATTATTTGCATCCGGTATGAACTTTGGCTTCTCTTATTCTGTATATCAGTGCATATAATACTTGGCTTTGTCAAGTATTATTATTACTGTTGCAATCAACAGATTCTCTGTCATTTGACAGTATCTTTAACAACTTCTCAGCATAGAGTGTATATCATGTAACCTTTACTTCATTTGATGAACCAGTCTGAATTTTCAATTTTTTTAATGTTCATCAGGGTTAGAGATCACCAACACTCACATTCCATCATTAATCCTATTAATTGCTGTACTAATACGCGAAACAGCATTAACTTTATATTTAATCTCCCCTTACTATTACCTTACCTTTATCAGGAACCTACCCTTATACATTCACTCAATCATCTCTACTAGTGTGAATGTTCTTTCATTACTTATTTATGCTTTATACTACTTTTTATGGGCCTAGAAGTCAGAGGACCTCGACAGCACCTCTGCTTACTTAGACTTCTGGCTCTCAACTGTCTGTATTCTATAACTGCTTTTTCTTTTTCTGAGCTCAGCAGATCCCTACTGTTGCTGATGTCACCCTATTAAATAGTACTATACGTTATATATTAGCTATTTCTATTTTGTATTATCAATAGAATTTTTAGCTGGGATTATTATTTTCATCTTTATAAAATTTTTAGTACATCTTTTATTAATCAAATTGCCTATTATTTCTCTTTTTAATCATGCGCTGTGGCTTCACCGTGTGTACCTGCGCTCACCTGTTCACTGGTTTCTAGGGAAGCCGTTGTCAAGGTTTCATGTTTACCTTCTGGTTTTTTTTATGCTGTGGAATGCACCATCCCAACCAGGGATGTATGGATCATACCAATAGTCTTTTTAATTAATTTTCTTAGCTTTTACAAACTTTCAAATTTTCTCTAAACCTACTAAATATATTATTTATATTTATTTTTCACTTTCTCTACATTTCTCTCTCTTTAAACACCTATTCAGTATGCGCAGTCAGCACGAATATGTGTCTCAGTTAAACTACAGATCCAAAATTATTTTTAATAATTAAACTTAAGCTCTAAAGTTTCAATAAAGTTTTCCTATATTTAAAAAAAAACTTTTCCCTGAGTTTCACAGGTTATTTTATTCTCAAATGAATAGTGCTTCTAACTGGGCAATTTGTATGTTTAAAACTGTTCCTGGGACTGTGGAGTTGTTTCCAGTCAGGAAGTCAGGGTCACTTTTCTTAAACACTACTGCCATTTACTTTTAAAAGTGTATCATTTTCTTTATTTTATCACAAATTGGTAGCCTTCCCCACTTAAACACAGGCTCCTGATTATGTCATTGATGACCTCATTTAAACTGTCAGAACCTAGGCCTGCACAGGAACCCCTGCCTAGCCTCACCAGGTCAGAATCCTTTCTAACTGTTTCCCTCATCAACAACTCACCCAGCAAAGCAGCTTTGGTGTTCTGTACATGAAAGAGGACAGCCGTTAGCAGTGACTGTGATTGAAATCAGCTGATCCTTCACATGCTGCTTTCCTCTCCTCACTCCTGTATCACTCTGAACAGCAGCACTGCCCGAGACATCACAGCTCTTCTCTCACTGTTTACTTCCTGATGTATCTTGTTCAGTGCTCTACTCTGTTGCCTGACTCTCTGTATCAGACCTGACTGAGTGCTATCACAACAGAGAGAACAAAATAGATGACCGGCTGTCAGCACCCTCTCTCCCAACTATTCTGCTTACCTTCAGATCGCATCGCTGGCCAAAACACTGATTCCCATTGTTTCCTGCTTTCAGGTAACTTTCTTTATTTATTTACATTATTTACATAAGGAAGCCTTCAAGTAACCCTAGTAGGAGTGAGGTGCAAGTATCCCTGTCTGGAAAGCCACTGCTCTATGATCTGCCATTGAATTGGGGTTGAAGCAAGCAGTATACTCGGGTATTACTTGCCCCTTGTCCAGGGCCCTGGCATTTTGATGCAGGGTGTGTGACTGAGCAGCCCACGTTCCCCGCAGGTTGAGTCCTTGGGTACCAGGGCAGGCTGGTCTTCGGTGGGCCTCTGCGTGGATGATCCCAGGGAGTTGGCAAGAGAGCACAGTGGCAAGCAAGAGAGAAAGGCCCGGGGCCAAAGTCAAGGGTGGTGGGCGGCGAAGACTAAGGACAGGCCCGGTCCAGGGGCCAGAGGCAGGCAGCAGGATGCGTAGTCAGGTCTGGTCCAGAGGTCAGAGGCAGGCAGCAGAAAGCATGGTCAGGTCTGGTCCAGAGGCAGGCAGCAGGATACGTGGTCAGGTCCGGTCCAGGGGCCAGAGGCAGGCAGCAGGATGCGAAGTCAGGTCCGGTCCAGAGGTCAGAGGCAGGCAGCAGAAAGCGTGGTCAGGTCCAGTCCAAAGGTCAGAGGCAGGCAGCAGGATACGTGGTCAGGTCTGGTCCAGGGGTCAGAGGCAACCAGCAGGATACGTGGTCAGGTCCAGTCCAGAGGTCAGGCAGGTGGAGGTTCGTCTGAGGAAGCAGGAACAAGCAGGAACTGGAACGAGGAGAACTGGAGCAGGAGCAGGGGCCAGAGATGGGAGCAAGGACAGGAACGCAGGAACTGGAACAGCAAGTCTGAAACTCGAGCAAACAAGAGCGAGGAGACCTGTTGCCAAGGCAAGCTCTGACTATCAGAGCTTGCCTTATATACTCAAGGATGGAAATGTCATCACTAGGGGCTGCGGCCCCTTTAAATCTTGGCTGGCAGCACGTGCGTGCGCCTAGGAGCAGGGGCCAAGCAGGGTGGCATGGCTTCATTCCCTTGCCGTGGCTGAGGGCCCGTGTGGAGGTAGAAGGGGCAGCACTCCTCCACCGCAGCGGGGAGAGCAAGGAGCAGTCCTGGACCGAGCCGGGGAGCTGGGAGGCAACAGGACAGCAGCGGCAGCCAGTAGGTGAGGCCGAAGCTGCGGCCCAGGCCCAGTGCTGGGAGGTAGGAACAGGCTTCTTGAGGCTGGGAATTGTAACATTAACCTCACATGAACTGCATTAATGTGGGGTCAGTGCAGCTCACTATAGAGGCCAAATTAGTGAAGGAAAGACCCATTTAATTATTTCCCATTGAACTAGCTTGTCAATCTCGCACTCTTGACTCTGACCACTCTTCCTACACCCTTCTAATAATCTAAATATATCAATGTAATGAAGATGCCTAATGTGATGCAGTTATGGTTTCGAGGTGTTTAAGTGGATTCTTGGGTACTGTGGGAGATGACCACGCCCACAGTACTGGGCTGGACTCAGGACGCACAAACACAGAGTTTTGTCTTTTATTGTACAGCTGATGTATACCACCAGAGGTGGCAGTAGTGAGTTGATGCAGAGGTAGCAGTCCAAGGACCCTCCACAGAGGGAACCCGTCTCACAAAGATGGTATAGGGATATCCAGGTGTAGGTTTCCCAGCATGGAAGAGCTGTAGATGAGACGACTGAGAATTAGATTACTCACTAGATGATAGCTGTAAGGTTGATGATTCCACCAGGCAGAAGTAGATGGTAACAGGCACCAAGGCAGGGAGAGCAGGCCCTCGAGGAGCGAGTACCTGATCCCAGTAAGGCACCTGAAAGAAAGCAGAGGGCCCCTGAGGAGCGGGTACCCAGGTTAGAGTATACCCCGAAGGGCAGAGAGGGCTTCCAGCGGAAGCAAGGAAGTGGCAGAATAGCTTAGACCAGACGAGTCCAAATCCAATCGATCCGTATCACGATCCAGACCTGATCCAAGTCCTTGCTAACTTAACGAGCTAGCAAACAAACATAGGCTAAATACCCAGATGGCGTGATGTCACTGGAGGGGGACGCCCCCGAGGTTCCTGCCATGACGTGGATAAAGATGTGGGTGGCGCATGCGCGCGCACCCTAGGAGGCGCTTAGGAGAAACATGGCGTGAGGCTTTGCCATAGCCATTCCGGGGATGCCGGTGGATGCGGCTTGCAGATGCTGCAGCAGCCAGCTTCCCAAGGCTAGCGGGGAGAGCAGAGAAAAAGGTGAGGCACAAGGGTCGAAGCCGTCTGAGACAGACGGACGTAACAGTACCCCCCCTCCAGTCCTCCTACCTGGTCTTGGTTTCTGAGGATGCATTCTGTGGTATTGCTGAAGCACCTCTTCATCCATGATATTTGCCAAAGGTTCCCAAGAGTTTTCTTCATACTCTGCCTCTCTTTTTCACATCAAGGATAGTGTCTACTTTGTATTCGATGTCTTTTTCTGCATCAATAGGTGTAGGTTCAGGTGTCTTAGTTGAGAACTAGCTAAGGACTAGCGGATTCAGTAGTGAGACAAGGAACGCATTATGAATCTTCAATGCTGGTGGAAGTTTGAGACTGTACGTAGGAGTACCTAGTCATCAGAGAATGGGAAAGTGTCCGATGAAGCGTGGAGCAAAACGAGCTGATGTTAGCTTGAGTCTTAGATGTTTTGTAGACAACTAGACTTTGTCAGCAGGCTGGAATTCTGGAGCCTTGCAGTGATGAGCTGATGGTAGCCTTTCTTTGCTCGTTGACCTGCTCTATGGAGCATCTCTTTGTTTTTAGTTCATAGTTGTTTGATATCTTTGGCAGTAGATTGAGCTGCCGGGGACGGCACTGAAAGTGGACGTGGTAAGGGTGGTAATGGTAGTCATCCGGAGACCACTTCAAATGGTGTTGATCCAGTAGATGTTGCTAGATGAGAGTTGATGGTGAATTCAGCCCAGGGCAACAGTTCAGCCCAGTCATTTTGACGAGTACCCACATAGGCACGAATGAACTGCTTGAATGTCCTATTCATTCTCTCTGTTTGTCCGTTAGACTGAGGATGGTATGCAGAGGTGAAGATGAGAGAGATATCAAACTTCTTGCACAGTGCTTTCCAGAACTTAGCTGTGAATTGGACTCCTCTGTCAGAGACGATGTGCTTTGGCATGCTGTGTAGGCGAAAGATGTGAGTGATGAAAAGCTTTGCAAGCTCCATGGCTGAGGGCAAACCAGGGAGAGCCACGAAGTGAGCCATCTTCAAGAAATGATCCACTGTTACCCAGATGGTGTTGTTACCTCCTGAGAGTGGTAAGTCTACCACAAAGTCTATAGCGATGTGTGTCCAGGGCTCATCTGGCACTGGCAAGGGTTGGAGAAGGCCACAAAGATGACCAGACGGCGGTTTCTGTCTGGCATAATTAGAACAAGAAGCGACGTAGGAGAACGTGTCTTCCTTCATGGTGGGCCACCAGTACTACTTCTGTAGTTTTGTCAGAGTTCTGCGTTGACCAGGGTGTCCAGCCAGTTTAGAATCGTGAGCCCATGCTAACAGCTTTTTCCTTAGGTTCTTGGGTACAACAGTCTTACCCACAGGTACTGGGTGAGTAGCTGACAAAATAACTCTTTTCGGGTTGATGATATGTTGGGGTTCATCAGGTACATCCTCGGAGATAAATGAGCGAGATAGAGCATCTGCTCTGATGTTCTTATCTCCGGGGCGATATTTCAGCACAAAGTCAAACCTGTTAAAGAACAGGGACCATCTCGCCTGCCTATGGTTTAGGCACTGTGTGTGGCGGAGGTACTCCAGATTTTTATGATCTGTAAAAACTGTGATCTGATATTGTGCACCTTCAAGCCAGGGGCGCCACTCATCGAATGCCATCTTTATTGCCAGGAGTTCTTTATCCCCTATGCCGTAGTTCTTCTCCGCTGGCGAGAAGCGACAGGAGAAAAATGAGCATGGGTGTAAGGTCTTAGAGTCACCAGCCTGGCTTAGCACGGCCCCTACGCCTACGTCTGAGGCATTGACCTCAACAATGAAGGGCCTGGTTGGATCTGGATGTCGGAGACATGGCTTGCTCGAGAAGGCATCTTTCATTCTCTGAAATGCTGTTACTGCCTCCATAGACCAATTGGCGACGTTGGCACCTTTCTTAGTCATTGCTATAAGCGGAACAGTTAGTGCGGAATAGTTCTTGATGAATGTTCTGTATTAGTTGGTAAATCCCAGTTATCGTCTAAAAGCCTTTAGACTCGTGGGTTGTGTCCATTTCTGAATGCTCTCCAGCTTCTGTGGGTCCATCTGGAAACCTTGGTTGGAAACAATGTATCCTAAGAAAGGCACTGATTCCTTGTGGAACTCGCATTTTGACAACTTGGCGCATAGACAGTTCTCGCGGAGTCTTAGCAGTACTCTTTTGACATCTTCCAGATGAGTGTTCATGTCCTGGGAAAATATCAAGATGTCATTCAAATACATGACGACACACTTGTAGAGTAGATCTCGCAGAATGTCGTTCGTCATGGTTTGGAAGACAGCCGGAGCATTGCACAAGCTGAAGGGCATCACTAGATATTCAAAGTGCCCATCCCGGGTATTGAAGGCTGTCTTCCATTCATTGCCAGCACGAATGTGAGCTAGATTGTAGGCTCCCTTGAAGTCAACCTTGGAGAATATCTTGGCTCCCTGTAGTCTATCAAATAGCTCTGAGATGAGTGGTAAGGGATAGCGGTCTTTCACAGTGATCTCATTTAGACCTCTGTAGTCAATGCATGGACGCAATGTCCAGTCTTTCTTCCCCACAAAGAAGAAACCTGTGCCGGCAGGAGACTTGGAGGGTCTTATGAAGCCTTTCTGAAGATTCTTCCTTATGTATTCAGACATAGGTTTATTTTCTACCACGGAGAGAGGGTAAACCCTGCCTTTGGGTGGTTCAGTGTTAAGCTCAAATTGATGGCGCAGTCGTAGGATATGTGTGGAAGGAGTACGTCTGCAGCTTCTTTGGAAAATATATCTTGAAAAGATGCATACTGAGGTGGCAACCCAGGCATCAATGGGGTAGTTGCCATGCAGGGTATAGGAGAGACCTCCATCAGATATTTACCATGGCAATCTGGACCCCAATGTGAAAGTTCCAGAGTGGCCCAATTGAATTGAGGCATATGCTGCTGCAGCCACGGTAACCCTAATACTATAGGGTGCATGGACTTCTCTAGGACAAAGAAGGAGAACACTGGTCCGTAAACTCATGGGTTTGGTGAGCTGGGTTACTTCGCCCGGCAAGGGCTCCCCATGAATTGAGGATAGGAGTAGTGGAGTCGTCATGGCGGTGGTGGGAATCCGCAAGTGCTCCACTAATTGATTCAAAATAAACTTGCCTCCTGCCCCTGAGTCCACTAGGGCAAGAGTCTGGTATTCTAAGGGTCAACAGATCAAGGATACAGGAAGAGAGAGTGGAGGAGAGGGTGCAGTTAGACCTAAGAAGAATCCTCCCACAGGACTTATGTCTGCCAGTTTCCTGGACATATAGACATGTTTGTACAGCATGGCCAGCTTATCCACAATACATACATAGGCCCAACCTCTTCCACGTTCTTCTCTCTTTTAACATCAGGTGACTGCGGCCTAATTGCATAGGTTCTTCTTCGCCAGCAACTGGACCCGAGGAAACAGGCCTGGGTGTAGTCTAACTTTCTCCCGAAAGGGGTCTTCTGGGAGTTTTGGTCTCTTGAACCTTGTCACGAAGTTATCTATCAATCCTTGTTGCCAACTTCACCAGTTCAGCCAAGGTCTCAGGCATCTTGCAAGCTGCCAGTTCGTCTTTCAAATGAGAGTTCAATCCCTCAAAGAAGAGGGTCCTCAGGCATTTAGGGTCCCAACGTAATTCAGACGCCAGTGTCTTGAATTCTATGGCGAAGTCTGATAAAGGTTTACTACCTTGCTTCAGGTGAACCAACGAAGATCCTGCAGTAGTATGCCAGGCAGGGTCATCAAAAACTGATCTGAACAGTTCAAGGAACCCGGCAAGATCATGTAGAATAGGATCATCGCGCTCCCACAGCAAAGAGGCTTAAGCCAACGCTCTTCCATCCAGATAAGACAAGATGTAGGTGGTCTTGGCATAGGCTGTAGGAAAATGATTAGGTTGTAGGGAAAAGTGCATGCTACATTGGTTGATAAATCCCCTACATTTCCAAACTTCCCCTGAGAAGCGAGTTGGAGCAGATAGAGGTACAATGGTCTTGACCATCACTTCTGGCGGTGTGACTTCTTTACCTGTGGTTGGTGAATTCATCTGTGCGTGCAGCTAGTTAAATGCAACAGTCAAATTCTCTAGCGCGTTCTGTTGTTCGGAGATTCGCTGGGCCAGGCCTGGAATGGCCTGCAATGTGGTGAGCTGAATCGAATCCATGTAGTTAGCAATCTGTTATGGTTTCGAGGTGTTTGGATTCTTGGGTACTGTGGGAGATGACCACGCCCACGGGGAGGAGCCCCATGGGGAGCCACAGTACTGGGCTAGACTCAGGATGCACAAACACAGAGTTTTGTCTTTTATTGCACAGCTGATGTATACCACCAGAGGTGGCAGTAGTGAGTTAATCCAGAGGTAGCAGTTCAGGGACCCTCGGCAGAGGGAGCCCTTCTCACCAAGATGGTATAGGGATATCCAGGTGTAGGTTTCTCAGCACGGCAGAGCTGTAGATGAGACAAACTGAGATTACTTACTTTTTGGTAGCTGAAAAGGTTGATGATTCCATCAGGCAGAAGTAGATGGTAATAGGCACCGAGGCAGAGAGAGCAGGCCCTCAAGGAGAAAGTACCTGATCCCAGGAAGGCACCTGAAAAAGCAGAGGGCCCCTGAGGAGTGGGTACCTAGGTTATACTCCGAAGGGCAGAGAGGGCTTCCAGCGGCAGCAAGGAAGTGGCAGAGTAGCTTAGACCAGACGAGTCCAAATCCAATCGA
Source organism: Rhinatrema bivittatum (assembly GCF_901001135.1). Classification (NCBI taxonomy): domain Eukaryota; kingdom Metazoa; phylum Chordata; class Amphibia; order Gymnophiona; family Rhinatrematidae; genus Rhinatrema; species Rhinatrema bivittatum. The sequence continues at coordinate 368,253,050 of NC_042620.1, read as the reverse complement.
TCCATATCACGATCCAATCCTGATCCGAGTCCTTGCTAACTCAACAAGCTAGCAAACAAGTGTAGGCTAAATACCCGGATGGCGTGACGTCACTGGAGGGGGACGCCTCCAAGGTTCTCACCATGACGTGGATAAAGACGTGGGTGGCGCGCGCGCACCCTAGGAGGCCCTTAGGAGAAACATGGTGTGAGGCTTTGCCATAGCCGTTCCAGGGATGCCGGAGGACGCGGCTTGCAGATGCTGCGGCAGCCATCTTCCCAAGGCTAGCGGTGAGAGCAGAGAAAAAGGTGAGGCACAAGGGTCGAAGCCGTCTGAGACCGACGGACGCAACAGATGCTTTAAGGAACTTGAGTCTGATTTCCAGAGCTCATAGTCCAGTCTCATACTCATTGGAGGTGGTTGGGCAGGCCCCAACCACCTCCAACTGACTGCTGATGCTGAAACTGGAACATGAGATTCTTCTCCATACTTTTTAACTGTGCTTGCCCTTATGGTCCTTTCTCACAACCACCATCTGCCAGGTTGCAGGGGCAATAAAAGGTTGCAGGGGCAATAAAAGAAACATTTCATTTTCAGGATTTTTATGCCACATTTTACATATAGTGCCCCCCCCCCAACCAAATCAATCTGCCCTATCATGTTAGTGCAGAGAATGTGGTTAGTGCAGTTAGTATAGCTGTGTTTAAAAAAGGATTGGATAAGTTCTTGGAGGAGAAGTCCATTACCTGCTATTAAGTTCACTTAGAGAATAGCCACTGCCATTAGCAATGGTTACATGGAATAGACTTAGTTTTTGGGTACTTGCCAGGTGCTTATGGCCTGGATTGGCCACTGTTGGAAACAGGATGCTGGGCTTGATGGACCCTTGGTCTGACCCAGTATGGCATTTTCTTATGTTCTTATGCACAGGATTCATGCTCCTGTCATGCAGTGGCACTTTTGGTCACAGAAGATCCCTCCATACATGCTGGAGTTTGGTTGTCATGACTCCATTTCATGTTATCCATAGCCATAGCATGTCAGGTTGCAGGGGCAATAAAAGAAGCATTTCATTTTCAGGATTTTTATGCCACATTTTACATATAGTGCCCCCCCCCCCCAACCAAATCAATCTGCCCTATCATGTTAATATAATTTATACCCTGCTATCACAGTGTCCCATTGGCTATCCTCCTTCCACCATGTTTCTCAAATGCCTATAATTATATATATATATAATACCATATACCCTAACTCAGCAACTTACTATTCAGGCTTCTGGCCTGAATAGTAAGTTGCTGAGTTAGGGTATATATATTTTGTATTTGTACTTTCATTTTTCTTTCTATTCACAACCTGCTTATTAGCAAGTGTAGAGCTATTCACATTGTGAGCTCTTTTTCTACAACCATCTGGGCTACTTCAGCCTTAACCATAACTTCTCTGCTGAGATAACTTTCCTGTTCCACCAGTATCTTTTGAAAACACCTCCCTCTGAATTGTGTGTTTTTGAGCGACTGACTCTTATGGCCTAGTTTAAAAGCTGCTCTATTTCTTTTTTAAAAGTTAGCACCAGCAGCCTGGTTCCATTCTGGTTACGGTGGATCCCATCCTCTTGGATTATGTTCTGCCTTTCCCAGAACGTTCCTCAGTTACAAACAAATCTAAACACCTTGTGGCTATCGACAAAACTGTGTGGACAGATAGAGGGACACCAATCAGGAGCCCAAGTGTTCTGAATGAGGCACACCTCTGTGTCTTTTCCCATTCAGGCAGCTAACTTTCTCTCCAATCAGTCCTGAAGACAAGGATTCTTTAAGTTTGAAATCATTTATTGAACAGGTAAATTCTACTTACAATTATTGAATCTCAAACGTAAGCTCCTAGGCAGATCTTTGTCAAATGGAGGGAAGGTAACAGGGGGGATCTGAGGCTGATTTTGTCTTCCAATTGAAGGGGGGCATGGAGCCCATACCAACCCCCACCTGAGACAAAGACAGCAACTCCTAACACCTGGACTCCATGTATAAGAATCACCCGCTTCACAAAGGGTCCGCTGCCTGCAATAAAGCTTATGAATAGGATAGAGAAACTGCACATTAGCTCAACTGCTAGCAAGCCTTCACACACTGTTCTTATTGTCTTTTAGTAATGCTGATAGACTTTATTTATGTTTGCCAAGTCAGTAACCTTGCTGAGCATAGAACTGGCCAGAACAAAGGACGCATTGGGGCGGATTTTCAGAGCCCTGCTCGCGTAAATCCGCCCAAAACCGGGCGGATTTACCCGAGCAGGGCCCTGCGCGCCGGGAAGCCTATTTTACATAGGCCTCCCGGCGCGCGCAGAGCCCCGGGACTCGCGTAAGTCCGGGGGTTCTCGGAGGGGGGCGTGTCGGGGGCGCGTCGGGGGGCGGGCCCGGTCGTCGCGGCGTTCCGGGGGCGTGTCGGCAGCGTTTTGGGGGCGGGTACGGGGGCGTGGCTACGGCCCGGGGGCGTGGCCGCACCCTCCGTACCCACCCCCAGGTCGCGGCCCGGCGCGCAGCAGGCCCACTGGCGCGCGGGGATTTACGTCTCCCTCCGGGAGGCGTAAATCCCCCGACAAAGGTAAGGGGGGGGTGTAGACAGGGCCGGGTGGGTGGGTTAGGTAGGGGAAGGGAGGGTAAGGTGAGGGGAGGGCAAAGGAAAGTTCCCTCCGAGGCCGCTCCGATTTCGGAGCGGCCTTGGAGGGAACGGGGGGAGGCAGCGCGGCTCGGCGCGCGCAGGCTATACAAAATCGATAGCCTTGCGCGCGCTGATCCAGGATTTTAGTGGATACGCGCGGCTCCGCGCGTATCTACTAAAATCCAGCGTACTTTTGCTTGAGTCTGATGCGCAAGCAAAAGTAGGCTGATCGCGCTTCTTTTAAAATCTACCCCATTATGTATAATGCAGTATTATTGTTGCAATCCATGAATTCCTTTCACAGAACTGCAATTCCCGACAGCCTCTCCTGCGAATGACGTATCAGTATTCACATGACCTGAAGCCAGAACAAAGGAGAAGAATCGGGAAAGTTCCACGCTAGAAGAGGGAGGGGGTCACGTATCCCCTCAGTTGAGATATGCTGTCTCAGCAATGTGTAGAACGCATGTGCAAGAGATAAGAAGTATGAAATGTATAAAAAGTTTCTCCCTGCAAAGGGGGGTGTGCAGTTTTACTGAAAACATTTCAGCTGCATCTAATTGCTAGCAAATAAAACTTTTCCTTCTCAGACCAGTGCCTGAAGTTTTCTGTTTGTACCTGCTGTTTGTTACCCTGTTACACTGGCGAGCCAGCCAGGAGCCATTCAGGAAATGAGATATTTCTCTCTTCCCTCTTTTATTTTTGAATCGACCCAGTGGGATAGCCGATGGCTAGCACCTTAGACGCTTGGTGAGTGCACACCTCTGATTTCAGTGACCGAGCCTCAGGGGCTGCCATGTGGCTGGTCACACCGAGGCCGAGGGGATTGGTGGTACCGAGAAGGAACTGATTACCACGGAGATTCCAGAACCAGGTGAGTATACTTAGGGATAGACTGCCGGTCTCCGCCGAGACCGAAGAGAGGCTTGATCAACCTCTAGAGGGCGCAAGTAGGAACGAGGTTCCGAAACCTGCCTGCCAGGTCCAGGAAGCCGCCTGAAACAGGGGGGCAACTGGGCAGATGTGTTCGCAAGTAGAGTGTCTGTGATCAAAGAATCAGTGCATTTCCAGCTGAAGGTACCTTTAGAAAAAAAATTATGGCAGTTAAACAGAATTTCTGCTATGGTAGATTGGTTAGAAAAATTTCTTTTTGTGTCAAATGCACTATTTCTTTTGATCTACTCTGAGGACACCTATTGTAGACTAATTTTTACTTAAGGAAAACTTATTAAAAGTGATTGTGAATTATTTATCTGTATATATGTTAATAAATGTGTTCTGGAAAATACTATACAAGGAAATTAAACAGCAGTGCCAGTTAGCCTATGGTTTAGAAGTCCTTGCTCTGCCTGCGAGGCTGAACGTGTAGCTTGCAATCTGTTTTTTTATTTATGTCTGACTTCTGCTGGAGTATATTGCATTACAATTGTTATGGCAATTTCAGCACTTGAAAGGGCACTGGGAGCTGGAGAGTTAACTAGGTTGGCAGGGCAATTGATTAATGGGTCTGAAGGATGGGCAGCAGCTGCTTTTCTGCGTGACAATTTAACCCTTATAACATTTCTCTGGTACGTTTGGGTTTTCAAATTATGAATTAAGGATTGTGATGTATGCAGCAGCTGTCAATTGAAAGCACCTGTACCAGGGATTTTTAATTGTTTTTAATTGTTTTAACCCCTAATAGGAAGAGATTTTTTTTTCCTAGGCCATATTGAAGTAGAGATGTGTCTCCTGCATTCATTAGGTCTTAAACTATTAAAAGGTAAACTTCAAATGTGTCAATTATAAGTAAGATATTGCGTTTTGTTCACAGTTTTACATAATGCAAAGACTCAGGTAGTCACATTGGAATGCACAATAAAGTATGAACTCTCTTTCTAATGCTGAGAGGATTTTAACAGCAACTGGAGAAATGATTAAGAATGGGTCCTTTGTTAAAGTTTTGCTAGAAGCTATCTTGTTGCCTCTCGGGCTGGCAGTAGTTAAATGTGCAGAGCATAGGAAGGAAACAACTGGCAAGATAAGACAGCCAAGCATGCAGTTCTGACTAACAATACTGTGGGAATTACAGGATGCCGTTTGCAAAAACACAGAGAAAACAAAGACTTTAATATGATGTAAAAATTTTGATTCAGTGGCAGGTGCAAGATAAGGATTATTGGAAGTTGTGAGCAAAAGGAGGGGCCACTATCCAAGATCAGGAACAAGATCAAATATGATTCGGCCCAAATGACGAAGTAGTGGCCCACACACATACATACATATATATATATATATATATATATATATATATATATATATATATATATATAACTGCAGTATATATATATATATATATATATATATATATATATATACTGCAGTTATGCTCTTTTACCACTGGTGGGTGCTGGTTTTAGCAGTCATGACTCTGGCTATTACCATATGTTCTCAGTGTTTGCAATGTAATTGGTACAAGGCTTCCAAGGGTTTGATCATCACTCCTGCATACCTAAAGTGCCCCTGGCTCCTTTCCTGCAGATCCAGGTTGACTTTATTGAATTACCCCAATGCTAAACTTACAAGTATGTACGAAGCAATGTTTTGCAGCTTCTCAGCATCGTCAGAACTGATTTGCCCCAAGAGAAGGCGCAGGTCACCTATTCAATTTCCAGATAGACTGTGATCTTTTCATTGTATTTTGAGGTGTATGGAAACAGGGATCAGGAAGAGAAGAAAAGGGCCCATCCCAGCAACCAGAAACCTAATAGTAGCGACCCGACATCTGGAAGAAGCTGCAGAAGGCCGAAGGCTTTGAGGGCATGAGCCTCAGCCAGTTAAAAGCCACAGCAGACCGGGTATTTGGAAATAGAGAAGTGGAAGAGAAAAGAGAAGCAAGTAGACATATGAGAGAGAAAGTGACCCTGTTGGCCGCCGCCCTCGAGGACACCCGGACGGGGAGAGGCCGAGACGGCGACGGACCGCGAAGAGGACAAGGACCCCTCTGGGAAAGAATCAGTGTGCATATTGCAAGAAAGAAGGCCATTGGAAGCGAGACTGCGAAGAATGGCAAGAGAAATACGGGAGCTAGGCAGTGAATGCTGATGAGAGAAATGGAGCTGCACCGCCGCAGAGGGGCCGAGGGGGTAGGAAACCAGACAACCCCCACTGGCAGATGGCGGTGGAGGTGGAGGTGACAAGAGAGCATACAGCCTGAAGAGACTGGGAGGGAAGAGTCCCCACTGATCCTCTGGTGGAAATCCGCATGGGGACACAACAAATAAGGGGCCTGTTGGACTCAGGGGCCCAACGATCTGTCATGACTGCACCAATAGCCCCCCCCCCGATGAAAGACTGTTTCCATAGTGGGTGCCTCAGGTTAGGTTCTCACTGCCCCACAAGTAGGCGGGACCACAGTATCCCACCAGTTTATCCACGTCCCTGATTGCCCAGTTCCCCTGTAAACTACAGGCCACACTGAGATTTCAGCCAACAGGGGAAGTGCAGGCCTCCTTCGGGGATTGACCAGTGAGGCTCATCTGTCCCCTCAGGGAGGAATGGAGATTACATGCCCTTCTGATACTCACTTCCTCGACCAGCCGATACCCAGAGGACACTCCCCATCATTGACAGAGACGGGATATGATGTTAAGGGTACCCGAAGTATGGGCAGAAGTCAATCCTGGAGGATTAGCTGTGAATGCCCCCCCGGTCTGGATCGAACTAAAGCAAGGTGCTTAAGTAGTTAACCAACCCCAATACCCCGTGCCATATGCCGCCAGACGAGGTAATCAGATCTGAGTCAGAAACACTCCTGAAACAGGGAGTCCTGGAAGTAATCAGATCTGAGTCAGAAACACTCCTGAAAGAGGGAGTCCTGGAAGTAATCAGCTCTGAGTCAGAAACACTCCTGAAACAGGGAGTCCTGAATGCAACCAGATGCCAAACGCAGCATGCAATCACATCTGGAAACACTCCTGAAACAGGGAGTCCTGAAAGCAACCAGATCTGAGTGGAACAAGCCTCTGTTGCCGGTAGAGAAACCAGGTTCCATGGAATACAGACCAGTCCAAGACCTGCAGAAGGTCAATAGCCAGATTGTGGACCTGGTGGCCCTGGTCCCCAACCCATATTCCATCATGGCCCAAATCCCAGCAAGAACCAAGTGTTACTGTTGCGGTCTCGGTCGCCACGGTGGCGTCCGAGGCCTTACCTTCTCTTCCGGTCCCGGAGTCTCGCCGCGTTCCGCGGACTCGGGACCCTGACTGCAGCTCCCTTCTGCCGCTCCGACCCTGCACCACAGCTCCCGCTCTCTGCTCTGACCCTGCACGGCCTGCAGGGCCTTCAGGCGCCATGCACCGGCTCCCTCTTCGCCGCCGGCGTCCTCCCGCGGCTAGCCCCGCGGTTCTGCCCTGTTTTTAAAGGGCCCACCGCGGGAAAGCACGGCTCCTCCCTTTCCTGACATCAGATGCTGCAGGGCTATTTAAGCCCTGCAGTTCCTAGCCTTCCTTGCCTTGCAACGAGGTTCCCTACTTCTGGTAGCTCTGAGTTGCGTTCCTGGATTGCCTGTTTCCTGCCTGACTCCGCTTTGCCTGACTCCGCTTGCCTGTCTCCTGCCTTGACCTCGGATAGCTTGACCACGCTTGTCTTCAGCCTGCCTTGACTCCGGTCCGTGACTTCGACTCCTGTTGTCTTCAGCCTGCCTCGACTCCGGTCCGTGACTTCGACTCCTGTTGTCTTCAGCCTGCCTCGACTCCGGTCCGTGACTTCGACTCCTGTTGTCTTCAGCCTGCCTCGACTCCGGTCCGTGACTTCGACTCCTGTTGTCTTCAGCCTGCCTTGACCCCGGTCCGTGACCCAACGTCTGCTTGCTCGCCGCCCGCCCAGACTCCTGTCTGGGATCCACTCCTGGGTTTCTTCGTTCTCGCCTAAGTCCCAGCGGTCCGGGTCCCTACGGGCTCCTCCTGGGGGGACCTCGGGCTTCCAGGGCGAAGACTCCTAAGTCCTAGCAACCCGGGCTCCCACAGCTCCTCTGGAGGAGTCACGGGTTTCCAGGTGAAGCTCCAATTGCCCAGTGGGAGTTCTGCCTACCGACTGTTCCTTCGGGTCGGTCGGCCTAAGGATCCACAACCGGATTGTCTCCATCGCAACAGTTTGCAAGGCCATGGATCCGGCAGACCTCGCCGGGCTACAGGCCATTCCGGGTTTGGCCCAGCGCCTAGTACAGCAACAGCAGGTCCTGGATTCCCTGGCTGCAACGGTAGAGCGGCTGGCCGCTCGCATGGATGCTGAGCCACCCGCACCTGTTCCGGTACCAGCACCTGCTCCAGCACCACTGGTAACCCTCCAGTCCACTACACAGCTTCCAGCACCCTCTCGCTACGCCGGGGATGTCAAGGCGTGTCGAGGGTTCTTAAACCAATGCTATGTGCGCTTTGCCCTTCTGCCTAACCAGTTTCCTACAGATGGCACCAAGGTGGCGTACATTTTTTCCCTTTGGACGGAAGGGCCCTGAACTGGGCTTCTCCCATGTGGGAGAACAATGATCCAGCGCTGGGGAATTTGAATCGTTTTGTGGAGGAGTTCAAAGCGGCTTTTGATGAACCAGCACGACAGGCATCCGCTACCTCAGAGTTACTCCAGCTCCGGCAAGGAACGCGGACTCTGGCGGACTACGCCCTGGAATTCCGCACGCTCGCCCACGAGGTAGGCTGGCAGGATGAGGCTCTCCGGGGCGTGTTCCTGGAGGGATTAGCCGGTCGTATTAAGGACGAGCTAGCGGCTCGGGATCTGCCAGAGACTCTGAGTTCCCTTATTGATTTAGCAGGCCGAATTGATCGGCGTTTGCAGCAGAGGGCGAAGGAGGGGCGCCCTTTCCGACGCTTGACGTCCGTGACTCCCAGGATCTCAAATTCGGGGTCACGGGGAACTGCACCTGCACCAACAACTTCCCCTGACGAGCCCATGCAACTGGGCCGCTCATCATTATCACCCGAAGAAAGGCAGCGACGTCGCGACTTGAGGCTGTGCCTGTACTGTGGCGGTAAGGGCCACTACCTAGCACAGTGTAAGGAACGAGCGGAAAACTCCCGCGCCTAGGTGTAAGGGAGGAGTGTCCCCTAGGCTGCCTTAGTCCTGCTCCTCAATGTACCATACCGGTAACCTTGGAGTATCCTGGTGGTTCCTTCCTCACGCAAGCTCTAGTCGACTCCGGGGCAGGAGGCAACTTCATTACTAAGGATCTGGTGCAACAGCTGAATCTGCCTACACGATCCAGGACCCCGGCCTTACGGGTAACTTCTATTCAGGGTACTCCTTTGTCGGGGTGCATTTCCACTGAAACCTTGCCGTTGATTTTGCAAACAGGTTTATTGCACACAGAGGAGATTTCGCTGCTAGTGTTGGAGAGAGCCGTACACCCGGTGGTCCTTGGTTTGCCCTGGCTCCAGAAACACTCTCCTGTGATTCGGTGGAAGGACTTTCAGATTACCCAGTGGAGTTCTGAGTGTTTCCAATCCTGCCTCCAAGCGAAAGGATTACAACGGATTCCGCTGGCTCTCACTTCTCCGGTATTACCGGCTCCGTATGCTGACTTTCTGGACGTCTTCTCCAAGGAAAGAGCAGAATTGTTGCCACAACACCGACCTTTTGACTGTGCGATAGAGTTGCTCCCAGGTACTACTCCCCCGCGGGGTCGGGTATACCCATTGTCTCAGCCGGAGACTCGGGCTATGTCGGAATACATCACCGAGAATCTGGCTAAGGGCTTCATCCGCCCTTCAAAGTCTCCCGCCGGAGCGGGTTTCTTTTTGTTGCTAAAAAGGACGGAGCCTTGCGGCCTTGCATTGATTACCGGGGGCTCAATGCTATCACCAAGAAGAACCGGTACCCGCTTCCTCTCATTCCAGAATTGTTGGATAGACTTCAAGGAGCCCGAGTTTTCACGAAGCTGGACCTCCGCGGCGCATACAATCTGGTCCGTATCCGTCCCGGGGATGAATGGAAGACGGCGTTCAATACCCGGGACGGCCATTATGAATACCTGGTCATGCCGTTTGGACTGTGCAATGCGCCCGCCGTTTTCCAGCACTTGATGAACGAGATCTTGCGAGAATTATTGCACTCCTGCGTGATCGTCTACTTGGACGATGTTCTTATACATTCCCCGGATCTTACCTCTCATCGGCAACATGTGAGACAAGTACTTCAGGTCTTACGAGACCATCATTTGTACGCAAAGTTCGAAAAGTGTCTCTTTGAGCAAGAGTCGCTACCCTTCCTCGGGTATATTGTCTCATCCACTGGTTTCCGGATGGACCCCTGTAAGGTCTCCGCCATCAGGAGATGGCCCCGTCCTGAGGGGCTAAAAGCGTTGCAACGTTTTTTGGGGTTTGCTAATTTCTATAGACACTTTATTCCCCAATACTCTCGCTTGGTGGCACCTTTAACCGCGTTGACTCGGAAAGGGGCTAACACCTGCCTTTGGCCTAAGGAGGCTTGTGAGGCTTTCGAACAATTAAAGGAGGCGTTTCTCCGGGATACTTGTTTACGCCACCCGGATCCCACACGGCCGTTCTTCGTTGAGGTCGATGCCTCTAACATTGCTGTAGGGGCGGTCCTCTCGCAAGCCTCTACCTCCGGACATCTCCTACCCTGCTCCTATTTTTCCAAGAAATTCTCGTCAGCCGAGTGCAATTACGGCATTGGGGATAAGGAGTTGTTGGCTGTCAAACTTGCGCTGGAGGAATGGAGACAGTGGTTGGAGGGCTCCCTTCATCCGGTCACGATTTATACAGATCACAAGAACCTGGAGTTCCTCAACCAAGCTCAAAGACTTAACCCCCGACAAGCACGCTGGTCCCTTTTCTTTAACCGTTTTGATTTCATTTTGAAGTATCGGCCCGCTTCGAAGAATGTACGGGCAGATGCGCTCTCCCATTTCGAGATTCAGGAGGGGGAGGAGGACCTCCCACAACACATCATTGATCCCGCTAAAATCCAGGTAGCCAGTACCACAGTTTCCACCCTAGGACGAGTGGTGGTTTCCCGCAAAGACCGCAGGAGGGTGTTGGCATGGGCCCATGACTCCCTTTCAGGAGGTCACGCCGGCAGGGAGAGGACGCTCGATCTGCTTAACCGCTATTACTGGTGGCCTCGAATTCGCCAGGATGTGCGAGTATATGTAGATTCATGTCCAGTATGTGCCCGGCAAAAACCGCCTAGTGGTCGGCCCTGGGGGCTCTTGCAGCCACTGCCTATTCCCGCGGAACCATGGTCCCACATAGCCACGGACTTTGTCGTGGATCTGCCACCGTCGGACGGTAATACGGTGATTTGGGTAACCGTAGACCGTTTTTCTAAAATGATTCATCTGGTACCTTTGCCTAAGCTACCCTCTGCGCCTGAACTCGCGCTCTTGTTTACCCTACACATCTTCCGGGCTCATGGACTACCTCAGAGTATCGTATCGGACAGAGGGCCACAGTTTACGGCCCGTTTCTGGCGTGCCCTTTGTAAAAAATTTGGGGTCCAATTAAATTTGTCCACGGCGTTTCACCCCCAGTCTAATGGCCAGACAGAGCGCATGAACCGCACTCTGAAAACCTTTCTTCGTAGTTTCATCTCCGAAAGAGGAACTAACTGGGTTTCTCTTCTGCCTTGGGCTGAGTTCGCATACAACAATCATACCCATGCTGCCACGGGACAAACTCCGTTTCAGGTCGTCTTTGGACGTCACCCAAGGCCTCCAATACCGCTTCCCATTTCCATTCCATCACCAGCGGCTTTAACCACAGCACGTCAAGTACATCACCTCTGGAAGGGGATTCAACGCAAACTGACCACTGCAGCAAAAAAGGCCCAGCAGTTTACTAACCGTCATCGACGTCCAGCGCCAGTTTTCCTGCCAGGTACCAAGGTGTGGTTAAGCACCCAGAACCTCCACTTTCCTAACCGTTCGCGTAAGTTGGCCCCCAAGTACTGCGGGCCTTTTCAAGTTGCGGAGCGTATAGGAACGCTATCCTACAGACTTCGCCTTCCGTCTTCACTTCGCGTTCACAACGTGTTCCACGTCTCCTTGTTGAAACCAGTGGTACTTTCCCGGTTCCACCGTCCCTCCACCGACGCACTATCATCATCTTCTTCTACAGAAGATGCATATCAGGTACGAGAGGTGTTGGACGTTCGCTTCCATGCCCGTCGCTGGGAATACCTGCTGGCATGGGAGGGGTGCGGCTCCGAGGAAGACTCATGGGAACCAGCTCGGAACATTTTGGACAAATCATTGCTAACTCAATTCCATCTGGACCATCCCGGAAAACCCGGTCCCCGACGGAGGGGGCGTAAGAGGGGGGGTACTGTTGCGATCTCGGTCGCCACGGTGGCGTCCGAGGCCTTACCTTCTCTTCCGGTCCCGGAGTCTCGCCGCGTTCCGCGGACTCGGGACCCTGACTGCAGCTCCCTTCTGCCGCTCCGACCCTGCACCACAGCTCCCGCTCTCTGCTCTGACCCTGCACGGCCTGCAGGGCCTTCAGGCGCCATGCACCGGCTCCCTCTTCGCCGCCGGCGTCCTCCCGCGGCTAGCCCCGCCCCTAGGCACGCGCGCGCGGTTCTGCCCTGTTTTTAAAGGGCCCAGCGCGGGAAAGCACGGCTCCTCCCTTTCCTGACGTCAGACGCTGCAGGGCTATTTAAGCCCTGCAGTTCCTAGCCTTCCTTGCCTTGCAACGAGGTTCCCTACTTCTGGTAGCTCTGAGTTGCGTTCCTGGATTGCCTGTTTCCTGCCTGACTCCGCTTTGCCTGACTCCGCTTGCCTGTCTCCTGCCTTGACCTCGGATAGCTTGACCACGCTTGTCTTCAGCCTGCCTTGACTCCGGTCCGTGACTTCGACTCCTGTTGTCTTCAGCCTGCCTCGACTCCGGTCCGTGACTTCGACTCCTGTTGTCTTCAGCCTGCCTTGACTCCGGTCCGTGACTTCGACTCCTGTTGTCTTCAGCCTGCCTCGACTCCGGTCCGTGACTTCGACTCCTGCCTTGACCCCGGTCCGTGACCCAACGTCTGCTTGCTCGCCGCCCGCCCAGACTCCTGTCTGGGATCCACTCCTGGGTTTCTTCGTTCTCGCCTAAGTCCCAGCGGTCCGGGTCCCTACGGGCTCCTCCTGGGGGGACCTCGGGCTTCCAGGGCGAAGACTCCTAAGTCCTAGCAACCCGGGCTCCCACAGCTCCTCTGGAGGAGTCACGGGTTTCCAGGTGAAGCTCCAATTGCCCAGTGGGAGTTCTGCCTACCGACTGTTCCTTCGGGTCGGTCGGCCTAAGGATCCACAACCGGATTGTCTCCATCGCAACAGTTACAGTGTAATTGGAAGTAATCAGATCTGAGTCAGAAACACTCCTGAAAGAGGGAGTCCTGGAAGTAATCAGCTCTGAGTCAGAAACACTCCTGAAACAGGGAGTCCTGAATGCAACCAGATGCCAAACGCAGCATGCAATCACATCTGGAAACACTCCTGAAACAGGGAGTCCTGAAAGCAACCAGATCTGAGTGGAACAAGCCTCTGTTGCCGGTAGAGAAACCAGGTTCCATGGAATACAGACCAGTCCAGGACCTGCAGAAGGTCAATAGCCAGATTGTGGACCTGGTGGCCCTGGTCCCCAACCCGTATTCCATCATGGCCCAAATCCCAGCAAGAACCAAGTGTTACAGTGTAATTGATCTGAAGGATGCTTTCTTCTCCATCCCCCTGGCAGAGGACTGCCAGAAATTATTTGCCTTCATGTGGGAAAACATGCACGAGGGAACCAAAGCCCAATTGACCTGGACACATCTCCCACAGGGATTCAAGAATTTGCCGACCCTGTTTGGAGAACAACTGGCCTGAGACCTGAAGAGGTACCAGGTCGAGCAGGGGCCAGTTGTTCAGTATGTCGACGACCTTTTAATCGCCCGGGAGATGTATGAGGAGTGTGAGACGGCGACAATCTCTCTCTTGCAACTTCTGGCTGTGCAGGGGTATCGGGCCAACCAGAAGAAAGCCCAGATTTGCAAAACCCGGGTAGAGTACCTGGGCTTCTACATCCACGAAGGAACATGAAGCCTGGGAACGTCCCGAATCCAGGCCATCTGTGGCCAACCCACGCCTACCAACAAGAAGGAACTAAGAGCACTACTGAGGACTGCAGGCTATTGCCAGATATGGATTGCGAACTTCGCCATCATAGCCGAACCCCTATACGAGAAATTAAAAGGGCTAGAACGAGAATTGCAAACCCTACCATGGCACAGGCCAGAGCTGGGGGCCCTGGAGGAGCTGAAACAGGCACTCACGACATCTCCAGCTTTGGGCCTGCCTGATGTAACAAGGCCCTTCCCTCTCTTCATGGACAAGAAAAAAGGCATGACACTGGGGGTCCTGAAGCAGCATTTTGGCACGTGGCAAAGGCCAGTGGCATATCTCTCCAAACGAATGGATAACATGGCAAGAGGCTGGCCAGGATGCCTCCGCAGCATAGCGGCTGCCTGCATGCTCATACAAGAAGCTAACAAGCTTACCTTCGGCCAAACCCTTCTAGTAACCACACCTCACAGCATTCACGGGCTCCTGGAGACCCATGGACTAAAGTGGATGACCAACTCGAGGCTGGTCGAATACCAAGCAGTGCTCTGTGAGAACCCCGAAGTACAGATCCAGGATACGACCATTCTGAACCCGGCCACCCTCCTCCCGGCCCCGGAACCAGTAACACATGACTGTGAAGAAATCATGACCACCATACATGCCAGCCGACCCGATCTGAAAGACCAGCCCTGGCAGGGCGGAATAACTTTGTTCACTGATGGCAGTAGCCAGGTTATACAAGGCATCCGCAGAGCAGGATATGCTGTCGTATCTGAAGATGAGACCATAGAGGCAAACTCCCTGCCAGCAGGAACCTCGGCCCAAAACGCAGAGCTGGTAGCCCTGATAAGAGCCCTTAGATGGGTTAAGAACAAAGTAGTCAATATATACAGATTCCAAGTATGCTTTACTCACCATACAAGTGCACGGGGTTCTATACCGCGAAAGGGGCTTCCTCATGTCCAAAGGAAAAAGCTTGGCAAATGCCACAGAAATTTGCCAGCTGTTACAGGTGGTATGGGAACCGCTGAAAGTAGCCATCATGCACTGCCGCGCTCATACTGAAAAGTCAAATCTCATTGCAAGAGGCAACCAGCGGGCAGATAAGGCGGCGAAAAAGGCAAGTCTCGAAATTGAACCCCAGCCTCAGCAAGTGCTCCTGCTCCAATTCCCAGAGCTCCCTCCTGTATATTCACCAGAAGAAGACAGTTGTGCCCGACAAGAGGCCTATGAGAGGCGAGACAGGTGGTGGATACTGCCTGACGGGAGAGTCTGGGTACCTGAAGCGCTAGCCTGGTCGGTGGTGAAAGGAGCCCATGATCAGACTCATTTGGGCAGAGATGCACTAACCCGATTACTCGAGAAGACCTACCTTATCGACCGCATTTACCACTGGACCCGACATGCTTCCTGACAATGTGTAACCTGTGCCAAGAATAACCCAAGGACTGGACTGGGCCCTGCTCTGGGTAGTATACTCCGGGGAACTAGCCCCTTCCAAGTCTGTCAGATCGATTTCACTCACATGCCTCCAGCTCGGGGATTCCGTACTATGCTAGTGGCAGTATGCACGTATGTATACTGGGTGGATGGAAGCTATGCCCACCCGAACCGAGACAGCAAAAGAAGTTACTTCCTTCCTGTTGCACCATATCCTGCCCAGGTATGGCCTCCCCAGACAAATCAACTTGGATAACGGACCTGCCTTTGCCAGTGAAGTCACCCAGCAGCTGAGTGCACGGCTACAACTGAATTAGAAGCTACACTGTGCCTGGCACCCCCAGAGCAGTGGGGCTGTGGAAAGAGCAAACCGATCCCTCAAATCACAACTTGCTAAGCTCTGTCAAGAAGCCAAAGCCAGGTGGCCGGATCTCCTCCCTCTGGCCCTGCTACATCTCCGGTGCACTCCTAGAGACTCAGGCCTTACCCCCTACGAAATGATGTTCAGCCGCCCACCTCCCTTGCCTCCTCTTCCCCACTCACTGCAGGTGCAAGGGGACAGTTCGGTAGCCAAACAGATCCAAGCCTTGCATCGCACAGTGCAAGCTATACAAAGTACACAGACGAGTCACGCCTGCTGTGTACCAGAATAGATTAGCTTTAGATTACCTTCTGGCCCAGGAAGGAGGGGTTTGCGGAACATTTAACCTCTCCAATTGTTGTTTGCAGGTAAATGACCAGAGCAAGATTATCCAGGACCTCACGGATCGAGTGGTCAAGTTTGCACACGTCCCAGCCCAGAAGTGGAAGAGTGCTTGGGACTGAGTTGAGAGATTCGGTGGTTGGTTTTCCACACTTGGTGGGCTCAAGGGAATGTTTGCTATCCTAGCAACATTAACTCTGTTTTGTCTTATAGGACCCTGCATCATCCCTTTCATGTTCAACGGCCTTCGCCGGATGATGGAGGATATTGCTGAACGCAAAACCGCCACGCAACTCCTGTCACTGCACATGTATACACCTGTGCCTACCTCTGAGCCTGTTTAACAACCCTTATGTTTCACTCTCGGCCACCTTCCCATACATGTCAAGTCGGGCTACAAAGGGGGGTGAAGCCAATATGGCTCATCCGTCTCAAACCCGTGAAGAAACCACTGGACTGTATGGGCCACCTGTGAACTTAAGTTACTAATTTAATCTCTGTTTCTGTTTCTTTCAGCCCTACTGCTGCTTTGGGCAGGTGTGATACTTTCATGAAGGATGATAAAAGTATCAAAGGGGGGAATGAAGGGGGGCATGGAGCCCATACCAACCCCCACCTGAGACAAGGACAGCAACTCCTAACACCAGGACTCCATGTACCAGAATCACCCGCTTCACAAAGGGTCCGCTACCTGCAATAAAGCTTATGAATAGGATAGAGAAACTGCACATTAGCTAAACTGCTAGCAAGCTTTCACACACTGTTCTTATTGTCTTTTAGTAATACTGATAGACTTTATTTATGTTTGCCAAGTCAGTAACCTTGCTGAGCATAGAACTGACCAGAACAAAGGACGCATTATGTATAAGGCAGTATTATTGTTGCAATCCATGAATTCCTTTCACAGAACTGCAATTCCCGACAGCCTCTCCTGCGAATGACGTATCAGTATTCACATGACCTGAAGCCAGAACAAAGGAGAAGAATCGGGAAAGTTCCACGCTAGAAGTGGGAGGGGGTCACAGAGCCCCTCAGTTGAGATATGCTGTCTCAGCAATGTGTAGAACGCATATGCAAGAGATAAGAAGTATGAAATGTATAAAAAGTTTCTCCCTGCAAATGGGGGTGTGTAGTTTTACTGAAAACATTTCAGCTGCATCTAATTGCTAGCAAATAAAACTTTTCCTTCTCAGACTGAAGTCTTCTGTTTGCACCTGCTGTTTGTTACCCTGTTACACAATGAAGGCAGTAAAAGAGAAGGTAAAAATCTGATCATTTGACAGGGTTTTACAGAGCGCAGCTGGCTCAGAGGTAAACATAGGCAAGACTCTAGTCGAAAGCTGCTAAAGGAACGCCTTCACAAGCTGAGGGCAGTGGACAAGGTCCAATGGCAGCGCGCCTAAGAAACAATTAATACAGGGATGCATGAAGGGCAGTCCCTTGAGCCTATAGGGCACCTAGAAAGACTCAAGTTAGATTGAGAAGCATTCAAGCCTTTCCAATAGTGAGAGAAAGAGGAGGGGGTCCTCTTAAAGATAAAGGCTCACATCTTTTTATCCTAGGTTACACACAGTGCTAAGAGAGGACTGCATTAAACACAGTTAAACTACAATATATATATAGATACAACATGTACCCACTGCTGGGGACAGAACACTAAGTGTATTTATTATATATAGAGATACTTGGCCGAATTTTTAAAAGGCTGCTTGCGTAAAATCTGGGAGATATGCGCGTGGCTGGGCCATTTGTGCTCTGGGTGGGGCAGGGCCATTAGGCCCTGCCAGCATGCGGAAGTTACTTTTGCTTGGAAGGAGCAGTAAGTTATAAAACAAAAAAAGTTTGGCTAGCTAGCTAGGGGTTAGGGGTCAGGGAGAAGGGGAAAAGGTAGGAAGGGTAGTTAGAAGGATAGGGAAGTTCCCTCCCAGTCCGCTCCTTAATTGAAGTGGACTGGGAGGGAACTGGGAAAGGCCTATTCACGTCACTGCGTGTATTTTTTTTTAAACACCCCCCCCCCCCCCGTTGCGAGCGTGACATGACACCTACCCGCACATGTGCGTGCCGATATTAAAATAGGCCACGCAATTGTGCGCGGGAATCGTATTTCATAACATGCGCGTATGTTATAAAATTGGGGCATCAATGTGCATGTGCTGGGAACCGCGTGCACATGGACGAATGCGTGTGTTTTCAAAAATCAACCCCACTGTGAGGTCCTTATTCAGCTACTATCAGGCTTCCTAAGTTAGCCAGATAAACTTATCCATCTAATTTGGCTGAGATATTGAGCGGTGCAGTTGTACTATTGAATGCTCAGCTATCTTAAAGTGGTGGACCCTCAGTAAGATCGAATATTCAAACAGTGCCACTTAGCCGGCTAGCTTGAAACTTAACCGGCTAATAGGGTCATTTATGAAAATGCTATAAGGCGTTTTTGCATGCGAAAAGCGGCGTTAACGCATGCGATAGCATCATAATGTATGGTGCGATGCAAATCTGAAAAAGAGGAGGAGTTAGGGGTGGCTGGAGTACCAGCCATGCAGGGAGAGAGAGAAAGAGAGCACCTAGGTAGAGCATCCATCAAGCTAGGTTGAGAGAACATTGCACAAATCTCATCTTTGAGTAAGTTTCCTCACTCCGAGGGTCATCAAATCTTCACAAGAGAGCACTGTTCTGTTCATACGTCTCACTTTGAATATCAAAGTGGCCCCTAACCCCTACACTAATACCTAAACCTCACCTTGAGTTATTAGGTGGGCCTCCCATAGAGATATAAATACCTATCTAGTGTTGGAGCATTATGGCTAGGTTTTCTCTCTCTTCTCTCTCTTTCTCTCCCCCCCAGTGGTTGTATGTAGGAAATACCACACTTATCTCAAAGTGCAACAAAGTTATGGCAGATTTGTGGTAACTTAGCTCTTCACATAGGTATTAGCACAAATTGCAATAAACTGCCTGTTACCATAAAACAGATGCAGTATTTAGTGAATTTTGATAAATCCAGACCTAAGTGCTGCTGAATTTCAATTTGTATATGTCTGTGTTAGTGCCCAAACACTGGTCCAGATTTTGTGCCTTTGGAGGAAATGCTTGGTTCATCAAGCCCATAGTTGAATAAACTGGGGTATGGTGATAAGCTGGCTTTCCCAAAGTCATGCAGGAGATAGAGAGCCAAAATTAGAAACTGGGAGTCCAAATTACCAGATCTCTGCTTTAATGACACTGGCATCATATTTTTACTAACAAAGTGCTAATTGGTAAATTTCTCCTTCATTTCCAGGTAGTTTATTCATGACGATAAAGCTTAAAAAATTCCTTGTGTTTATTCCTGCCATTTTTTTTTCTGAGATGAGGAAAGCATTCTGCATTAGCTAATTGTCTTGTCAACCGTATGTTGCTACAATATGTCTGCTCTTATTTATTTTTCCTTTTGTCCTTATGTGCAGCTGTAAAATGCAATATACGAGATCCGTGTACTATAGGGAGAAGGAAGTGATATGGTCTCCAGAAAATAGAATATAACCCAATTTCTCTTAAAATCCATCATTTTTAATCTCTTAAACATCAAACAAAATTCAGCAGTATTTCACCTTATGGTTGTATTTTGACCACTGTGGGTATGCTGTGCATAAACTTGATTAAGGTGTTATGAGAAAGGAGAGGTTTTACTATGACTAGGGATGGGTGAAGTTGTAAAAAAAAAAATAATAATTTTATAGACATACATTTTGGTTATGGCAATATTTTTCACAGAAATTCAAACTTGTCATAGGCTTGCATTGTTTATGAAAGCTTGTGCAAGTTCACAGCATTTCTTCCCTGTTTCCATCTTGGGAGTGGGGATAAGGGGAGACTGGAGAGACAGAATGGGGACTATCAGTTTACCCCAGTGCAAAGGTTGCTCCAGATTTGCCCCCATAGTTTTTCCCATTGAAAATACCAAGATCTTTTCATTAATAAATAAGGAGGAAGTTTTCAATGGAGGAAAACTTTGATAAGTTCCCTTCTCCCCCTCCTTCCCTTTCTCATGATGGATCCACACATATTGCAATGATTATGAATATGAAAATCATCAGACTCGATTCATGTTATGGCACAGACTTCAATACCCAAATATTCAACCACTAAGGTACTGTAGGTATACTCAAAACTTACACTCAGTAATCCACCTTGTAATGCTCTCTTGTGGCAGTGATCTGCAGAAAAGGTTGGTGAATCAAGTATGAAGGCCTCTTTATCACATTATTATAATTAGATCCTTCAATGACAAAGAGTTCTCTATCCAAGCTAGGTCCATATCCTGAATAATTCACAACCACGAATTTGCTAAAATCTGTGACATTTGTTTCAAATATCAAATTATTTGTTTATGCCTAGGAGTGACTTGAAACCTTCACTCCCAGTGACCAAATATGTCACATACTGTAAGGGATAATTTAATCCAAATGGCAAAAGGGGCAGTTGCCCAGAGTCCACCAACATCAGGAGCCCAGCATGCAGTATCAACCCCAAGTTAGTAAAAGAGTTCCTCATTCAAGAAAAATACAGGTATGACATTTTGAAATGTGTCATTGCTGTAATTAACACATTTATTAACATGGAATGGCTTTCTGTGGAAGTGCAGAAATGTTTGGTTCCCTAACCAATGGGAGCTACCTTGTTCTGCATAAGCTTATTGCTTAGTTTGCCCCATTCTGAGCTGCACAGACTGAAAAGTATGGTAACAAAGAGTTGTAACAAGGGTGGGGCAAACAGGGCAGCTGCCCAGGACACAAAGTCTTAGGGAGCACTAGCGGAGGGCAGAAAAGACCACAGCATTACACTGCATATGGAAGTGTGGTGGTACAAGCAAAGCACAGAAGCTCTCCAAGAGGTTTCAGCACCCCCTCTTCTGCCTCTGCAAAGCCAGTACCCAGACAGCTCCCAGAAGGAGGAGAAGAACAGCAGCAGCAGCAGCAGCAGCAGCAGCTGATCTTGGCCTCAGTGAGGAGATAGTGAATGAACCCATTCTGACCCCAAAGAAGGAGGCAGAGGAAAGCAGGTGGCATGGGCCCATCTAGTCCCTGAGGAGGTGGAAGAGAGTAGTCTGGTTGTGGCCTGCTGCTACTTCTGCTGTACAGTGATCTGATGGTGGGGGGGAGGGAGTGAGGGAGAAGAGTAGGATAGTTACTGGAGACAGTAAGAAACCAAGGTGAGTTTCTTCCTTTATCCCAGGTTAGGGAACATTTGGTTCCCTAACCAGATTGTGATAAATTGCAGGAAGACCTTGTGAGACTGGAAAATTGGGCATCCAAATGGCAGATGAAATTTAATGTGGATAATTGCAAGGTGATGCATATAGGGAAAAATAACCCATGCTATAATTGCACAATGTTGGGTTCCATATTAGGTGCTACAACCCAAGAAAGAGATCTAGGTGTCATAGTGGATAACACATTGAAATCGTCGGTACAGTGTGCTGCGGCAGTCAAAAAAGCAAACAGAATGTTGGGAATTATTAGAAAGGGAATGGTGAATAAACGGAAAATGTCATAATGCCTCTGTATCGCTCCATGGTGAGACCGCACCTTGAATACTGTGTACAATTCTGGTCGCCGAATCTCAAAAAAGATATAATTGCAATGGAGAAGGTACAGAGAAGGGCTACCAAAATGATAAGGGGCATGGAACAGCTCCCCTATGAGGAAAGACTAAATAGGTTAGGACTTTTCAGCTTGGAGAAGAGACGACTGAGGGGGGATATGATAGAGGTGTTTAAAATCATGAGAGGTCTAGAACGGGTAGATGTGAATCGGTTATTTACTCTTTCGGATAGTAGAAAGACTAGGGGGCACTCCATGAAGTTAGCATGGGGCACATTTAAAACTAATCGGAGAAAGTTCTTTTTTACTCAACGCACAATTAAACTCTGGAATTTGTTGCCAGAGGATGTGGTTAGTGCAGTTAGTATAGCTGTGTTTAAAAAAGGATTGGATAAGTTCTTGGAGGAGAAGTCCATTACCGGCTATTAAGTTCACTTAGAGAATAGCCACTGCCATTAGCAATGGTAACATGGAATAGACTTAGTTTTTGGGTAATTGCCAGGTTCTTATGGCCTAGATTGGCCACTGTTGGAAACAGGATGCTGGGCTTGATGGACCCTTGGTCTGACCCAGTATGGCATTTTCTTATGTTCTTATGTGAAAAACATCGTCACTGCCATCGACGAATTTCGACTCCTGATGTCGGATCGATTCCCAAATCGCCCTCGATACCCGTCGAGCTGTCACCGAAAAGGTCTCAAGTGGAAGAGCCATCGATACCCTCAATGCCTCTCACTCTAAGGCGATCCACACCGATACTGGTGCCGGGTACCGTGCCACCACAGGGATCTGTGCAAGGGCCAGTTCCGCCTTCTCTGCCACCCCTATAGCTGCTCTGACCTCATCAGCTATACAGAAGGAACTGGTCAGGTTCATCTGCCAGGCAGTAAAAGATGCTCTGAGAGACTGCAACCATTGATGTCGATGCCTGCACCGACATCGATACCATCACCGGTACCGATGCCTATACCGATGCCTGCACTGATGCCGACGCCGGACCTCTCATTATTCACACCAATACTCACTAAACTCGATGTCCATCGGTGCCATCCCAATGCAACCATTGCCATCGGGAACGAAAACTTTAATTCCCATTCCCAGGGAAGACGATGCCCCGGGGACCTCACTGATGCCTGAGCCAATACCAGAGCCATTGGGGAATTCGCATCCGAGGTTCCCAATTTCTCCATCGGTTCCATTGCTTCCACCATCGATGCCGCCGCTGAAACCATCAGTGCCTTCAATGCCACTTTTCATTCCTCACTCGACTCCTCCACGGCAGGAGACACCGATTATTCATCGGAGGATATATTATTGGACCCATCCCCACCAGAAGAGAGAAGGAAGTCACCACCGGAGGACCTCTCATTTTCAAATTTTGTAAAAGAGATGGCAGATACAGTTCCTTTCCAGCTGGTGGAAGAAGAGGACACGAGGCAGAAAACCCTAGAGCTTTAATTTGTAGATCCTCCTAAGGAAGGTCTTGCAGTACCTATGCATGAAGTCCTCGTGGATCTTCAGCATAGACTATGGGAGCACCCTTGTTCAATACCAACGGTGAACAAGCGGACTGATGGCACATACCTGGTTCAACATATACCAGGCTTTGAAAAACCTCAATTTCCTCACCAGTCTCTAGTGGTGGAGTCCGCCCAAAAGAAATAAAAAGGAATATGCCCACACTTGTCTACGCCTCCTGGCAAGGAACAAAAATTCCTAGATGTTCTGGCCGGAAAATGTTTCATGGTTCCATGCTTGTCTCCAGAATTGCGTCCTATCAACTATATATGACTCAATACCAGCTCAATTTATATAAACAGATACAAGAATTGACCGAGTCACTTCCTCAGCAACATCAAGATTCCTTTAATAACATTATATTTAAGGGTCTAGAGGCAGGCAAACACGAAGTACGTGCAGCTTACGACAGCTTTGAAACATCTTCCAGAATGGCTGCAACTGGGATTAGTGCCCGCAGATGGGCCTGGCTAAAGGCTTCTGACCTCAGGCCTGAGATTCAAGAAAGTTTTGCAGATCTGCCTTGTACTGGTGAAAACATTTTTGGGGGAGAAGGTTCAAGATGCTGTGGCGCAGCTAAAGGAGCATTCTGAAACTCTGCACCAACTATCCGCTGTGCTGACAGAGACATCCTCTTCTGCACATCGAACAGCCAGGAAAGACACCAGGAAACCCTATTACAGACCACAGAGATACTATCCTCCAGCACCCTGTGGTAGGACATCAAGACCATCCCAGAGAGGTCAACCCAGACAATCAAGAGCACCTAGGCCTCAGCTTCCTCCTCAGACAGGCCCAGCATCGGGATTTTGAAAACCTGCCAGAGGACAGCAGCCACTCCACAAACCCAATCCCGGATCTCCCAGTGGGGGGTCGGATCTCCTTCTTTCTATGCAATTGGTCAAACATCACAACAGATCAATGGGTACTATCCATAATAACACAAGGTTATCATCTGGATTTTCTCACAGTGCCCAAGGATTTCCCACCAAAGTCTCTTTGGGTACACAAAGATCATACCACTCTTCTGCAAAAATAATTATCCAGCCTCCTGAGAGCCAGGGCCATGGAACCACTTCCCCGACCTCAGCAGGGCAGAGGATTCTACTCCCACTATTTTCTCATGCCAAAGAAAACAGGAGGGCTACGTACCATCTGAGACCTCCGAAATCTCAACAAATTTCTAAGAAAAGAAAAATTCAGGATGGTCTCCTTAGGCACCATGCTTCCACTTCTTCAAGCAGGAGATTGGCTCTGTTCTTGGGATCTTCAAGATGCTTACGCTCATATTCCAATATTTCCTCCTCATCACAAGTTTCTGTGCTTCCTGGTGGGTCATCAACACTTTCAATACCGGGTTCTGCCATTCGGACTTGCCTTGGCACCCCAAGTATTCACAAATTGCCTAGCAGTGGCAGCGGCCCATCTACACAAGGAAAGCATACACTTTTTTTCTTATCTGGATGACTGGCTCATCAAAAAGCAATCAAAACAAGGAGCTCTCACTTCTCTCAAGTTCACAATCAATCTGCTTCACTCGCTGGGATTTCTAATCAACTACCAAAAATCCCACCTAACGCCATCTCGCCTCCTACAATTCACTGGAGCAGAATTGAACACCACTGTATCAAAGGCCTTCCTCCCGAAAGACCGTGCAGACACGCTCTCCAAATTGGTGAAATCTTTGCGCGCAAGGAAAATGGCAACAGCCCATCAGTTCCTAACTCTTCTAGGCCTCATGGCTTCCACAGTTCATGTCACTCATATGGCCAGATTAGCCATGAGAATAACGCAATAGACATTGAGATCACAGTGGCTCCAAGACATTCAACCACTGTCATCTCCAATTCAAATAACTCACCAGTTGCATTTCTCTCTCCTCTGGTGGACGAACACAAACAACTTGCTTACAGCTCAACTTTTCCAGCAACCAGTTCCACAAGTGACCTTAACTACAGATGCTTCCACCTTAGGTTGGGGAGCGCATGTAGACGATCTTCAGACTCACGGTACTTGGACAAGACTTGAAGCAACATTTCAAATCAACTTCCTGGAGCTTCGAGCTATACGTTATATGCTTTATGTGTTCAAGGACTGCCTTTTACACAAGACTGTTCTAATACAAACCGACAACACAGTTGCCATGTGCTACCTGAACAAACAAGGAGGCATGGGCTCTTATCTCCTTTGCCAAGAAGCCGCACAAATTTGGGAATGGGCCCTGACTCATTCCATGTTTATCCGGTCCACAACTGGCAGGCATACACAACGTAGTTGCCGATCGCCTTAGTCATCAGTTCCAACCCTACGAGTGGTCCCTGGATCCCTTAGTAGAGACCAGGATATTCCAACGTTGGGGTCAGCCAACAATGGACCTCTTTGCATCTGAGCTGAATCACAAAGTGGACAGATTCTGCTCCCTGCACAAACAGAGAAACCAGTTAGCCAAGGATGCCTTTGCTCGCCCCTGGAACTCAGGTCTTCTATATGCGTATCCCCCGATACCGCTAATAACCAAAACTCTAGTGAAGCTACAACAGGACAAAGGGTTAATGATACTCATTGCCCCATATTGGCCTCGACAAGTATGGTTTCCCATACTCCTCAACCTCTCGATCAGGGAACTAATTCGCCTGGGCACAGCACCCACTCTCATAACTCAGGACCAGGGCAGGTTGTGCCATCCCAACCTTCAAATCCTATCCCTCACAGCCTGGATGTTGAAAGCTTGATTCTGCAACCACTCAATCTTTCAACTAATGTTTCTCAAGTGCTTGTAGCTTCCTGAAACTCTTCCACACGAAAATTGTAAGTGGAAAAGATTCACCACGTGGTGCATGCAGAAAAGCATTGATCCCTTTTCCTGCCCCACGTCATCTTTATTAGACTATCTCTGGCACCTTTCAGACTCTGGTCTACAGACTTCGTCGGTAAGGATACATCTGAGTGCTATCTCAGCTTACCACAAAGAAGTAGGAGATGCCCTGATATCAGCGCAACCCCTTGTCAGTAGGTTTATGAGAGGTTTAATTCAACTTAAACCCCCTTTGAGGCCACCAGTCACAGCATGGGACCTTAATGTAGTATTGGCAAGGCTCATGCATTCTCCTTTTGAGCCCACAGATTCATGCAATGTTAAATTTCTTACATGGAAAGTTCTCTTCCTAGTAGCTATTACATCTGCTAGAAGAGTTAGTGAGTTACAAGCACTTGTAACATATTCACCCTATACCAGGTTCCTACATGACCAAGTGGTACTTCGTACTCACTCTAAATTCCTTCCCAAGGAGGTGAGGGGGGATATGATAGAAGTCTTTAAGATCATGAGAGGTCTTGAATGAGTAAATGTGAATCAGTTATTTACACTTTTGAATAATAGAAGGACTAGGGGACATTCCATGAAGTTAGCAAGTAACACATTTAAGACTAATCGGAGAAAATTATTTTTCACTCAACTCACAATAAAGCTCTGGAATTTGTTGCCAGAGGATGAGGTTTGTGCAGTTAGTGTAGCTGGGTTCAAAAAAGGTTTGGATAAGTTCTTGGAGGACAAGTCCATTAATGGCTATTAATCAAGTTTACTTAGGGAATAGCCTCTGCTATTACTTGCATCAGTAGCATGGGATCTTCTTAGTCTTTGGGTAATTGCCAGGTTTTTGTGGCCTGGTTTGGCCTCTCTTGGAAACAGGATGCTAGGCTTGGTCTGACCCAGCATGGCAATTTCTTATGTTCTTATGTCATTACTGTCTTCCACGAGTCAGTCTATAACTTTGCCCACATTCTTTCCAAGACCTCACTCACATCAAGGCGAAAGAATTTTACACACCTTGGACTGTAAACGCGCGCTAGCGTGTTATCTAGTCCGCACTAAAGTCTATAGAAAATCCACCCAACTCTTTGTTTCTTTTGACAAAAACAAACCGGGTATGGCAGTGGGCAAACAAACAACCTCTAACTGGCTAGCAGAATGTATAGACTTCTGCTATGAAAAAGCAGGCCTTTCTCTCCAGGGACAATTAAAGGCACACTCAGCTAGAGCAATGGCAACCTCAGTAGCACACTATCATTCAGTACCGATTGCTGACATCTGCAAAGCTGCAACATGGAGCTCCCTTCACATTTTTGCAGCACACTACTGCCTGGACAAGGAAGGATGACAAGATTCAGCCTTTGGACAATCTGTCTTAAAGAACTTATTTCCAGTATAATCCCAACTCCTTCCACATCCAACCTGCTGTGATTTCAGGCTGCCTCACTTTTTCCAACAGTACACCAGTTGTTGTGCCTGTTGCACAAGTTGTACACTGTTGGTCCAAAACAAAGATGACTCAGCCTGTAGCTTGCTAATCACCCATATGTGAGGACAATCATCCTGCTTGTCCTGGGATAAAACAAAATTGCTTACCTGTAATAGGTGTTATCCCAGGACAACAGGATGTAGTCCTCACGAAACCCACCTGCCACCCCGCGGAGTTGGGTCTGAAACGTTTTATTATTTTATTTTTTGCTAACGCTTATTGCTACAAACGAGACTGAAGGGAGAGCCCTGTGGCTCGAGGGATCATGGCATGCTAGGCATGCTCAGTGGGCTCAGTGTGCCAGTCAAAAGTTTCTAGAAACTTTGACAGAAAGTTTTCCGTGATAGGGCTCCATCCAGTGATGTCACCCATATGTGAGGACTACATCCTGCTGTCCTGGGATAACACCTATTACAGGTAAGCAATTTTGCTTTCTGTATTTTTTTGGGGGGGGGGGGGGGGGGGATTGGTGACCATCAGGAGCTGGAGGGGTGGGTGCTCAAGGACTACCTGGCTGTTTAGAAGTAAGTGTAAGTCACCACTGGAGATTTGAAAAATGAGTCTTGGGGGCTTGAGCATCATTGGGGTGAGGTAGTTTGGGGTTCAAGGACCATTGGGAGGTGGGTCTTTGTGCTCAAGAGCCACTTGAGGGTTTGTGGACCACTGGGGGAATTGCCACTGGTTTCAGGATCAACAGGGATTGAAGGGAGTTGAAATTACTGGGATGGGGAGTACAGGGTGGGAGCTAGGAGATCAAAGCTATTGGAATTTTATTATGATAATGGGAAAGTCTATGTCGTGTAGACCAATTTGGAAAATCATCCATGCTCAACCTCCTTCAAATTGAATACAGTTTTGTGTGGATGTTCACTTGGATCTCAAACAAAACTATGGACCATTGCAATGAATGAGGCGACATCATTCGAAATTTTGCTAATGCAAATTTTAGTTTCATCAATGGGCTTGAATTGATGATTTTCCCTTGTGCCAGCAACTGTATGACCTTTGCTAAACCTCTCATCCTGAACAGGTCTGATTGCTTCAATGTTTTCCTTTGGGACAAAGAAAGATTAGAGAATAACTTAGAGAATAGCCATTGCCATTAGCAATGGTAACATGGTATAGACTTAGTTTTTGGGTACTTGCCAGATTCTTATGGCCTGGATTGGCCACTGTTGGAAACAGGATGCTGAGCTTGATGGACCCGTGGTCTGACCCAGTATGGCATTTTCTTATGTTCTTATGTTCTTATTTGATACCACAAAGAGTACAATGGTGTCACAGGCCAGGGCATGTTCCCAAAATATCTGCCACAACACACTGCTAACATGACATTACCATAGTTCCTTGTGAAGGTGATGCTTTTGCATGTTCAGGCTTGCATGCAGTAAATAACACAGAACAATAAAATGTCCATTTTAAGGGGTCATTTATAAAAGTATGTTGAAGCAAGATGTGTCATAAGCTACAAGCATGGTAAGCAAAACAAGCTTTGCCGCACTGTAAAATTTAACATCTTTACCTCATTTGCTTGTTACACAGCAGGGCGCCAAAGATGCCTCTTTATAACATAGCGTGTCCACGCATGTAAGTGATGCATATCGATGGGGCCTTAATTCTGACCAAAGCAAGATCGAGTCCAAAATGAAACAGGGCGACTTGTAGAAAAAAAGATACTCTTTCAAATGACATAAAAAAGAAAAGAATTAAAAATTACACGGTAGAGATATTTGCTCCTTAAAACTGGCAAAAATTTGCATAAAAAAGACATTGTGTCTTTATGTAATTATATCTTTGCTTTCAGGTACCTGTAAAGCCTCTTAGTGCAAATCTTATGCATATATTGCATGGGCCATGACTACTGGTCCAGTCAAGGCCTGAATCAAAGTATAGGTCAGGAGCAAGTAGGCCTTAAATTTCTTTTGTAACATTTTTCACATACTTTGCTGGCCCTGCGTTATGTTCCAAATGTGTTATCTTCCAAACTTTTACTGGGACTTACCACCAGGGGTTGTACTAATCCACAAAATTTTAGACCCCTGAGAGGTGTTGTTGGGCTGCAGCACCTGGACAAAATGGCCATTTTAGGTTACGCGGAGCATGGTATACAGAAGTGATTTCCATTCAACTGCCTCTAGCTCTCCAACCAATGGAGATTCAGGTGAAAAATTTAGAATGGTTTTGTTTGAGACCCTAGAGAACATCCATGCAAAGTTTTGTTAGATTTGGAGGAAGATGAGCGTGAACCCCTTGTCCACTTGATATGGTATGACCCTAAAGCTTCTTAAAATTTATTAATGTTTGTGTCATTTTGTTGTGTAACCTCTTTTTCGTGGATATGATGTATAATAAAGGGCCATAAAATAATTTGTATCTTGGGGATAACTCCTCAGTCTCTATCCCCCTCTTCTGGTCCCAAAGGGTGGGTTCTTTCTGTTGGGGGGGGGGGGGGGGAAGGATAACCTGCTAGACCCAGGACTAGGTGAAATTCCTTATGTGTGTTACTACAACTCTTCAGGGCAGGTACAGTGACAAAACAGGCTGAACTCATTGGAAGGATGTTGAAAATAAATTTTAAGGTGATTGATTGCAAAAGAATCATTAGGAGCAAATAATAAATAGGGATGTGCAATTGTTTAGGATGAATTAGGCCTAATTTGTCCTGGTTCAGGGAACCAGAAAACCAAACCAAATTTTCCTGAAAATTCAGGAAAATTTGGTTTTTAGATTAGTGCACACTAACAGGAGTGGTGGAGGGAGGCAGGGCTCTTCGGGCTCCAGCTCTTGCCGGGAGATGCCTCAAAGCTCAGCAGCCAGGAGGCACCGATCATCCCAGCTAAGGGCAGGAGGAAGGAGTCAAAAGGGCAACTACAAGCCTAAATTGCAAGTCCGTCTCCCCAGCAAAACCCACGGCGGGCTGAAAATGTAATCAAGTACATCCAGATTCTTCAGTCATAGAGGAGTACAGAATTTTGGTGTCTCTTCCTCTGTGGATGTGTCCCTCAGGGTAGGGTCTTGAATTTCTTATCCTCCATGAAGTGGATTGGAAAAGTGTTCCAAAGTGGTGGGAACATGCTAGGTGTGGATGTCCCTGTTCCCCACAGTACCTGAGATCTATAATTATTCCCAATCTCCAATCTGTTAGTGTCCTACATCCCAGGGGTGGAAACTCCATTGGGGGTCTCCAGGTGTCCTTCTCTTCTCTCTCTTGATTTCCTCTTCAACTGAATAGAAGCAGCCTTCCAGGAGGAAAGGTCAAATATTGAAAGCAGCCCTTAAAGCTTCCAGCTATGGGTAAGGAAGGGTGACAGAAAATGACCTCTTTCCCTCTCAATTGAGCAAAATACAAAAATGGAAAAAATATTTCTCTCTTCACCTTAATTGGGCACTGTATCCTCCTCTTGGACTGGGCAAAAAGTTATACAGCTCCCTTCTTATCACCTGGGCAGGGGATACTGCCTGCCAGGAAGACACAGGTCAAAAACTGCAAAATTCAAGAAAAAACTGGCAAAAATCCCCTTCTCTCTCTCTCTCTCTATTCCTCCAGTCTGCAAACAGGGAACTGGCAGAGCAGTGCCTCTCCCTTTCTTTGCTAGGTAGGGGACCTAACTTTGGAGAGCTGACTGAAACACAACTTCCTCCTTGAAATGAATCTCTACTCTGCCACGCCGTACCCTGGGCTAGCCCACACTTGTGCCTCAGGGACTCTCCAGTCCAGCAGTCCTCTAGGGGAGGTGCTGTATAGAATGGTATGCTCCTTTGCAGCTGTCTATGGAAGGCCTGGGAATTAGGGCCATCTACTGGAGACCCCATGGGCTCTCTACAGTTGTTAACCACTTTGATGGTTTTAATTGTAGTATATCAAGTGAAAATAATAATAAAGACCATTAGTGGGTTTAGGATAGGGCTGGGGGAAGGAATGAAGTACCACCAGAAAAGGAATTAGAAAAGAAGAGTAGAGGGAAAGTGAGGGAAGGGGGCAATATGATTTCCTGTTGTCTTTTTACCTGTTATTGACTTCCTGAGAAGCATTTTTTAAATCCTGTGGGCATGAAGGCACTGATTGCAGTTGTGAAGGAAATTAAATTAACAAAATATTTTTGATAGGTGTGGATTCTATACCTGACATAAATCATGTTGACCAATTGACTATCACAATGCATTCTATTGATAAAATTGATGGTGAATCACTGGAGAGGTTTTTTGAAAGTTGTGCCTATATATTCAAAGACAGGTAAATCATTGTCTGATATGATTATTAAGATCCTGAATGGTTACAAGATACCAGTGTTATGGTATTTTATTTTAAAAAACAAGGTTAAGCAGGGGGCTCTCTTGTATATGCTTCACTGATATCTTATCATGGCTCCAGTAAGAGATACTTGAGCTGAGGGGGAAAGGTGGGATTGATCAATACTAATATAAATGTAACATATATTATTATACTGGTTGAATCACACATTATGTTGACATCTTAACAAGATTTCAAGAGATAGATTGAGATAGCACTTAAAGAAGGGGAAAATGTATTAACATATTAACATGATAATGATGGCAGGAAAAGACCAATTGGTCCATCCAGTCTGCCCAGCAAGTTTCTTATGGTAGTAACTGCCACTCCATGCAGGTTACCCCCTAAGCCTTATGTTAAGGATAGTAATATTAACAATCAAAACCAAGCAACTGTCAAACCCACAACAAAATTACTGCTAGCAATATTTTTACATATATTCTTGAAATTCAGACAATGCTGCTTGAACATGCTTTGCTTTTGGGCTTGGTCATAGAAGCAGTCCTGTGCTTTTTTGCTACTGTCTGTATATCAGTACCATGGACCATAAAGGTCAGGGCAGCATTGGTGATTGTCTGAATTCAATTCCTCTTTTCCCCTCTCCTGCCATTGAAGTGGAGAGCGATGTTGCAGTTGCATCAAAAGAATCAAGGCTAATTGATTAAGGATGGTAATCCACATGTACTCTGCTAACTGCTGTTCCATGCAGGCTCCCCCATGTACCCTTTTTCTTTATTTCCAACCTCTAGCTATTGCATTGGTGGACCCTTGAGCTGAAGCGAGGTTGGCGCCACCTGCAGGTCCTCACCGTCGGTGGGCAGAACTGGCTGATGCAGAGGCCTAACAGGAAATTCACCAATATCAGCCCATGTTCCCCACAGGTTGAACCCTTGGGTGCCGGGGCCAGCTGTACTTAGGTGCAGGCCTCTGGATTTCGAGGTATCCATGAAGAAGAGAGTAGGTGAGAAGGACAAGTCAGTACAGACTGAGGTCAGGGCAGTCAGCAGTTCAAGCGAGGTCGAGAGGAAGTCCAAGTTCATCTGGGAGTCAATCCAAAAAGAAGATGGAATCAAAAACAAGCTGCGGTCCAAACCGAAGAGTCAATCCAGAAGAGGGAACTAAAGAGGCAATGGAGCAGGAATCACAGGAGAAGGAGTAAGGCACAGGACCAGAACCAGGAGTGAACATGGGAACAAAGCTGGAGCAGGAACACGAAGCAACTAGCTACTCACAGGAGTCAACCTGTTGAGGAGGCATTTGAGAGTGGTCCGGGCTATCCTTAAGTAGGGAGGCACTGAGGACGCTGTGGTGGATTTTCTGCTGCAGGCCCTTTAAATTCTGCTGAAGTGTGTGCACATGCCTAGGAACACCCACTCAGTGGAGTGGCACCCCCCAAGCAGCACAGTTTGGCCCATGTGACAGCCTGCTACGTCTTTGTTCCAGGAGCCATTATGGCGTCAGAGGAACCCCTTCTGTCCCAGGCGAAAGGCAAGGGTGACCAGCCATGGGAGGAACCCGTGGCTGGCCAAACGAACACTAGCCTTTAGGGATCAACAGTGTTTATCCCATGCCTTTTTGAATTTCTTTACTGTTTTTGTCCTCACCACCTCTTCCAGAAGGGCATTCCAGGCATCCATACTCTCTGTGAAGAAATATTTCCTGATGTTGGTTCTGAGTTGTTCCCCCTGGAGTTTCATTTCATGACCACTAGTTCTACTATTTCCTTTCTCATGGAAAAGGTTTGAAGCTTGTGCATCATTAAGACCGTTTAGTTATCTGGAGGTTTGTATCATATCTCCCCTGAACCTTGTCACTTCCAGAGTATACATATTTATATCCTTCAGCCTTTCCTCTCCGATACAGATCCCACACCATTTTGATTGACCATCTCTATCCTGTCTCTATCTTTTTTAAGATATGGGCTCCAGAACTGAACTCAATACTCCAGGAGAGGCCTCACCAAGAACCTGTACAAAGGCATTATCACCTCCTTTTTCTTACAGGTTAACCCTCTCTCCATGCTGCCCAGAATTCTTCTAGCTCTAGTTATCACCTTGTCATATTGCTTTGCTGTCTTCAGATTGCCAGACACTATAACCCCAAGTTCCCTCTCTCAGACTGTGCACATTTGTCTTTTACCCCCCCCCCCCCCCCCCCCATCACATATAGCTCTTTTGGATTACCGCACCCCAGATGCATTTTGTGGCATTGAATCCCAGCTGCCAACTTTGACCACTTTTCAAGCTTTCTTAAATCACTTTTCATTCTCTCTACTCCTTCAGGCATGCCCATTCTGTTGTAGATCTTAGTATCATTTGCCAATAGACAAACTTTACCTTCTATCCCTTCTGCAATGTCGCTCACATAGATATTGAACAGAATTGGTCCCAAAACTGATCCTTGAGGCACTCCACTTATCACTGTTTTCTTTTCGGTGTAGATCCAGCACAGCTCTCTGCTTCAACGGCAGGGGAGAAGAAAAACTGATACTTCACGCATATCCAGCATAGCTCTCTGCTTCAATGGCAGGGGAGAAGAAAAACAACCAATAAGGGCTGAATAACATAGTCTGGGTAAAACAAATAAGCATGGGTATAGCTTGCTTATTGCGGCGGTTACTACCCCTAACTAATCAAGCTTGATATTTCACTTGGATGCAGCTCCATCACTGCTCTCTACATCAATGGTGGGGGTGGAAGGGAAATAGAACCAAAGAGCTAAGAGAAACAGATAAGTATGAGAAAAAAAATGTGTGAAGCTTGCTGGGCAGACTGGATGGGCTGTTTGGTCTTCTTCTGCCGTCATTTCTATGTTTCTATGTTCTATTTACCATTACACGCAGTCTCCTCTCAGTCAACCATTTTGTTCACGGACTTCACGACCTTGGCTCCCACTTCCAAGCTTCTCATTTTATTCACAAACCTCCTATGCAAGATGGTATCAAAAGCTTTGCTGAATATCATAAAGTGTTTTCCCTTGATCTAGTTCTCTTGTCACCGAAACCAAAAATTGATCAGATTTGTCTGATAGGACCTTCCCTTGGTGAATCCATGCTGCCTCGAGACCAACAACCCACCAGACTGTAGATAGTTAAATATCTTTTCCTTCAGCAAAGTCTACACCACCACTGAAGTGAGGCTGACCAGCCTGTAGTTTCCAGCCTCCTCTCTGCTCCCACTCTTGTGAAGAGGGACTATAACTGCTCTTCTCCAGGCCTGTGGCACTACTACCATTTCCAGGGATCTATTGAACAGGTCTTTCAGTGGACCCAGCAGCCCATCTCTGAGTTCCCATAGTATACTGGTATGTACCTTAAAACAAATGCATAGTTTTATAGAATGACAAAAAGGCTGGTGGCATCTTATAGTCTAACCCAGTGACTCCCAAACCTATCCTGGAGGACCCCCAGCTAGTCCGATTTTCAGGATATCCACAATGAATATGCATGAGATAGATTTGCACACACTGCCTCCATAGCATGCAAATTTTATCTCATGCATATTTATTGTGGATATCCTGAAAACCTGACTGGCTGGGGGTCCCTTAGGACAGGATTGGGAAACTCTGGTCTAACCGATTTATTGAGGCATGAGTTTTCAAGGACAAAAGTCCATTTTGTCAGAAGCATGGCTTTATAAAGTGCTTTTGTTTCAAAGAATATTTCTTAAGTATTTTCTGATATCTGAAATGGAGCTATAAACTAGTGATGATTAACCTGTGGCAGGCGTGATCAATGTTTCACTCATAGCTATTTCTGCTGACATTAAAGAAGAACAAACCCCAGTTGAATATGAAGACCCAATAATGTTGGTACCCACCAAGCTGGTTTTGCCAGATGTTCAGCACTTTAACACACTTGCTGGTCCTAGTCTCTAAGACATTTTCTGTAGGAGAGTACAACTAATATGACTGTTACTGTTATCATCAAATCAAATGAGGCACATGCATAGAAGTGAAGCGGCAAAGAAGAATTGACACTGACAGAACCAAGATTATGTTCTAGGTTCTCCTTTTAACCTGTATTTCTGGGCTTTATCTATTGAAGCACAGTTTTCCCCCCAGTGCAAAATAGGGTTGGGTAACCCTGACAGCCTCACCAATGCATATTGATGAAGCTGAGGAACTGATGAATTATGGTCTTCAGTGAAGCTATGCATATCTAAGATGGTAAGAAAGGCAGGAGGAACTACAAACTGTAACAATCTACCACCGTTGTAAGGTCTGAGGTTTCACCATCTGATGTCCTGCTTGCATTTATCAGACCTGTTTATTCACAAGCTGTTGTTCTGATACACTTATGAGAAGGGATGATATGATTTCTCATCATGGCATCTACCTTTCCTATTTGGCATTAGAAACTTGAAAAGTATTTATGCATGGGAAGGAAATCCCAGAGGAGTTAAGCAGCTTTACATTTTTCAACAACCTGTCATCTTAATTTCTGGCATGCAGTTAAACCGATATTTGTCATAGTTTATAATGCTTGTTAACGAACAACATAAAAAATTAATGCTCATTATGGTGCTCATTAATATGCATAGCAATCTCTGTTTTGCCTTAATTAAATGAAGCACCACTTCACTATGGTATTGTGTCACTGCAGTACAGAGATTGTTCAGAAAACATACTGCAGTAACAGGGCTGAGTGATGGTCCCTTAGGACAACATTAACCTATATTTCATTGTAGGGTACCTGTCATCTCCTACTTTACAGCTACTTGACAGCTGAAAAACTGGAAAAGCTTAACTGCATACAGAGTTCCTACTTTAGATTCCTGATTTTAGTTTTAGTTTTTGAATTTCTGTAATGTGCTGGGTTTAAAAATTGTAATCATGTACAAAGGAGTCCACATATCCTTATGGAGACATTCATCATCTATTCTGCTTGGTTACACACAGATGATAGGCCCTCTCTATTGAGCTCTGTCTATGCTTTACTGTCTTATATGTAAATTGCAACCAATGTGGAAATGCACTTGACCAAATGCATTTGGAAGGAGTACGGCTAGGGATTCAGTCAGTTCTTTGCAGATAAAGTACATACCATTTTGTATTATATTGTAATGCTTCTTTATTCATGCATTGAACAAATTTAAGTGTCCCAGTCAATAACATTTACATAATCTAGGCAAGTCTATTGAAATCCAGCTTGACCTGGAATAGCAAATATATCCTTTCTCTAAAGACCATTGCTTGAGAACTACAGCTGGATTGTGAGAGTTGGATGACCTGCACAGTTCATTTATGTGATGCACTGGGGACATTTCAGGACCTCACATATGAAGAGGACGATGGGAAATAAGGCAGCAGTGAAATTAAAATAGACAGAGCTTGCAGAATATTCCGAGGGGAAGATAAACCAGAGAACGAGGAAAGAGCAATTATTGCTTGCTTCCATTTGTTCTGAGAAAAGCAGGATGTAAAATAATCAGAGGCAAGTAATTTATTACCTATAAAGGAGAGAAAATTAAGATATTCTGAAATTTATCACAATACACACAGAGGAGAAGGCATAATTTCCTTCCTTTGAGTACCTCATGTTGTTCAGATGGAATAAGATGTTGCTGGGGTTTTCTTTTCTTTTATGAACTTTTTATTTAATGCTAAGAATTATTTGTTAAATGTGGATAAGGACTGTAGAGCAGAGCACCAAGAAATTTCAAGATAAAACTGGAATACAATCATGATGCAGGTTGATTTGCTCTGACCTAGACTGAGAAAACACCAAAGAGAGGGAACATTTCTGACAAGAGACAGAAAGTACAAAAGGAAATGTGAGAAAATAACCCAGGAATGGGGTTGCTTGCAAATCCCTAGGAGGTAGTAGCCAGATTTTTTGAAGAAGAAAAGACTGTCACTTTTTTTTTTTTTACTTTTGAAACTGGATCTGAGTTACTCCTCCGGTATTTGAAAGAGGTTTCCAAAGAGAGAGATGTATCTGTTTGTATTTTTCTTAAGCTTGGTAGAGATGAAAAAATTAACTGAGCATATAATTCTCTCTGATTATTTTATCTGCGTATGATAATTCTGCATGTTTATGGATTGATTGAAGGAGGTATGAAGACATTGTAAATGAATCATAAGAACATAAGGCTTGCCATACTAGGTCAGACCAAGGATCCATCAAGCCCATATCCTGTTTCCATCAGTGACCAATCTAGGTCACAAGTACCTGGCAGGATCCTTAGGGGTAGATAGATTCCAAGCTGCTTATCCCAAGAATAAGCAGTGGATTACTGCAACTCCACCTTAATAATGGTTAATGGACTTATCCTCCAGGAACTTTTTTAATGCAGTTACACTAAAAGCTTTCACCACATCCTCTGGCAATGAATTCCAGAGCTTAATTATGCGTTGAGTAAAAACATTTTTCTCTTATTAGTTTTAAATGTATCTGTTATGGTTTAACTACTAGGGATGCACTAACTTACCCCTAGATGCATTAAATTGTGGTATAAATAATACAAATATTGCATGTTAACATCCTGTGATAAAAATATGGTCATGGTTATGATAATTTCTTAAATAACATGTCATGTAATTAAATATTGTGTCACATGATAAATGTCTCCATTGCACAATAAAAGCTTTTTTTCTACCATATCGCAAATGAAAAAGCTGTTATTTTCCCCTTTAAATCTATCTTTATCATGTGATAGTTTGCCGCGAATAGTAGGGGTCCCACATTTGCATAATTTCCCATAAATTGTATATTCATTTGCATATTTTAATACTAACACATGGCATAATAAGCATTGAGCGCTATTACCCCATGATTGAGCAATAAAGGGCTTTTAGCGCATGATAATGCCCTAAAGTAGTTTGATACATCTCCATGTTAGTTGTCACCCTATTTAAGAAGGAGGGATAGTGTTGTTAATATATTCACACAAAGGAGACTGTTGATAGGCACTTTTGGGCTAGGGTCACTTTGGGTTAATATGTTTCAATGGATTGTATTTGGCTGTGAAATTAGATGTTTAAACAATGAAGATTTGTAGGGAGAGGGTGAAGGAGACAGTGGAGTTTAAATCATAGTGGGCTTAGGGCTATGGTTTTTGCTTTTTTTTGTATTTCTTTATTTTAATTGTATTTTGCCTTTCAGACACTTCAAAGTGGATTATATTCAGGTAATGTAGGTATTTCCCTGTCCCAGAGAGTTTACCTGTTTGAAGCCCAGTTAGTTAAGATCTAAGGAGTTGGAGTAGAGGATGGGTCCTTTAGTAACAAATACATTATTATTGGTATGAAATTTGTACTTATTTTTGATTTTGTAGTTTGTCCGGAGCAGTCACACTAGAGATTGGAAATGGAGAAGTGTGTGCAGTTGCTGGCCTTCGGTCAACCAATTGTGACTTTTGTTGCGATCCTGCTCTTATCTCCTGCTTCTTGTCTGGCCTGACGCCCGACATCATCTTGCCGGCACAGCAGGAGCCGCGCCAGGCTTCTCACTCAAGGCGGAAGGACGCAGATGCCATCGACTTCCTCTTCACTGCGGCTGGGAGCCATGGACTTCAGCTTCTCTACACTAAGCTAGAAAAATGTCTGTTTGAACACACTAGTCTACCCTTCCTAGAGTACATCATATCTGACCGTAGTTTTTCCTTGGACCCCGAGAAGGTCCAAGGAATTTGTGACTGGCCCCAGCCAGTTGGGCTTCGAGCCTTACAACGGTTCCTAGGCTTCACTAACTATTATCGAAGCTTCATTGCTAACTACATGGTCACCCCACTTACATCGATGACTAAGAAGGGAGCCAATACCCGAGTCTGGACACCAAAAGCCATTGCGGCCTTCCAGAGACTTAAAGATGCCTTTAGATATGGCCAGTGTCTCCATCACCCGGACCATAAACGTGAGCCAGGGCTGTCTTAAGCTAGCACTCGTCCACAGGCAAATTACACAAGTTCACCCCCACAGAACAACACTTCACAGTTGGCGATCATGAACTATTGGCAGTGAAGTTGGCCCTTCAGGAATGGTGCCCCTGGTTGGAAGGGGCACATACAAATTCACTATATTCACGGATCACAAGAATTTACAGCACCTCAAGGAGGCCCAGCTTCTAAACCCTCGGCAGGCTCGCTGGGCCTTATTCTTTGAGAGATTCGATTTTAATCTTTGTTT
Organism: Rhinatrema bivittatum; assembly: GCF_901001135.1. Taxonomy (NCBI): domain Eukaryota; kingdom Metazoa; phylum Chordata; class Amphibia; order Gymnophiona; family Rhinatrematidae; genus Rhinatrema; species Rhinatrema bivittatum. The sequence goes on along the minus strand of NC_042620.1, from coordinate 368,213,363 downwards.
TCGGTCTGGTTCCAAAAATCAGTCAGCTGACGCGCTGTCTCGTTCCTTTGAACCCGAAGACCTACCAGAGAGGACCAGTTATATTATCGATCCTGCCTGTATATCCATAGCAGCAACCACTACTGTTCCAGCCGGGAAGACTGTCGACCCTCTCTGACTCTGAGAGCAGGTCTTAAGATGGGCCCATGATTCAAAACTAGAAGACCATCCTGGCCATGTCAGGACACTAGAGATGCTACACCACCATTACTGGTGGCCCACTATGGTACAGGACTCCCGGAGTTATGTAGACTCTTGTCCCACCTGCTTGCAACAAAAAACACCCACAGGGAAGCCCTGGGGCTTGCTACAGCCACTCTCAGCACCTACGGAACCTTGGTCCAGTATTTCAACTGATTTCATCACGGATCTTCCTCCATCACAAGGCAACACAGTGATTTGGGTCGTAATCGACCGCTTCTCAAAGATGGTGCATGTCATCCTGTTACCGGGTCTCCCGTCTGCCCTGGAACTTGCAAAACTGTTCTTAAAAAATATTTTTCAACTTCACGGGCTCCCCAAGGAGATTGTCTCCGATCAGGGACCACAGTTTACCGCTAAGTGCTGTTGCTCCCTATGACAGAAATTCAATATTTCCTTGAGTTACACCTCGGCCTACCACCCTCAAGCCAATGGGCAGGCCGAGAGGATGAATCGGACTTTGAAAGCGTTCCTACGCTCATACGTCAATGACCAACAAAATGATTGGTCAAATCTCCTCCCTTGGGCTGAGCTGTCACATAACACTCATCTCGCAGCAGCCACCAATGTGTGTCCTTTCTCAGTAGTCTTTGGAAGGCAGCCCCGTCTGCCTCTTCCTGTTCCTGAAATGGTTCCATCTCTATGGCTCAAACCATTCACCAAGTATGGACCCAAGTAAGAGAACGTTTCTCACAGGCTGCTGAGCGCGCTAAACGCACCTCGGATCTTCATCGAAGACCTGCTCCACTCTTCCGACCTGGCCAGAAAGTTTGGTTGAGTGCCCACCATATTCGTCTCTGACTTCCATCTCATTGGCTGGCTCCGAAGTATATTGGTCCTTTCCCAATCCTCAGAAGATTGGGAGCCATTTCCTATCATCTCCAACTATCCCGGTCCATGGGCATCCATAACACATTTCACGTAACCCTGCTGAAGTAAGTTGTCTTGTCATGGCCCTCTCGCAAAGACCCTCCAGCTCCACACTTCTCGGCAGAACCTGATACTTCTCTGCAGGTAAGAGAGGTCCTAGATGTCCGATGATGTTGAGGTAAATGGGAGTATCTCCTCGCTTGGTAGGGCTATGGGGCCGAGGAGAACTCGTGGGAACCCTCTCAGAATATCCTTGACAAGGATCTCCTGAAAACCTTTCATAGGCAGCATTCTGAGAAACCCCAGCCACGTAGGGGGAGGCCTAGAAGGGGGGGTACTGTTATGTGCCCCACCCACGTTCATCCCGCGCTTGAGACCGCTCACCTTCGGGTTCACACAGCAGCTCCCAGTTCTGTCTCCCTCACTGCCCTCTCAAGCCAGGCTAAGCCCCGGCATCCCGTGGCGGCGGTCTCCGGGCCTTCGGTCACATGCCAGGCCCCACACCGGGCCTCGGCATCCCAGCAGCTAGCCACGCCCCCTACGCATGCGCGCAGACCAGCCACCCTAATATGGGTTCTAGGGCGGGGCCTAGTTCGACGGCACACCCTGATTGAATGGATGTTAAAAGGAAGTTCCTGGCCTCACTTCCTTGCCTTGGCAATCGGGTCGGTTTGTTCCTAAGATTGCCCTTGCTCGTGTTCCTGCTTGCCTGTTCCTAGTCTCGTTCCAGGATCCTTCTGTTCCAGTTCCATTCCGGCTTGTTCCTGCTTCCTTGCCCTGCTTGTTCCTGTCTTCGTTGTTCATCTTCCTGGTCTTACCTTGGACTGCCTTTCTGGTAAAGACCTCAGCTTGTTCCTGACCTGCCTGTCTGCCTGCCACCTGCCAAAGACCTCAGCTTGTTCCTGACCTGCCTGCCTAGACCTCAGCCTGTTCCTGACCTGCCTGCCTGCCGCCTGCCAAAGACCTCAGCCTGTTCCAGACTCGTCTGCCTGCCTGCCGCCTGCCCAAGACCTCAGCCTGTTTTTCAACCCTGCTTGTCCTCTGGATCTTGACGCTTGATTCGTTGATCAGTCCTCGGACTGATTCTTGGACTTGACTTTGCTCGCCTGACCTTGCTTGATTCTGGTTCTGTCCCTAGCCTTCTCTTCACTAACACTCTTCTGGTTCGCTTATCTCCAACATGTTTCCAGCCTCGAACCCGATAGTGCTCTTCCAGTCCCTGTGGGCACACCGGACTCAGACTCTCCCAGGAGACCCTACGAGGCCCACCTAAGTCCCAGCGGCCCAGGTCCCTATGGGCTCCTCCCGGGGGGACCTCGGGCTTCCAGTGGTGAAGATCTACACTGCCTCTGTCTCCTTCAGTGCTCCACCCCCGTGGTCAGTTCCCATACTGCCTCAGGCCAGGGGTCCACCCCCGAGTGCAACAGGTTGCCAAGGCCATGGACTCGGTGGAGTCTCCTGCCTCCAGGGCCCTACCAGGACTGGCCGCTACAGTAAAGCAACACCATCAAACATTGGAGACGCTGGCTTCCTCAGTGAAGGAGCTATGCTCCCAGCTACAAGAGACTGCTATGGCCAACCCTGTGTGCCTCCCAGCCACTGTACTTCCTAGAGCAACTTTGGCACTTCCTGCACCTCCTAGATACAATGGAGACCCATGCTCCTGTCGTGGCTTCCTTAATCAGTGCTTTATGCAATTTGCCCTCCAGCCTTCCTTGTTTTTGAAGGAGATCATGAAGATCACCTTCATCCTGTCCCAGTTGGAAGGGAAGGCCCTGGCATGGGCCTGTCCCTTATGGGAACGCTCTGATCCTATCCTCTCCAAGATGTCCGATTTCCTTACTCTCTTCAAGCAGACCTTTGGAAATCCTGGTCGGATTACTATCACTAGTCACAATCTACTCTACCTTTGTCAAGGGGCAAGAACCCTCTCAGAATATACAATGGAGTTCCGAACCCTAGCCACAGAACTTGAGTGGCAAGAGAATTGCCTACAAGCCATCTTCTTGAATGGACTCTCGTCAGCTGTAAAGGATGAGCTCTCCGTCTATGAGACTCCCACGTCTCTAGAGGACTTGATCTCACTTGCCAGAAGGATCTATCATCTCCTTTGGCAAAGACGCCTAGAAGTAAAGGGTCCACGCCCTTCTCCAGTTCGACCTGCAAGTGTACCCTGCACTAGGGATGTGAATCGTTTTAGGACGATTAAAATTATCGTCCGATAATTTTAATATCGTCTTAAACCGTTATGGAACACAATACAATAGAGATTCTAACGATTTATCGTTATAAATCGTTAGAATCGTGAGCCGGCACACTAAAACCCCCTAAAACCCACCCCCGACCCTTTAAATTAAATCCCCCACCCTCCCGAACCCCCCCCCAAATGAGTTAAATAACCTGCGGGTCCAGCGGCGGTCCGGAACGGCAGCGGTCCGGAACGGGCTCCTGCTCCTGAATCTTGTTGTCTTCAGCCGGCGCCATTTTCCAAAATGGCGCCGAAAAATGGCGGCGGCCATAGACGAACACGATTGGACGGCAGGAGGTCCTTCCGGACCCCCGCTGGACTTTTGGCAAGTCTCGTGGGGGTCAGGAGGCCCCCCACAAGCTGGCCAAAAGTTCCTGGAGGTCCAGTGGGGGTCAGGGAGCGATTTCCCGCCGCGAATCGTTTTCGTACGGAAAATGGCGCCGGCAGGAGATCGACTGCAGGAGGTTGTTCAGCGAGGCGCCGGAACCCTCGCTGAACGACCTCCTGAAGTCGATCTCCTGCCGGCGCCATTTTCCGTACGAAAACGATTCGCGGCGGGAAATCGCTCCCTGACCCCCGCTGGACCTCCAGGAACTTTTGGCCAGCTTGTGGGGGGCCTCCTGACCCCCACGAGACTTGCCAAAAGTCCAGCGGGGGTCCGGAAGGACCTCCTGCCGTCCAATCGTGTTCGTCTATGGCCGCCGCCATTTTTCGGCGCCATTTTGGAAAATGGCGCCGGCTGAAGACAACAAGATTCAGGAGCAGGAGCCCGTTCCGGACCGCTGCCGTTCCGGACCGCCGCTGGACCCGCAGGTTATTTAACTCATTTGGGGGGGGGTTTGGGAGGGTGGGGGATTTAATTTAAAGGGTCGGGGGTGGGTTTTAGGGGGTTTTAATGTGCCGGTTTTGCGATTTTTAGATTTTTAGATTTTTCACGATTTTTCACGATTTTTCACGATTTTTCACGATATTTTACCCCCCCAAACGGCAACAATACGATTCCCTCCCCCTCCCAGCCGAAATCGATCGTTAAGACGATCGAGGACACGATTCACATCCCTACCCTGCACCCCTGCAATGGTTGTAACACCACCATCTTCCTCCACGGTGGAACCCATGGAGGTGAATCGGGGACGGTTGTCTCCCACGGAACATTTCCACCATAGAAAGGAAGGGCTTTGCCTTTACAGTGGCACTTCTGGACATCGTCTGCAGTGCTGCCCGGTTTGTCCATTAAACTGCAACGCCTACACCCAGCGGAGGTCCCGAGCTTGGGTGCAACTGTTTCTGGCTCTCAAGTCCTGCTTCCTGTATCCCTGGGTATCAAGACCCACATGTTCGCTACCACTGCTCTCATTGATACCGGAGCAAGTGGCAGTTTCATTATGGATGATATCGTCAAGATTTTGGAAATACCTCTTCAACCATTGGATGTGAGTCTCCATAAAACTCATCAAATAAATATTGCTTCCATCCAAGGAAAACATCTTCCTGGTCTTATCACCCATTGGACCGTGGCTATTCACCTGTTAGTGGGCACACTCCATAAAGAAGAAACTTCCTTCTATGTGTTAAAATGCTCAATGCATCCGGTAATTCTGGGGTTGCCCTGGCTCCAGACTCACGAACCCCAGTTTGACTGGCAGTCCCTGCAGTTGGTATGGTGGGGTCCGAAATGCCAAGCCACCTGACTCCAGCTGGTGTCTCCTGTGATCCTGGTTTTACAGTCCACAACGCTTCCTGGTCTGCCTTCTCAGTATGCGGAATTCAGTGATGTATTCTCAAAAGAGAAAGCAGACACCTTGCCTCCGATATGTAAGTTCAACTGTCCCATTGAATTACTGCTGGGCATAATGCCTCCCAAACAGGCCGATACAGTAAAGTCCGCGGGAGAGCAGGCGAACACCCCGGCCACTTGCCGGTGCGCGTGATTCTGTATTTAAATTAGGTCCGGCGGTAAAAACGGGCAAAAGGAGGCGCTAGGAACACTAGCACGTCCCTAGCGCCTCCTTTTTGGCTGTCAGCAGGTTCAACAGCCGACGCTCAATTTTGCCGGCATCGGTTCTCGAGCCCGCTGACAGCCACGGGCTCGGAAACCGGATGCCGGCAAAATTGAGCGTTCAGTTTTTGGCCTGACAGCCGCAGGCCGAATTCCAGGTTTGTTTGTTTTTTTAAACTTTTTTTACTGTTAGGGATCTCCAACTTAATATCGCCATGATATTAAGTCGGAGGGTGCACAGAAAAGCAGTTTTTACTGCTTTTCTGTGCACTTTCCCGTTGCCGGAAGAAATTAGCGCCGACCTTTGGGTCGGCGCTAATTTCTGAAAGTAAAATGTGCAGCTTGGCTGCACATTTTACTTTCTTTATACCTCGCATACCTAATAGGGCCATCAACATGCATTTGCATGTTGAGGGCTCTATTAGGTGCCGCGGGTTGGACGTGCGTTTTCCTCCCCTTACTGAATAAGGGGTAAGGGAAAACGCGCGTCCAAGAGGAGGCTAACAGTGCGCTCCGTCGGAGCACACTGTACTGTATCAGCCTGAAAGGCAGAACCTATCACTTGTCACAGCCTGAGATGCAGGCTATGTCAGAGTACATTAAAAAAAATTTGGAAAAGGACTTTATTCAACCATCTGATTCACCCGCAGGAACAGGATTCTTCTTTGTGAAGAAAAAAGATGGTGGGCTTTGCCCTTGCATTGACTATCGGGGTCTTAACGCTATAACGCATAAGGACCGTTACCCACTACCTCTTATCAGTGAATTATTTGATCGCCTCGAGGGCGCTAAAGTATTTACCGAGTTGGACTTGAGCGGTGCCTACAACTTAGTACACGATCAACCTGATAACATCTGGAAGACAGCATTTAATACTAGGGATGGTCATTATGAATACGTGGTCATGCCCTTCGGGCTATGTAACGCCCCAGCCGTCTTTTAGCATCTCTTGAATGAGATCTTCAGGGACCTCCTGTACAAGTTTGTTGTCATCTACCTTGACGACATTCTGATATTCTCCAAGGACATCGAAAGTCACCATGAAAGTCACCACGAAAGTCACCCTTACCCGCAGCCTCCCAGGCGCCGACCACGAGGCTCTACTCCGCTCGCCGGCCCGAACTCTGCCCGCCGACCGGAACGCACCGCCGCCGTCGGCCTGCCGCGTCCCACCCACCAGCCAGGACAGCCAACCAGCAGCCACCCCAGCCGGCCTTTAAATTTCATCGCTCTCCGGCGCACGAAGGAGCGCGACAAAGGGGCCCGCCCCTTTGTGTGCCCCTGAGGAAAGCCTGCACGATCCCATCTCGCCTGACTCAGTAAATTCCTCTGGGAATTAAACCACCTCTTCCGACTGTTACCCTGCAACCTTTTCTCCTTAAGACTGATCCCGGCATCCACGCGCTACATCCCGGCCACCTACTGCAACGTACAACAAACCTCCTGCTGCCAATAGCACACAGCTCAATCTCAGCCTAAGGTGAGATTGCCAATTCCCCTGACCCTTAAACCCTACCATAGAACAAGACACCCACTCGCAGCATCCCTCCTCGAATCTCCCCTAGCAACTCCAAATAAATAGAAGGGTCTCTATCTACCCCATCAAGATGTACCCACTCCCCATACCCACTAATCCTTACACTCCCAAACTCAAGACCAGCAAACCCAGGATTCTAGGTATAAGTCATCAAAGACTGCTCCCAATCATGACATCCCCTATCTCCCAAACCCTCGGGCTCACTCTTTTCACCTTAACCTTATTCAACGCCCAATCTATCACAAAAAAAATTCATCTCCTCAATGACCACCTGATTGACAACAACCCTGACCTCTGTGCCATTACTGAAACGTGGCTGAAACCCTCAGACTCGGTTCTACTAAACCACCTCCCCAACCAACTCTATGATATCCACTCAATCCCCAGAATCAAAAAAAGGGGAGGAGGCCTACTGCTAGCTGCAAAAAAAGGACTTGGACTCTCCCATCAATTATCCACCAGAATCAGTAACCTAGAAATAGCCCTTTTCAACTCGGACCATCTCCAAATTGCTCTGGTCTACTCACCCCCAGGAACCTTAGACTCTGATCCATCTCCACTTATCGAATTCACAGCTAAACATCTCAAGAATGACAAACCAGCAATTCTATTAGGAGATTTTAATCTCCATGTGGACACTTTTCCACTATCCCATAACTGTGACATCTTACTTACAGTTCTTAACCACTTGGGCTTCAGCTAGATTGTTAATGGTCCCACGCATAAAGCAGGACATACCTTAGATCTGATTTTCCTCAATGACGGTCTATCATCTGCCGCTGTACCTTCTTGTGTCCCAATTCCATGGTCAGATCACCATATTATCTCAGCAGAACTCCGAATTATTGACCACCCGAGACCTGTTCCCCCCACAACCACATTACAATACAGGAAACCGTGCTCCACAGATCTCCTCAGCAATCTGCTTTCAAAAGAGCTGGAGCGACTTGATCTCTCTGACGCTCCCTCGGCCATCAACTCATGGATCAAGATAACCAGCGAGGTTGCCGATCAATCCTGCCCAACCATTACTAAATCCTTAAAGCCACCCCAAGCCAACAGAAATCTGTGGTACACCCCGGATCTTAAAAACATCAAGCAAAAACTCCGTATCAAAGAGCTCAAATGGCGCAAGACCCCATCTACCGACTCACTTTTAATCTACAAAGCCCACCTCAATGCATACAGGACTGCCATTCTCAAAGCCAAAAAAGACTTCTTTGCCAAAAAAATCCACAACTCATTCGACCCTAAAGCTTTATTCTCAATCGTATCATCTCTTACAAAACCCTCGCTACCTATCATCCCTGATGAGCAAGCTTCCAGTAAAGCCAACGAACTCGCTATCTACTTCGATAAGAAGATATCCAATCTCCTCAAGCCTTTCTCCGCATCTCAACCAATAACACTTCCTTCCAGCACCGCTCCACCTACTAGGAGCTTTAAATTTACATCCTTTGAGATCCCATCCGCAATGGAGATCGCAACCATCCTCAAAAAGCTAAAACCTTCTTCTCACCCATTAGACGCCATACCCTCCAATCTTCTACTCTCCATTCCTAAACAATCTCTCAATCGTTAGCAGACATCAACTGCTCTCTAACACAAGGCAAGGTTCCAGATCAATTAAAACTAGCAATGCTAAAACCCCTACTAAAAAAACCTAACCTTCCACCAACTGACCCTGCCAACTACCATCCAATAGCCAATCTTCCCCTGATCTCAAGAGTGATGGAAAGATTCATAAACAAACAACTGTCCAATTATCTTGAGGAGAAAAACATACTCTCTCCCTTCCAGTTCGGATTCAGAAAATCTCAAAATACTGAAGCCCTACTTTCATCTCTATCTGACACCATCCTTCTCAACCTGGAAAAAAAACAACCTTACCTTCTCGCACTTCTCGACTTATCCGCCGCCTTCGATACGGTCAATCACTCCATTCTACTGGAACGCTTAGCAGATATCGGCATTCAAGGAGAGGCACATGATTGGTTCAAATCCTTCCTTGAGGATAGGTTCTATAAGGTCAGAATTAATAATAATCTCTCCCAATCAAATCAAACCGGGGAGTCCGACAAGGTTCATCCCTCTCCCCTACGCTCTTCAACATTTATCTACTACCTCTCTGCCATCTACTCTCCAACCTCAAACTAACATACTACATTTTCGCCGATGACGTTCAAATTCTTCTTCCAATCACCGAATCCCTGCAAAAAACCTGGGCACACTGGAATTGCTGTTTACAATCCATCACTAACCTACTTACCAGCCTGAACCTCATCCTTAACTCAAACAAGACCGAAATCCTCATCATCTCTCCAGATGAAAAACACAATCTCCTCAATTCACAAAGCGCATCCCTATTCGCAAATACATTCATCAACCACACCTCCTCCGTCAGAGACCTTGGGGTTCGGCTCGACAACCTATTCAACTTAAAATCGTTCATCCACAACACAACCAAGGAATGTTTCTTCAGACTGCAAGTCCTCAAAAACCTGAAACCTCTTCTATATTTCAGTGACTTCTGGCTAGTAGTCCAGTCTATCATCCTTACAAAGTTAGACTACTGCAATTCTCTTCTCCTAGGCCTCCCTGCAATAACCACCAAACCTTTACAGATGGTCCAGAATGCTGTGGCTAGGTTACTCACCAATTCAAACAAAAGAGTGCACAACACACCCATACTCCACGGTCTTCACTGGCTTCCCATAAAATACAGGATCACCTTCAAACCACTAATGAATATTCACAAGGACATCCACGGCATCGCCCACCTCAAACTAAGCTCTCAACTTCGCACTCAAACATCTGCCAGACCAATCAGAAATGCCTATAAAGGATCCCTATACGCACCTCCGATCAAAACCACCTTAAGAAAACTCGCTATTTCCACAGCCAGGCCCAGTCTTTGGAACTCGCTACCACCCAAGCTTCGCCAAGAACCCTCTCTCCAAATTTTTAAGAAACACCTCAAAACATGGCTCTTCAGACAAGCCTTCCCAGAATCTCAACATTACTCGGACACTGGTCAAAAGACATAACAGGTCACCAGGGAACATCCGGGCTTAAGACATATTAGGACTCTAAGGAGACACTTGTTCATCCATAACTTCCTTAACATATTCCTCCGATCATGATTCAATGCCTCACTTCCTTCCCCTCTCCCTTCTCCCCCTTCCCTCCTTCCTTCAGCCAGATTCTCATTGCGACCCCATGCCTTAAAGCCCCCGCCTCGCCCTATCTATGATGCAGTCTCATAATGACACTCCATTAAACGTATTATTGTATGTTACGCCCACAGCCGCCCCAGTTGTTGTTGCTCTATATATTATGTTATTCACTGACGAATGTTACGCCCACAGCCGCCCCAGTTGTTGTTGCTCTATATATTATGTTATTCACTGACGAATTATTCTACTGTTGTTTGTTATTGTTGACTTGTTCTATGTTCATTGCTCAAATGTTCTATGTAACGCCATAGCCGCGACTGTTCTGTTAAATGGAAACCAATATGATTTGATATTTTGTTCAAGAATGTCGGTATAGAAAAATTCTAAATAAATAAATAAATAGATGAACATGTTCGTATTGTCCTCCAAGGATTACGAGAAAGTCATCTCTACACTAAGCTAGAAAAATGTCTGTTTGAAAACACTAGTCTACCCTTCCTAGGGTACATCATATCTGACCGTAGTTTTTCCTTGGACCCCAAGAATGTCCAAGGAATTTGTGACTGGCCCCAGCCAGTTGGGCTTCGAGCCTTACAACAGTTCCTAAGCTTCACTAACTATTATCGAAGCTTCATTGCTAACTACATGGTCACCCCACTTACATCGATGACTAAGAAAGGGGCCAATACCCGAGTCTGGACACCGAAAGCCATTGCGGCCTTCCAGAGACTTAAAGATGCCTTTAGATATGGCCCGTGTCTCCATCACCCAGACCATAAACGTGAGCCAGGGCCATCTTAAGCCAGCACTCGTCCACAGGCAAATTAACTCTGTGCTCCTTCTACTCACACAAGTTCATCCCTACAGAACAACACTACACAGTTGGCCATCATGAACTATTGGCAGTGAAGTTGGCCCTTCAGGAATGGTGCCCCTGGTTGGAAGGGGCACAGTACAAATTCACTATATTCACGGATCACAAGAATTTACAGCACCTCAAGGAGGCCCAGCTTCTAAACCCCCGGCAGGCCCGCTGGGCCTTATTCTTTGAGAGATTCGATTTTAATCTTTGTTTTCGGTCTGGTTCCAAAAATCAGTCAGCTGACGCGCTGTCTCGTTCCTTTGAACCTGAAGACCTACCAGAGAGGACCAGTTATATTATCGATCCTGCCTGTATATCCATAGCAGCAACCACTACTGTTCCAGTCGGGAAGACTGTCGACCCTCTCTGACTCTGAGAGCAGGTCTTAAGATGGGCCCGTGATTCAAAACTAACAGACCATCCTGGCCATGCCAGGACACTAGAGATGCTACGCCGCCATTACTGGTGGCCCACTATGGTACAGGACTCCCGGAGTTATGTAGACTCTTGTCCCACCTGTGTGCAATAAAAACCACCCACAGGGAAACCCTGGGGCTTGCTACAGCCACTCTCAGCACCTACGGAACCTTGGTCCAGTATTTCAACTGATTTCATTTATTTTTATTTATTTATTTATTTACTTTTATATACCGGTGTTCGATTTTACATATCACATCGGTTTACATTTAAACAAAATTTGCAGGAACTTATGCGTTACCTTTGTCAAATACATTAAACATTTAAATATGGGGATTGTTAACAAGGGATATAAAGAACATGGGGAATGGCTAACACTACGGGATGCACGAAGGGAAGCACAAAGGGGAGTGCCCCTTCAGCGCGCGACGCCTGGTGTTCTGGCACCGTTTAACATCCGTCACAGTCCTCAGTGACATCAGAGGGGGCGGGTCTCCCAATCAAGGATCACACACCGCCCCTCGCCTCTCAGTTCCAGATGGATTCTTTCACTTTTTTTTCTTTCTTTCTGTCTTTCTCATCACTGTTAGTTATTTCAGGGAGCCCAGTGGTGATGGTGTGTGGCACACCTGTGCGCAGGCACCCGGTGTTCTGGCGCCGTTTAATGTCCGTCACAGTCCTCAGTGACATCATCATGGATCTTCCTCCATCACAAGGCAACACGGTGATTTGGGTCGTAATCGACCGCTTCTCAAACATGGTGCATTTCATCCTGTAACCGGGTCTCCCGTCCGCCCCGGAACTTGCAAAACTGTTCTTAAAAAATATTTTTCGACTTCACGGGCTCCCCAAGGAGATTGTCTCCGATCGGGGACCACAGTTTACCGCTAAGTACCGGTGCTCCCTATGACAGAAATTCAATATTTCCTTGAGTTACACCTCGGCCTACCACCCTCAAGCCAATGGGCAGGCCGAGAGGATGAATCGGATATTGAAAGCGTTCCTAGGCTCATACGTCAATGACCAACAGAATGATTGGTCAAATCTCATCCCTTGGGCTGAGCTGTCACATAACACTCATCTCGCAGCAGCTCAGTAGTCTTTGGAAGGCAGCCCCGTCTGCCTCTTCCTGTTCCTGAAATGGTTCTATCTCTATGGCTCAAACCATTCGCCAAGTATGGACCCAAGTAAGAGAACGTCTCTCACAGGCTGCTGAGTGCGCTAAACGCACCTCGGATCTTCATCGAAGACCTGCTCCACTCTTCCGACCTGGCCAGAAAGTTTGGCTGAGTGCCCACCATATTCGTCTCCGAATTCCATCTCATCGGCTGGCTCCGAATTATATCGGTCCTTTCCCAATTCTCAGAAGAGTGGGAGCCATTTCCTATCATCTCCAACTACCCCGGTCCATGGGCATCCATAACACGTTTCACGTGACCCTGCTGAAGCCTCTTGTCTTGTCATGGCCCTCTCGCAAAGACCCTCCAGCTCCACGCTTCTTGGCAGAACCTGATACTTCTCTGCAGGTAAGAGTGGTCCTAGAAAAAAGCATGGGGAAAATAACCCATGCTATAATTACACAATGTTGGGTTCCATATTAGGTGCTACAACCCAAGAAAGAGATCTAGGCGTCATAGTGGATAACACATTGAAATCATCGGTTCAGTGTGCTGCGGCAGTCAAAAAAGCAAACAGAATGCAGTGAATTATTAGAAAAGGAATGGTGAATAAAACGGAAAATGTCATAATGCCTCTGTATCGCTCCATGGTGAGACCGCACCTTGAATACTGTGTACAATTCTAGTCGCCGCATCTCAAAAAAGATATAATTGCGATGGAGAAGGTACAGAGAAGGGCTACCAAAATGATAAGGGGAATGGAACAGCTCCCCTATGAGGAAAGACTAAAGAGGTTAGGACTTTTCAGCTTGGAGAACAGACGGATGAAGGATAGAGATGTTTAAAATTATGAGAGGTCTAAAACGGGTAGATGTGAATCGGTTATTTATTCTTTCGGATAGTAGAAAGACTAGGGGGCACTCCATGAAGTTAGCATGGGGCACATTTAAAACTAATCGGAGAAAGTTCTTTTTTACTCAACGCACAATTAAACTCTGGAATTTGTTGCCAGAGGATGTGGTTAGTGCAGTTAGTATAGCGGTGTTTAAAAAAGGATTGGATAAGTTCTTGGAGGAGAAGTCCATTACCTGCTATTAAGTTCACTTAGGGGCGGATTTTAAAAGGCGCGCGAATAGCCTACTTTTGTTTGCGCTCCAGGCGCAAACAAAAGTATGCTGGATTTTAGTAGATACGCGCGGAGCCGCGCGTATCTACTAAAAACCTGGATCGGCGCGCGCAAGGCTATGTATTTTGTATAGCCGGCGCGCGCCGAGCCGCGCAGCCTACCCCCGTTCCCTCCAAGGCCGCTCCGAAATCGGAGCGGCCTCGGAGGGAACTTTCCTTTGCCCTCCCCTCACCTTCCCCTCCCTTCCCCTACCTAACCCACCCGCCCGGCCCTGTCTAAACCCCCCCCTTACCTTTGTCGGGGGATTTACGCCTCCCGGAGGGAGGCGTAAATCCCCGCGAGCCAGCGGGCCTCCTGCGCACCGGGCCGCGACCTGGGGGCGGGTACGGAGGGCGCGGCCACGCCCCCGGACCGCCCTGGGCCGTAGCCACGCCCCCGTGCCCGCCCCCAAAACGCTGCCGACACGCCCCCGAAACGCCGCGACGACCGGGCCCGCCCCCCGACACGCCCCCAACATGCCCCCCTCGGAGAACCCCGGGACTTACGCGAGTCCCGGGGCTCTGCGCGCGCCGGGAGGCCTATGTAAAATAGGCTTCCCGGCGCGCAGGGCCCTGCTCGCGTAAATCCGCCCGGTTTTGGGCGGATTTACGCGAGCAGGGCTATGAAAATCCGCCCCATAGGGGCGGATTTTAAAACGAGTGCGAATAGCCTACTTTTGTTTGCGCTCCAGGCGCAAACAAAAGTACGCTGGATTTTAGTAGATACGCGCGGAGCCGTGCGTATCCGCTAAAATCCTGGATCGGCGCGCGCAAGGCTATCGATTTCGTATAGCCGGCGTGCGCCGAGCCGCGCAGCCTACCCCCGTTCCCTCCAAGGCCGCTCCGAAATCGGAGCGGCCTCGGAGGGAACTTTCCTTTGCCCTCCCCTCACCTTCCCCTCCCTTCCCCTACCTAACCCACCCGCCCGGCCCTGTCTAAACCCCCCCCTTACCTTTGTTGGGGGATTCCTGCGCGCCGGGACGTGACCTGGGGGCGGGTCCGGAGGGCGCGGCCACGCCCCTGGGCCGCCCCGGGCCGTAGCCACGCCCCCGGAACGCTGCCGACACGCCCCGAAAACGCCGCGTGGTTTGGGCCCGCCCCCGACACGCCCCCCCCGACACGCCCCCTCCGAAAACCCCGGGACTTACGCGAGTCCCGGGGCTCTGCGCGCGCCGGTAGGCCTATGTAAAATAGGCTTCCCGGCGCGCAGGGCCCTGCTCGCGTAAATCCGCCCGGTTTTGGGCGGATTTACGCGAGCAGGGCTCTGAAAATCCGCCCCTTAGAGAATAGCCACTGCCATTAGCAATGGTAACATGGAATAGACTTAGTTTTTGGGTACTTGCCAGGTTCTTATGGCCTGGATTGGCCACTGTTGGAAACAGGATGCTGGGCTTGATGGACCCTTGGTCTGACCCAGTATGGCATTTTCTTATGTTCTTATGTTATGTTCTTAGATGTCCGATGATGTTGAGGTAAATGGGAGTATCTCCTCGCTTGGTAGGTCTATGGGGCCGAGGAGAACTCGTGGGAACCCTCTTAGAATATCCTTGACAAGGATCTCCTGAAAACCTTTCATAGACAGCATTCTGAGAAACCCCAGCCATGTAGGGGGAGGCCTAGAAGGGGGGGTACTGTTATGCGCCCCACCCACGTTTGTCCCGCGCTTGAGACCGCTCACATTCGAGGTCACACAGCGGGTCCCAGTCCTGTCTCCCTCATTGCCCTCGCAAGCCAGGCTAAGCCCAGGCATCCCATGGCTACGGTCCTTCAGTCACATGCCAGGCCCCACACCGGGCCTTGGCGTCCCAGCAGCTAGCCACGCCGCTACGCACGCGCGCAGACCAGCCACCCTAATATGGGTTCTAGGGCGGAGCCTAGTTCCACGGCACACCCTGATTGAATGGCTGTTAAAAGGAAGTTCCTGGCCTCACTTCCTTGCCTTGGCAATCGGGTTGGTTTGTTCCTGAGATTGCCCTTGCTCGTGTTCCTGCTAGAGACTAGATCCTAGTCTTGTTTCAGGATCCTTCTGTTCCAGTTTCATTCCTGCTTGTTCCTGCTTCTTGCCCTGCTTGTTCCTGTCTTTGTTGTTCGTCTTCCTGGTCTTACCTCGGACTGCCTTTCTGGTAAAGACCTCAGCTTGTTCCTGACCTGCCTGCCTGTCTGCTGCCTGCCAAAGACCTCAGCTTGTTCCTGACCTGCCTGCCGCCTGCCCAAGACCTCTGCCTGTTCTTCGACCCTGCCTGACCTCTGGATCTTGACCACTCCTCGAATTGATTCTTGGACCTGACCTTGCTCGCCTGACCTTGCTTGATTTTGGCTCTGTCCCTAGCCTTGTCGTCACCAACACTCTTCTGGTTCGCTTATCTCCAATCTGTTTCCAGCCTCGAACCCGATAGCGCTCTTCCAGTCCCTGTGGGCACGCCGGACTCAGACTTTCCCAGGAGATCCTGCGAGGCCCAACTAAGTCCCAGCGCCCCGGGTCCCTACGGGCTCCTCCCGAGGGGACCTCGGGCTTCCAATGGTGAAGATCTACACTGCCTCTGTCTCCTTCAGTGCTCCACCCCCTGTGGTCAGTTCCCGTACTGCCTCAGGCCTGGGGTCCACCCCCGAGCGCAACACTTCAGTCACACTTCAGGTTTATTTATTATATAGCTTTTCTTAATCAGTCAAGTTGGTGTAAATAATTAACCATAATTAATATTTAAATTATATAATAATAAAATATCTTATAAAAATAATGCATGATAAAACATTAAATTCTACAATAACCACATTTATTGTTTGTTTTGTTTGTGGTTTATTTAATTTTGCTTATTTGAAACTAAATGGAAAACAAAACAAGATGCAGAGGTTGGGGTCCTCACTCAAAATTACTGCCAACACAGCAAAAATAAAAAAATTTAAGTGCCCCCCCCCAACCCCTGCTCTTCTTTCACCCCTTCTCTCCTTCTTTCACTCTCCATAGATCCACAGAAGGGCAGGCGGAATGTTAGAAATTATTAGGAAGGGAATGGTGAATAAAACGGAAAATGTCATAATGCTTCATGGTGAGACTGCAATTCTGGTCGCTGCATCTCAAAAAAGATATAGGTGTGATGGAGAAGGTACAGAGAAAGGCGACTAAAATGATAAAGGGGATGGAATAGCTCCCCTATGAGGAAAGACTAAAGAGGTTAGGACTGTTCAGCTTGGAGCAGAGAAAGCTGAGGGGGGATATGGATCTGTGTTGGGACCGGTCTTGTTCAATATCTTTGTGAGCGACATTGCGGACAGGATAGAAGGTAAGGTTTGTCTTTTTGCGGATGACACTAAGATCTGCAACAGAGTGGACACGCCGGAAGGAGTGGAGAGAATGAGACAGGATTTAAGGAAACTGGAAGAGTGGTCGAAGATATGGCAGCTGAGATTCAATGCCAAGAAGTGCAAAGTCATGCATATGGGGAGTGGAAATCCGAATGAACTGTATTCGATGGGGAGAGAAAGGCTGATGTGCACGGAGCAGGAGAGAGACCTTGGGGTGATAGTGTCTAATGATATGAAGTCTGCGAAACAATGCGACAAGGCGATAGCAAAAGCCAGAAGAATGCTGGGCTGCATAGAGAGAGGAATATCGAGTAAGAAAAGGGAAGTGATTATCCCCTTGTACAGGACCTTGGTGAGGCCTCACCTGGAGTACTGTGTTCAGTTCTGGAGACCGTATCTACAAAGAGACAAAGACAAGATGGAAGCGGTACAGAGAAGAGCGACCAGGAAGATGGAGGGTCTTCATCGGATGACATACGAGGAGAGATTGAAGAATCTAAATATGTACTCCCTGGAGGAAAGGAGGAGCAGGGGGTGATATGATTCAGACTTTCAGATACTTGAAAAACTTTAATGATCCAAAGACAACGACAAACCTTTTATGTCAGAAAAAAAATCAGGAGAACCAGAGGTCACAAGCTGAGGCTCCAGGGAGGAAGACTAAGAACCAATGTCAGGAAGTATTTCTTCACGGAAAGGGTGGTGAATGTCTGGAATGCCCTTCCGGAGGAAATGGTGAAGTCTAAAACTGTGAAGGACTTCAAAGGGGCGTGGGTTAAACACTGTGGATCCATCAAGTCTAGAGGACGTGAATAAAGAGGAGGCAGCAAACACTGCACGGAGCGGCAGTAGCCACAGAGGCATTCACGGAGCGGGATGCCAGTGGTTGGTGTTCCATCTTCAAGGAGCGGAAGGATGGAGGGCTGCCATCTCCAAAAAACAAAACAAAACAAAAAAAAACAGGGGTGGGTAAGAGTATGGGGCAGGGGTGTGGCCTGCTTGTTGCAGCGGTTGCTACCCCTAATTGAGCTGGATGTTCACTTGGGTGGAGATCCGGCGCTGCTCTTTACATTGGTGGTGGGGTGGAGGGGAATTAGGGCTGGAGGGTACTGGAAGCCAATAGTAACAGATGGGAGAGAGAAAAAGAAAAAAAAAAAGGATAAAGTGCGTAGCTTGCTGGGCAGACTGGATGGGCTGTTTGGTCTTCTTCTGCCATCATTTCTATGTTTCTATGTTTCTAAATGATAGAGGTCTTTACAATCATGAGAGGTAAAGAACGGGTAAATGTGAATCGGTTATTTACTCTTTTGGATAATAGAAAGACTAGGGGGCACTCCATGAAGTTAGCATGTGGCACATTTAAAACTAATCAGAGAAAATTCTTTTTCACTCAACGCACAAGTAAACTCTGGAATTTGTTGCCAGGGGATGTAGTTAGTGCAGTTAGTGTAGCTGGGTTTAAAAAAGGTTTGGATAGGTTCTTGGAGAAGTCCATTATCTACAATTAATCAAGTTCTTAGAAAATAGCCACTGCTAGTACTAGACTTAGTTTTTGGGTACTTGCCAGGTACTTTTAGCCTGGATAGGCCACTGTTGGAGACAGGATGCTGGGCTTGATGGACCCTTGTTCTTATCATGGTTCTATACCTCTATTCCTCCATGACACAAAATGGCACCAAACTCAGGGCCAGCCACTGCCATTTTTAAGAAGAGACCCAGTGGGGCAGGAGTGCCAGAGGTAAGGGGCTCCGAGGGTTGGGGGTTAGGGAAGGAATGGGGGAGGGGTGTGTTGACTTCAATTTTTCAAATTTTGCATTGCTGGCACTGACAGTAACTTTAATGCCTGTGCACGGGCACACATGTATGCACATATGCCAGCTCTGGTCCAGAGATGCGGCGATTTTATAACATTAGCATGTATATGCGGGCATGGCATATAATAGTTGAATGTACATACATATGTGCACGATTTTATATGTACATACACACGTGCGCACAAATGCCGCTGCTACCGCGGTGGACTTTAATGCACGCCGACGCAATTGCCAGTTAAACCACTTCGTTCTCAGTTCATGCAGGTAAGGGATAGGTCTTCCTAACCCCCCTATTTAAATAGCCTTCCTTTTCCCCTCTTAACCCCGACCCTTTAAACCCTGCTGACATGCCTATATTTTTTTGTTGTAGGATTTACACGCTATCCATAGAAGAAATAAAATTACCCAGTAGTGGATCCCGGCGTGTACCTGTGTGCGTATGTTTTTATGCGCTGGTTTCATTCATATATCCAGAAATGCACACGTGCCACTCAGGCCATGCCCTTTTTTGGACATTTTCATTTGTATGCGTATTCGGGTGGCTTTTAAAATTCACTCAGCACGTGCTGGCCTGATATATTCACGTATCTCCTGGCTTTGACATGCATCAGGTTTTTAAAATTCTGCTAAATGTGTTTTGTCAGAGTGAGTGGGGCTGGGGCTGCTGGCTGTTGCTTTTTGACAAGAAAAGCAACAGCCAGCAAGAAAAGAAAAAAAATCATTTTTCTTTTATTTCATTTATATGAAAGTACATCCCTGAAAATAAATGCAGATATTCAGGTTTGACAAAGATTTATGAGTTCCCTTGATACTTGGACAAATGTTTGCAAGGAAACAACCTCTTGGTCCATGGAAATACATTTTCTCCTCTTAGATTGGGTTACACTGCAAATATTTGGGAACATCTAAATCTTTTTCATATGATTTATATTTTGCACTTAATACCCGCGGAAAACCCACGCCGACTCCTTCTGGCCGGCAACGCCTCCGTGCCCTGCCTGAGTCTCTGGCTGCAATTGCCTGCCTTCTCGGTTCCACTCCACTCGCACTCTCGTATGCTGGGGCCTCCTCGGCCTTGCTGGTGCATGGGTCGCTACCTGCTTCCGGCCCTGTCCGGGGTTTCCCCTAGGCGCATGTGTGTGGTGCTGGCCGCTATTTATGGGACCTTCAGCGGGAAACCTGCGCCCGCCCCGGAGGATGATGTCATCATCTCGGTCCTATATAAGGCTCCCTCAGGCCGTACCCAGGCGGCTTGGCAATGAGTAGGAGACTCATTGCCAAGCCTTCCTCTCGGGATCCTGCGCTTCTCCTGGAAGGACTCCTGTTCCAGTACTTGACTCCTGTTCCAATACCTGGTCCTTGTCCCTGGCTTCTGGACCCATCTCTCGGATGGACCTCCTGGCTCTGAACCTTGGACTGGACTTCACCCTGCTTGTCAGCCGCCTGCCTTTGAACCTTGGACTGGACTTCACCCTCCTTGTTAGCCGCCTGCCTCTGAACCTTGGACCGGACTTCATCTTGCTCGTCTGCCACCTGTCTTTGAACCTTGGATCGGACTTCACCTTGCTTGTCAGTCCCTAGTCCGGGTCCTTGGCTCTGGGCTACTCTTGGCCAGCCTGCCACCTGCCTTCTGACCCCGGGCAGGCATTTGCCTCTGTCTTGTTGCTGGCACCTGGACTCTGGCCTGTCTTTGCTCTGCCAGCTAGCCATCTGTCCTCGAACCTCGCTCCTGCCTCACCTTCGGACGCGGCACCAATACATCTCCTCAGGGTCCTATCTAAGACCAGCCAGCCCTGGCACCCAAAGGCTCAACCTGCGGGGAACATGCCCTGTCTTCCTCCGGCCTTGCCTCCTGATGTTGGGGACCTGCGGGGGTTTTCCCCCTCAGGTAGGGGTCCACAGTCCACACTGTGGTTCCTACATCTATAATAGATGTCGGTTTTGAAAACCACCATCCAGATCTCCAGAAGTGCAACATTCTGAGGCTGCAAAGGTCCAGCTATCATTCTTCCAGCTCTTTATCTATAGACACAGTCAGAGCAGAGGATTCCTGTCCCAACACCAGGTTCCCAGGAAAAATGATGGTTCCTAGCACAGCAGAGTTGTATGATGTAGAACTGAATGGTAAATATTACTTGTAGCCATATACAGATTTCTCCCTGCTGTGGTTCTCAAAAGATTTACTGCTAATGCGACTTCTGCTTAAGGGAAGGGACCACCTCCACAGAGATGTGATAATGGTTTATTTACTATGAAGGTTGGTATAAAAAAGTGTTAAATAAATAAATAAATAAATAAATAATCAGACTCCATTTTAGGCGATATACTCTACTATGCTGAAAGGTAACGAGGGAGGTGGATACCACAGCTTGGGACAAACTCAAAGATATGTCTGAGTCTAGAAATTGGCCTGGAGACCGACTTGAACCTCCCAAGGGTATTTCAGCCTGACCAGTGTTCAAGAAGCACTGTACAAATTGGTCCGGAGGGCCTGAGGCTGGCGCAAAAGCTTCAGGAAGGTGAGCTTTCATTTTGCCTTTCTTCTTCTCCATGTTGGAGATAGCAAAGTCCTTGCAGGTCTCAGATCATTCATGAGCAAAGCTCAGGGGTGGGTGTTAAGGTCCCTGCCATCTTGGACTCCTCCCCCTTCCAGGAATTTTCTAAACTAAAACCTGATATTCTTTTTCTCCAGGAAACTCATTTTGAAAAGCACAGGAAATTTAATTTGAGAGGCCAACTGGGGAATCATTCTTCGCTTTCGTCTTATCAAAGAAAAGAGTTGGAATTTTAATTGTAAAAAAATTCCAATTAAAACTAGATAAGATTAAAAGACATAAAGAGGGGAGATTCATTTTATTGAGGGGTATCTTGATAGGTTCCCCTATTACTATTGCATCTAAAGAATGTGTAGGATTTTTGTACACGTTCTTTTCAGAATTATGGTTTTTTGTGAAAGGTGAGATTCTAATCAGAGGGGAGTTTAATATAGTAGTGGATTACACTTTGGATAGACCAAAGTCCTTCAGTCTTGCAAGTAATAGAGAGAATCAGCCTCCTCTCAAATACTTTTGACAGAAGCAAAATAGATGCTTACATAAGAACATAAGAAATTGCCATGCTGGGTCAGACCAAGGGTCCATCAAGCCCAGTATCCTGTTTCCAACAGAGGCCAAACCAGGCCACAAGAACCTGGCAATGACCCAAACACTAAGATGATCCCATGCTACTGATGCAATTAATAACAGTGGCTATTCCCTAAGTAAACCTGATTATTTATTTATTTATTTATTTATTTATTTATTTATTTATTTATTTGAAATCTTTTCTATACTGTCATTAAGTTAATTTACCATCACAACGGTTTACAAGAAGGCATATAAAGTAATAAAAATTGTTTAAGATAGATAACACATTGCTAGAGATGCGCAGCGATTTTCTTTTTCATTTTTACTGAACACTCATTTTGAGTACGCACCAACTCAAAATTAGTGCACGCTAAAACCAAAACAAAATATAAAGAAAGTGGAAAAAAAAATAAATTAAATGGAAAAAAAGATTTCAAAATATTTTTGGCTGCACACCCTTGGAGGTATATTCATATTGGGGGTTCAGAAATGCTTGCCTGTTCAGAACTCTTATTCCAGAATAGATGTGGTTCTTTGTACACCCAGAGTTGGAGGAAATATCAAAGGGGCTGAAACAGGTGACTTTACATGGTCTGACCATGCTTCAGAGGAGGAATAGCCTAGTGGTTAGAGCAGTGGACTATGAACCTGGAGACCAGGGTTTGAGTCCTGGTGTCACTTCTTGTGACCTTGGGCAAGTCATTTTACCCTCCATTGCCTCAGGTACAAAAACTTAGATTATAAGCCCTCTGGGGATAGAGAAATACTTACAGTACCTGAATGTAAACCAGTGTGATATCTCAATTGAGATCAAATGTCGGTATATAAAAATAATAAATAAAAACTTCTGCTCAATGGACATGCTGCTTGAAAGATAACAAGTCAAGAAAACAATAAAGTCAGGGTTAAAGACCCATTTTTCCATAAATGAAAGGTCACCAGGACCTGCATAAATGATCTGGGATACTATTAAAGCTTGTATCGGGGGCATTTTTTTATTGCTTTGAATTCCTTTATTGAAAAAGGATGCAAAGGAGAAAGGACCCACAAGGATGGTAACTTTCAAACAGGCGCGCAGTTGCACACATACACATGTGCTTCCGGGTGCACCCAGAGATGCAGCAATTTTATAACATACGCACACATATTTGTGTGTGTCATAAAATAGCCTAGGCATGCATATGTGAGTGCCTAGGCTAGGCTACAAAAGAGTGCGCATAGCTACGCAAAGACAGGTTTGAGTCGCATACGTAGGGGAATTTTATAACAGGTGCACTTTCACGCCATGACCTGTTTCACCAGTTCGCCCAGTCTAGAGCTAGGTCCTTGAAAGCACCCTGGTTCTTTAGCCTGCACTCTCCCCAGTTACCCCAGACCCCTTAAATCCCTCAGGAATTCCTGTTTTTTTTCCCTTTTTAACTTATACCTCCTCCATAGCAGAAGTAAACCCGTGGCACTGGACCTGGGTGCACAGGTACTTGTATGTATGCACATCTCTTGGCCATGTCTCAGAACACCCATGCCCACCCATACCATTGCCCACACCAGACCCCTTTTTTCTTCGATGCGAGATGTGCACGTGTCGGCACGTGTGTGCACATCCCCCTCACGTTACAAAATCGGGTGGACATGTGCATGTGCTTGATGCTTACCCATCTCCTGATTTTGACGCATACATCTCTTTTAAAATTCACCTCTAAGGATGTAAGAATCCTGAAGAAAAGGGAGTATGATCTGCACATTACAGAAAATTAAGAGCTTGGTTGAACACAACAATAAGAACATTAAATATTAAGGATAAACAAAAACATTTTGATATAAAAAATAATTCAGAAAAGTTACAGGCATTTAGACTCTGATCTGTAGATGCTGGGACTAGCATAAGTGCAATCATGTCCTCATAGGGAAAAGTGGCTCTTGACTCATGCTAGATATGCAAAGTTTTTGCAGCATATTATGCCAAACATTATTTCTAGAAATGTGAAAGACAGTCTGGGTTGATAGAGGAATTTATTTATAGAGAAAATTAAGATGTAACCATGTCTACTGTAGCCAATATTAGTCCAGGAAGTTGAGGAGGCTATTAGGTCACTAAATACTAGAGATGTGAATCGTGTGATCGATCGTCTTAACGATCGATTTCTGCTGGGAGGGGGAGGGAATCGGATCGTCGCCGTTTGGGTTTTTTAAATATTGTGAAAATCGTGAAAATCGTGTAAATCGAAAACCGGCACACTAAAACATCCCTAAAACCCACCCCGACCCTTTAAAATAAATCCCCCACCCTCCCGAACCCCCCCCCCAAATGCCTTAAATTACCTGGGGTCCAGTGGGGGGGAGGGCGGGAAAACCGGCACACTAAAACAACCCTAAAACCCACCCGACCCTTTAAAATAAATCCCCCTCCCTCCCGAACCCCCCCAAAATGCCTTAAATTACCTGGGGTCCAGAGGAAGGGTCCTGGTATGATCTTTTACTCTCGGACCTCCGGTGCTTGTAGAAATGGCGCCGGCGCTACCTTTGCCTTGTCATATGACAGGTCAAAGGTAGCGCCGGCGCCATTTTGTTTTTTGTCCCCTGAGGTCAGGAGCGTAGGAGATCGCTCCCGGACCCCCGCTGGACCCCCAGGAACTTTTGGCCAGCTTGGGGGGCCTCCTGACCCCCAAAAGACTTGCCAAAAGTCCAGCGGGGGTCCGGGAACGACTTCCTGCATGCGAATCGTGTTTCCGTATGGAAAAACGATTCGCGGCAGGAAATCGCTCCCGGACCCCCGCTGGACCCCCAGGGACTTTTGGCCAGCTTGGGGGGCCTCCTGACCCCCACAAGACTTGCCAAAAGTCCAGCGGGGGTCCGGAACGACCTCCTGCAGTCGAATCGTGTTGTCTACGGCCGGCGCCATTTTGCGCCGCCATTTTGCGCAAAATGGCGCCGGCCGTAAACAACACGATTCGACTGCAGGAGGTCGTTCCGGACCCCCGCTGGACTTTTGGCAAGTCTTGTGGGGGTCAGGAGGCCCCCCCCAAGCTGGCCAAAAGTCCCTGGGGGTCCAGCGGGGGTCCGGGAGCGATCTCCTGCCGCAAATCTTTTTCCGTACGGAAAAACCAAAGGTAGTGCCGGCGCCATTTCTACAAGCACCGGAGGTCAGAGAGTAAAAGATCACACCGGGACCCTTCCTCTGGACCCCAGGTAATTTAAGGCATTTTGGGGGGGTTCGGGAGGGTGGGGGATTTATTTTAAAGGGTCGGGGTGGGTTTTAGGGTTGTTTTAGTGTGCCGGTTTTCCCGCCCTCCCCCTTCCCCTGATTTACGATTTTTTGACGATAAATTGGGGGAATTGTTATTGTATCGCGGCTCTAACGATTTTTGATGATTTAAAATATATCGGACGATATTTTAAATCGTCAAAAAACGATTCACATCCCTACTAAATACTGGTAAACAGTCCAGGAGAGGATGGCTTGACATTGTAATATTACCCGGCCTTTTCTGTTATGTTAATACCAAGAATGATTTCTATCCTTAATGAATTCTTGGAGTGCCATTCTCTTCTGGAGGTAAATGCCACTATTTCAGTTATCTTCATTTCCCTTCTCATTTATGGCGTAAAGATAGCAAGAGATCAGGCAAAATAAGAACTGTAAATATCCTGAAAAAAATTCAAACTGAAGCTGTGATCCTATCGCCAGATGCAAAAAAGGCCTTCAATAGGGTTGAGTGGCTACGAACATTTTAAAATATTTTTGTTTTTTATATCATTAATCTCAAGAAAGCACTAAATTCTGTGCTTTCTTTGCTATATTACTTTTTTGTCCTTTTTCTAAAATAGTGTGCCCTTTCAGTCATTTTCTTACTTTCAGGATTCTGTCCTTGACTGATCATGTCCAAATTTCTCCTACTGCTTGTCAATTTCTTTTCCTCTTTCATTAGCGGTTTGAATGTGTATCATCTGAATGGTGCATTTTCAAATAAATATATGGCAGGCATTTACACTAAAGATGAACTTAGCATGAATAGTATAGGGTCTTCCAAACCATTAGTTTACCCTAGAAAATTATGCAAATCAGTTCATTTAAATGTACCATACTTGTGTTAACTAATGCATCCCTGTTAATGTGTGTGTGTTTCATTATATGCAAATGTATCTTATGCATATTCATTGTGGATATCCTGAAAACCCGACTGGCTGTGGAGTCCCCTGGACAGGTTTGGGAAGCCCTGCTCTTAAGGTGTGGTTAGGTGCATTAAAGGCAGTATTAATGCATGATTCACTAAAAACATTATGCCCTTTTGTGAATCCTGCATTGGTAACACTATTACTTGCATTAAAATCTTGTTTTAATGTGTGATTTTATCATGCTTTAAATAGTAGACCCTACAGTGTAGCATGACATGCAATATTGAAACCATCAAGCCACCCTTCAGACAATATACCTACAAAACTCCTCCTTAGTATCCCAGACACCATAGCCAGTCCTTTGGCAGATATCATAAACTGCACCTTATCTCAAGGAATATATCCTGACTCTTTAAAATCTGCATCACTCAAACCTCTTCTGAAGAAACCCAACCTAGACACACAAGATCTCTCTAATTTCCGCCCAATTTCCAACCTTCCTTTCGTTGCAAAAATCACTGAAAAATTGGTCAATTCCCAACTCTCGGATTTCCTAGACGATCATAATATTCTCTATCCTAATCAATACGGGTTTCGCAAATCCTACAGCACAGAAACCCTCCTCCTCTACCTTAAAACATCATCTTAGGCCTAGACAAAGGTCATGCATTTCTGTTAGCTCTTCTTGACATCTCGGCAGCATTTGATACGGTGAATCATTCTACTTTGCTAAGCCGTCTCTCAGACATCGGTATTTCAGGCTCTGTACACAGATGGTTTAATTCATTCCTAAGTAACAGAACCTACAAAGTCAAAATTAACAACAAAGAATCTTCCAGTATTAAATCTTCAGTAGGAGTTCCTCAAGGATCCTCATTATCCCCCACCCTATTTAACATCTACCTCCTCCCCCTCTGTCAACTGCTTACCAATCTAAGATTAACACATTATCTCTATGCAGATGACGTTCAGATATTAATCCCCATAAAAGAGTCACTCTCAAAGACTCTCCTATACTGGGAAAATTGCCTTCAATCCATTAACCAACTCCTCAACAATCTGAATCTAATCCTAAATACATCCAAGACCGAACTGCTCATCATTTCAACCGAACATTCCGACTCCTTGATTCAGCCCCTTCATTCAACCCAAATCTCTCATGCTAGAGACCTCGGAGTAATCATTGACAATCGCTTAAATTTAAAGAAATCCATTAACCATATGATAAAGGACGGCTTCTACAAACTGCAAGTCCTAAAAAGGCTCAAACCCCTCCTGTTTTTCCATGACTTCAGAACAGTCCTCCAAGCCACGCTCTTTGCCAAGATTGACTACTTCCACTCTCCTCCACAAAACCATTACAGATGCTCCAGAATGCAGCAGCTAGAATCTTGTCTAATACAAACCGCAGAGATCACATCTCCCCCATCTTAAAAAACCTACATTGGCTGCCAATAAACTATAGAATCTTACATAAATCCCTCACCATAATCCACAAAACGATCCACAAACAACACCCGTTGGACCTCCAGTTCCCCCTCAAACTCCATTCCTCATCCAGACCCATCAGAGAATCATACAAAGGATCTCTCCATGTGCCTCCTAACAAAACCTCACGCCACACTGCAACCAAAGAACGAGCATTCTCGATAGCGGGACCCACTATTTGGAATAACTTACCGCCGGACCTAAGACAGGAACCCTGCCTACAAACATTTCGGAAAAAACTAAAAACCTGGCTATTTAGCCAAGCTTTCCCTTAATCTTTTCTCTTTCAGAACTCTACTTCTCAAGCCTTCCGGACAACTTACATAGCAAATCTCTTTAATCACAAGGGTTATCCCTCTGTCCTTCTCTTTCTTCTATTCCCAAGTTTGATCTCCTTGTTATATGTAACTTTTTACCTCCTCTAATTATTTTACTGTTAAACAGTTGATAAGAATGTTTACCCCTTTGTTCCATGTAAACCGATTTGATATGACTCCTGTCATGAAGGTCGGTATATAAAATGAATTAAATAAATAAATAAATAAAATAAATATTGCATATTGTATTACATACTGTTAACAGCAGAAACTAGGTATTCTTTTTATTGTGTAACATCTTAAGTTACACAATAAAATGAAAAACTATTGTGTGAACTTTCGCAGCTGCCTTAGGATTACAATATATAGGAAGAGATATTTCAAAGCATTTCTATATTTCTTTGTGTAGATACCTGTTTTGCCCACTTAGGGCTGGATTTTGAAAGCCCTATGCGTGTAAATCCATCGGATTTACACGCATAGGGCCTATTTTATAAAGGGCCTATTTTATAAAGGGCCAGCAACGCACGTAAAGCCTATTTTATAAAGGGCCTATTTTATAAAGGGCCAGCAACGCACGTAAAGCCCCGGGATGCATCTAAGTCCCGGGGCTTCAAAAAAGGGGAGGGGAAGGGGCAGGGCGGTCCAGGGGTGGGGCGGGGTGGGGTCAGAGGCTCCCGGCACAGCGGCCATTTGCCGATGTGCCGGGACATATGCCGGCAGGCTGCCCGCACGCGAAACCTGAGCCTGCCCAGAGGCAGGCACAAAAGGTAAAATAAAAGTCTGGGGGGGGGGGGCTAGGATAGGGCTGGGGGGGATAGGTTAGGGGAAGGGGTAGGAAGGTTAGATTAGGAGGTTAGGAAGTTCCCTCCGTGGCTGCTGGAGTGGCCTGGGAGGGAACGGGTGAAGGCTGCGGGTGTTGGCGCACACAGGGTACACAATTGTACACCCCTTGCACGCGCTGACCCCCAATTTTATAACATGCGTGCACCTGCACGCACATGTTATAAAATTGGGAGTCCATGTGTGCGCACTGGGTAGCGCGCGCACATGTACACCCGCGCGCTTCTTTTAAAATCCCCCCCTTAGCTGGGTACCTTTTTCCTTTTTGGAAATTGTCCTTTGAATGCTGCTTAAACAAAAATGATATCGATGGCATAACACAAGCTCAAAAGGGTTTATGAGCTACAACTAGTAGGTTGTGTACAGGGAACTGGGAGAATTGCATTTTGTTCTTTTTTTTTTTATATAGATCTTTTTTTTTCACTTACTTCTAATAGAAACAGTTTTCATCATATAAATTAGCCATTACATCAATTACTTAAAATACTTTACAACATGGACTAGTTGAAAAGCAGATGCAAATAAAAACTAATTAGCAGTGAAGAATGTTTTGGCGCGTCTCTGCTACTAAAGCTGTTTCTTCGTGGAACTTCAAGCTCTGAATTCATCTTTATTAAGTCTGTGTCCGAATGATAAATAAGGATGCTTGGAAATAAATCACTTTAGGATTGATTTGCTAACAGCTTTGCCTCAGACATCCCTTCAACCTACCCAGGAGGTCACTTGGGTTCTTGGGAAATAAACAAAGCAACCAAAACAAGAAAAGTGGTTAATGCTATATTAACATATTTGCAGCTGCATGGCGTGAAAAGTCTGGCACTGCAAAAGCATCCTAGGGGGTTCATTATCAACTTATAACACTACACTTTCCTACATAACATTCAGTTGCAGCAGCTGTACTTATCAGAAAATGACAAAATTCTAGAAAAATATTAATTACTAGATGCTTGGAACGAAACACTTACCTCCAAGCTCGGCCCTAAGAGGATACAGCCTAAGTATAAGCGTAAAGGGTCTTGACCAAGTGAACGCGTTTTTAAAGAAAGTTTCACCATGATGCACTGTGTAATTGTAATTGTAGAAGGAATACACATCCTGCAGTAAAATCTGTATTTTGGTTTTGATTCACCCCCGAGAGGATTGGGAAGCGAATGAACAGGGATTGAATATCAGGTTTTCCCGGAAATATCTACCGTCATAAAGGGGAAAATTCAGCTGGTACATTTTGAAACACTCCCAAAGTTATTAACCAAGGCAGAATAACAATTTTTGGCATGCACTGAAGCCCAAGCTTGCCTATATTTTCATTTTTAAGCCCATGCCATTCTCTTTCTGTTTACTTAGCTGATTCTGTTGCCATGGAGTCGGAAAAAGGTCTCAGGAAAGAACTGGAGTCCAATTTCAGATTCTTTTGTAGTTATTTATAAAGTGGCAGTATCATAAACACTAAAAAACACCAGAGCATTTATATCTCTGAAAACGGCTTTTGCGGTCCCTAACTATTCACCTGACAAATATCCCAATGCAGTCGTTATCCACACAGGCCTCTCCGCCCTCCCACCATCTTTAGGGATGTGAATCGTTTTTGAACGATTAAAATTATCGTCAGATAATTTTAAAATCGTCCAAAATCGTTAGAGTGCACGATACAATACAAATGCCCCCGATTTGTTGTCAGGGGCATTTGTATTGTATCGTTAAATAGGGCGCGGGAAAACCGGCACACCAAAAAAAACCCTAAAACCCACCCCGAACCTTTAAAAAAACCCCCACCCTCCCAAACCCCCCCAAAATGTTTTAAATTACCTGGGGTCCAGTGGGGGGGTCCCGATGCGATCTCCCTCTCTCTGGCCACAGCTGCGTTGAGAGAAATGGCGCCGGTGGCCCTTTGCCCTTATCATGTGACAGGGCAAAGGTAGCGCCGGCGCCATTTTGGTTCCTGGTTCCCGACGTCACGCGTCCAGGAGATCGCCCCCAGACCCCCGCTGGACCCCCAGGGACTTTTGGCCAGCTTGGGGGGGCCTCCTGACCCCCACAAGACTTGCCAAAAGTCCAGCGGGGGTCCGGGAGCAACCTCCTGCTCGCGGGCCGTATTGCCAATCTTCAAAATGGCGCCGGCGCTACCTTTGCCCTCACTATGTCATACGGGCGATTTTTAAAAAAAAAACAACACAACGATAAGATTTACCTCCCCCCCCAGCCAAAATCGATCGTTAAGATGATCGATCACACGGTTCACACCCCTAACCATCTTTACACATCACCCTCACATTCATTTTCTCTCACCTACACTACTGTGACTTACACTGTACATTGCAATCACAAGTCAGCATTCAGACCCGTTATTCACATGCACACATCAATAAACCTATTCAGCAATACACATGTCATAGAAGTTATGCAAAATAATTTTAAAAACTGGACTTATAACCCTCACACCAAAATGTTTACTTTTCTCTTTCTTTCCGGGTATATGCTTTTTTGTGTGGAAACGTGGCATGCAGTCAGGGCCTTCAAGGGATTCAGGGAATCCCCAGCCCATAGGCGTTGCTACAGGGTGGCAAGTGCCACCCCAAGTTTATACATCGGATCGGGCAGAGACAAACCAAAATCCCTGCTCAATCTGATCAAAGGCCTCACACTAAGCTAACCTTCCCCTCCCCCCATGGGCAGCAGGAGTCACGTTTATCCAAATATCATCTCCTGCTGCCGCGGGGCAAGTCTTGCAGTGAGACTGGCCACGCGACAGCAGGAAATGATGTCTGAGAAAACGCAACTCCTGCTGCTGCCTATCCTACAACTCATCAGGCAACCTTGGAGCCCGTCTCGCAATGAGTGAAGAATGATATCAGACGCAGTGGCACAAATGAGAGGAAAACGGCGCAGTGGCTGCTGGCAGATCCCATTTTGCTGGTAGTTGAAGAGAGAAGAAGGACGCGGTGGTCTCTAATGGTCTTCATCTCATTGGCAGCTGAAGAAGAGGTCCATACCCTTTGGGTGTGTGTGTGTGTGGAGAGGTGACAGCCTATATTGTTGGAAGCTAGTGGGTGGGTGACTGTGGCTGGGTGAGAGCCTGGGTGAGAGGGTGGGGGTGTATGTGTGACTGCCTGTGTGTGTGTGTGTGTGTGTGTGTGGATGACTACCTGGGTGGATGGGTGAGAGGCTGGGTATATGTTTATGGATGGATGAGATCTTTGTAGGTGAGAATCTGTGTGGTTATGGTTGTGTTTGTGTGAGAGACACTGTGGCGGTAAATAGGTGACTTAGTGTGTGTGTGTGTGTGTGTGGGAATGGTGGGTGAGAGCTTGTGTGTGGCGGTGGGGGGGGGGGGTGAGAGCCTATGTGTGTGTATAGGGGGCTGAGAGCCTGTGTGTGTGTATTTTTGTGTTTGTGGAGAGATTAGGGGGGGGGGGTGGTGAGAGCCGGTATGTGTGTGTGTGTGTGTGTGTGTGTGTAAGGGGTGAGAGCTGGTATGTTTGTGTGAGTGGTGCTGAGAGCCTGTGTGTGCATATTTTTGTGTTTGTGGAGAGGGTGGGGGGTTAGAGCCGGTATATGTGTGTGTATGTGTGTGTGGAGGGGGGTGAGATCCGGTATGTGTATGTGTGTGTGTGTGTGTGTGTGTGTGTGTGTGTGTGGAGGGGTGAGAGCTGGTATGTGTGTGTGAGTGGGGGTGAGAGCCTGTGTGTGTGTGTATTTTTGTGTTTGTGGAGAGGGTGGGGGGTTAGAGCCGGTATATGTGTGTGCGTGTGTGTGTATGGAGGGGGGTGAGATCCTGTATGTGTGTGTGTGAGTGGGGGTGAGAGTTTGGGTGTGTGTGTGTGTGTGTGTGTGGTTGGGGGGGGGGTGAGAGTCAGTATGTGTGTGGGGGATGGGGTGGGTGAGAGCCTGGGGATGTGTGTATGGGGAGATCCTTGGTGTGGTAGTGTGGGGGGGGGGGGGGTGGATGGGGCTGGGTGAGAGCCTGGGGGTGTGTTTGTAGAGGGGGTAGATGGGGGTGAGGGAGAGCCTGGGTGTGTGTGTGGTGCAGGTGGGTGAGTGTATGAGATCCTGGGTATGTGGGGGGTGGGGGAGAGCCTGGGTGTGTGTGTGTGTGAGGGGTGAGAGCCTGGATCTGTGTGTGTGTGTGTGTGTGTGTGTGTGTGGGGGGGGGGGGGGGGGTTGAAAGCCAAGGTATGTGTATGTGTGTGTGTGTGTGTGTGTGTGTGTGTATGGGGTTGGGTGAGAGCCTGGGTGTGTATGTGGGTGTATGTGTGGTGGTGGGTGGGTGGGTGAGAGCCTGGGTTATGTGTGTTTATGTGGGGGATATGAGAACCTGGGTGTGTTTGTGGGGGTGAGAGCCTGGGGTGTGTGTGTGTGGGAGGGGGGTTGATAGCCTGTAGGTAGGTGGTGAGATCCTGTGTGTGTGGGTGGGGGTATGTGTGTGAGTGTTGAGAGCCTGGGTGTGTGTGTGGGGGGGGGGGGGGGGGAAGGGTGATAGCCTGAGTGTGTGTGTGTGTGTGTGTGTGTGTGTGTGTGTGGGCGGGTGGAGGAGAGCCTATATGTTGGTGTGTGAAGGAGTGAGTGCTGGTGTGTGTGTGAGTGAAGGGATAAACTTTGTACAGCTCGCCATTCCATCCCCCAATTCACAACAGTTTCAGAGTTGCTGCAAATCCCAGGTACGAAGAGAGGGAGATTATTTAAATCCTTATTAGATGTTGTTTTGTATGTTTGCTGTTTTGAAATATTATATTGGTATTTTGGGAAATTTTATAAACATTTTTTATGAGATTTAAATTGTTGGATATTCTCTTCATCAGTTTTAAATTCTTTTTATTAGTATAGTTTTATTTTTATGATTAATGTTTTATATTTTGTTGTTTGTTGATCTTTTATTTTGCCTTTGGTAAGGGTCTATGTGTGTGTCTGAGGTGAGGGATTCTGCTAGTTTAGAGTTTTTAAGGGTCTATAGCAGTCCGTTTTGTCCTGTTTTCAATAGGTGATGTATTGGTCTTCTAGTGCCTGATGTAATATTTGCAGTGCTGCTCTTTCTTGGCTAGGTTGTTCTGTTGAGTCCTGGGAGTTAGTGATGTGTTCAAATGGAAGATTTGTTGTTACGACTGAGGGGCCTTTGAATCCTGTTGAGAACGAGGAGGCACGGTCGCCTGCTCTTGGGAGATTGTGAGATCTTGGGCCATGGCACAGCTCAGGGAGGAGCCCCAAGACACACCATGGGAGGTGAGGCACGGGTGGAGCAGGAACAAGGCTGGACTGGAAACAAGACAAGGACCATCAGGAACTGGAACAAGGCAGATTCAGCCCTCCACTGGACCAATACGCACCAGCAAGACCCAGCAACACAATGCTGGTCTCAGAAGTAGCCCTCCTACCACTTGGTAGCCCTTCCGGACCTGCCGCTAGGAACGACGAGTGCGTGAGGCCAGAAGGAGGCCGAGGGTAGGAACAAGACGAAACATGGGACTTGGAACTTAGAAACTTGAAAGACTCAGACGAGGTTACGTGGAGCTTGGAGGCTTGGACGAGGACTCAAGATACTTGGAGGACTCAGACGAAGGACTAGAATACTTGGAGGACTCAGACGAAGACTCAGGATACTTGGAGGACTCAGACGAGTACTCAGAAGACTCGGACAAGGCTCAGGATACTTGGGAGACTCAGACAAGGTTACGTGGAACTTGGAAGACTCGGACGAAGACTCAGGATACTTGGAAGACTCAGGATACTTGGAAGGCTTGGACGAGGATTCAGGAACTTGGAAGTTTCAGGCAAGGATTCAGGATTCAGGCATTAGTATTGGGTGAGTACTACATCGCAGCGCACCCTACACAGCTGCCCATGGCTGGTCGCAGACCATGCCGGAAGTGAAGCAAACTCCAGGTGAAGCAATGGGACTTGAGACCGGAGACATGTCAAAGATTCAGGAGAGGCCTGCACCGAGGCACACCCTACACAGCCGCCTGTGGCTGGTTGTGGACCACGCTGAAGTGGAGCAGGTTCTGGCAGTCTTGGGCTTGGATGGAAGCAGACACAAGGTACTTCGAAGACTGGGACAGGATTCAAGACTCAGGATTCAAGACTCAGGAACTTGGCATTAAAAACAGGAGCCTTCTGGAGGTTTGCGCTGCAGACATGAAGATAGGCCTTGTGCCATGAGGCGCCCTACACAGCCCCACATGGGCTGATCACAGACCATGACAGTGGCATGCCAGGAAAGGTAGATAAGCAAGCAACCTGGAAGCAGGACGAAGAGCCGCAGGCGAGGACATCAGGACTAGGACTGGAACACGGAACATCAGGTACATCTGGAACATGGAACATGGAACACAAGGAGCTTCAGGACTGGGAACATCAGGACTTGGAACATCAGGACTTTTGGACGAGGAACATCAGGACTTCTGGTTGAAGAGTATCAGGATTCCTGGACGAGGAATATCAGGACTTGGAACATCAGGACTTCTGGACAAAGAACATCAGGACTCCTGGACGAAGAACATAAGGACAAGGAACAGACAACGAAGGAGCTCTGACAAGGGACGAGACCAGGAACAACAGATGGAGGAGACCAGGAACATGAAGAACATGGAACACTTAGCCATCTGGACAGGAGCAGACCACAGAAGACCTTGACCAGAGAAGAGGAGCATGGGCAACCATGGAATCTGATTCAAAGGCCCCGAGGAAGAGAAGCTGAACCCTTTTATAGGGCTGGACTGGGGGCTGAGGGGGGCTGAGGGGCTTTTCCCACTGCTGACCCTTTAAATAACAAGTAGAGGCACGTGCCTGCACCTAGAGGAGCCCCGAAGAT
Organism: Rhinatrema bivittatum; assembly: GCF_901001135.1. Taxonomy (NCBI): domain Eukaryota; kingdom Metazoa; phylum Chordata; class Amphibia; order Gymnophiona; family Rhinatrematidae; genus Rhinatrema; species Rhinatrema bivittatum. Next base: position 368,177,927 of record NC_042620.1, on the reverse strand, counting down.
GGAGGAAGTCAGCAGCTAGAGCAGGGCTGTGGAGAGATCAAGGACGGCGGCTTCATGACACAAAGGGAAATCCTGGTGGCGGCGCTCAGATTGTATAGGTGGAGGCAGTGGGGCAGCTGCTTCCTGCCGCTTGAAGGAATACCAGTGGCATCTTCCCCACTGTCAAGGTGGAGTCAGCGGCGGTGGCTTCACAAGCTGTGAAAAGGAAGGAAGATGGCGGCGGCACCAGGGCCGCAAGGAGTGGTGTCCCGGCGGTGGCACTAGGGCCGCAAAGGCATCTGCAGGGGAGCAGGGCCTCAGGCATCGGAGACAGAGGTAGGTGGAGGGCCTGCTTACGAGATGGGCTCTGCGAGCAGGATCATAACAGCACCCCCTCCTCAAAGCCCCCTCTTCAGCCTCTTCTCTATGGCTGAAGACAGGAAGGCATAACTCTTATGCCAGCTGGGGAACTTGGGGGTCCAAACACAAGATCTTCAAGATGCTTGGAAGGAGCTGAAGTGATGAAGCATTTGGAACATAGACAAAACTCAGGAAAAGGCATGACCAAGGTTGAATGGGAGACACAGAAGTAGTGGTAGCATCTTGGGGTATAGTCTGGTTCTTGGTTCTTATTTAGTCGAGACGGAAGTGAGGAACACATAAGCATCATCTTCCTGCTATTGGTAATAGTAAACATCAAGATTAGGCATGATGGATTCGCTAGATGCCAGGGTGGTAAGCAGGAGAATATGTAGGCAACTTGTAGATTACCACTTGCTCTTGGCTAGGCATAGGTACAAGGAGCACCTGGTGGAAGAAGGAATCCAATGAACATTGCACAGAAGATGGAAAGCTGATCGTGGAGGCACATTTTATACTTTTCGGTGATAGAAGACACACAAGTGAGGTAGACAAGTGGAAAGAAGCTCAGGGTTACTGACCCAGACTTTTGCAAAGCCAGATAGCAAGAGAAGTCCCTTTAATACGATCAAGGAGGAAGTTGCATCTTAGGTATAATTTGCATATTAGTACAGGCTCCCCAATGGTGGTGAAGCTGTTCCCAAAGGGAGTTGATAGCCGATAGATGTCATTGCTATACTTTATGCCAGAAATTGATTCATTGTGAGAGATTTCCAAGAATGACTGGATAGATGTAATATCTCTAGGCTTGAATCAGATGAGCCGCTTTAAAGTAGATGGTAAGGCTCAAGGAGGCCAGGCTTGAAGACAGCAGAGAATTCCAGCGGGTGTTTAAAGAAACACTTTTCCACTGTGATGGATGGTTGGAAGTACAGCCAATGGCAAAAATCCTTGCAGAGGCAACTTTTACTGGTGGAAAACAATTTGAAAGGCTGACAAGTTCTTTTAGTTATTCTTGAAGAGTTGTTCTCTTCCAGAAATGGATCTCTGGGTTTTAGGATTGAAGATAGCTCCCAGACGTACAGAGGATAGAAAGCTCAAGGAGAAGATGTCAGCAACAGCTCTCATGGATCCATGGGTAGCGAAGTTGAATCTCACATGTAGTTCCAAAGAAGACAGGGTACTTCCAGGAGGATTTACAGCAAGAAGCTTTGCAGGCTTACCAGGCAAGCTGGAAGATGGCAATTACTGTCCTTTGCCTGGCAGCGGAGATAGCACCAGATGAGCAGGTGAATAGCAAAATCAGGATCTCCCAATCCTGATTTTACCAGGTCAAAATGCTGCATGAAGGACACCGGAGGATGATGAAGGTGAGCTCTGAATTCAAGGTATAATGAAGGAACAATGAGATGACATCTTAGGAACTTGGAGTGGGATTAGAAGTTGGGATCCCTACTGGCACAGATCAGAGACTGGATCAAAGCTGTAGATTCAAGGTGACTTGCCACGTTGAGATTAAGGAGAAGAGAAACAACAAAATGACCTCATAGAAGAACTGGAGTGAAATCCAGGGTTGGAATCATCACTTTGTACAAGCAGAGACAGAGTCTTGGCTGTTAGAGGTCTCATGGCAAGCACCAGAGCAGAGTAAAGCAGGGACTGACTTGGAAGTGGCGAGACAAAGCCAGGCCTAGGGTGCAGGCGCCTCCTGCAGGTTGTTCAAACCCAAGGACCTGGAGTTGCTGTGGAGTATACTTTAATTGGTATATACTCCCTGAAGCTCGATGATACCTGGCAGAGAAGCTGGACTTGGTACTGGATGGAAAACCTGGGCGCGGGCGCCTCCTGCAGATCATATGGAACCCAGGACAAAGAGCAAACATCTCAGTGGATTGAAGGAGATGGTCCCTGGAACAGTGGCAGGCGCCTCCTGCAGGTTGAGAAGGTTCTGGAACCAGACTGGACTTGGAGAGGATCTAGACGCAGGCGCCTCCAGACATACTGAAGAGAAGAGAAGAGACACAAAAAAAAACTTCTTGACTAGGAACAGGAATCAGAAGTCCAGAAAACTTAGAGCAAAATTCTGGGCACGCGCTCACCGAGTTCATGGCCATTCTATTATGACCACAGGGCCTTTGAATCCTTTTGAGGACACGGAGGCACGGTCGCCTGCTCCTGGGAGATTGTGAGACCTTGGGCCATGGCACGGCTCAGAGAGGAGCTCAAGACACACTGTGGGAGGTGAGTGTGTACAGGCATGGGTGGAGCAGGAACAAAGCTGGACTGGAAACAAGGCAAGGACTGTCAGGAACTGGAACAAGGCAGGCTCAGCCCTCCACTGGACCTACACGCACCAGCAAGACCTAGCAACACAATGCTGGTCTCAGGAGTAGCCCTCCGGTCACTTGGTAGCCCTTCTGGACCTGCTGCTAGGGAACAATAAGTGCGTGAAGCCAGACGGAGGCTGAGGGCAGGAACAAGATAAGACATGGAACTTGGAACTTAGAAGACTCGGACGTAGACTCAGGATACTTGGAAGACTCAGACAAGGTTACATGGAGCTTGGAGGACTCAGATGAGGACTCAGGATACCTGGAGGATTCAGACGAGGATACTGGGAGGACTCAGACGAAGACTCAGGATACTTGGAGGACTCAGATAAGTCTCGGAGGACTCGGACAAGGCTCAGGATACTTGGAAGACTCAGATAAAGACTCAGGATACTTGGAAGACTCCGACAAGCTTACCTGGAACTTGGAAGACTCGGACGAAGACTCAGGATACTTGGAAGACTCAGGATACTTGGAAGATTTGGACGAGGATTCAGAAACTTGGAAGTCTCAGGCAAGGATTCAGGATTCAGGCATTAGTATTGGGTGAGTACTGCATCACAGCGTGCTCTATACAGCCGCCCATGGCTGTTCATGAACCACGCTGGAAGCGAAGCAGACTCCAGGCGAAGCAATGGAACTTGAGACCGGAGACATTTCGAAGATTCAGAAGAGGCCTGCACCAAGGCACCCTTCACAGCCACCTATGGCTGGTTGCGGACCACGCTGAAGTGGAGCAGATTCTGAAAGAGTCTTTGGCATGGATGGAAGCAGGCACAAGGTACTCCGAAGACTGGGACAGGATTCAAGACTCAGGATTCAAGACTCAGGAACTTGGCATTAAAAACAGGAGCCTTCCGGAGGCTTGCCCTGCAGACATGAAAGTAGGCATTGTGCTACGAGGCGCCCTACACAGCCCCCACATGGGCTGGTCACGGACCACGACAGTCACATGGCAGAAAAGGTAGATAAGCAAGGAACCTGGAAGCACAACAAAGAGCCGGTGGCGAGGACACCAGGACCAGAACTGGAACACAGAACGTCAGGGAACACAGAACATGGAACAATAGGAGCTTCTGGAATGGGAACTTCAGGACTTGGAACTTAAGAACTTCTGGACGAGGAACATCAGGTCCTCTGGATAAAGAGCATCAGGACTTGGAACATCAGGACTCCTGGACGAGGAACATCAGGACTTGGAACATCAGGACGCCTGGACGAAGTGTTGCGGACACGCCTTATGGCTACGTATTCCATCATGAATGCATGCGGGAAAGCCCTGGGAAGGGGCGTATAGGTGTGATATCTTGCTCCTGTGTGAGTGTGAGCCCCTGGTCCATGAGATAATTCAGAGAGGAGCTCCAAGATACCTCAAGGATAGGAAAGCAAGTGTGAGCTTGGACACAGTTTGAACTCATGAAGGAATGGAACCTGGAACAGGGTACTCCTGGTCCAGAGAGCTAAGAGTCATTCATAGAAGGAGGATTCCTGGAACTTGGACTAGATGAGGACTCCTGGACATGGATGAAGAGGTGTGCTCTTGAAGACAAGACGAGACTCTTGGAGAGGATGAAGAGGAACACTCTTGAGTACGAAGACAGACAAGACGAGACTTGGAGACAATGAAGAGGAACACTCTTGGGTACGAAGAAGAGACGAGGCTCTTGAAGTTAGGGAGTGCTATCCCTCAAGGCGCCCTACACAGCCCAAGGACTGGTCACAGATCACCTTGTCCGCTGCATGCCCTACACAACCCGGAGGCTGGTCACGGACCATGCTAGGAACGAGAAAAGCACCAGATGGAGAGGAGTCAGGCAGCACTCGACAAAGTCCAATCGAGGGATTCCAATCCATCAAGCGTAGACTGGAGAGTACGGGGAACGCCAAGATCTGCTGATGTGTTCTCCAGGATAAAGAGGTGTAGTGAAGAGAGAGGTACGCAGAGGGCAGTACCTCAGAGAAGCCATCTATACATCAGGACCTGACATCTGTGTCAAGGGAAAGTACCTCTAGGTGCCAGGCGCTCTGGACGTCTGTAACAAGGGAATGACCTCAGGACGCTTGAAGCTTCTGACATCTGAAGAGATGGACAACAGTAGGAATGGGCCTCTGCTTAGGTTAGGATCTGGAAGTCTTTGATAGAAGAAGATGGACGAACATCTGGATGTAGGACATCAGGACACCATGACATCTAGGACTCAGAACAGGTGGACTTCCGGATGTCAGGACATTGAGACATCGGAGCATCAGGGACATCTAAGAGTAGACGAGGGATCCCGAGGCTTGTGGAAGGAAAGCCTGAGACTGGAACATACCACGAGGAAGGTTGATGACAGGGAAGACCTGGACGTTGGACGAAGACATCACGAAGAAGGCATCATGAAGAGAGAAGACTTGAAGATAAACACGTTGGAACAGTGGAACTCCGAGGATGGAAGCTGGAGACGATGGAGCTCCAAAGATGGAGTCTCTGGAGGATGTTACTCCTGGAGGGTGTTACTCCATCCGAAGGTACTGAAGAAATGAAGCAGCGCCTTTTTATAGGGTAGGAGCATAAAGAACCCTGAAGACATCACCTGGGAGGGCAGAAGATGAACTTCCTGTGCTGTACCTTTAAATAGAGAGAAGAGCCAAGCGACCAGCCCCTAGAGGGAGCCCTGGAGCACAGGGGGCGGAGCCAAGGCATGCAGCAGCATCAAAGATGAAGAAAGAAGGCCGGAGGCGGTTCCTGTCACTGAAGAGGAACAGCACTGGGGCTGAACCGGCCCTGAGGAAGAGGAAACGGCGTTGTCGGCTCCCTGCTGCGAAGAGGAGTTGGCGGCAGCACTCGGGCCGCAGTGGAGGGGAATCCTCGTGAGGGGATTCCCCCAAAGCGGAGGAGCTCCTGCGGCAGCAAAGGCCATGAAGAAAGGAGATTCCCGGTGGGGGGGTCCCTCGAAGACGGTCAGAGTTGCAGCTCCAGCCGCGTAGGAGGACCTGCAGCAGCGGCAGGCAGGCTGCGAAGAGAAAGGCAGCGTGGCTCAGTGGCAGACCGGGCCACGGGAAAAAGGTTAGGCTTTGCCTGTGGAGCAACCACGCGCAGGGGCATAACAGTACCCCCCCTTTAAAGCCCCCCCCCCAGCCTGTTACGGGCAAGGGTGGAAGGCAAGTCGATGCCAATTGGGAATCTTGAAGATGCAAACACATGTCTTTACGCCCCACCGTTCCTTTTTTTCTCTCTCCCAGTTATCTTATCCCTGTTTTTTGTAACTGCTTCCCCTTGCACAAGTTTAGTTCTACTGTTCTATGCACCCCTGTTACTATGTAAACCAGCATGATGTGACTTGTTCATGAATGCCGGTATATAAAAAACCTAAATAAATAAATAAATAAATAAATGTCTTCAATGTGCAAGGGGAGAAGAAAGGATGAAGCAAAATTGTTGAGGACTTGACGTAGACACACAAATACAAAGAAAGTCCAAGTAATCAATACCGTCCTGAGAAGCAGGAAGTATCGACAGTCTGTTGAAAGGTTGGCACTACTCCGTGAAGCAGAGTAGGCAGAAATTAGTAGAGATGTGAATCAGAACCAGAATTGGTTTGGATTCCGGTTCCGATTCACATCGTGTTTTTTTTTTTGTCCGGCCTGATCACGGTTTTGTTTATCGGCTGCGCCCGAGCTGATTAACAAAAAACCCACCCCGACCCTTTAAAACTAATCCCTTAGCTTCCCCCACCCTCCCAACCCCCCCAAAAACATTTTACAGGTACCTGGTGGTTCAGTGGGGGTCCCGGGAGCGATCTCCCACTCCCGGGCCATCGCCTGCCACTAATAAAAATGGCGCCAATGGCATTTGCCCTTACCATGTGACAGGGTATCCATGCCATTGGCCGACCCCTGTCACATAGAGGGAGCACTGGATGGCCAGCGCCATCTTTAAAAATGGCGCGACCATCCAGTGCTCCTACCATGTGACAGGGGCTGGCCAATGGCACGGATACTCTGTCACATGGTAAGGGCAAAGGGCCATCGGCGCCATTTTTATTAGTGGCAGCTGATGGCCTGGGAGCGGGAGATCGTGACCACCAGGTACCTGTAAAAAGTTTTTTGGGGGGTCGGGAGGGTAGGGGAAGCTAAGGGATTAGTTTTTAAAGGGTCGGGGTGGGTTTAGGGGTTATTTTTGTGTGCCATTTTTCCCGCTCTCCCCCAAAACGATGAGAACCCCTACGAACAATATCGTGGGGTTTTCCTATCATTTTGGGGGAGCCCCCGATTTCTGACGATTTTGAAAATATCGTACGATATTTTCAATCGTCCGAAGCCCGATTCACATCCCTAGAAATTAGTCTTCTGAAGACAGCGCACACAGGCCCCCGAGATGCGGGTACCTGGATTAAAGTTCAAAAGCGCTTTGTTGAAGTGCAAGAGTCTAGTTGAAGTGTGGTACCAACGGTGAAAGGACTTGTCAGAGATGTGAAGATTCTTTTGCTGAAAGACTAGCATAGAAGAAAATGGCAAGTGAAGAAAGTTCAAGTTGTTAGCTCCAATTCTTTAAGAGGACAAGCGGAAGTAGGGACTCTTCTAAGTTGAAGAAGGAAGATGAATGTTTCTCCAGAAGCTACGTGTAATATAGCTTCCTGTATGGTAAAGGCACAGTTCAAGGGAGCTTGAAGTCTACAGACAACACAACAAGACTTCGGGCAGGCTGATAATTAGCGATGGGTTCTCCCAGGTCAAGGAATGGGAGATTATCTCTCAAAATAGAGGCATAGAGCTGTTAAAGGTCTTGAGGCTCAAGGTAGCCAAGTCCAGCAAGCAATAAGAAAACCCCCGAAGGTATTTGTAATCCTTTATTGGAAAGCATATGAGTACCCGAGGAGCGGCTATAACAAACAAACAAAGTCCAGTTCAAGCCACTGCAGAGGAAGCTGGAACGTAGCTTGTGATGAAGAAAGGTAGAACTTCACTTGATGGAAGCAACACAGAATTTAAGCTGGATCCAAAGGAACGGCTGCATTGAATATTATTAGGGGAAGCCTCCATGATGAACTTCAAGTTGTAGAAGATTCGGCTAGTAGTTACTGCAGCAAGGAGCGAGATGAACAAGAAGAAATGAAACCAGGCACCTCCTGCAGGTCGATTTACCTCAGGAACCTGGGGTAGCTATAGAGTATACTTATTGAAGCTTGGAAGAACTGAAGAAGGTCAGCGTGGACACTGAAGGTAGGAACTTGGGTGCAGGCACCTCCTGCAGGTCATAGTAACCTAAGAATCATGAGTGTTGTGGAGTATACTCAGATGAAATCCTTCTTGAGGAGTGATTGATGAAGGATCAACACTTGGTACTGGAAGTGGAAGTCTGGGTGCAGGCGCCTCCTGCAGGTTGTTGAAACGCAGAAACGAGGACATCGTAGTGGGAACGAATGAAGATGGTCCTTGGAACAGTGGCAGTTGCCTCCTGCTGGGCAAGAAGCTTCCAGGACTGGAATGACTGAAGGAAGTCTGGATGCAGATGCCTCCTGCGAGTCATAGGAACCAGACATGCTGTAAATAGACAAGCAGTTAGTATATCACATTCAAAGTAGAAAACCTCAGGATTATAAGTCCAGGGATTTAAAGCAAAATCCTGTTTAAAAACAGGAAGTATAAGTCCAAGACAAAATAGTTTAGAACTAAAATGTGTGTTCAGAACTTGGAAAATTCTTAGCTTACATCAAAGAAGCAAGTTCAGAACTAGTAACTTTCTTTTTCTGCTTAAAGTTCAAAAACAAAGTCCAGAACTTGTAAACTTTTCTTGCTTAGGACAAGAACCCAAAGTTTGGAACTTGAGAGAATTTTTTTTCTGTTTAAGTGACTGTTACGTAGAAACAAGGTTTCAGAAAAATTTATTAAGAGAGCAGAAAAATGTTAATAATTTAATAATTCGGTTTGCTAGAACAACAAACATCAAAAAATCCAAAACTTGGAAACAATTCTGGAAACGTTTGACCAGAATAATTTGAAAGGGATTCTGTTGAAAAATTGCAACAATTTAATAATTCTGTTTGCTAAAACTACAAACATGAAAATCCAGCAATTTCGAGAAAAAAATCTCTGGAAACATTTGGCCAGAAAAAAATTTCAGATTGAACCAAAAAATTTGAAAAAGGATTCTGTTACAAAAAGCCAAACATATAGAGAAAAGGTTGTCCAAGGAAAAGATTTATTAGTCCAAAAAATCTCTTGAAGAGCAAGAAATTTCATTATTAGTGACCAAGACGGGCACTGACTTGCCGAGCTCATGGCCTTTGGATTCTGTTGCGGACATGCCTTGTGGCTACGTATTCTGTGGTGAATGCATGTGGGAAAGCCCTGGGAAGGGGTGTAGAGGCGTGATCACTTGCTCCTGTGTGAGTGTGAGCCCCTGGTCCATGAGATAACTCAGAGGAGCTCCAAGATACATCGAGGATAAGAAAGCAAGTGCGAGCTTGGTCACAGTTGAAACTCATGAAGGAATGGAACCTGGAACAGGGGATGCCTGGTCCGGAGAGCTAAGAGTCAGAGTTCATAGAAGGAGGATTCCTGGAACTTGGACTAGATGAGGACTCCTGGACATGGATGAAGAAGAGGTGTGCTCTTGAAGACGAAGATGAGATGAGACTCTTGGAGAGGATGAAGAGGAACACTCTTGAGTACGAAGACAGACAAGAAGAGACTCTTGGAGATGATGAAGAGGAACACTCTTCAGTACGAAGAGAGGCAAGACGAGAATCTTGGAGACAATGAAGATGAACACTCTTGGGTATGAAGAAGAGACGAGGCTTTTGGAGTAGAGAAGAGATGAGGCTCTTGAAATTAGGGAATGCTATCCCTCAAGGCGCCCTACACAGCCCAAGGACTGATCGCAGACCACTTTGTTTGCTGCATGCCCTACACAACCCGGAGGCTGGTCGTGGACCACGCTAGGAATGGGAGGAGCTCCAGACAGAGGAGTCAGGCAGGACTCGTCGAAGTCCAACAGAGGGATTCCAATCTATCCCCCGATTGGAGAGTCCAGGGATCGCCAAGATCTGCTGACATGTTCTTCAGGATAAAGAGGTGTAGTGAAGAGAGATGTACACAGAGGGCAGTACCTCAGAGAAGCCATCTAGACATCAGGACCTGGACATCTGTATCAAGGGAAAGTACCTTTAGGTACTTTCCCTTGACATCTGTAATGAGGGAACGCTTGAAGTTTCTGACATCTGAAGAGATGGACAACAGCAAGAATGGGCCTCTGCTTAGGGTAGGATCTGGAAGTCTTTGATAGAAGAAGAAGACAGACGAACATCTGGATGGAGGACGTCAAGACATCGAGACATCGGAGCGTCAGGGACATCTAAGAGTAGATGAGGGATACCAAGGCTTGTGGAAGGAAAGCCTGAGACTGGAACATACCACAAGTAAGGTTGATGACAGGGGAAACCTGGGCGTTGGATGAAGATATCATGAAGAAAACATTACGAAGAGAGAAGACTTGAAGATGAAGTCTTCTGGACAGGAGCTTGAAGATAACCACGTTAGAACAGTGGAACTCCGAGGATGGAAGCTGGAGATGATGGAATTCTGAAGATGGACTCTCTGGAGGATGTTACTCCTGGAAGGTGTTACTCCATCCGAAGGCACTGAAGGAATGAAGCAACGCCTTTTTATAGGGTAGGAGCAGGAAGAGCCCTGAAGATGATACAAAATTATTCAGAGTAGTTAAATCACAAGCAGACTGTGATACATTACAGGAGGACCTTGCAAGACTGGAAGATTGGGCATCCAAATGGCAGATGAAATTTAATGTGGACAAGTGCAAGATGTTGCATATAGGGAAAAATAAACCTTACTGTAGTTACACGATGTTAGGTTCCATATTAGAAGCTACCACCCAGGAAAAAAATCTAGGCATCATAATGGATAATACTTTAAAATCGTCAGCTAAGTGTGCTGCAGCAGTCAAAAAAGCAAACAGAATGTTAGGAATTATTAGGGCGGGAATAGTTAATAGAACGGAAAATGTAATAATGCCTCTATATCGCTCCATGGTGAGACCGCACCTTGAATATTGTGTACAATTCTTGTCGCTGCATCTCAAAAAAGATATAGTTGCAATGGAGATGGTACAGAAAAGGGCAACGAAAATGATAAAGGGGATGGAACAGCTCCCCTATGAGGAAAGGCTGAAGAGGTTAGCGCTGTTCAGCTTGGAGAAGAGACGGCTGAGGGGGGGATATGATAGAGGTCTTTAAGATCATGAGAGATCTTGAACGAGTAGATGTGACTCGGTTATTTACACTTTCGAATAATAGAAGGACTAGGGGGCATTCCATGAAGTTAGCAAATAGCACATTTAAGACTAATCGCAGAAAATTCTTTTTCACGCAACGCACAATAAAGCCCTGGAATTTGTTGCCAGAGGATGTGGTTAGTGCAGTTAGTGTAGCTGGGTTCAAAAAAAGGTTTGGATAAGTTCTTGGAGGAGAAGTCCATTAACGGCTATTAATCAAGTTTACTTAGGGAATAGCCACTGCTATTAATTGCATTAGTAGCATGGAATCTTCTTAGTGTTTGGGTAATTGCCAGGTTCTTGTGGCCTGGTTTGGCTTCTGTTGGAAACAGGATGCTGGGCTTGATGGACTCTTGGACTGACCCAGCATGGCAATTTCTTATGTTCTTATGAAGACGTCATCTGAGAGGGCTGAAGATGAACTTCCTGCACTTTTCCTTTAAATAGAGAGAAGAGCCGCATGGCCAGCCCCTAGAGGGAGCCCTGGAGCACAGGGGGCGGAGCCAAGGCTTGCAGCAGCGTCGAAGCTGAAGAGGAGCAGCGTTGGGGCTGAACCGGCCTCGAAGAAGAGACGGCATTGGCGGCTCCCTGCCATGAAGAGATTCCCCTGAAGTGAAGGAGCTCTAGTGGCGGCACAGGCCGCAAAGAAAGGAGATTCCCGGCGGGTGGGGGGGGGGATTCCCCGAAGACGATTGGAGGCATGGCTCCAGCCGCGCAGAAGGACCTGCTGCAGCGGCAGGCAGGCCGCGAAGAGAAATGCAGCATGGCTCGGCAGCAGACCTGACAGCGGGAAAAAGGTGAGGCTCTGTCTACAGAGCAGCCACGGGCAGGGATGTAACACGAAGAACATCAGGACAAGGAACAGGCAATGAAGGAGCTCCAATGAGGGACGAGACCAGGAACAACAGACGGAAGAGACCAGGAGCATGAAGAACATGGAAAACGGAGCCATCTGGACAGGAGCAGACCACGGAAGACCTTGACCGGAGAGGAGGAGGCGGAACATGTGTGACCATGGAATCTGATTCGAAGGCTCCGAGGAAAAGAAGCTGAGCCCTTTTATAGGACTGTACCGGGCGAGGACTGATGAAATCATCCTTGGGGCCGCGGGGCTTTTCCCGCCTCCTGCCCTTTAAATAACAAGACGAGCACGTGCCTGCACTTAGAGGAGCCCCTGGTGTCTCTGTGGATTTGGGATGCGAGGGGCAAGAGATATCTCCAAAGGGGAAAACAGGGAGTGCTGCTTGATGAGAGTTTGTGAATTGTAAATTGGGACTTTCTGCTTGAAAGTGCACAGCGCTAGTCAGTGAGCTACTAGGCTAGCCCTGCAGCATGTTTTATATAAGCTCCTTAATGTGTTATGAGATTTAAGTGGCACTGAATGCCGAGAGCCTCCCAAAAATCTGTATAACTTGTGTAAACAGATTTTTAACTGTTCCTTGTCTTATAAAATAAGTTACTTCTTAGTGTTTGGGTAATTGCCAGGTTCTTGTGGCCTGGTTTGGACTCTGTTGGAAACAGGATGCTGGGCTTGATGGACCCTTGGTCTGACCCAGCATGGCAATTTCTTATCTTCTTATGTTAGATAAGCAAAACAGTTTGTTCTCGTTATCACTGTTTTGAGTTCTTGTTAAAACAATATGAGTCAATATTCAAAATTATTTAGCTGGATAACTCTGTAAATGGTGGGAAGAGTGAGGGTATATTACATCATAGAACACACAACACAAACTGGTAAAAGCAAATATTTGGTTTACTGAATATTGTAAAATATAATAAAAAATCAGCAAAGGTTAATTTATCACAATGAACATCATTGAAAGCAAACAGCATCATAGCAATATTGTATAAATCAGTAAAAAACAGCATATTAAAAGATAAAGATTCCTAAAGAGATAATAAAGCTTTATAAGGATGATATTTCCCTCAAAAATCTCTCATTTTGCAAGACAATGTATCCGTGAAGAATCCGGGAGATGCAGGCCTGGAGACCATAGACGGGACAGCTAGTACTGCTCCCCCTCTCATATGATCTAAAGGATACAGTTTGTTACAACATCATACTATCCTTTTCTGTCTCTAGTCCAGATGTTGTAAATTCAGTTGCTCATATTTTTGTACTCAAAATTTCATTTCTGCCAATAGAAGACATCCTGCTATTTCATGAGTCACCAAAGTTCACACGCTGGCCCTTCTCAGCAGTTAGCAGATGTTTCCTGTTCCTATTTCAACTGGTCACTTACTAACAGACTAAAGAGAGAGCATGTGAAACCAGCATGGTTTAAATAGAATCTTATGTTAAGCTCTTATGCAATTAGGGGTAGATTTTCAGACCTATGTGCGTGCGGCCACACAATTTTATAACATGCGCGCGCCGGTGCGTGCATGATATAATATCAGAGGTCTGCGCGCGCAAGGAGGTGCATATTAGTGCAACTTGTGCGCGCCAATGCCCACAGCCTTCCCCCGTTCCCTCCCCCCCTAAACTAACCTTCCTTTCCCTTCCCCTACCTTCCCCGCCCTAGCCCTAACCTAGACCCCCCCCCCCCCCCCCGACCTTTATCTTACCTTCTGCGCCTGCCTCGGGGAAGGCGCAGGTTGCGCGCACCAGCAGCCTGCCAGCACATGATCCCCCAGCACAGCAGCAAATGACCATGTGCCTGGAGTCTTTGACCCAACCCCACTCCACCACTGGACCGCCCCACCCCCTCACCCGCCCCTTTTTCAAAGCCCCAGGACTTACTCACGTCCCGGGACTTTACATACATGGCCGGGCCATTTTAAAATAGGCCTGGCACGTGTAGGCCTTTTAAAATCCGGGCCTTAATATTGATCCATATTTTATTTGATTGGTGATTTCCTTTCCCTACTATTATATTCCCTCCTGCTATGTAATAAAGTTCTTCACACAATCTAAAAATAACTCTCTATCACTTCAGACAAACTCACAAGTAGTGGCACCTTTTTCCTCCACCTGCTTGATTTGCCCTATGTACCCTAAAATAATGCATTCAACCTGCTAGTGAATATCAACACCTTTTTTTTTTCCCAGAAAGATAGCTGTGTGTATGTGTGTGTAGATCTAGATCTAGATATATAGATACATGACACAAATCTTCAAAATATATTGTGAAAAGTCACAGTTCTAAAGCCATGCTTGCATACTAATGTGTCATAATTCATTTCTTCTATAGTTGCTCAGAGAAAGCTGTGAAGTACTGCAAAATCCTTTGATAATTAGGAGTTAGCAAACAGGAGTCAATTGACATTAGACCACTTCCCCATACTTCCCTTGGCTCTTGAATAAATCATAGATAAGAAATTTGTAGATATGAGATTCTCAGGGTACTTTAATCATGTACACATGCTAAGCATATTTCTTAAATTCACATTTCTCATGCCGAGGCACATACACTAATGAAACAAATCTTAGTGTTATCAGGAAAAGATCTTTTTTTTTTCTTAGATGTGATGTAATGTAATGTTCATGATCTACATTCTGAAATTTGGAATTCATTTTAAATGTTTGGTCCTGCCTAATGTTTGTCATTTAAATTGTAGATCACAAGCTATGGTTTGTATGGGAGAATTAGATTTTCTTGGCTGTTTTTGCCAGGCACTAATACAGAAATAAAGGTCCAGTATTACAATTTGTCCCCTTCTTCAATTTAATATTCAATTTAATCTGCAAGCCGCGCTCTCTGGCGTCCCCAGAACAGCTATGGCGTTGCCTCCCGCCATGTTTCTCTCAAGGACCTCCTAGGGTATGCGCGCGCTACCCACATCTTTATGCTAGCATTGGCGCAAACCTCGGGGGTGTCCCCCTCAGGTGACGTCACGACATCCGGGTATATAGCCTACTCTTGTTTGCTAGCTCGTTGAGTTAGCAAAGATTGGTCTCGGCCGATCTAAGCTACTCTGCCGCTTCCTTGCTGCCGCTGGAAGCCTTCTCTGCCCTTCGGGGTATTCTCTAACCTGGGTACCCGCTCCTCGGGGGCCCTCTGCTTTCCTTTCAGATGCCTTACTGGGATCAGGTACTCGCTCCTCGAGGGCCTGCTCTCCCTGCCTCGGTGCCTGTTACCATCTACTTCTTCCTGTGGAATCGCTAACCTTACAGATTAACATCTAAGTGAGTAATCTAATTCTCAGTCTGTCTCATCCACAGTATTGCTGTGCTGGGAATCCTACATCTGGATATCCCTATACCAACTTGGTGAGACAGGTTCCCTTTGCCGAGGGTCCCTGGACTGCTACCTCTGGATCACCTCACTACTGCTACCTCTGGTGGTATACATCAGTTGTATAATAAAAGATCTAATTCTGTTTCTGTGCGTCCTGAGTCTAGCCCAGTACTGTGGCTCCCCACGGGGCTCCTCCCCGTGGGTGTGGTCATCTGCCACAGTACCCAAGAGTCCACCCAAACACAGCTAAACCATAACAGATTGCTAACTCCATGGATTCGGCTCAGCTCACCGCATTGCAGGCCATTCCAGGCCTGGCCCAACGAATCTCTGAACAGCAGAACGCACTGGACAATTTGACTGCTGCATTTAACCAGCTGCACGCACAGATGAACTTACCTACCACCACAGGTAAAGAAGTTACACCACCAGAAGTGACGGTCAAGACAATTGTACCTCTATTTGCTCCAACACGCTTCTCAGGGGAAGTTTGGAAATGTAGAGGATTTGTCAACCAATGTTGCATGCACTTTTCCCTGCAACCTAACCATTTTCCTACAGCCTGTGCCAAGACCACCTACATCTTGTCTTATCTGGACAGAGGAGCGTTGGCTTGGGCCTTGTCGCTGTGGGAGCGCGATGATCCTATTCTACATGATCTTGCCGGGTTCCTTGAAATGTTCAGATCTGTGTTTGATGACCCTGCCCAGCATAGCGCTGCAGGATCTTCGCTGGTGCACTTGAAGCAAGGTAATAACCTTTCAGACTTCACCATAGAATTCAAGACACTGGCGTCTGAATTGCACTGGGACCCTAAATGCCTGAGGATCCTCTTCTTTGAGGGGTTGAACTCATGATTAAAAGACGAACTGGCTGCTCGTGAAATGCCTGAGTCCTTGGCTGAACTGGTGAAGTTGGCAACAAGGATTGATCGCTGACTTCGTGACAAGGTTCAAGAAACCAAGACTCCCAGAAGACCAGAAACCTACACCCAGGCCTGTTCCTTCGGTTGCAGTTGCTGGCGAAGAAGAACCTATGCAATTAGGCCGCAGTCACCTGATGTCAAAAGAGTGAAGAACAAAGAAGAGGTTGTGTCTATGTATGTATTGTGGACAAGCTGGCCATGCTGTACAGACATGCCCTATATGTCCAGGAAACTGGCAGACCTAAGTCCTGCGGGAGGACTCTTCTTAGGTCTAACTGCACCCTCTCCTCTACTCTCTATTCCTGTATCCTTGATCTGCAGACCCTTAGAATACCAGACTCTTGCCCTAGTGGACTCAGGGCAGGAGGAAATTTTATTTTGAAACAATTAGTGGAGCACTTGCGGATCCCCACCACCACCATAACAACTCCACTACTTCTGTCTTCAATTCACGGAGAACCCTTACCGGGAAAAGTAACCCAGCTCACTGAACCCATGAGATTACGGACCGGTGCTCTCCATTCAGAGACCATCTCCTTCTTTGTCCTAGAGAAGGCCATTCACCCTATAGTGTTGGGGTTACCATGGCTGCAACAGCATTTGCCTCAATTCAATTGGGCCACTCTGGAACTTTCACGCTGGGGCCCAGATTGCCATGGTAAATGTCTGATGGAGGTCTCTCCAATACCCTGCATGCCAACTACCCCATCGATGCCTGGGTTGCTGCCTCAGTATGCATCAAGATGTGTTTTCCAAAGAAGCTGCAGATATACACCCTCCTCACAGATCCTACAACTACGCCATCAATTTGAAGCCTAACACTGAACCACCCAAAGGCAGTTTACCCTCTCTCCGTGACAGAGAATAAAGCCATGTCCAAATTCATTCAGGAGAATTTTCAGAAAGGCTTCATAAGACCCTCCAAGTCTCCTGCTGGCACAGGCTTCTTCTTTGTGGGGAAGAAGGACGGAACGTTGCGTCCATGTATTGACTATAGAGGTCTAAACGAGATCACTGTGAAGGACCGTTATCCCTTACCACTCATCTCAGAGATATATGATAGACTACAGGGAGCCAAGATATTCTCCAAGCTGGATCTCAAGGGAGCCTATAACCTAGTTTGCATTCACTCTGGTGATGAATGGAAGACAGCCTTCAATACCCGGGATGGGCACTTTGAATATCTAGTGATGCCCTTTGGCCTTTGCAACACCCCAGCTGTCTTCCAAAACATGATGAACGACATTCTGCGTGATCTACTCTACAAATGAGTCATAGTGTACTTTTCCCAGGACATGAATACTCACCTGGAGGATGTCAAAAGAGTGCTGCAAAGACTGCAAGAATCGTCTGTACGCCAAGTTGTCTAAGTGTGAGTTTCACAAGGAATCAGTGCCTTTCTTAGGGTACATTGTGTCCAACCAAGGCTTCCAGATGGACCCACAGAAGCTGGAGAGCATTAAGAAATGGTCACAACCCACAGGTCTAAAGGCTCTTAGATGATTTCTGGGATTTACCAACTAATACAGAACATTCATTAAAACTACTCCTCACTAACTGTTCCGCTTACAGCTATGACCAAGAAGGGAGCTAACATCGCCAATTGGTCTACGGAGGCAGTAACAGCATTCCAGAAACTGAAAGACGCCTTCTCGAGGAAGGCATGCCTCTGACATCCGGATCCTACCAGGCCCTTCATCGTTGAGGTCGATGCCTCAGACGTAGGCATAGGGGCCGTGTTATGCCAGGCTGGTGACTCTAAGACCTTATACCCATGCTCATTTTTCTCCCATCGATTCTCGCCAGCGGAGAAGAACTACGGCATAGGAGATAAAGAATTACTGGCAATAAAGATGGCATTCTAGGAGTGGCGCCCTTGGCTTGAAGGTACATAACATCCAATCACAGTCTTCACGGACCACAAAAATCTGGAGTACCTCCGCCACGCTCAACGCCTAAACCATAGGCAGTCGAGATGGTCCCTGTTCTTCAACAGATTTGACTTTGTGCTGAAATATCGCCCCGGAGATAAGAACGTCAGAGCAGAAAATCTATCTTGCTCATTTCTCTTTGTGGACGTACCTGAAGGAAGACATGTTCTCCTATGTTGCTTCTTGTTCCAATTGTGCCAGACAGAAACTGCCACCTGGTCGCCCTTAGGGCCTTCTCCAACCTTTGCCAGTGCCAGACGAGCCCTGGACATACATCGCTACAGACTTTGTGGTAGACTTACCACTTTCAGGAGGAAATAACACCATCTGGGTAACAGTGGATCATTTCTCGAAGATGGCTCACTTCGTGGCTCTTCCTGGTTTGCCAACAACCATGGAGCTTGCTAAGCTTTTCATCACTCACATCTTTCGCCTACACGGCATGCCAAAGCACATCATCTCTGATAAAGGAATCCAATTCACAGTGAAGTTATGGAAGGCATTATGCAAGAAGTTTGATATCTCTCTCGACTTCACCCCCTGCATACCATCCTCAGTCTAACGGGCAAACGGAGAGAATGAATAGGACACTCAAGCAGTTCATTAGTGTCTATGTGGGTACTCATCAAAATGATTGGGCTGAACTGCTGCCCTGGGCTGAATTCACCATCAACTCTCATCCAGCAACATCTACTGGATCAACACCATTTGAAGTGGTCTATGGACGACTACCATTACCACTTTCCTTCCGCCACCTACACAGACCCTTTCTGCCTGCACAGGCCCATGACAGAACTTCACCATCTAGGGCCCACGTGGGCCCTCTTCCACTGCAGCCCAGACTTGTCTGATGTTTTCCTGGAAATTCAGCAATTCGTTTAGAATTCTGGAGTCTCTGGGTCAAATCTGGAGAGTTCCCAGGTATACTCACTTCTCTTCCTTTATTTGGAAGTTATCAGGGCCACCAGATTCATTTATGTACTGTGGCTCTGACTGAACCCTGATTGGTAGAGATCAAATCTTCTCTTATCCTCCAAAAAAAATCTAACAGCTGGGTTACAATAGCTTTCTCAATCACCTTTCTTAAAAATGGAGATTAGCTGCAGGATGAAAGTTATCAAAGTTCTCAGGATCAAAGTAGGATTTATTAAGCAGTGACTTTAAAGCTGCTGTCTTATAAAATGTTAGATATAAGCCCTCAGTCAATGTGGCATTTATCAACTGAGCCAAAGGCTGGTGTATCATCTCCCACCAAGGGAGGGGGAAAACTGTAACAGCTGACTTAGCAAGCTCCCTTTGTGTGCCTGGTGCAAGGGAAAAGTAATCAGCAGCTATATCCTTTAATGAGCTACCATGTGTAGCTGGATTGTTAGGGCCCAGAAAACAATGTTCTTGAGAATTTTCACTGTGCAGTTTACTTTATGAAATCTCAGATCCACTGGATATTTGGAGGTTAACTAAAAAATCTGTCACAATAACCCTCCACATTACTTGTGTATTGTAACAAATGCTAGTGTAGAATCCCAAAAATAAACCCACAGTGCAGAGGGTAACTTGCTGCCTTATGACAACCACGCTCCTTGGGTACTCTGAAATGGCACTTGTCCAGGTTCAGTTTCCTAAAGGTAAGAGCCCTTCTGCTTGTAGATATAATTATAGTAGGGCTTGGAGGATCTAGCCTTAGGAGTTTTCCCCTCTTTCTCTCTCTCTCTTTCTCTCTGTATTCAGGAGGATCTCTAGACTCCTGTTTCTTCTTTCACACCATTCTCTCCTAGCATTGCTGCCTGCTGAAGTGCTTGTCTTCTGGGAGCTGCTCCACCATAGTGCTGCTCTGGACCACCTCGTCCCCTCCACAGGCTGGAACAGGGACTATCCTAGTCTGCCCTGTACTGTTCTTTAGGTGCCAAAATCTGTGCCCTAATTACCTCCTATACTAGACATCCCATCAGTCCATGCTGTATGACATCAGCTCCTTGGAGCCAGACTCAGTTGGTTTGTTTTGTCGAGGTTTAGACCAGTTCAGGAAATGTGGATCTTATTGTTTCAGTGTGGTAGGTGTCTCCGAGTCTAACCAGCTTGGAAGCTGCTCTCCATGGTCCTGAACTCAATGAAGGTTGCTTCTGATTTACCAGTGTGCAAAGTCAGAAGGCATTCAAAGGCTCACTGCCTGTATATTGTCCTGTGTCTTAGACACATTCTCTTCCTTGACTATGTTCCTGGCTGAGATTTGCTTTACCCTGTCAAAACTCTAGAAACTGGGATAATCGCATGGGAGCAGGAACACGTTTGCACTCTCTGTCACACTTACTTAGATCCTCTCTCACACATCAAAGCAAGGCTGATGGGCAGGGATCTAGCAAGCAAGTGGTGGAATGCATTGTTGCAAAAAAAAAAAAAGCCTGTACCTCACTTGATACCACTTGTTACAAACCCACCCAGCAAGGGTTATTCAATAGTACAGTGGATATAGGAAAGCAGGTTTGTCAAACCAAATCTGACAGCTTAGCTTCCTTGTCAGTGAAAAGAGATAAATGATTCACAATATTTCACCAATGGGCTTAGCACACTAGGAGAAGTATTAACATTAACAACAACCTGAGGACACAAAATGTTTCTTGGAAATCCTGGGTGTAAAGAAAGCCTTCAAAGTTTTCCAAATAAGCTTCTTGGATGAAGCAGTTGTAACTGCCAGTCCCTCCTAGCCTCAGATGGGTTCCCCTTCTAGTACTGCTCCAACTACCTGTTTTTGTATTTCATCAGCTGTAGCTCACTGGTATAACAAGAAGCTCGTTGGCCAAATGGATTGGGGTGTGTCCTAAGTGGGGCTAGAATATGAAAGCTCAGAATGCTATAGCATTGCTATCATACTAATGGAAAGATCAGCAAGATGTACTTCTTATGTAGAGAGATGGTTCAGGAGAATGTCCTAGGTGACTGAGAACAGCAAGTGAAAGTAATGCAGCTTCTGTAGGGTGTTCACCAGCTCAGCATTGGATATGGAACCAAAGTAAAAGTATGATCGTACCATGGCACTGGTTCAACCACAGTGGTATGAACTGAAAGTCCTGACTGCTGTATAGGAAAGAAAATCAAATCCAGGGTATGGCTTGAAGAAGCTATTGTTGGAGTTACAACCCTAAACAACAGTGGTATGACTGCAGTGGGCCTCCTAGAAGGTACTGGGGTAATCTGCATGGATTGTCAATTATAAATCCAGATAGCAGTGATATGATTGAATCAGGCTTCCAAAATGGCTAGGGTAATCTGCACAAAGTACTATTGTTAAAGCTGAAACTTCAATGAGCATGGGGAGGCTGGATATTTTGGACAACAGAATCGCTAATTTTTGTGGCTGGAGGGGTTTATTACAAAACTTGTTACTGAGACATGGAAGGGGGTTTCACTGTCTGATTAATTATTGGTCTTGTAAAAAATCAGTGTTGATGGACAAGGCCTGAAATGGTCTACCAGTGAAGGCCAGAACTTTTAGCAGATTTTTTGCTCATGCTTGGGACATATATGAAGGGCAGTGGTGGGTAAAGAGTTGATAGGTTAGATAAGACAAAATGAGTGGGGAGCAGATGTGAGAGCATTGGTATTGGGTTGCTTATGGGAATTTATATAGCCCATCCAGTCCGCCCATTCATCCAATTGATTTAGCATCACTTCCTTAGAAATCCCCTGTACTTATCCCATGCTTTCTTGAATTCAGATGCTGTTTTTGTCTCCACCAGTTCCACTGAGAGGCTGTTCCATACATCCACCACCCTCTCTGTAAATAAATATTTCCTAAGATTACTCCTGAGTCAACCCCCTTTCACCCTCATCTCATGACCCCTTGTTCTAGAGCTTCCTCTCCATTGAAAAAGGCTCACACTTCCTGTGCATACAAACCTTTGAGATAGTTGAATATCTCTCATATCTCCCCTATCTCGCCTTTCCTCCAGGGTGTACATGTTTAGATATTTATTTATTTATTTATTTATTTATTTACATAAACTTATATTCTGCTGCTTCCACAACAAGAGATATAGAAACATAGAACATAGAAATGACGGCAGAAAAAGACCAAACAGCCCATCCAATCTGCCCAGCAAGATTTTGCGGTTTTTTTTCTCTCATACTTATCTGTTACTCTTGGCCATTAGTAACCTTTTGGTTCTATTTCCCTTCCACCCCTGCCATTAATGTAGAGAGCAGTGTTGGAACTGCATCAAAGTGAAATATCTAGCTTAATTAGTTAGGGGTAGTAACCGCCACAATAAGCAAGCTACACCCATGCTTATTTGTTTACTCAAACTATGTAATTCAGCCCTTGTTGGTTGTTGTCTGTATATAGATCCACTTTTCTTCATTCACCCCCTGCCATTGAAGCAGAGAGCTATGCTGGATAAGCATTGAAAGTGAAGTATCAGACTTTCTTCCCTGCCGTTGAAGCAGAGAGCTATGCTGGATATGCATTGAAAGTGAAGTATCAGGGCTTATTTGGTTTGGGGTATGCTGGATATGCGTGAAGTATCAGTCTTTCTCCCCTTGCCGTTGAAGCAGAGAGCTATGCTGGATATGCATTGAAAGTGAAGTATCAGGCTTATTTGGTTTGGGTATGCGGGATATGCGTGAAGTATCAGTCTTTCTCCATTGCCGTTGAAGCAGAGAGCTATGCCTGGATATGCATTGAAAGTGAAGTATCAGGCTTATTTGGTTTGGGGTAGTAACCACTGTAACAAGTGAAGTATCGGGCTTTCTCCCCCTGCCGTTGAAGCAGAGAGCTATGCTGGATATGCGTGTGAAGTATCAGTTTTTCTCCCCTGGCATTGAAGCAGGAGAGCTATGCTGGATATGCATTGAAAGTGAAGTATCAGGCTTATTTGGTTTGGGGGTAGTAACCACCGTAACAAGCAAACTGCTCCCCACTTTTTTGTGAATGCAAATCCTTTTTTCCACAATAAAAACATTCATAAAACATCAAAACCATATAAAACAATATATAAAATCATCAGCAATTTAAAATTACAATACACTTTATTCAACAACCAGGCCTTTAAACCCCTTCTAAAAAGTTTAAAATCCTTTTATTCTCTAAGCCTCAATGGAAAGGTGTTACATAATTTAGACCCTACATAGGACAGTGCCCTCTCCCGTGTCTTCTGCAATCTAAAATTCCCCAAGGCAGGTAAAGCCAACAACTTTGTTTGCGAGGATCATAGCATACATAATGGAGTATACCAAACAAGGATATTGGCAGCCACACATCAATTATTGGAATATATTTATGAATCACCACTAGTATTCTAAATTGAGACTTCCATTTAACCAGAAGCCAATGGAGAGATTTCATAACCGGGTGATATGCTCCCCATATTTCACTCCCATAATCAATCTCACTGTTGCATTCTGAACCAACTGCAAGGCTTTTAATAAAATACCTTGTAAGCCTACCAGTAGTGTGCTACAATAGTCTAAGTGGCTTAATACAAGGCTTGAGTCACAGTTCTAAATAAACAATAAATAAGCAATAAATCTATCTTCACATACTTTAGAACAAAAACCACTGAACATTTTAGTAGCCACCCTCTAGATCGATTCATCCTGTTTATATCCTTTTGAAAGTGTGATCTCCAGAATTGTACACAGTATTCCAAGTGAGGTCTCACCATGGCTCTATACAGGGGCAATATTGCCTCCCTTTTTCTGCTGTCCATTCTTCTCTCTTTGCAGCCAAGCATCTTTCTGGCTTTTACTGTTGCTTTTAGAGATGTGAATCGTGTCCTCGATCGTCTTAACAATCGATTTCGGCTGGGAGGGGGAGGGAATCGTATTGTTGCCGTTTGGGTGTTTAAAGTATCGTGAAAATCGTGAAAATCGTGAGCCGGCACACTAAAACCCCCTAAAACCCACCCCCGACCCTTTAAATTAAATCCCCCACCCTCCCGAACCCCCCCCCCAAATGCCTTAAATTACCTGGGGGTCCAGCGGCAGTCCGGAACGGCAGCGGTCTGGAACGGCCTCCAGCAATTGAATCGTGTTGTCTTCAGCCGGCGCCATTTTTCAAAATGGCGGCGCAAAATGGCGGCGGCCATAGACCAACACGATTCGACTGCAGGAGGTCGTTCCGGACCCCCGCTAGACTTTTGGCAAGTCTTGTGGGGGTCAGGAGGCCCCCCCAAGCTGGCCAAAAGTCCCTGGGGGTCCAGCGGGGGTCCAGCGGGGGTCCAGCGGGGGTCCGGAAAACGATCTCCTGCGCGAATCGTTTTCCGTACGGAAAATGGCGCCGGCAGGAGATCAACTGCAGGAGGTCGTTCAGCGGCGGTCCGGAACCCCCGCTGAATGACCTCCTGCAGTCGATCTCCTGCCGGCGCCATTTTCCGTACGGAAAATGATTCGCGGCAGGAGATCGTTTTCCGGACCCCCGCTGGACCCCCGCTGGACCCCCAGGGACTTTTGGCCAGCTTAGGGGGGGCCTCCTGACCCCCACAAGACTTGCCAAAAGTCCAGCGGGGGTCCGGAATGACCTCCTGCAGTCGAATCGTGTTGGTCTATGGCCGCCGCCATTTTGTGCCGCCATTTTGAAAAATGGCGCCGGCTGAAGACAACACGATTCAATTGCAGGAGGCCGTTCCGGACCGCTGCCGTTCCGGACCGCCGCTGGACCCCCAGGTAATTTAAGGCATGGGGGGGGGGGGTTCGGGAGGGTGGGGGATTTAATTTAAAGGGTCAGGGGTGGGTTTTAGGGGGTTTTAGGGTGCCGGTTTTCCTGCCTTCCCCCTTCCCCCGATTTACGATTTTTTGACGATAAATCGGGGGAATTGGTATTGTATCGTGGCCCTAACGATTTTTGACGATTTAAAATATATCGGACGATATTTTAAATCATCAAAAAACGATTCACATCCCTAGTTGCTTATCAACCTGTTTGGCCACCTTAAGATCATCAGATACAATCACCTCCAGATCCCATTCTTCCTTCCTACTTAGTCGAATTTCTCCTCCATTACTGTACCTTTCCCTTGGGTTTTTGCATCATAAATGCATTACTCTGCATTTTTAGCTTTAAATCTATCCAATGGATGGGCCAATTTGTTCTTTATCTGCCATTATTTACTGTGTTACAATTACTTATAATGGTAGCCTTGAACACATTTTGTTCTCAGTCCTGATGAGGTGCTACCTTTATACCTTATTCACAAAATTTCTAACACGTTCAGCAAGTAAGAGACAGCTAACTGGTGCTAATTGATATTAACCCCCATACCACTTGACACCACCTGAAAGCTTCTAGTGTAGGAATTCCTTCTCCACTATGTTCTCTAGATATAAATGCTTCCTTCCTTTAGCCTTGCAATCACATCTGAGGAAGGGATCTGTGTGGTTTCACGAACCACTGTGCTAGTCCATCCATTTTACTGGTCCAATAACTGGTCTTCCAACTTAAATACTCCAGCTTATTTCATCATACAAAACATGGCATTGTGGGAAAGCTTTGCTCGTCTGCTGCCCATGCTGCACCAGTTACTATTATGGCATTGAGAAAATTCTGGAAATCATTTGGCTTGGCGTAGCCAACATATGGAAATTGTGAACAGTTCATGCTAGTTATATGTAAAACTCATTCAGGTTTTTCTTCCCTTGGGCGTTTATTCAAGTCAGCACGGCTTTACCCAAGGCAAGTCTTGCCTCACAAATCTGCTTCACTTTTTTGAAGGAGTTAATAAACATGTGGACAAAGGTGAACCGGTAGATGTAGTATACTTGGATTTTCAAAAGGTGTTTGACAAAGTTCCTCATGAGAGGCTTCTAGGAAAAGTAAAGAGTCATGGGATAGGTGGCGATGTCCTTTCGTGGATTGCAAACTGGCTAAAAGACAGGAAACAGAGAGTAGGATTAAATGGACAATTTTCTCAGTGGAAGGAAGTGGGCAGTTTTATGCTCGGGTTTGTGGACCCGGGCCGACTGGAGGATGGAATACCTTGGGGAAGACCCAAAGGTTTTCTCGTCGGGTGGCGAGGCAGGAACCGAAGACGTGACCAGTGGACCCTTGGCACTGGAGACTATGCGACAGTGGAAGTGGAGGAAGAGTCGAGAAGAGGAGCGGTGTCTTCACCCCTGGAAGTCTGCGGTTCCCCCAGGAGGAGCCTGTAGGAACCCAGACCGCCGGGACTTAGGTGGACCTTTGAGAGGTCAGGCAATGGTGCAAGGGCCGACTGGAGCTTCACCCTGGAAGCCCGTGTCCCCCCGGGAGGAGCCCGTAGGGACCCAGGCCACTGGGACTTAGGCGGGCCCTTGGAGACGGAAGTCTTGAAGAAGTCCTAGGTCAAGTGCCAGAGGGTCGTCGCTCACCAGTCCGAAGTCGTAAGCCAGAGAATCACCACTTGCCAATCTGAAGTCAGGAACCAGGAAGACGAAGCAGGAACCAGAAGCCAAGCTCGAGGAACTCACCAAAGCAAGCAGACTGGACAAAGCTCACAGGAGACGTTGCCAAGTCAAGGAATGGTCAAAGGAAGTCTCCCTTTATACTTCCTCTGACTCTGGAGATAGGACTTAGCTGCATCCACTTAATGGGACGAGGTCCCTTTAAATCAAATGAAGAGGCACGGCCTCGTGTCTAAGGATGGCGGTGGCCATCTTGGATCTGGGCCACGGAGGAGAGCAGTGGCGACCGCTAGAGAGGAGCAGGAGCGGCTCCGATCCCGGCGGTCAGCCCGGGGACTCGTGCGGAGGCGCCGGGCCCAGCGCAGGGCGGTCGGCCCCGCCGTGGTGGGAAGACGAGGTATGGGACCGTGCCCGTGGATGGCCAAGGGCATGGAACACAACAGTACCCCCCTCTTTAGAACACCTCCCCGGAGGCCTGGGTTTGTCTGGATGATCTTGATGAAATTGCTCGAGCAATCCACGGTCCAGAATGTTGGCCAGGGGTTCCCAGGTGTTCTCCTCAGGGCTGAATCCCTCCCATGCAAGGAGATACTCCCACTTCTTCCCATGCTTCCTTATGTCCAAGACCTCACGGACTTGAAAGGTGAGGTCATCCTTGGATGCAATAGGTTGGGGAGTCGGAGGCGCGCTGGAGGGCCAAGACAACACCAGTGGCTTCAAAAGTGATATGTGGAACGTGTTGTGTATTTTAAGAGAAGGCGTCAGACGAAGCTGGTATGAGACTGCTCCAACCTGGCGAATGATAGAGAACGGTCCAATAAAACGTGGGGCCAGTCGCGTTGATGGCAGCCTCAAACGAATGAACTGGGTACTCAGCCATACCTTCTGACCTGGCTTGAACGGGGAGTAAGGCCTTCTCCGCCGATCTGCATATTTCTTGGCGGCTTGGCTGGCTTGGACCAATGCACGTCACGTGGTGACCCACGAACAGTGTAGCTCATCTGCCGACAGTTGAGCTACCGGGGACGTAACCTGAATGGGAACTGGCAGTGGTGGGCGTGGCTGCTTCCCATATACAACCTGAAAGGGCGAAGAGCCGGTCGCAGATGAAAGGTGTGAGTTGAGCGCGAACCCTGCCCAGGGTAGCAGGCTGGACCAATCATCTTGTTTATCGTTGACGTAGAGTCGAAGGAATTGTTTTAGCGTCTGGTTTGTCCGCTCCACCAGACCATTAGACAGAGGGTGGTATGCCAAGGTATAATCCAAGGTAACATCGAACTTTTGGCAAAGGGCCCTCCAAAAGCGGGCAGTGAACTGAGGTCCCCTATTGGACAGGATACTTTTAGGCAGACCATGCAAGTGAAAGATATGCTGCACGAAGAGGTGGGCCAGCTGAGGAGCAGTCGGCAGCCCTGGGAGGGGCACAAAATGTGCCATCTTACTAAAACGGTCCACTACCACCCATATGACTGTATTGCCACTGGACAATGGTAGGTCGACCACAAAGTCGGTGGCCACATGAGTCCATGGCTCCGCGGGCGCTGGTAGTGGCTGGAGTAGACCTGGGGTTGCGCCATGGATCTTCTTGTGCCGAGCACATACCTGGCAGGACTCCACGTAGGCCCGAACATCCCGGTTGACTTTAGGCCACCAATAGTATCGGTGCAGGTTTTGTAAAGTCCGGGTTTGTCCAGGGTGGCCCGAGCAATGGGAGTTGTGGGCCCAAGCGAGGACGTGTTTGCAAAGGTGCTGAGGGTCCAAGGTCTTCCTTGGAGGGATGGTCATGGTGGCAGACAGGAGGACCCGAGACGCTTCAATGATGAAGTGCAGTTCCTCCGTACCTTCTGTAGATTCGAAGACGCGTGATAGGGCATCGGCCTTGACATTCTTCCCAGCGGGTCTATAGCGAAGGACGAAGTTGAACCTTGTGCCTGCCGTGGATTAAGTCGTTGAGCCCACTGCAGGTACTCTAAGTTTTTGTGATCCGTATAGACCGTAAATTGGTGCTGTGCCCCCTCTAGCCATGGCCGCCATTCTTCCAAAGCTACCTTTATCCCCAAGAGTTCCTTATCTCCTATGGCGTAGTTCCTTTCGGCCGGGGAAAATTGGCAGGAGAGGAAGGCACATGGGCATAGTTTGTGCCTTCAGAGGTCTGGCTCAGAACGGTGCCAACACCTTCTGAAGATGCATCCACCTTGATGACAAACGGCCTCTGCGGATCCAGATGACGAAGGCACGGCTGTAACAAGAATGCCTCCTTGAGGCAACGAAAGGCGGCTTCTGCTGCAGGAGGCCATTTTTTGGGGTCCGCGCCTTTCCGGGTCAGGGCAGTCATTGGGTCAACGATGGTTGCATAATGCGGGATAAAAGATTGGTAATAGTTAGCGAAACCCAGAAACCTCTGGAGTGCCTTGAGTCCTGACAGCTGCGGCCATTCCCGAATGGCCTTCAGTTTCTGTGGGTCCATGCGAAATCCTTCTTTGGAGACTATATATCCCAGGAAGGGAAGGGATTCTTGTTCGAAAAGGCACTTTTCCAGCTTTGTGTACAATTTGTGTTCTCTAAGACGCTGTAGTACTTGGATGACGTGCTGGCAGTGAGCGGACAGGGTATCTGAAAATATCAGTATGTCATCCAGTTATACGACCACACATCGGTACAAGAGGACGCGTAGTATTTCATTCATAGTGTTTGAGACACTGCGGGGGCATTGCAGAGCCCGAACGGCATTACCAAATATTCATAGTGGCCGTCTCGGGTTTTGAAGGCCGTCTTCCACTCATCGCCCTCTTTGATGTGGATCAAGTTGTAAGCTCCCCTGAGGTCAAGCTTGGAGAAGATCTGTGCTCCTTGCAAGCGGTCGAAGAGTTCCGAGATGAGGGGTAGCGGATATCGGTCCTTGACCGTTATAGCATTCAGGCCCCTATAATCAATGCACGGACGCAGACTCCCGTCCTTCTTGGCGACGAAGAAGAACCCCGCTCCTGCGGGGGACTGGGATTTCCAGATAAATCCTCTCTCCAGATTTTCCTCAATATATTCCCTCATGGCCTGCGTCTCGGCCGGAGAAAGGGCATAGGTGCATCCTCGAGGAGGCTCTGTCCCTGGGAGAAGATTGATTGCGCAATCAAAGGATCGATGCGGTGGCAGTATTTCGGCCTTTTTTTTTAGAGAAAACGTCCTTGTATGCGGTATAAGGAGCGGGTAGACCTGGGAGACTGGTGGAGGCTATGGAACAGGATGCTGGCACCACGGAGTGGAGACAATTGCCCTGGCAATTCGGTCCCCAACGAGCCAGCTGCAGTGTCTTCCAATCAAACTGGGGCTCATGATCCTAGAGCCACGGAAGTCCTAGGACAATCGGATGGATGGAATATTCCAGGACGTAGAACGAGATTTGTTCCTGGTGCAGGGCCCCAGCTCTGAGCTGGATGGGAATCGTAGTGTGTGTCACCTGTTCTGGGAGGGGCTTCCCCTGGATCGAAGAGATGACCATGGGAACAGGAAGGCGGACTTGTGGGATCTTTAGGTGTTCCACCAGGCCTTTCATTATAAAATTGTCGCCGGCGCCGGAGTCCACTAGAGCTAAAGTGTGGAAGTCTCCTCCTATCGTGGT
The DNA here is from genome assembly GCF_901001135.1 of Rhinatrema bivittatum. Lineage (NCBI taxonomy): Eukaryota > Metazoa > Chordata > Amphibia > Gymnophiona > Rhinatrematidae > Rhinatrema > Rhinatrema bivittatum. The sequence goes on along the minus strand of NC_042620.1, from coordinate 368,147,960 downwards.
TAATGACACTGGCAATGTTAGTGGAGGTGCAGGTGTGGTACGGCCCAGGAAGAGACCTTCTCCAGGTCCTAGGCCTGAGAGTTTCCCGGTCGTTCGGGACAAGTGGTTACTCGGTGGTCCGCCGTGCCACAATAAAAGCAGAGTCCTTCCTTCGTGCGCCGCCGCTGCTCCTGGGGAGATACTTTCCCGTGACCCAACTCCTTGGGTTCGTCGACGGGTGCCCGAGGGACTTCAGGGGCACTCTTGGATGGAGGAGAGGGCCTCCTTGCTGCTTTAGTTACCGGGATGCGAAACCTCATGCCGTCGAGATCGTCGGGGAGTTCCTTCGCCGCCAACTCGCTTTGAAGGCGCGAGGCTAGGCCCTCCAGGAAGATAGGCAATCCTCTCTCCAATTCAGCTCTGCGGCCAGGGTGCGGAATTCTGTGGCGTACTCGGCCACAGTACAGGTGCCCTGCCGCAAACGGAGCAGTTCGGAGACCGAGGTGGACTTACGGACTGGTTCGTCAAACATCTGCAGAAACGCAGACAGGAACTGGGTCAAGTCTCTAAAGATCGGATCACTTCTTTCCCATAGGTGAGAGGCCAAGATCAGGGGCTTCCCATTGAGCAGGGACATGATGTAGCTGGTCTTGACCAGGTCGCTGGGAAACTGCGCCGGCAGTAAGGAAAAGCGAACCTGGCACTGGCTGAGGAATCCTCGACATAACTTTGTGTCTCCGGCGTATCAAGAGGGTGCCGGGAGTTGTGTGGGAGTAACTTGCCCCTGGTTGCCTCCGGAGAACTGGATGGAGTGGGGTTGAGTAGGGCGACCTCCTTGTGCCCCAGGCGGAGACGGAAGCGCAGGATTCATAGGCCCTAGCGCTTCCAGGCGTTGGGTCAGGCCCTGTACTGCAGAGACCAGGGCGTCGAGGGTCTGTTGTTGGTCTTTCAGATGCTGGGCCATCCCAGGAATGGCCTGGCGGGCAGATACCTCCGCCGGGTCCATGGACTTGGCAATCTGTTATGCTCAGGTTTGTGGACCCTTGGGCCCATGGAAGGATGGTATACCTTGGGGAAGACCCGAAGGTTCTCTTGTCGGGTGGCGAGGCAGGAACCGAAGATGTGACCGGTGGACCCTTGGCACTAGAGACTGCGGCGACAGTGGAAGCGGAGGAAGTCTCGAGAAGAGGAGCGGTGTCTTCACCCCTGGAAGTCTGCAGTTCCCCCAGGAGGAGCCCGTAGGAACCCAGACCGCTGGGACTTAGGTGGACCTTTGAGAGGTCAGGCAACGGTGCAAGGGCCGACTGGAGCTTCACCCTGGAAGCCCGTGGTCCTCCCGGGAGGAGCCTGTAGGGACCCAGGCTGCTGGGACTTAGGCAGACCTTTGAGAGGTCAGGTGATGGTCCAAGGGCCGACTGGAGCTTCACCCTGGAAGCCCGTGATCCCCCCGGGAGGAGCCCATAGGGACCCAGGCTGCTGGGACTTAGGCGGGCCCTTGGAGACGGAAGTCTTGACGAAGTCCTAGGTTGAGTGCCAGAGGGTTGTCGCTCACCAGTCTGAAGTCGTACGCCAGAGAATCACCACTTGCCAATCCGGTCAGGAACCAGGAAGACGAAGCAGGAACCAGAAGCCAAGCTCGAGGAACTCACCGAAGCAAGCAGACTGGACAAAGCTCACAGGAGACGTTGCCAAGTCAAGGAATGGTCAGAGGAGGTCTCCCTTTATACTTCCTCTGACTCTGGAGATAGGACTCAGCTGCATCCACTTAAAGGGACGAGGTCCCTTTAAATCAAATGAAGAGGCGCGGAGGAGGAGATGCTGCCCGCGGAGGTGTTGGCCCCGCCGTGGTGGGAAGACGAGGTAGGAGACCGCGCCCGAGGATGGCCACGTGTGCAGAACACAACAGGCAGTGGAGTGCCTCAGGGATCTGTTTTGGGGACCCTTACTTTTCAATATATTTATAAATGATCTGGAAAGAAATATGACGAGTGAGATAATCAAATTTGTAGATGATTCAAAATTGTTCAGAGTAGTTAAATCACAAGCAGATTGTGATAAATTGCAGGAAGATCTTGTGAGACTGGAAAATTGGGCATCAAAATGGCAGATGAAATTTAATGTGGATAAGTGCAAGGTGATGCATATAGGGAAAAATAACCCATGCTATAGTTACACAATGTTAGGTTCCATATTAGGTGCTACAACCCAAGAAAGAGATCTAGGCATCATAGTGGATAACACATTGAAATTGTTTGTTCAGTGTGCTGCAGCAGTCTAGAAAGCAAACAGAATGTTGGGAATTATTAGAAAGGGAATGGTGAATAAAACGGAAAATGTCATAATGCCTCTGTATCGCTCCATGGTGAGACCGCACCTTGAATACTGTGTACAATTCTAGTCGCCGCATCTCAAAAAAGATATAATTGCGATGGAGAAGGTACAGAGAAGGGCTACCAAAATGATAAGGGGAATGGAACAGCTCCCCTATGAGGAAAGACTAAAGAGGTTAGGACTTTTCAGCTTGGAGAACAGACGGCTGAAGGATAGAGATGTTTAAAATTATGGGAGGTCTAAAACGGGTAGATGTGAATCGGTTATTTATTCTTTCGGATAGTAGAAAGACTAGGGGGCACTCCATGAAGTTAGCATGGGGCACATTTAAAACTAATCGGAGAAAGTTCTTTTTTACTCAACGCACAATTAAACTCTGGAATTTGTTGCCAGAGGATGTGGTTAGTGCAGTTAGTATAACTGTGTTTAAAAAAGGATTGGATAGGTTCTTGGAGGAGAAGTCCATTACCTGCTATTAATTAAGTTGACTTAGAAAATAGCCACTGCTATTACTAGCAATGGTAACATGGAATAGACTTAGTTTTTGGGTACTTGCCAGGTTCTTATGGCCTGGATTGGCCACTGTTGGAAACAGGATGCTGGGCTTGATGGACCCTTGGTCTGACCCAGTATGGCATGTTCTTATGTTCTTAAGATGCAGATACTTACTGCCAGTAAAATCGAAATCTTAAGCTGAGTAGCAGTCAGGACGTTCCACTTGCTTGCCTCCTTCTGAGAAGAATGTAGATCATGGCTCTGTTTAGTTTAGCACTTAAAACACACATTTTCAATATAGCAGTATAAACTGACTCTGCTGGCAAACAGGGTATTTGAACAATTTCAAAATTACTGAAAAAAAGGGCTACCTATGCAGATCTCTGCTAGTTTGCTGAAGTTCTGCTATTATGCACAATTACAATAGTACAGCAGAACCTTTGTGCTAAGCAGATTATTTAATCATCGATGATGGAGTCAGAGCAATTTATCCTTTGGAGTGATGAAATCCTATTTTTCAGAGGAATCTTGAGCATACTATACTTCTTCTTATGAGCACCAGAGGTGGGTGTGGAATTCCTACTCCTTCTGCAATTACTTTTTCAGATAGATATAACACTTACAGCCCGATACAGTAAAGTGCAGCTGCGGTTACCCCGCTCCTAACTCGCTTTCTACTCACTTTCCAGCCGCGTTAGCCCTTCCTGCGATACACTATCCCCTTTAACCCATCCTCACCGCCTCTTTAAATCACTGGGTAACCCCTTCCGCACGCGGCATGTATATTAGATGTAAACCATCGAATTAGCTATTCCCTCCCATACAGTAACGCGCGCCCCGACTATCGCTATTTTACCCTGCTGTTTTGCCGCGCGTTTAACCTGCTCATTTATCGCCTACCCTTACCCCTGCGTTAGAGGCAGGGGTAAGGGTAGACAGCAAACTTTCCCACAAAAAGAAACCTAAAAACCTAAAATCCCCTCCTCCCGAAGCTACTCGACATGTTATCAACTTACTTTTTGTTGCTTTCAGCCCCTTCAACCTTCTCTGCCGTCCTCCGGAGGGGGCAGCCAGCAGCGCGGCGCGGCCCCCCTGTGCAGGTCCTGGTTCTCCTGGCTCTCAATGATGTTCCCGCAGGTACTCCAGCTCGACTTCTGGCTGACAGCTACCCCCCCCCCCCTCCCTCATTGGCATGAGAGCTTAAATAGACGGGCGCTCATGCCAATGAAAGCACAGGGACGGCCCACCCGTCCCTGTGCTTTCATTGGCTTGAACGCCCGTCAATTTGGACGCTCAAGCCAATGAAAGCACAGGGACGGGTGGGCGTGATGTCTTTTTTTTTTCCCCCTTGGCTGCACCCGTGCTCTTCTTTTAATTTCTTGGCCTGCTAGAACATCATCGAGAGCCAGGAGAACCGGGACCGGGGGGGGGGGGGGGGGGGGACACCGCTGCAAGCCGCTTTCGCCGCCGGCTGCCCCCCTTCCGGCGGACGGCAGAGAGGACGGCAGAGAAGGCTGAAAGGGCTGAAAAACAACAAAAGGTAAGTTGGCACATGTCGAGCCACTTCGGGAGGAGGGGATTTTAGGTTTTTAGGTTTTCATGGGTTAAAGTTGGGATCCACTTCCTGGTGCCTGTCGTTTCAAATGTCATTTGAAATGACAGGTACCAGCGCACCCAGGATACTGTATAGGTGCTGTATTAAGCACCTATACAGTAAAATCGGTTGCGCGGGCCTAACGCTTCGCAGACGCGGCTTGCATTTGCAAGTAATTTAAATAGAGTATCGAGAGGTATGTGATCAGAACTGTGCGTGCGGCAAACGAGGGTGCGCCCTCGTTTGCCGCACTCTTTCTAACGCGGCCTTACTGTATCGACCTGTTAGTGAGTTCTGACTTGTGATGCAATATTATGTCATGAAATCAATCAAATCAAATAAAACTCAATCCATACATACTATTAGTAAGTGGAAAGAAAACATAAAATAGCTGTATTTTTATTAAAACTATTTTTGCATATTCTGATTTTATAATGTTATATATGTACAATTTGCTATTACCTAAAAACACATTTACATATTTACAATAAGGTTTAGACAACTTTCTGGAAGCCGGGTACACTTGGGTGTCTCCCCTACTTATGTCTGGGAGTGTGACCTGGACTGACCTCTGTCGGACACAAAATGTTGAGTTTGATGGCTCATTGGTCTGACCCAGCATAGCATTTTTAAATTCTTATAGATCTATCTTGCTGTCTTGCTCCTTGGTACTGTAGGTACTTTCACATATAGTAACTCACCTATTATCTGACCTACTTAAGTAGGTTGGATAACTGGAAGATTCAGATACTGGTGCAACTCGAGGTTGCTCTGGAGAAGGACAGCCTTGTCCCTCAACACGGTCATAATGCTACAGCAGTGTTCACTGTTCTTCCTTCTTTGATGTGGTGCATCTAAAGGTCTATGCCACCCAATGCAGCTCTATTGTGGCCTCCTCACCTTTTTCCTACATGCATGGTCTACCTCCAATCCCGCTTCTAATGCGGACATACCTTACTGGCATGTCTTAATAGTATTGCTGACACCTGCTGACACCACCACTGAGACTTTACTCATGTGGCCCTACACCTGGAGCAATGACATGGCTTGATTTGCCAGTGCAGCCTGATCTTCTTAGGTGACTGCCATCTCCTCCTCAAGCCTGATGCAGCCGAACTCCATGGGCCAGCATAGCTGAAAGGCATCATGACCCAATGACACTCATCCTGCTGCTGTCTATGGCCCTACTATCAGCATGGGAAAATGAGAGGCCTGGGGTTAGCTGGACTTATCTGACCACAGGACAGCAGCCACCAAAATGGTTAATTGAATCATTCGCATAGCTGATGGTCAGATAATAGTTACTATATCTGAACTAGGAAATTTGTAACTAGAATGTAGCCAATGTCTTCCTTTTGAAAATTTCACATATTATTTCAGTCCTTACCATTCCAAAGTTTGCTAAGACCTTCTATAGATCCTATACCTTTGGTATTTACTCCCAGCCTTTGAGGGCCACAGACAGATCAGGTTTTTAGGATATCCCTAATGACTATGTATGAAATAGATTTGCAAGCACCTTCCTCCATTGTATGCAACTCTCTCTCTCATACATAATCATTAAGGATATCCTGAAAACCTGACCTGTTGGCAGCTGATGAGGGCTGGGAGTGACACTATATCTGTGCAAAAGCCTGCCATTCCAGCTCAGAACAAGAAAAGCACCGGATGTCCACCTCCAACCCTTGAAAACTCTCAATGGGTTGCTCTTTTCAGGATAACCAAGTCACATATATAAAAGGGCTCAGTTTAGGTATAGCTTATCTAATTTGCATTGAAATTGGTTTGTCCTGAAATAGCCTGACTTTGGATGTCATTCTGTGGACAGTAATTTGATTAATAATCCCATAGAACCCTGAGAGAGCTCCTCCTCCTTGGAGGACCATTGTGGCTTTTTCTGTTTTACTGAAGGCATGCATTGACAAATGCACCGGAGTAGAAGCTGCAACGTGGACAATGGGCAGAGAGGCTTGTGCATGCCCAACTTGTTGCATTTCTTTTTTTTTCTTTTCCTTTGTTTGTCTCTGCTCATCTCTGTGCTGCTTCTCTTCTTGTTCCCACCCCTACCACCCGCTACTCTTCATATAAAGACAGAAGGATAAAAGTCTAAACAACATCGTTTGCAGAAAACCAGTGCACTTCAGAGCAGTTACTGAAATGTGCTGCTGTTTGCTTCCAGTGCTGACTGAAAACAGAGGTTTCTTTGCAATGAGAGTTAATATATACACCACATAGATTCTGAACTCTGATTTGAACCTTGGTTTTGATTTTACATTGTTTTCTGTTGATCGCTTTGCATTGGTTGTATTTGCTCCCTGAACGAGATAATCAGAGGTTCAACATTATCAGCAATTAAAGAGAGGATAAATACTGCGTGAGTGGGCACCATTAATATTTGTCTGGAATTGCTGGCATAGCATGCCTGTGCTTACTGGGAATGGAGGAATTCAGTGCATGCCTCACAGAACATTTTCCTAGGCTTTGTTAATCATTCCTGAGCTCTGAAAACCCTATTCAAGCATCGATTTCAAAGGATATTCCATCTAGGTGCTTAAACTCATGCTAATCTGAATAGAAGGAATGGATGTGAACAAAAAAAAAAAGTAATTTATTTTGCCATGCTATTAAAATAATTTTGTTACATGGCAGGCACGTGAAAATGCAGCTGAGGCCCCACCACGACTGAAAATCTATGAAATTGTTTCTTAGGCCTAAGGGGAAATGAGCTCTCTGCTTTAGTTCAAGTGACAGCATTACTTAAGCTGGCCATAGCAAATAATCCCCTTGGGGCCAGTTTCAGCAACTAGGCCAGGGATTGTAACCTGAGGTATGTAGACTTCTTTAAATGAGGTTTGCAAACAATTCACTGAACCTGGAAAAAAAAACTCTGGTTCATCAAATCAGTTTGATGAGCCTTTTTTTTTTTTTTTTTAAAGAGAAAGCACATATTCCCCGTATGCACTGCTATCTCACTCTTCCCACCAGTACTGCTGATCTTCCTCTCCTTCCTGCTTCTCCTCTCATCTTCTTCCCTATCTGTATTGGTAATTTCAGAGCAGTTGCTGGATAAAATGGCACCCTGTGTAAGGGTTGCTTTTGGCACTCTCTTCCCTTTCGGGCTCACAAACTCACTGACTCGAAAGGTCAGCATAGCTCACAGGTTGGCATCTTGGGTGCTCATCCTGCTTGCCTACCCCTTGCAGCAGCCCTGACTGCTTTATCTCCCTGCTCCTCAGAGAGCCTCCATACCCTTCCTCCTTTCTTTTCCCCTATTGCCTCATAGAAACAGAGAATATGAGGACTGATAAAGATCATGAATCCCATCTAGTCTGTCTTTTCTCCTTTCCTGTTACAGTACTATAGTGCCTACTTAATCTCTGACTTTACCTTCTTGTCAACTAAGGATCCTCTGCTTTCTTGAATTCTACTTACCACCCTTCCCACTTATGTCACTGCTCTACCCATCCATCCCTTCCCAATGGCGCAGATGTGTTCTCTTCTCTCCCTTATTTCACCTGACATAGTGGATGTCGGTGTGGTGTACTGGCTACAACTGGGATGGAGGGGGGGGGGGGGAGAGAATGATTGAGGGATAAAATGATGATATATGTTGGGGAAAGAGAATTGAAGAACTAAAGGGAGAAGAGAAGTTTGCATCAGATTTTGTCCAGATCTGTGGGAGAAAATCTGACATTTTTTTTCATTTAATTTGTTGAAAATCCTAATTTCCCATTGAATAGCACATTATTTGCACATCTGTAACTGGAAGAACTGGAAAAGGTACAGAGAAGGGCTACCAAAATGATAAGGGGAATGGAACAGCTCCCCTATGAGGAAAGACTAAAGGGGTTAGGACTTTTCAGCTTGGAGAAGAGACGGCTGAGGGGGGATATGATAGAGATGTTTAAAATTATGAGAGGTCTAGAACGGGTATATGTGAATCGGTTATTTACTCTTTCGGATAGTAGAAAGACTAGGGGGCACTCCATGAAGTTAGCATGGGGCACATTTAAAACTAATCGGAGAAAGTTCTTTTTTACTCAACGCACAATTAAACTCTTGAATTTGTTGCCAGAGGATGTGGTTAGTGCAGTTAGTATAGCTGTGTTTAAAAAAGGATTGGATAAGTTCTTGGAGAAGAAGTCCATTACCTGCTATTAAGTTCACTTAGAGAATAGCCACTACCATTAGCAATGGTAACATGGAATAGACTTAGTTTTTGGGTACTTGCCAGGTTCTTATAGCCTGGATTGGCCACTGTTGGAAACAGGATGCTGGGCTTGATGGACCCTTGGTCTGACCCAGTATGGCATTTTCTTATGTTCTTATGTTCTGGAATGTCATAGAAATTGAATTAATCTCTGACTGCCAAGAACCAGTCCATCCAGGCTGGAGAACATTGACAGAACAGTGCAGAGAAGTGTCTGGTGGTGGCTAACTGTACAGTGTTCATTTCCAGTGCTCTTACATCAGAACATAAGAAATGCCTTAGAAACAGACCGGTATGGTAGAATCCAAAAATTAAGGAGAAAAATGTAAATAATCACAAAAAAATCTTTCCTCAAGCAACACATGAGCTATTTGCATGTCCTACATTTACCTTCGTAGTACATGAAAAATACTTTTACGAAATACTTAAATTATTTCAATTGCCACAATTGGATCTTACAGCTCTTGCAACTTTATAACATGGAGGAAAAGACCTTAAAAAAAGAGCATGTCTAGTGAAAAAAACTTGAGAACTTGCTGCAAGCATTCCAATCATAGGTCATTAAAACCTCCAACATTTCTTTTATTCAAATACAAGAAAATTTTTTTTATGAAATTTTTATATATCTAAAAAACTTATCTTGTAATGATGGCTGTTTCAGTCCACAAATTTTTCTTTGTATTGCCAACATTGGCCAGTGTTTTGCCAATAAGGCTTCTTCAGGGCATAAATTATCGGTGAAAATCCAATGGCATCTTATTCTTGGAGCAAGGTGCTCTCACTCTGGTTCAGTTAATCAAAAATGCTGGTGCATGTGCAGTAAATTTAAACAGTCACAGTTATGAGCATGCCTATATTTATCTTCAACAGACCATCATTCAAAGAACCAATCTGTGCCTTTTTAAAAAATAATTTCTATTAGAGAAACAACACAACAAGTGAAAGCCACATGGAAAATCAAAGATAAATTCAGCCATAGGTCCATCTAGGAACGTAGCATTAAAACAGTATTGTAAGTCACCAGTTTTTATTTTATTATATAAATCCCTAAGCCAAATGCATTTATCCCTTCAAACATCCTATTCATTCATTCATTCATTTATTCATTCAGTGATTCATTCATCCATCATTCATTCCTCAACTTTTCTATGTGCTGTCAGTAGTTGGTGTCAGTTGTGGAAGCATGACTTGAAGTTATGCACTGAAAACCATGAATTCAGTTTTAGAATTGATTCCCACAGCCCAAAATAACCCTACATCGGCAATAAGATTTTCTTAATGGTCATTTCCTTTTGTCCTAATGCTTCAAAGGAGGCATTGCATTTCATTGCCAATTTCCATGCACCGGAAGAGGGAAGCTCATCGTCATACCAGCAAGTCCAGACCTCTTTCTTTGCCAGTGTATGTGAGGCGGCTAAGAATTTATGTCCTTCACTAGGGAGTCTGATGTCTTTGTCAAATAAAGATATAATTTTCCATTCCATAAAACTTCACTCCCCCAGATATTTTTTAAGTGAAGCACAAACTTCCAATAAACTTGTAACTTTTAGCATTTGGTGATCATGTGATACAAATCCTCACGTTAAGTGATTACATTTAAGATATTTATCTATCTTCCATACGTTCAATATTCTAAATTGTATCTCCCTTAGATTAGCAGGCAACAAATGTTGTACATTTTTTAGAAAGCCTACATGAGGTCCTCTTCCTCAAGTTTGAACTCGAGATTAGCACTCTACTGCTTTGCCAGTTTCCCCAAGTGAGTTGAGTCTGTTTTGTGATGGTTTGAACCCAAATGCTAAATTTGTTAAATTTGGGAATAGTTTCAAAGAAAGTTTCAACTTCATCAGTGAAGACAATATTACCATTATACTCCCCCCCCCCCCAATTTTTAAAATATAATGCTTAATTTGTAAATAAGCAAAATAAATGGTTGACCGGTAATTCCTGCTGTATTTGTATTTGTTGGAAAGAATATAAGCAGTTGACTTCAGGGTCTAATAACTGTCTAAGGCAATACATTCCTTTTCGGTCCTATATTTGAAAAACTGATTTTTCTAGCCCCACTGGAAAATCTTTATTACCAGTAAAAGCCAGGAAAGGAGAACAAGCCCATGATCTATGACACATTTCCTGCCACCATTTCCATGCTTTAGCAAAACAGAAGCCAAGGGCATTTCAAGTAGTAAAGCCTTAATAGCTGTACTAGAGTAGTGGAGAAGATTCATAATTTTATATGACTACACACCATCTGCCAGTAATCCCTCCCTATCATACTTATTATGTTAGGAAGCCCAGTGCTGGATATAGTGCATTGGAGCTGCCACACTATAAACCTTTAGATCTGGAATAACCAGATCCCCTTTCCCTTCCTTTTTATCTCACATCAAGGTATTTAATTTAATTCTGGCAGGTTTATTGGGCAACAAAAAAGATATCATTGAGTGATATGTTGTGGCTTAGACCCTTGGACTGAGGTGGAATTGGCACAACCTGCAGAAAGGAGCCCTGCAGGTCCCCACTGTCGGCTGGCGGAGCTGGCTGTGGTAGAGACCCAATGAGGTTTCACTTATACCAGCCCTTGTTCCCCTTAGGTTGAACCCTCCAGTGCTGGGGTCAGTAGGTCTTAGGTGGGATCCTCTGCAGGCTAGCTGCATGTACATTGAGACAGTTGAGCCATAGGCTAGGGTCCGGGGTAGGCTGGTCATGAGTCAGGCTGTGGTCAGTTGTAGGCAGAGTTCAGGCATAGTCATTGCTCAAGCAGCTAAAGTCAGAATCAGAGATCCATCTGTTATGGTTAAGCAGTGTTTGGATGGATTCTTGGGTACTGTGGCATATGACCACGCCCAAGGGGAGGAGCCTCGTGAGGCGCCACAGTACTGGGCTAAACACAGGACGCACAAAAGAGTTAGTTCTTTATTTATATAGCTTGAAGTATACCACCAGAGGTGGCAGTAGTGAGGTAGTCTGGATGTATGTTGCGTTCATGGTTGCTCTTCGCCCTTGCTCCACCCTCTCTACCTCTATGGTGACTCCCTCCAGGCATGATGGATAGCTTGCTGCCGCGGCGTCTCCATGCTGCTTCTCTCCGGCGTACCCGGACCGGCTCGATGTGCGGATCCACCATGTTTCTGATGACGTAGGGCGCGTGTGCGCGCCCCGAAGTATGTACCAGCAAGGGCATGAACCTCAGCGGCGTCCCCTGTATTGACATCATCCGCTTCCAACATAAAAGATCTTCACTTTCGCTAACTAATCGAGTTAGCAAGGACAGATGTACGGTTTCGGATTGTCCAAGCTACTCTGCCTCCTCGGACTTACCAGAGGTACCCGCTCCTCGGGGGCCTCGCTCTCTTTTCTCTATTTCAGATTGCAGATAGGAACCGGTACTTGCTCCTCGAGGGCCCATGTTCCTGAATACTCTGAAGATTCTCTACTGCCTGGAAGCTATCACAGATACAGACATTCGTGAGTTACCACCACTCTCTCAGAGCTTTCCCTGGAACCAGGTACTCGCTCCTCGAGGGCCTAACTCTTTCCAGCTACTGAGCCTCTTTAAGAACCTATGTGAGATTGTCATCTATTACTGGTTATGTATTCAGCATACCCTTTCTATTATTTAAATTCTTTTAATATACTGATGCTCAAGACAAGTCTTATCGTACCGGTTTACAATAAACTAGGGGAGAACCAATTAACACTGAAAGAGAAAGTTACAATAAAACAGGGAAATGTAGAACATGGCTGTTAGAAGAATAGCGGTAGGTTTAAACATTATCAACTAGAGCAGACCTGGGCAAGGGGCGGCCCGCGGGCTGAATCCGGCCCGCCTACGGTCTGTGACCGGCCCGCCCACTGCTGAGAGCAGACGGGGAATGAGGCACGCTGCCTTCCCTTGCAGAGGGAAGGCAGCAGTTCATTCTCCGCTCCCTCGCTCCCCGATTGGCCGGCCAATCGGGGAGCGAGGGAGCGAAGAATGAACTGGTTTTTTTTTTACAGCATCCGGTGGGGGGGAGGGAGTGACTCAAGCGAAGGCACGCTGCCCGATTGGCCGGTGCTGGACAAGGCTTGCCCAGCACCGGCCAATCGGACAGCGTGCCTTCGCTCAAGTTTCTTTCCTACATATGTCACAGTTCCGCCTTTCGTGGTCTTTTTTCAGGGGTCCCCAACCACCGGTCCGCGGCGCGCGCTCCCGGTCTCTCCCGCTGCCGTTGCCGCTGGGCTGTCAGCACGTTCAAGCCCAGTGGTAACGGCAGTGGTGTTAGAAGACGACGTAGCCACGGGTGGGCCTGGGTGGGCAGGTGCCCACCCAACTTAGACCCAGGCCCACCCAACTGGCACCGGAACTGCAAGGCTGTCGCGGGATCCCATCCCCGCGACAGCGAACAAGAGAACCCACGCCTCGCGCGTCATCACGGCACACATGGGGAAGCGCTGCTGCGGCCGTATGGCCAACCAGTCTTCCTGTTGAGGGGGGGGGGGGAGCGGAAGCGCCGCGCACAGCTTCCGCTTCCTCCCACCCAATGCAGGAAGATCAGCTGCCTCTCCTGCTGCCACCCGTTCTCCGGCTATCTTCGGGCCCGCCGAACTTCCTGTTTGGGGGTGGGGAGCGGAAGCGCCGCGTACAGCTTCCGCTTTCTCCCCCAAAACAGGAAGATCAGCTGCCTCTCCTGCTGCCACCGGCCTCCTGCTATCTTCGGGCGTCGGGCCCTATGGCCCGCCGATCTTCCTGCTTGGGGGGGAGGGAGGAAGCGGACGTTGTGCGCTGTGCTTCCGCTCCCCCCCCCCCGACAGGAAGTTCGGCGGGCCATACCGCCCGACGCCCGAAGATAGCAGGAGTCCGGTGGCAGCAGGAGAGACAGCTGATCTTCCTGCTTTGGGGGGAGGAAGCGGAAGCTGTGCACGTGCTTGAATGTGTATGTGTGGATGAGAATGGGAGTGTGTGTGGGTGAAAACTGGAGCCTGGGTGTGTATGTGGGTGAGAATGGAAGCTTGAATATGTGGGTGAATGGGAGCTTGAATGTGTGTATGTGTGGGTGAGAATGAGAGCCTGGGTTTGTGTGGGTGGGTGAGAATGGAAGCTTGAATATGTGGATAAGAATGGGTGCTTGAATGTGTGTATGTGTGGGTGAGAATAGGACCTTAAATGTGTATATGTATGGATGAGAATGGGAGCTTGAATATGTGTGGGTGAGACTGGGAGCATGGGTTTGTGGGTGAGAATGGGAGTCTGGGTTTATGTGTGTGGGTGAGAATGGGTGCCTGGATGTGCGTCTGTGTGTGCATAAGAATATAAGCCTGGGGAGGGGTGAGAAAGTGAGAACTTGTATGTGTGTCTGCAGAGAATGTGAGCTTGGGGGGGGGGGGGGGGGAGAGCATATGAGAGTGAGAGCTTGACTGTGTGAGAGGGAGTCTGTGAGAGAAAGTGTGTGTGTGTGTGTGTGTGGATGGGAAGAAGACAGTAATAGAAGAAAGACACTGAAAAGGAATTAGGAAATGAGCTATAAGGGAAAAAATGGGAAAAAGAGACCAGGACCAACTGATTAGAAACATACAAAGATCAGACAACAAAGGTAAAAATATATATCTATATTTTGAGATGTTAGCAATTTAAATATAAGCAACACAACCGCTCTCTCAAAATTTATGGACAGGTAGGAGCTGTGTATAAAATCGTAATAATAAGAAGGCTAAAGTACCACAAATCACCGTGAATTATGTTTGTATCATTATGTAAACCTCATACTTAGGCGTAGATGTGAATGCTATGCTACATAATTTGGCATTACTTATCAGTAAAAAAACAACTAGTAGACCTGCATGCCTACAGCCCACCCATGTTAACCTTGTGCCCACCCAAAAAATCAATTCTGGCTACACCACTGATGTGAAGAGAGTGAGCATGAGAGTGAGAAACCTGGGTGTGTGTGAGATACAGCATGGGAGGGAGAAGCCTGTATATCTGAAAGAGAACTTGGGAGTGGGAAGCCTGTGTGTGTGTATGCATGAGTGAGATCAGGTGACTGGTGTGTGTGTGTGTGTGTGTGTGTGTGTGTGTGTGTGTGTGAGAGAGAGAGAGAAAGAAAGTGATTATGGGAATGAGAAGCCTGTGCATGTGGAGAGAACAAGCATGGGAGTGAGAGACTGGTGAGTGAGTGTGTGTGTGAGAGAGAGAGAGACAGAGAAAGTGATTATGAGAGTGAGAAGCCCATATATGTAAGTAGAACACGGGAGTGGGAAGCCTGTGTGTATGTGTGTATGGCATGAGAGAAACTGTTCAGGAAGGTGACTGGTGTGTGTGTGCCAAAGACTGGGAGATGATTGGTGTGTGAGAGACAGAAACTGGTCATGGGGGCATGACTGGTATGGTGTGTGTGTGAGAGACATGGGCACTAAGGAAGAGGACCATAAGTATAGAACTTAGCTTCTACTGCTGCTTCTGGTGTGTGCCACGGCCTGCAGGGAAGGGGAGTGGGAGAGCTGCTGGAGGGGGTAAGTAAAGGTGGCTTTAAGTTTATTTTTCTTGACTGCCATTTTAATTGTGTGATGTCTGCTTTTTTGAAATATTTTATTGGTGTTTGGAGAATGTTTAATAGTTTTTATGAGTTTTTAATTGTTAGATGTTATTCTGTTCATAGCTGTTTTTGAAACATTTATTCTGCTTATTAGTATAGTTTTACAATTATTTCTGTATGGGGATCTATAGTGCTTGCTAGTTCTGTTTTCCTAATAAGAGGTGTATTGGTTTTTAGTACCTGATTTAATATTTGTAGTGTTGCCTTTTCATAGATAGGGTTGCTCCTGTTTGAGTGTATTCCATAATACAGGTGTAACTGTGTGCGGATTAGTTTATGTGCATTACTACAGATCCTGGGAGTATGTTAGGTTGGTTCTGTGTCTGTTACCGAGATGAGATATTTTGCTAGCATGTAAGCGTTTGTATCGGTCTTATTTGTTGTGTTTTCTCAGAGGACATGCATTGGTGGTGAACTGCTGTCTTTTCATAAGTAGGGCTATTGAGAACTGAGTTAATTATATTAGTCCGGCCCTCTAAAACCATCCCAATTTCTCATGCGGCCCCATGGGAAAATTAATTGCCCACCCCTGAACTAGAGGGTGAAGTAAAATAAGCAGAGAGCAATTGATTAAAATAGCAAAACATATTTGGTAACTTAGGGTGCAGATTTAACAAGTTATTTAAATAAGCAGTTTCTAGCATAAAAGGGGCAGGGGAGGGCAGGGACCGGAGCAGGGGGGGGAGGAAGGAGGAGAACGGGGATGGGAGGTACTGTGGAGAGGAGAGATAGTCAGTGCTGGTAGTAGAAAGGCTTCTTCAGCGATATGCTTGAGCTGAAGAAGCCTTTCTACAGTCTTTCTACAGCTCAGCAACCCTGGGATCGCAGTTCCAGTATCTGAGGGACTTCAGCCCTGCCGGGCATATCAGCTCACTACTGCCACCTCTGGTGGTTCTACTAACCTTTCTAATAAAAGAACTATCTGTGTCTGTCTCCATACCAAGCCTAGCCAGTGGTCCCTCTCAGGATATCCTCCTGGGGGTGCTGTCATCTGCCATTGGCCCAAGGATTCACCTATTTACATTCCTTTCCAGCTGAGTACCCTCTATAGCACTCCGCTGGTACAGATTGCCAACTCTGCAGTCTACATCATAACAAGATTGCTAGTTCCGCCTACGGAGCATATCAGTTTGCTAAACTCCTCCTTCAATGGGAGCCAGTTCCTAACAGATTGCAACTCCGCATGGTGACTCATAATAGATTGCTAAACTCCTCCCTCTACAGGAGTATCCAGCAGCAGATTCTAACAGATTGCTAACTCCTCCCCTCTGGAGGAGCGAACTCTAACAGATTGCTATCTCCTCCCACCTAGGATGCTGAAACCTAACAGATTGCTAACTCCAGTGAATCTGGCTTTAAAATTGGAGAAGCAGTACTCCTGGGAATCCAGCTTAAGGTATGGGATGTCAGTAACCATGGACCCGGCACACCTCTCTGCTTTGCTGGCTATACTGGGCCTGGCTTAATGCATCTCAGAACAGCAAGAAACCTTGGAGAAGCTTACTGCAGCATTTCATCAGCTTCACACACAGAAGATACAAGGCACAGCTTCTACACAAGAAGGTCAGTTACAAGAGGTAACTTTAAATACAGCTCTTCCACTGGTGGCGCCTATTCGATTCTCTGGAGAACTCCAGAAGACTCCTCCATCTACAGGAGTATCCAGCAGCAGATTCTAACAGATTGCTAACTCCTCCCCTCTGGAGGAGGGAACTCTAACAGATTGCTAACTCCTCCCACCTAGGGAGCTGAAACCTAACAATGTAGCAGTCTCAGGACCCTCGGCAGAGGGGACCCTTCTCACCCCGTTGGTTTAGGGGAATTTTGATGTAAATTTCCCAGCAAGGCATTACTGTGGATGAGACTGAGAGTTAGATTACTCACTAGATGGTTGTGTAGGTATGCGATTCCACCAGGTTGAAGAAGATGGTGCAGGCACTGAGGCAGGCCCTCGAGGAGCGAGTACCTGATCCCTGTAAGGCACCTGAAATAAAGCAGAGGGCCCCTGAGGAGTGGGTACCCAGGTTAGCAATACCCAGAAGGGCAGAGAGAAAGCTTCAGGTGGCAGCATGGAATCAGCAGAGTAACTTAGACCGGCCAAGACCAATCCGTTGTTAACTCAACGAGCTAGCAAATTAGTACAGGCTATATACCCGGATGGCGTGACGTCAGTAGAGGGGAACACTCCCGAGGTTCGCGCCAATGCTGGAATAAAGACGTGGGTGGTGAGCATGTGTGCACACTAGTAGGCCATGGGAGGAGCATGGCGGGAGGCAGCACCATAGCTATTCCGGGGACGCCGGAGAGGTCGGCTTGTAAACGCGGCTGTCATCATTTTCCCAAGGGAAGTGGGAGGAGCCGTGAACAAGGAGAGGCAAATGGGGTGAAGCTGTCTAGCACTGACGGACACAACAGTACTCCCCTTCAAAGGGCGACTTCTGGACTTCCTACCTGGTCTTGGTTTCTGAGGATGCATCTTGTGGAAATCTTGTAGCATCTCTTTATCCAGTATATTAGCCAAAGGTGTCGAAGAGTTATCTTCAGGTCCATAACTCTCCATGACAGGAGGTATTCCCATACTCTGCCTCTTTTTCTTACGTCAAGGACAGCATCTACCTTGTACTCAATGTCTTCTTCTGCATCTACTGGTATAGGTTCAGGTGTCTTGTTAGAGAACTCACTAAGGATCAATGGTTTCAATAGTGAGATGTGGAACGCATTATGAATCTTCAATGTAGGTGGTAGCTTCAGACTATAGGTGAGATTGCCTAATCATCGGAGAATAGGAAAAGGTCCAATGAAGCATGGAGCAAAGCAAGCTGAAGGTATTTTAAGTGCTTAAGTGCTTAGTGGATAGCCAGACTTTATCACCAGGCTGGAAATCTGGAGCCTTGCAGTGGTGAGCATCGTATCCTTTCTTAGCTCAAAGTCCTGCTTTGAGAAGCATCTCTTTGGTCTGAGTCCAAAGTTGTTGAATATCTTTGGCAGTAGATTGAGCTGCTGGGGATGACATGGACAGTGGAAGTGCCAGTGGTGGCAATGGTAGTCATCTGTAAACCACTTTGAATGGTGTTGATCCAGTGGATGTTGCTGGATGAGAGTTGATGGTGAATTCAGCCCAGGGCAACAGTTATGCCCAATCATTCTGGCGAGTGTTCACGTAGGCACGAATGAACTGCTTGAGTGCCCTGTTCATCCTCTCTGTTTGCCCGTTAGATTGAGGATGGTATGCTGAGGTGAAGTCGAGAGAAATGTCAAACATCTTGCACAATGCCTTCCAGAATTTAGCTGTGAATTGGACTCCGCAATTGGAGACTATGTGCTTGGGCATGCTGTGTAGGTGGAAGATGTGCCTGATGAAGAGCTTGGCTAGCTCTATAGCTGTGGGTAACCCAGGGAGAGCCACGAAATGAGCCATCTTTGAGAACCGATCTACAGTTACCCAAATCATGCTGTTTCCTCCTGAGAGTGGTAAGTCAACCACAAAGTCTGTAGCAATGTGTGTCCGGTACTGGTAAGGGTTGGAGTAGACTCCAAGGATGACCGGGTGGTGTCTTCTGTCTGGCACAATTTGCACAGGAAGCAACGTAGGAGAATGTGTCTTCCTTCATGGTGGGCCACCAGTAAAACTTTTGCAGTTTAGACAGAGTTCAGCGTTCACCAGGGTGTCCAGCCAGTTTGGAGTCGTGAGCCCGTGCTAACAGCTTTTTTCTGAGGTTCTTGGGTACGATGGTTTTACCTGCAGGTACTGAGAGAGTAGCTGCCAAAATAACTGTTTTCGGGTTGATGATGTGTTGTGGTTCCTCTGGGATATCCTCAGAGAGGAATGAGCGAGATAAGGCATCTGCTCTGATGTTTTTATCTCCAGAGCGGTATTTCAGCACAAAGTCAAATCTGTTGAAAAACAGAGACCATCTCGCTTGCCTATGGATTAGGCGCTGTGCGTGGCGGAGGTACTCCAAATTCTTATGGTCTGTAAAGACTGTGACTTGATGTTGTGCTCCTTCGAGCCAAGTGCGCCACTCCTCGAATGCCATCTTTATTGCCAGGAGCTCTTTATCTCCTATTCCGTAATTTTTTCTCTGCTGGAGAGAAGCGACGGGAGAAAAATGAGCATGGATGTAAGGCCTTGGAATCACCTGCTTGGCTTAGCACGGCCCCTACGCTGAAGTCTGAGGCATCGACCTCAACGATGAAGGGCTTAGTGGGGTCCAGGTGTCAGAGACATGGCTTGCTCAAGAAGGCATCTTTTAATTTCTGGAATGCAGTTATTGCCTCCATAGACCAATTAGCAACATTGGCACCTTTCTTCGTCATCGCTGTAAGCGGAACAGTGAGTGAGGAGTAGTTCTTGATGAAAGTCCTGTAATAGTTGGTAAAACCTAAGAAACGTCTGAGAGCCTTCAGACCAGTGGGTTGAGCCCAATTCATTATGCTCTCCAGCTTCTGTGGATCCATTTGGAAACCTTGGTTGGAAATAATATAGCCCAAAAAAGGCACTGATTCCTTGTGGAACTTGCACTTAGACAACATAGCATATAGATGATTCTCATGGAGTGTCACCCTGAAGCGCACTCAATGCACTCAACGCACAATGAAGCTCTGGAATTTGTTGCCAGAGGATGTTGTTAGTGCAGTTAGTGTAGCTGGGTTCAAAAAAGGTTTGGATAAGTTCTTGGAGAAGTCCATTAATGGCTATTAATCAAGTTTACTTAGGGAATAGCCACTGCTATTAATTGCATCAGTAGCATGGGATCTTCTTAGTGTTTGGGTAATTGCCAGGTTCTTGTGGCCTGGTTTGGCCTCTGTTGGAAACAGAATGCTGGGCTTGATGGACCCTTGGTCTGACCCAGCATGGCAATTTCTTATGTTCTTATGTTCTTAAAGGGTCTTCGGGGAGTCTTGGTGTCTTGAACCTTGTCACGAAGTTGGCGATCAATTCTTATTGCCAATTTTTGGGACGTTCGTCAAACCTACTTTGAAGGCAAACCTGAATAAGCAGAAGTGACTCTGGAAATCTGAAGTGGGACATTTGGATCCACACCCATTCAATAGATTTCCCCAGTGGATTTGGGGGAAATATGAAATGTCTGTTGAACTCAATCCAGGTGTGTCTGTACTCCGCAGGGTGGCATCATGTTTGTTTCTTATCTGGCACATGCCTTTTCATTGGTAACTCAGGACAAATTACATTCAGGTACAGTAGGTACTGTATTTCCCTGTCCCCAGAGAGTTTACAATATAAGGTGTCAATTTGCAAAGGGTTTTACACATAAAAATAGCATATATATGTAAGTAGCATGTATATGTGCACAAGCTATTTTCTAATGTCAAGAGCATGTGCATATTTTCTATTTTCAAAACGGTATACATGCATACTTTATAAAACACCTGCCTCCACATATAGATTGGAGTTATTATGCATATATTTAATATTTTTGTATGCATCTAGAATATATGCACGTATGTTTATAAAATAAGTAGAATAAGTATGCGTTTTCAAGCATTGGAACTAATTATGCATATTGAAATGTATGCTTCCGTCACAGTTTATAAAATACTAGCACAAATCTCTGTGTACCCACGCTGTACTGTTTGAAGGTTAGGCTCTAAGTTTTACCTGAGGCAATGGAAGATGAAGCGACTTACCTAAGTCACAAGGAGTAGCAGTGGAATTTGAATCCTGGCTTCCCAGGCTCACATCTACCTTTTTAACCACTGGGCTAGTCCTTCATGTGCAGTGGTACTCAGAAAATATAATAATTTCCTAGACCATTCTTCGCCTTTTGACTTCCCCCTTGTATTTCATTTCTTGATGTATTAAAAAACATATTTTTTAAACTAGTTTATCCAGTTATCAGATCATCAATTCAAAGTGTTCTGTTTTACCTGGGTTATTCCTGATTATCCTCTTACCCAAACATTACAAATGTCCTTGTTGCTTAGATCATAATGTATGCTTTTGGTCCATGAACTGCCCAGTTGACACCACTATATTTTCAGACTGGACATCGCAGAAGCAAACAAAAATGTAGTTTTCAACAGGCTTGACATAAGGGGAAGATCTATCACCCGAAACAACTGTGAATTTATTTTTTTTTACAGCAATTTTGTAATTTCAATGTATGTGCTGCAAATATTTCCTTGGATGACAATAATTCAGTCATGTGATCTGAGACTTGAAGTTCCTAGAATAAAAATAGTAATAGAACTCCTACACACACACCTTTTTTTTGTGGGTTTCTCATTTTTTTTTTCTTTCTTTCTTTTTTTCTTTCAACAACAAAGGACTAGAGTTAAGTATTAATTTATCTTATAGCTGATACAGATAGAATTGGACATGACTTATAACACACACCAATTAATATTTATTATGAAACTATGTTACAGTATTTTGATGGCACCTGTTTAGTTGATATAATTGAAGACATTTTATGCAACATGAAGTCATGTGCCTTATTGTGAACCGTTGTGACGGCGTCTAGCTTAATGACGGTATAGAAAATATTTTAAATAAATAAATAAGCAAACAAATAAATAAATAAATACAGTACAATTAAGAAAATGCGTGAAGCTACTGTGATATCAACAATTTGTACCCAATGCTTGTTATTATTAGTTTTCACGGAATTCAGTATGGTACTGGAAAGCAGAGATGAACCACCAAAGTGTGAAGGTGGCAGAAGGCCAGTTCTTTTTAAGTGCGAGCTCTTTATCAACCTTCTACAGAGCTTCCTGCAGAAATAACTCCTTTGGTCCATCTTTCATCTGTTGCATTGTTACCCGTTCAATAGATTTCTCCCTCTTAGCAAAAGGAGATGCATTTCGTTATCTCTCTAATTAATGCTTAGACTTAATCATTGTGCTCGTCTGTGGCTTGAATGATAGACCTGAAAAAGAAAAAGCATTTACTTACCCATAACAAAAGTTCCTGGGTCCTGTGCTGCATGGATTTTCACATCACTGGGTAAGCCTTAAAGGGGATGAGGAAATGTGAAGATAGAGATACATTGTGGAAACGATGCAAACATACTCAACAAATTTAAATCTAGGAGCTGTTAATAAGAGCAAGAATACAGAGCATGTCACAATAGAATTGATTATAATGGACATTATGTTACTGTAGATCAGTGGTTCTCAACCCTGTCCTAGGGACCCCCCCAGTCGGTCGGGTTTTCAGGATATCCACAATGAATATGCATGAGAGAAAATATGCATGTTATGGAGGCAGTGTATGCAAATTTTCTCTCATGCATATTCATTGTGGATATCCTGAAAACCCGACCGGCTGGGGGGTCCCCAGGACAGGGTTGAGAACCACTGCTGTAGATGAAACAAAAATGGACTCCCCCTAATGAAATGGTATAAGGAGAATGCACTCTTCATGTTAGGTTGGCACTATTATAAAAATTCCTTTTGGGGGTCCTGCCATTGTTGCCTCTGATTGGGATACTGAATAAACAGCCCACTTCATCTGTGTAGGGCAGGGGCCGCCAACTCTGGTCCTCAAGAGCCACAATCAGGCCATGTTTTCAGGATACCCACAATGAATGTGCATGAGAGATTTGCATGTACTGCCTCCATTGTATGCAAATAGATGCCTTGCATATTCATTGTAGATATCCTGAAAGCCTGGTCTGTGGGTCTTAAGGACAGGAGTTGACTAACTTGGTGTAGGGCTTGCAGTACCTAGTGGAAATATGTGGAGAAAGTGCTTTGCTTCATCCCACCAAATGTAGCCACTGTGGTCTGAAAAGCTCCTGAGACCAGAAAAAAGAAAAATTTCTACATTTTGACAAGCCCAGGTATAGCGTGAGACCATGCTGGCTAAAGTTTGATGTCATATTTTTTCTCCTAGGACAAGCAGGATGGTAGTCCTCACATATGGGTGACATCATTAGTTGAAGCCCAGCTCAGAAAACTTCTGCCAAAGTTTCTAGAGCTTTGACTAGGCACACTGAGCAATAGCCTAGTGGTTAGAGCAGTGGACTATGACCCAGGAGACCAGGGTTCAAGTCCTGCTATCACTCCTTGTGACCTTGGGCAAATCACTTTGCCCTCATTTGCCTCAAGTACAAAAACTTAGATTGTAAGCCCTCTGGGGATAGAAGAATGCCTATAGTACCTGAATGTAAACCGGTGTGATTTCTTGATTGAGATCAAATGTTGGTATATAAAAATAATAAATAAATACCATCCCCATAAGGTGTCTATTATTTTCCACGGAGCTATTGCCTCGTGGATGTGGAGCTCATGCTTTTTTCTTCGGAAAACTGTATTTTCAAGTTCATCTCTCATTCTTTTTCCCACGCCGGGTCCCTCGATACTTTTCCGGCCCTAGTTAGAGGCATTGTGATAAGTACAATGTTCTTTGCGGTCCATTACCGATGGTGCCATCTCCTGGTGGCTGCCAGTCATTGACCACTCGGCAGTTGTCTTTTTCCATGGCATCCTACGGTTTCTGCTGCTGCTGCTAGTGCCCCTGGACCATGTCCATCACAGACCCCCACGAGTTCTGTGTTCTGTGCCTGGGAGCCTTGCATGATATACGCAGCTGCTCTTTTTGTGCTCAGATGACCCCCAAGGGTTGCCAAGCATGCCTGGAGAAGATGGACAAGCTTTTTGGGGCCAGGAAGTCTGAACCCTCGAAGTCAGTGTCAGGGGCATCGATGCCTCGTGGTAAAGAGGACTCTGAAGATACTGGCCCTGTCTTGTTTTCTCTCCTCTGCTGATTTCCCAGCTGGAAGTAGGTGCTGGGGATTGGTCCCTGTCTATCTCTTCCCTCTTTAGGTTTGGATCATCACCATCATCCTTGGCACTGGGGAAAGACAGGGCCGAGCATCGGGAGAAATCAAGGAAGCACAGCCATTGATCACCTTTCTTCTATGGCTCCAAATTCGATAAGGCACTGGCATCGACTGTGATGCCATCAAAGCAGCCCAGTGCTAACGAGGCATTGATGTCCATTGAGGTCAAGGGCCCGAGGCAGTCCCCACTGATATTGGTGCCAGGCACCGGTTCCCCTCAGGGCTCCGAAGGGAACCAAGTTACGCTGCCTCCTCCTCAAGCTGTACTGTCATCAACAGCATTCTAGGAGGAGTTGGAGTGCAGAGTGCGGTTGGCGGTGGGACAAGCCCTGCAGGGCATCAAGCTGCCAGCTCTTTGGGCCTCCACCACCGTTGGAGCCTGCACCGTCAATATTGTCACCATTGCTGGAGCGCTTGGATCTGCTAATTGGTGCACTGCCAACGCAACCCGCGCCACTGTTGCATGGGGCACTGGTGCGGCCGCGATTGGAGACCATCCCCATTGCAGATTCCTATGATGAGGAAGGGCCTCCGGATCTGGTGGCACATAACCCCCAACTGGTTCTGCAGCCGCTGAGTCTTGAGTTACTGGGTCCTTCAACACAGACGGTGCCCCCGGGACCTGTGGTGCCTTCGGTGCCTGCAGGGCTCTCAGTGCACCCGACACCCTGGTCTGGAACCATTCTTCATGCTCCTCACCGGTGTCAAAAGTGAGGTCGATGCCCCTTATGACCTGTGAGAAGATGAGCCTTCTGTCTCTTCCTCAGAGTTCTCAGAGGGCTCAGAAAGTAGTTCCTCAGAGCCCTCTCCTCCAGAGGAGAGATGCCGATTCCCTCCAGAGGACCTGACATTCTCAGTTTCTGTATGAACAATGGTGGAGTTGGTCCCCTTCCAGCTCCTGACTGAGGAAGACTCCAGGCACAAGATGCTGGAGAGCCTACAGTTTGTGGATGCTCCTAAGGAGATTGTTGCAGTCCCGGTCCATGATATCTTCAAGGACTTGATTGTCTGGCTCTGAGAGCATCTGATCTCAGTCTCCCCAGTAAGCAGGAAGACTGATGCGGTGTACCTAGTACAACCAGCTACTGGATTTGAGTGGCGTCATCTCCCCCACCAGTCTGTGGTGGTGGAGTTAGCCTTTAAGATAGCGAAGAGGTCTTTCACCCATGCCTCGGCTCTGCCAGGCCATAAGCGCAAGGCCCCAGATGCCTTGGGCCGCAAGGTCTCTCAGGGATCTGTGTTGGTGGCCCGCATTGCCTACTACCAATTATATATGAGCCATTATTCCAGAAACCTCTGGAAGCATGTTTAGGAATTGGTAGACTGCCTCCCTCAACAACTCCAGGAATACTTTCTGAGGGTTGTGCAGCAGGGATTGGAACGCGACAAACAAAGTTAGGCCTGCATATGATATTTTTGAGACAGCGGTAAGGGTAGCCACGGTGGGCATTGGGGATCATCATGTGGCTTGGCTTTGGGCCTCCGATCTCTGACCTGAAGTGCAAGAGTATTGATGACCTGCCTTGTACGAGAGATAATCTCTTTGGTGACAAAATCAAGGAGGCAGTATCCCAACTCAAAGAACATGAGACCCTGCAGCATCTCTTGGCTAGCAACTTGAGCCCACAGTCCTCTGGCAAGAAATCTTCGAGGAAAGGGCCCCAATGCCCTTTTTACTGGCTGAGGAAGTACTACTCTCCTGCAAGTAGGGCACGGTCTCAACTGGCCAGACCGAGGTCTCATCCTAGGCAACAGCATGTCCCCAGAACTCAGCCAGCTCCACAGTATACTTCCATTATGGGATTTTGACTGGCTGCTAGGGAGTCCAAGCCAGTTACCATTGCAGCCAGCGATGACCCTCCAGTCAGAGGTCGGTTCACGTCCTTTGCAGACCGTTAGACACACATCACCGGATTGGTGGGTCCCCTCCATCATCTGCCAGGGGTACAGGTTAAATTTCTAAAAGGTTCCCCCAGACTCTCTCCCATGCCTCTCTTGGGAGGCCTCAACATATCAGGAAATACTACTCAAGGAACTCTCCGCTCTCACTATGGCCAAGGTGGTCGAACCCATTCCTCCTGGTCAGCGGGGAAGCAGCTTCTACTCCAAGTATTTCTTCATCCTAAAAAGGACAGGAGGCCTTGATCTGGTTTTGGACTTAAGGGCCTTGAACAAATTCCTCACATAGGAGAAGTTCAAGATGGTCTCGCTGGATGCCTTTATTCCTCTCCTGCACTGGGAAGACTGGCTTTTCTCCTTCAATCTACAAGATGCCTATGCTCACATAGGGATTGCCTGTGCCCACCGGACATACCTCCAGTTTGTGGTGGGCAAACATCATTTTCAGTACAGGGTGCTGCCCTTCGGTGTGGCTTCAGCACCCCATGTTTTCACAAAATGCATTGCAGCAGTGGCTGCATATCTGAGGAGGCAGCAAGTGAGGGTTTTTCCCTACCTGGACGACTGGCTTGTCAAGGGCACCTCCAGGCAGAGAGTGCTTCAGTCCTTGCAAGCCACTATTTGGATCTTGGAGTTGTAGGGGTTTCTAATCAATTATCCCTAGTCCCAGCTGGTCCCATCCCTGCACTTGAACTTTATAGGTGCCAGGTTCAATATGACTCAGGCTTGGGCATTTTTGCCTAGGGATCATGCAATCAGCTTGGATTCTTTGGCTGGAGCAATCTCGCAGAGTCACCAAATCTCTGCGCACAGCATGGTAGGTTTGCTAGAACCATGGCCACGACTGTCGATGTCACTCCCTTTGCTCACCTTCACATGCACAGGGTGCAGTGGATCCTATGGTCTCAGTGGCACCAGGCCATTCTAGACCTTCGGGCACATATTCAAATCACCCCCACTGCTTCAGGACTCCCTGTCATGGTGGATGTCTCTTCCCAACCTAGAGGTGGGTGTCCCGTTCTAGGCTTCCCCCACTCAAATTGTACTCACCACAGATGCCTCCTGCCCGGGTTTTGGGGCACATGTGGGAGATCCTTGCACCCAGGGTCACTGGTCAGCACAGGAGGAGGGATACCAGATCAACTTCCTGGAGCTATGGGCGGTCTGGTATGCCCTTTGGATCTACTGGCCAACAAGGTTGTGCTCATCCAGACTTACAATCAAGTAGCCATGTGGTACCTCAACAAGCAGGGAGGAGCGGGATTGTTCCTGCTTTCTCAGGAGGCAGTCCAGAGTTGGTCGTGTGCTCTATCCCACAACATCCTTTTCCAAGCTAGGTACCTGCTGGGACAGGTGAATACACTGGTGGACGACCTAAGTCATTCCTTCCGGCTGCACAAGTGGTCCCTGAAGCAGGATATAGTGGACCGGATCTTCCATGTCTGGAGAACTCTGGATGTGGACCTCTTTGCTTCTCCTTACAACAAAAAAGTAGGTCAGTTGTGCTCCCTAGCCAGGGGAATGGCAGGATGGTGTTGGATGCCTTTGCCTGCCACTGGAGCAAGGGCCTCTTGTATACCTATCCTCTGCTTCCCCTTGTGTCCAAGATACTCCTAAATCTCCAGCCGGACCGGGGGACCATGATTCTCATCGCACCTTATTATCCCTGGCAGATCTGGTTCCCGCTCCTGCAGTATTTTTCCCTGAGGGAACCGGTCCATCTGGGAACATCCCTGGATTTCCTGACGCAAGATCAGGGGAGGCTGCACCATACCAACCACCAGGCTTTGGCCTTCTTGGCATGGATGTTGAAAGGGTGACCTTGCAGCCCCTGAATCTCTCGGAGGGAGTGTCTCGGATCCTACTGGAATCCAGAAAGCCTTCCACATGGAGTCTTACAGCCTGAAGTGGAAGAGATTTTTGGTGTGGTGTGACAGACAAGGGTTGAACCCATTCTCGTGTTCCACCTCCAAGCTAGCTTGAAAACCACCTCTGTGACAATGCATCTCAGTGCAATTGGAGCCTATCACCAAGGGGTGGACATATCGCCCATTTCGGCACAGCCTGCTATAAGTCGTTTCATGCTCCAGCTGAAACCTCCCCTCAGGCCCCCTGTGGTTTCCTGGGACCTCAAGGTGGTCTCGACCCATCT
This sequence comes from Rhinatrema bivittatum, assembly GCF_901001135.1. Taxonomy (NCBI): domain Eukaryota; kingdom Metazoa; phylum Chordata; class Amphibia; order Gymnophiona; family Rhinatrematidae; genus Rhinatrema; species Rhinatrema bivittatum. Next base: position 368,119,918 of record NC_042620.1, on the reverse strand, counting down.
GATGAGGGCTTCCTTTGAGTCTATGTGCTCTTGTGACCTGAAGTACCTGACCTGGAAAGTCATTTTTTTGGTAGTGGTCACCTCAGCTCGCAGTGACCACATTCTAAACTTTAGGCGCTGGTATCATATCCATCTTACCCGAAGTTCTTCCACCACAATCGGGTGGTTCTTTGCACACACCCGATATTCCTACCGAAGGTGATGACTGACTTCCACCTTAATCAGTCCATCATCTTACCAACCTTCTTTCCTAAGCCTCATTTGCACAGGGGTGAGTGAAGCCTGCTCAGTATAGATTGCAAAAGGACCCTAGCCTTTAACCTGGAAGGAACAGCAGGCCACAGACAATCTACGCAACTCTTCATTTCTTTCAACAAAAGTAGATTGGGAGTTGCTGTATCCAAGCAAATCTTGTCCAACTGGCTTGCAGTCTGCATCTCTTTTTGCTATGCGCAGGCAGGTCTACAGCTGGGGGACCATGTCAAGGTTCACTCTATTCAGGCCATGGCAGCTTCAGTGGCCCTCTTGCTTGTGGTCCCCATGGATGAAATTTGCAGAGCTGTGACATGGAGTTCCCTCCATACCTTTGCTTCTCACTACTGCTTGGATAGAGAAGGTTGACATGAGGGCCATTTGAGTCAGTTGGTCCTACAGAACCTTTTCAGTAACTAAATCCAACTCTTCCAACCTTATGCCCCATGTTTGGATTCAGGCTGACTCCCTCTGTTGCCATAAGCATTAGTTTATTGTGCCTGTTGGCACCCAGTTAAATGCTGTGTGTTGGAGCAGTCTGTAGCTAGGTATTCACCCACATGTGAGGACTACCATCCTGCTTGTCCTAGGAGAAAGCAGAGTTGCTTACCTGTTACAGTCCTCAGGAAACCTGTTCACCGCCCTGTGGAGTTGGGGTTCTCCTATGTTTATTTTATTTTTTCATAAATTCTATGTTACGAGACTAAACAGGGACCCCATGGGAACACATGGATGGTGGCATGCTGGGCATGCTCAGTGAGCCTAATCAAAGTTCTAGAAACTTTGACATGTTTTCCGTGCCAGGCTCCATCTGAAGATGTCACCCACATGTGAGGACTAACATCCTGCTGTCCTAGGAGAACACCTGTTACAGGTAAGCAACTCTGCTATCTCCTCACATGAAGTCCTGTAAACATGTGAATTATCTCTTTCCCAAGCAGGTTGAGTAAGATGATCCTGCTCCTGAAGATGTGCAGGCATGGCAGCTTCCTTGCTTTCTCTGCAGATCTTCTCTGGTCTGCTTTTCTGTCTCTGGCCCAGTCAGGTCTCCCTACCTACTCCTCCTTCTCTCTTTCCCCATACCCCCTCCAATCCCTTCATTTTGTCCCCCACACCTCCTTCAATTCCTTCACACTTCCCCCATTCCCACATTCATTCCCCCACTCTTCTTCCTATTTCCTAACTCACTCCTCCATACTCCTCACTTATTCCCCCCCCATATACCCCTACCATTCCAGCTTGGGGCTCAGAGAGGACAGAGGCGGTGTGTCTGTGTCCTCCTCTTCTTCTGCTGGGGCCAAAGTGCTGTACTTTTAACTGTGCAGCATTATGGTATCTGATGTGGTTCAAAGCACAAACACCAGCCCTGGTAAGCAGAGGAGGAGAAGGATACCACATATGATGCCATGCTTCCGTGGCCACCTAGCCCCAATCCAAGATTGTTGTGGATAAGGAGATGAGAGATGTATTGTTGCCACTTCTATTTCCTTTTCCATCTGGATTCCAGTTTCCTATGATGATCCCATGGATACTGGCCAATTCTGCAGTGACGGTTGGATATTGCGGCCAAAAAAAGGGACTTTACTTAGACGAACTTCAGAATAACCCAGAAATGCAAAAAACATTAGAAATCGAGATGATCAAAAACTTCTTATTAAGGACACTGGCTGGCTCAGCCATTCCCATATATGCACGCCCTGGAACTGTAAAGTTCAGCTGTCTCTGTCACCTTTGTTACAAACTTGTTGCGGTCTCCACCGCTTCCCCCCTAATTGCCGTATTCAGGGCTCACCTTCTATGCCGGAAATGCCGCACCCGCGGCTCTGCTGGGTCTATGGGGCGTCCGCCATTGCTGGGCCGTCTCTCTGCGGCCCCGCGTGCGCACAAGGACGCGCGTTATGGACGCACGCTCACCGGAAGTCTGGCCCCGCCTGAGTTAACCATGCCACGCCCCAAGCCTGATTTAACCGGCGTTCATCGGGGTTCTCAATTCCTTGCAACGAGGGTCGCTACTGCTTGTAGTTCTTAGTTGCATCTCTGCTGTTCTGCTTCCTGCCATTGACCACTGCTCGTTCCTGACTCCGCTTCTGCCTGCTGCCTGCCACCGACCTCTGCTCGCTCCTGACTCCGCTTCTGCCTGCCGCCTGCCACCGACCTCTGCTCGCTCCTGACTTCGCTTCTGCCTGCTGCCAGCCTCTGACCTCAGCGTGTACCCGACTCCGTCTCTGCCTGCAGCCCGCCACCGACTTCAGCTTGTGCCCGACTCTGCTCCTGTTTGCCGCCAGCCTCCGACTCCGGTCAGTTCACTGGACTGTTTCCATTGGCTGCCAGTTTGACTTGGGGTTTTCCTTCTGCTACTCTCTGCCAAGTCTGAGTCTCTACACGCTACTGGCTCCGGTCCTGCCTTGTACCGGTCATACTCCACGAGGCTACAGACACCCTTCCAGTTACCTGTCTGGCCAGCCCTCGCTGGGCCTACCTGCTTCCTGCCACTGGACTCTGTGACTTAACCTTTTCCAGGCCTTTCCTAGAGACTGAGACCTTACTCCTGAGTCCCAAGGTTCTGGGACCCTACGGGCTCCTCCTGAGGGGTTCCCGGTTCCCGGGTGAAGACCTGTACCTGTGTCTCCTAAGTCCCAAGGCTCTAGGACCCTACGGGCTCCTCCTGGGGGGTTCCTGGTGCCCGGGTGAAGATCTGTGCCTGAGACTCCGCCTCCCGAGCTACTCTACCCAGGGTGGTTCGCCTCAAGGGTCCACACCAGGACTGCAGCTTCCCAGACTGCAACAAAACTGCTCCTTGCTGCCATATATTCATTGTAATGAAACCTCTAACTCGCTGGCATATGTAGGGAACGCCATGCGTAGCTCATTCTGTACTTTTTAAACTGAATGAAACTCTGATGAAGGGGGCATAGCTGGCAAAAGCTAGTTGAAAAGGTGCCAAATCAAGGGCACAATTTACTAAAGAGGACATTTTCAAAGAAGGTATGCGTGTAAATGTAACTATCATGGCAATTTTCAAAAGCTCATTTACACGGTTGAAGTGCACTTAGGCAAATAAAACCTTTTGACAATTCATTGGCATATATTGTAGCAATTTACAAAAGTTCACCTTTATGGGTAAAGTGCATTTACATCTGTAAAACCCAGTTTTAAGCACGTAAATGTTTTTGAAAATTACACCCTAAGCATTTTTCCTTTAGACAGAAAATGGGATAAAATCTTTAGTAAATAGCCACTGAGTCTTTAAGAAAAGTTTCACTTCAAACTTGTTGACTTATTTCTAGGTATTCAAGTGGACCAACATGGTGAGCACACTTCATTTATAGCTAGCAACTTGCAGCTTTTTAGCAACACCATGCCAACCTCAGCACTATCTACTTTAGCACTGTTTAATAATTGATTGAAAAAAAAAGTCAGCTCTGCAACTAATCATTGATGTATGAGCCTGCTGGTTTCATGTATCTGCTTCCACAACCATAAAGCAACTTGCAGGACCAGTGCAAGGGTATTAGGTGTCCAAGGCAAAACTTAAAACTTGTATCCCCCTCCCACCTTCCCCACACACAATACCCAATACTTAAGTTAAAAAGGATAAAAAATCACATGTTGTCCATATCTGGAATCTTTTGATTCTCAGATGCCCTGATATTGTCATGAATTAGCAAGAGAGAGATATGCTCTCTCGCACACAGACATGCTCGCTTACACAGACAGACAGTGAGACACACACCCAGACACACACACACAGAGACAGTGTCTGCGCCGTAGATTGGAGTATCCCTTCTGCAGAATCTACAAAAAGCAGAGAGTGAGAGTGGATGCCCTTGAAGGGACTCAGGATAAGGAAAGGCAGCGCGGGCTTGCTTTTTGCTCTGCGGCTGGTGCTGATTTGGGTGTTTTTTGCGGCGGTTTTTTGATTCCGGGCGACTCTCCGGCGAGGCATGAAGCGTGGTTGCGAACACGCAGCTCCTTCCCTCCCTGCCGCGGCGGTTGGACGACCTCAGGCGGCGAGCAAGTCGGCTCACAAGGGGCGGGGATCCACTTCCTACAGCAGGCCATTGCCGGTGAGTCAGGGCAGCGAGGCAGTCCATTTGCTGATTGCCCCCCTTCTGCGCCATCCCCTAGCACCCTCCCCCTTCAGCGCCTGGCCCCATTCCCTTCGGTGCCGCTGCCAGAGAGAGCATCTGACTCTGGCGAGAGCGGCCCTGAGTTTGCCGACGCCTCAGCTTGCGCTTCGCCCACCCCCCCTTGCATCTCCCCGCCCAGCACGGCTTCCTCCTGCTCTGCCGACGAAATTTCCTTGAATGCCTCGGCGGGTGATTTTCTGTTCCCTGGCTCTCCTGCGTTACTTCCTGCATGCACCTCACGTGCCCCTCTCCCCCCCTGTGGTTTTTGCTCCCCCACAAATTTTTTTCTCAGGAGAGGGTATCTAAGGGCATTGCTGGTCATGGCCTACCCCCGTGCAATGAGGCAGGTGGATCCTGTGGGGGGGTGAACAAGTTATGCCCTGTGGGGGCAGGGGGAAAGACAAGGCCCCTTTGCGCCAGTGGAGGCCGGCATTGTAGGCGCTTGAGGACGCCACAAGTCCAAGGGAGCAGGTTGCCACCCCACCCCCACTCCTGCTACCTTCAGGTTTACCGAAGCCTAAGAAGAATGGCGGTGTATGTGGGAGGGGTAAGCGTCCTGCGAGGAGACAGGCAGCAGAGGTGCCCGGGTTGTGGGATAGTGGTGTAAGAGAGAACAGTGGTAGCATTATGGGGTATGATAGGGCATTCCCACTGGGTGCGCAAGCGGGGATGAGAGGATTCTCCCAGGCGGAGCTTATAGCGGACATTCTGGGGCATTATGTGAGTACCAGATTTGGGTCAGGAATCACAGGAGTGGATGGGGAAGGTCAAGGGGGTATGGGTGAGGTGGGGGTTGGCCTTTGGATTCAGGGGTGGCTGTGGGGGCCAGATTTTTTTCGTCAGGTCTTTTGCAGCCGGGGTTACATGGGGAGGGAGAGGCGAAAAGGGCTCAGGTTGATATATTTCAGCGTCCGGTAGGTTCGGGTAAGGTGAAAAAGGGACAAGGCCTGGGGTTTGGGGGTGGAGCGGGAGTTGGGGCATCTTCTATTTCAGATGCAGTGGATGTGGAGTTTCCGGGAACTTCGCAGCAGGAAGCATGGAGGGATAAAGCATTCCCACAGGGACAAGAGATGCACTTTTCCAGAAGGACGGCCATGGCAGCGCATCCCGTGGAGACTCCAGAAAGCAGCGCAGCGGGCTTGAGGGCAGGTAAGAAAAGAGGAGAGGCTGAACGCAGATCGCAGGAGTCAGGGCAGCGGAAAAAGAGAGCTAGATCTAGTTCCTCTTCGAGTTCCCCTTCCTCTTTATCAAGTTCCAGGGAGTCAGGACCAATCCAGCATGCAGTGTTAGAGGAGGGTCCGAAGCATGATATGGGACATCTGGCTTTGGCATCATTTATTTATTTATTTATTTAATGGCTTTTATATACCGACGAACGTTGGGAACATCTCGTCGGTTTACAGAGAACAGAAATTTAGCAACAGGCTTTACAATTATCGCATGATTATATGATATCATTAACTCAGTTGTGCGAGGAGGTGCCTAAGCATTTGGTGCGGTGTATTTGTAAAAGAAAATATGTGAATATTTTCAAATTATTGGGAGAAGAGGCGGTAGGAAGAAGAAAGCTAAGAAAAAGGGTAAAGGAGGGAGGAAAGGGCCAAAGGTATCCAAAAATGTTGTTAATTGGGTGCGGGTCTTCCTGAGACTGGCAAGTGTAATAGGGCATTTTGATCCGACTCAGTATGGTTCGTTGCTGTCTTATGCTGACAGCATACTTGGAGCATTCAAGGATTATGAAGGTTGGGCTTGGTTCAAATATGATGAGAAGTTTCAGGACAAGATGGTAGGCAATAGATTTATGTCTTGGGGAACTCAAGACATACACCTGTGGTTAACTCAGATGACCAACAAAGGTCATCTGAAAGGTCATCTACAGCGAAAAGCTTAGGGACAGGGGGAGGTGGTAGTGGTAATTCGGTGAGTTCTTAAAGGAGGTGACTGAAAAAATTAAGGTAAAAAACATATAAAGGAGTATAAAGGATACAAAAAAAGAGGAACCACAGGGAAGAATATCTGGTGAAATTGAGAGAGATGAAGAAAGAAATCAAGAAAGCAAAAGGTCAAGTGGAAGAAAGTATTGCCAAAGAGGTAAAGTGAGGTGACAAAACATTTTTCAGATATATCAGAGAAAGAAGGAAGGTCCAAAGTGGTATAGTGAAATAGAAAGGTGATGAGGAGCACTGTGCGGATAGAGATTAAGAAATGGCAGAAATATTAAACAAATAATTCTCCAGACGATCCTGGAGAAGGACAGTTTCTGGTTGCCAAGATCATTGATGGGGATAGGACAGATGAAAGAATGTATGGGAAGAGCTAGGAAAACTGAAAGAAGACAAGGCCATGGGGGCCACATGACGTTCATCCCAGGATGTTAGAGCTCAGAGATGTGCTGGCGGGTATACTGAATGATATGTTGAATAGATCCCTGGAAATGGAGAAGAATATCGAGTAAGAAAAGGGACATGATAATCCCCTTGTACAGGTCCTTGGTGAGGCCTCACCTGGAGTACTGTGTTCAGTTCTGGAGACTGTATCTCTGAAGGGACAGAGACAGGATGGAGGCGGTCCAGAGAAGGGCGACCAAAAAGGTGGAGGGTCTTCATCAAATGACTTATGAGAAGAGATTGAAGAATCTAAATATGTACACCCTGGAGGAAAGGAGGAGCAGGGGTGATATGATTCAAACTTTCAGATACTTGAAAGGTTTTAATGATCCAAAGACAACGACAAACCTTTTCCGTTGCAAAACAATCAGCAGAACCAGGGGTCATGATTTAAAACTCCAGTGAGGAAGACTCAGAACCAATGCCAGGAAGTATTTCTTCACGGAGAGGGTGGTGGATGCCTGGAACGCCCTTCGGGAGGAAGTGGTGAAGACCAAAACTGTGAAGGATTTCAAAGGGGCGTGGGATAAACACTGTGGATCCATAAAATCTAGAGGATGTGAATGAAGAGAAGAGGCAAGGGGGTGGCTTGATTGCGGGAATGACGGCTACTACCTGGAGATTAATATCCTTATTCAATAAACATACACACAGTTAATGCGACTCCAACATTGCTCTATGCTTCAACGGCAAGAGGAAATGTGGAAAAAAGGATTTGCATCCACAAAAAAGCAGGGGAGTAGCTTCCTTGTTACGGCGGTTACTACCCCAAACCAAATATGCCTGATACTTCACTTTCAATGCACATCCAGCATAGCTCTCTGCTTCAATGGCAGAGAGAATGAAGAAAAGATGATTTATATTCAGCATCAACCACAAGGAATTAATTACATAGTCTGGATAAACAAATAAGCATAGCTTGCTTGTTACAGCGGTTACTACCCCGAATCAATTAAGCATGATACTTCACTTGGAATACATATCCAGCGCAGCTCACTGCTTCAACAACAGGGGGGAATGAAGTAAAGAGGATTTATATTCAGACAACCAACAAGGACTGAATTGCACAGGCAGGGTAAACAAACGGGAGTAGCTTGCTTATTACGGCGGTTACTACCCCAATCCAATTAGCTAGATACTTCACTTAGATGCATCTCCAGCACTGCTGTCTGCATCGATGATGGGGTGGAAGGGAATTGGAACCAAAAAGTTACCAATAAGGGCCCTGACCTCAGCGGTCAGAGTAACAGATAAGTATGAAAACAAATAGGTGTGAAAGCTTGCTGGGCAGACTGGATGGGCCATTTGGTCTTCTTCTGCCATCACTTCTATGTTTCTATGGAAGTGGTGCAGCATGATTGGAGAACAGCGGTGGTGATCCTGTTTTATAAAAATGGTAGCAGAGAGGAGGCTGGAAACTACAGGCTGGTTAGCCTCACCTCAGTGGTGGGAAAATTAATGGAGACTGCTGAAGGAAAGGATAGTGAGCTATCTATAATCAGGAGGGTTGCTGGGCCTGAGGCAACATGGATTCAATAGGGGAAGGTCCTGTCAGACAAACCTGATTGATTTTTTTGATTGGGTGACTAAAGAATTGTATCGAGGAAGAGCACTTGATATGGTCTACTTGGATTTCAGCAAAGCTGTTGATACGGTCCTGCATAGGAGGCTTGTGAATAAAATGAGAGGCTTGGGAGTGAGCGCCAAGGTGGTGGCATGGATTACAAACTGGTTGATGGATAATGGTAAATGGAACCTATTCTGGAATGAAAACAGTGTTAGTTGGAGTGCATCAAGGATAGGTGTTGGGACCGGTTCTGTTTAATATCTTTGTGAGCGACATTGCAGAAGGTATAGACAGTAAAGTTTGTCTATTTGCAGATGATACTAAGATCTGCAAACGAGTGGACACACTGGAAGGAGTAGAGAAATTGAAACGTGGTTTAAGAAACCTTGAACAGTGGTTGAAGGCATGGCAGCTGGGGTTCAATGCCAAGAAGTGGAGAGTCATGCATCTGGGGTGCAGTAATCCAAAAGAACTGTATGTGATGCAACGTAAAAGATTGTTGTGCATGAGAGAGACCTTGAGGTGATAGTGTCTAGTGATCTGAAGACAGCAAAGCCAGAATAATACTGGGCTGCCTAGAGTGAGGAATAACCAGTAAGAAAAAGGAGGAGATAATTTCCTTGAATAGGTGAGGCCGCACCTGTTCAGTTCTGGAGACCTATTCTCAAAAGGAATAGAGACAAAATGGAAGCGGTCCTAGAAAGGGCTGTCAAAATGGTGTGGGGTCTCCATTAAATGGCATATGAGGAGAGGCTGAAGGACCTAAATATGTATACCCTGGAAGAGAGGACGTGCAGGGGAGATATGATACAGATCTTCAGATACCTGAAAGATTTTAATGATGCACAATCGACAAGCCTTTTCCAGTGGAAAGGAAACAGTAGGACAAGGGGGTCACAAAATGAAACTTTGGGGGATGACGTAGAACCAATGTCAGGAAATATTTCTTCACAAAGAGGGTGGTAGATACCTGAAATGCCCCTTCCAGAGAAGGTGATGACAAAAACAGTCAAAGAATTCATGGAGCATGGGATAAACACTGTGGATCCCTAAAGGCTAGAGAACAGAAAAGAGTGCACAGGGTAACCTGCTTGATGTGACTGTTATTATCCTTAGCAGAAGCATGGAGATTACTACCTTCAGCCCAAAAGCCTTGGTACTTTTGATGTAACTGCAACATCACTCTCTGCTTTGACGGTGGCTGGGGGGATGGGGGGAAAGGGGAATTGGATTCATATGGCAAGCAACACTGGACCCCGACTTTTACCATCTGGTGGTATTGATATGCAGATACAAGGGAAGAAGCACAGGACTGCTTCTATGGCCAAGACCAAAAGCAAAGCAAAGCAGCATTACCGGAATTCTCAAGAAGGCTCCTCACCCGATACAAATGATACTAGCAGTAATTTTTTAAGGGATTGACAGTTGCTTAGCTTTTGATTGTAAATATTACTCCCCTTATAAGGATTGGTGTATCTGCACAGACTACCCTTAAGAGAAACCTGGGGGTGACCTACACGGCATGGTAGGTAGTACCATAAGAAGCTTGCTGAGCAGACTGGATGGACCAATTAGTACTTTTCTGCCGTCATTTCTATGTTACTATGCTCTCACATACATGCTCTCTCCCATAGAGACATGCATGCTCACATACACATGCACTCTCACACACAGACACGCTGTCTCACACACACACACACACACAGATATGCACTCACAAACACAAGACACCCACACTCTTACTCACTTTCTCCCCCTCCGCATCAGAAGCACAAGTCCGGCGGCAGCCTTCTCCTTCAGTCACTGCAGCAGGCAGGAATCTTAATTTTTCTTGAGGTCTCCGGGTTTGATGCTATACTGTTGCTGCACCTACGGTGGAGTGTGTGTGTGTATGTGTGTGTATGTTGCATTGTTGCTGCTGCTGATCCTCAGGTGCTCCAACACCGCGCTGGCCCGAGGCCGATGCCTCTTTCTGTGATGGCCCGGGGGATGTGCTGTTGTTTCTCTGCTTCTGGTGTGACTGCATGGCCCCTCCTTCACACCTGCGCAAATCCACCACTTCCTTTTCCGGGCCACACGGGTGGGAAGAAGAAGACATCAGTTACCGCCTCCAGAACGATGGTGCTCTAGGCAGTTGCTTAGTCTGCCTAGTGCTTCCACCAGCCCTGGCAACTTCTTTCAGCCATTATTTTAAATGAAAGATCAGGAAAAACAGTTAAAGGAGAATATTTCAATTTAATTAGATTTTTACCTACTTACTTAATCCTCCTTGGGCTTTAGTCATACCGATTCTGCTTAGATTTGACACATGAAGCTCAATAATGCCCAGTTTTTCCCTTTCCTAGCAGTCTTTTGCTCCTTTGGGCTTCCAGTTCAGTGAAGACCGGTCTCTGTTGGGCCACAGAGCCTTTTAGCACACCTTTTAGCGGCCCTCACCTCAAAATCAAAAAAAGATTATTTTGCATCTAAGATTCACAACCTGGTCTTTGATGCTAAAGCTCTCTTCGCTTATGTCTCCAGCCTCACTCAAACCATACCGCGAGAAATCCCCTGCGACATGGCACAGTCTAAAGCTGATGAACTCGCTCAGTTTTTCCAAAATAAAATCAACAATCTTTTAACTCAACTGCCTTCCAATACCGCTGACGCCTTTCCATTATATCAACACCCAACCTTCAAAAACTCCAGCCTAAACACTTTTGAGCCCGTCTCTTCCACTGAGATACATGCCATCTTGAGAAGAATGAAACCTTCGTCTCACCCCACAGACCACATCCCTACCAAACTACTTCTATCTATTCCAGACACAATAGCCACATCATTGACAAACATCATTAACTGCTCTCTAGCCCAAGGATCCTTCCCAGATGATCTCAAAATGGCTTCAATCTCACCACTCCTAAAGAAACCCAACCTTGATCCGAAGGACCCTAACAACTTCCGCCCCATAGCTAACCTTCCATTCATCGCCAAGATCATGGAAAGACTAGTCAACTCTAGGGATGTGAATCGTTTTCCATATCGTCTTAACGATAGAAATCGTGTGGCAGGGCAAGAAAATCGTCTTAGGCACGATTTTTTAGTTAAAAAATCGTTAAAAATCGTTTTTTCCGATTAGTGCGCACTAACTCGAGTTAGTGCGCACTAACGGGAGTTAGTGCGCACTAACTGGGAGTTAGTGCGCACTAACTGAAAATGATACAATTTGACACTTTTCAGGTCAGTTAAGGTCAGTTTAGGAATGAATATGTATTCCTATTGGCTGTCCTCTTATTTATTCATGTTACCAAGTTTCCTACTGACAGTATATGGGGGATGGGAAATGGAAACAGTTGGTAGCTTGACAAAACAAGTAATGTGATCAGTCAAAGTGACTAGAACTTGTGCCCTAACCCTGATACCAGGGGTATTGTGATCTTCCTGCACACAGTGCCCTATCCCTATTAATACCAGGAGTGTTGTGATCTTCCTGCACACAGTGCCCTATCCCTAATACCAGGGGTGTTGTGATCTTCCTGCACACAGTGCCCTATTCCTGATACTGGGGGTGTTGTGATCTTCCTGCACACAGTGCCCTATTCCTGATACCGGGGGTGTTGTGATCTTCTTGCACACATCCCGATATCAGGGATAGGGCACTGCATGCAGGAAGATCACAACACTCCTGGTATTAATAGGGATAGGGCACTGCATGCAGGAAGATCACAACACTCCTGGTATTAATAGGGATAGGGCACTGCATGCAGGAAGATCACAACACCCCTGGTATCAGGGATAGGGCACTGTGTGCAGGAAGATCACAATACCCCGGAGGAGTGAGGGTCAGGCAGCCCCCCCCTGTCTGTGAAGCCAGCCTCTCACTAGTAATGCAGGGAGGGAGCTGTCTCAGACTTCACCATCCTCCCCCCCCCCCCCTTACCCACACACCATTCACTAGCTGGGACATGGGGGAAGTCAGGAGTGAGGGTCAGGCAGCTCCCCCCTGTCTGTGAAGCCAGCCTCTCACTAGTAATGCAGGGAGGGAGCTGTCTCAGACTTCACCATCCACCCCCCCCCTCACCCACACACCATTCACTAGCTGGGACATGGGGGAAGTCAGGAGTGAGGGACAGGCAGCTCCCCCCTGTCTGTCAAGCCAGCCTCTCACTAGTAATGCAGGGAGGGAGCTGTCTCAGACTTCACCATCCTCCCCCCCCCCCCCCACCCACACACCATTCACTAGCTGGGACATGGGGGAAGTCAGGAGTGAGGGTCAGGCAGCTCCCCCCTGTCTGTGAAGCCAGCCTCTCACTAGTAATGCAGGGAGGGAGCTGTCTCAGACTTCACCATCCACCCCCCCCCCCCTCACCCACACACCATTCACTAGCTGGGACATGGGGGAAGTCAGGAGTGAGGGTCAGGCAGCTCCCCCCTGTCTGTGAAGCCAGCCTCTCACTAGTAATGCAGGGAGGGAGCTGTCTCAGACTTCACCATCCTCCCCCCCCCCTCACCCACACACCATTCACTAGCTGGGACATGGGGGAAGTCAGGAGTGAGGGTCAGGCAGCTCCCCCCTGTCTGTGAAGCCAGCCTCTCACTAGTAATGCAGGGAGGGAGCTGTCTCAGACTTCACCATCCTCCCCCCCCCCCCTCACCCACACACCATTCACTAGCTGGGACATGGGGGAAGTCAGGAGTGAGGGTCAGGCAGCTCCCCCCTGTCTGTGAAGCCAGCCTCTCACTAGTAATGCAGGGAGGGAGCTGTCTCAGACTTCACCATCCTCCCCCCCCCCTCACCCACACACCATTCACTAGCTGGGACATGGGGGAAGTCAGGAGTGAGGGTCAGGCAGCTCCCCCCTGTCTGTGAAGCCAGCCTCTCACTAGTAATGCAGGGAGGGAGCTGTCTCAGACTTCACCATCCTCCCCCCCCCCTCACCCACACACCATTCACTAGCTGGGACATGGGGGAAGTCAGGAGTGAGGGTCAGGCAGCTCCCCCCTGTCTGTGAAGCCAGCCTCTCACTAGTAATGCAGGGAGGGAGCTGTCTCAGACTTCACCATCCTCCCCCCCCCCTCACCCACACACCATTCACTAGCTGGGACATGGGGGAAGTCAGGAGTGAGGGTCAGGCAGCTCCCCCCTGTCTGTGAAGCCAGCCTCTCACTAGTAATGCAGGGAGGGAGCTGTCTCAGACTTCACCATCCACCCCCCCCCCCTCACCCACACACCATTCACTAGCTGGGACATGGGGGAAGTCAGGAGTGAGGGTCAGGCATAGGGATGTGAATCGTGTCCTCGATCGTCTTAACGATCGATTTCGGCTGGGAGGGGGAGGGAATCGTATTGTTGCCGTTTGGGGGGGTAAAATATCGTGAAAAATCGTGAAAAATCGTTAAAAAATCGAAAAATCGAAAAATCGAAAAACCGGCACATTAAAACCCCCTAAAACCCACCCCCGACCCTTTAAATTAAATCCCCCACCCCCAAATAACTTAAATAACCTGCGGGTCCAGCGGCGGTCCGGAACGGCAGCGGTCCGGAACGGGCTCCTGCTCCTGCATCTTGTCGTCTTCGGCCAGCGCCATTTTCCAAAATGGCGCCGAAAAATGGCGGCGGCCATAGACGAAAAAGATTGGACGGCAGGAGGTCCTTCCGGACCCCCGCTGGACTTTTGGCAAGTCTCGTGGGGGTCAGGAGGCCCCCCACAAGCTGGCCAAAAGTTCCTGGAGGTCCAGCGGGGGTCAGGGAGCGATTTCCCGCCGCGAATCGTTTTCGTACGGAAAATGGCGCCGGCAGGAGATCGACTGCAGGAGGTCGTTCAGCGAGGGTTCCGGCGCCTCGCTGAACGACCTCCTGCAGTCGATCTCCTGCCGGCGCCATTTTCCGTACGGAAAATGGCGCCGGCCATACGTGTATGGCCGGCGCCATTTTCCGTACGAAAACGATTCGTGGCGGGAAATCACTCCCTGACCCCCGCTGGACCTCCAGGAACTTTTGGCCAGCTTGTGGGGGGCCTCCTGACCCCCACGAGACTTGCCAAAAGTCCAGCGGGGGTCCGGAAGGACCTCCTGCCGTCCAATCTTTTTCGTCTATGGCCGCCGCCATTTTTCGGCGCCATTTTGGAAAATGGCGCCGGCCGAAGACGACAAGATGCAGGAGCAGGAGCCCGTTCCGGACCGCTGCCGTTCCGGACCGCCGCTGGACCCGCAGGTTATTTAAGTTATTTGGGGGGGGTTCGGGAGGGTGGGGGATTTAATTTAAAGGGTCGGGGGTGGGTTTTAGGGGGTTTTAGTGTGCCGGCTCACGATTCTAACGATTTATAACGATAAATCGTTAGAATCTGTACTGTATTGTGTTCCATAACGGTTTAAGACGATATTAAAATTATCGGACGATAATTTTAATCGTCCTAAAACGATTCACATCCCTAGTCAGGCAGCTCCCCCCTGTCTGTGAAGCCAGCCTCTCACTAGTAATGCAGGGAGGGAGCTGTCTCAGACTTCACCATCCTCCCCCCCCCCTCACCCACACACCATTCACTAGCTGGGACATGGGGGAAGTCAGGAGTGAGGGTCAGGCAGCTCCCCCCTGTCTGTGAAGCCAGCCTCTCACTAGTAATGCAGGGAGGGAGCTGTCTCAGACTTCACCATCCACCCCCCCCCCCCTCACCCACACACCATTCACTAGCTGGGACATGGGGGAAGTCAGGAGTGAGGGACAGGCAGCTCCCCCCTGTCTGTCAAGCCAGCCTCTCACTAGTAATGCAGGGAGGGAGCTGTCTCAGACTTCACCATCCTCCCCCCCCCCCCCCACCCACACACCATTCACTAGCTGGGACATGGGGGAAGTCAGGAGGGAGGGTCAGGCAGCTCCCCCCTGTCTGTGAAGCCAGCCTCTCACTAGTAATGCAGGGAGGGAGCTGTCTCAGACTTCACCATCCACCCCCCCCCCTCACCCACACACCATTCACTAGCTGGGACATGGGGGAAGTCAGGAGTGAGGGTCAGGCAGCTCCCCCCTGTCTGTGAAGCCAGCCTCTCACTAGTAATGCAGGGAGGGAGCTGTCTCAGACTTCACCATCCTCCCCCCCCCTCACCCACACACCATTCACTAGCTGGGACATGGGGGAAGTCAGGAGTGAGGGTCAGGCAGCTCCCCCCTGTCTGTGAAGCCAGCCTCTCACTAGTAATGCAGGGAGGGAGCTGTCTCAGACTTCACCATCCTCCCCCCCCCCCCCCTCACCCACACACCATTCACTAGCTGGGACATGGGGGAAGTCAGGAGTGAGGGTCAGGCAGCTCCCCCCTGTCTGTGAAGCCAGCCTCTCACTAGTAATGCAGGGAGGGAGCTGTCTCAGACTTCACCATCCTCCCCCCCCCCCCCCCCCTCACCCACACACCATTCACTAGCTGGGACATGGGGGAAGTCAGGAGTGAGGGTCAGGCAGCTCCCTCCCTGTCTGTGAAGCCAGCCTCTCACTAGTAATGCAGGGAGGGAGCTGTCTCAGACTTCACCATCCTCCCCCCCCCCTCACCCACACACCATTCACTAGCTGGGACATGGGGGAAGTCAGGAGTGAGGGTCAGGCAGCTCCCCCCTGTCTGTGAAGCCAGCCTCTCACTAGTAATGCAGGGAGGGAGCTGTCTCAGACTTCACCATCCACCCCCCCCCTCACCCACACACCATTCACTAGCTGGGACATGGGGGAAGTCAGGAGTGAGGGTCAGGCAGCTCCCCCCTGTCTGTGAAGCCAGCCTCTCACTAGTAATGCAGGGAGGGAGCTGTCTCAGACTTCACCATCCTCCCCCCCCCCCTCACCCACACACCATTCACTAGCTGGGACATGGGGGAAGTCAGGAGTGAGGGTCAGGCAGCTCCCCCCTGTCTGTGAAGCCAGCCTCTCACTAGTAATGCAGGGAGGGAGCTGTCTCAGACTTCACCATCCTCCCCCCCCCTCACCCACACACCATTCACTAGCTGGGACATGGGGGAAGTCAGGAGTGAGGGTCAGGCAGCTCCCCCCTGTCTGTGAAGCCAGCCTCTCACTAGTAATGCAGGGAGGGAGCTGTCTCAGACTTCACCATCCACCCCCCCCCCCTCACCCACACACCATTCACTAGCTGGGACATGGGGGAAGTCAGGAGTGAGGGACAGGCAGCTCCCCCCTGTCTGTCAAGCCAGCCTCTCACTAGTAATGCAGGGAGGGAGCTGTCTCAGACTTCACCATCCTCCCCCCCCCCCCCCTCACCCACACACCATTCACTAGCTGGGACATGGGGGAAGTCAAGAGTGAGGGTCAGGCAGCTCCCCCCTGTCTGTGAAGCCAGCCTCTCACTAGTAATGCAGGGAGGGAGCTGTCTCAGACTGGTATCAGGGTTAGGGCACTGTGTGCAGGAAGATCACAACACTCCTGGTATTAATAGGGATAGGGCACTGTAAGAGATGACTGTAGTAGATTGAATAAAGATCTGATGTTTCTGCTCTCCTCACACCAAACAAAAACAACACACAAGCAGAGAAGCCCTTCTTACAAAGCTGAGCTAGTGAGTTAAGTAGGAGGAAAAGTAAACATACTGGTGCCAGTGTGGCTACTTAAAAAATACACTTACCAACAATCAATTACATATATTTGAACTGTGTACAGTTCCAGCCAGGACCACCTTTCTAAAATGCACAGTGATTGGCAAATTCAACATGCACTAGCATTTCAGGTGCCTGCTAACAAAAATAATAAACAAACAAGTTCTAGTCACGTGAGTGCTGATCATTACATTACTTTTTTGTCAAGCTTCCAACTGTTTCCATTTCACATCCCCCCAACCATATTGGTAACATCAATAGATAAGAGCACAGCCAGCCAATAGGAATACATACATACATATTCATTCCTAAGTGACCTTTACTGACCTGGGAAGTGTGAACACTTTGTTTAATTTTCTGTTGGTGTTCGTTAGTTTCCAGTTCCATTTCCCATCCCCCCAACCATCACCTCAGTGGTAACCTTGGTAACATCAATAGATAAGAGGGCAGCCAGCCAATAGGAACACATATTCATTCCTAACTGACCTTCAGTGACCTGGAAAGTGTTTATTTGTATCATTTTCAGTTAGTGCGCACTAAATCGAGTTAGTGCGCACTAACGGGGAGTTAGTGCGCACTAACTCGAGTTAGTGCGCACTAACACGATTTAACGATTTTTAACGATAAATCGTTAGAATTTCTATTGTATCGTGTTCTATAACGATTTAAGACGATATAAACATTATCGGACGATAATTTTAATCGTTGAAAAACGATTCACATCCCTAGTCAACTCTCAACTTTCAAACTACATCGAAGACAACAATCTTCTCTTCGCCCCACAACACGGATTCCGAAAAAATCGAGGCACAGAATCCCTCCTTATCTCTTTGACAGACCATATCCTACTGGGCCTTGACAAAGGAAATTCATACCTATTGATCTTGCTGGACCTGTCCGCAGCGTTCGACACGGTCAACCACGCTATCCTCCTTAACCAGTTGTCATCCATAGGAATCAGCGGCACCGTCCTTTCCTGGTTTAAAACCTTTCTCAACAATAGAGGTTACAAAGTTAAACTCCAAAACAAGGAATCCTCAAGATTCAACTCTGCCATAGGAGTCCCACAAGGTTCGTCTTTATCTCCGACTCTATTCAATATTTACCTTCTTCCTCTCTGCCAACTTCTCACCGACCTCAATCTAAAGTTTTTCCTATACGCAGATGATATTCAAATCATCATCCCTATCAAAGACACATACTCTAATACTCTTGACTACTGGGAATCATGCCACAAAAAAATCAAACAACTACTCAACAGCCTACACCTCATCTTAAATTCCTCTAAGACTGAAATCCTACTCATCTCTCCTGAGAACAACACCTCCAACAGTTCTCTTCCTACCAATCTGCCTACCACACAAGCTAGAGACCTAGGAGTAATAATAGACAACCGGCTAAACTTCAAGGCACACATCAACAAAACAACCAAAGACTGCTTCTATAAACTTCAGGTCCTGAAAAGGATAAGACCTCTTTTCCACTCTCAAGACTTCAGAACGATCATCCAAGCAGTCATTTTTTCGAAACTAGACTATTGCAATTCCCTATTGCTAGGTCTACCATCATCATACTCCAAACCCCTACAGATGGTTCAAAATTCAGCAGCCCGAATCATGACAGGCGCAAGGAAAAGAGACCACATATCCCCCGTCCTGAAAGAGCTTCACTGGTTACCAGTCTACTTCCGCATCATGTACAAAGCCATAACCATCACCTACAAAACTATACATCAACTTACCACTCTCGATCTTCAATTCCCTCTCCAAACACATAATTCTACCAGACCTACTAGAGATGCTTATAGAGGCTCCCTCCAAGTTCCCCCAGCGAAAACGACCAGACACATCACCATAAGAGATCGCGCCACCTCCACAGCTGGCCCTCTTTTGTGGAATTCCATTCCTACAGACCTCAGACAGGAGCCCTGCCTCCCAACTTTTAGGAAAAAACTTAAGACTTGGTTATTCAAACAAGCATTTCCGGACACAACCCAATGACACATTCCAATGACTCCTAAAACACCACTCCTCTTGTATATAACATTTATTCTGTATACTATATTTAAATTGTATATTGTTTAACCATCTCTTTTCTCTCCTCTCTTCTTCCTTCTCCAAGTTCGGCTACCCTTGTTAAATGTAACTGTACTTTCGGACACCACAGTTCTAGTTTTTGTTTATAATGCACTCCTGTTTGATGTAAACCAGCAAGATATGTTTTCATGATTGCCGGTATATAAAAACTCTAAATAAATAAATAAAATAAATAAACCTATCATCGCCCATTGTAGTAGCATCATTGTAGTAGCTGAGAATCCGGATCGTGGCTTCTCCTGGAGCCTGATACATGTGCGCTCCATGTTCAGGCAGCAGATATCACCTGTAAGTGATGGCCAAGGCTCTTTCCTCTACCCTCATAGGGGATGCAAACACTGCCTCTGCAACATCCTCAGTCATAGCCAGCCTGAAAATCAAACCCTGGTTTTTCCATATGGCAGAGTGTGGTACTGCTGTTGAGCCACTGGGCAACCCCCAACCCTGTTTGAAATAAATATTAACAGGTGCAGAATGTAGTGCACAAGAGATGCAGTCAAGGAGAGGCTTGCAGGCTTGCTCTGAACCCGTTATAGTTTGGATGTGCAATATCTTTCTTGCACTTTGCGTTCACCATGACCTTGCCATATGATTCTACTGTTGTTTAATTTTGGAGTGTTGATTTATTTGGTATAGGTGAATGAGGGCCTTATCTTTTCCAGCCCCTCTGTGAGAGAGAGGAGATTGGCTAAGAAATGAGCTGAAGACATCTGATTCTGTTAAGATATATTTATATTAGTTATTGTTCGTTATTTATATTTTGTAATTTTGATAATTGTAGTTTGTTGTTGATATCATAATTTTGATTTGCAATTTGCAATATTCTATTGTGTTTATTTTATGCTGATGTATTTGATGATTATATTGGTTATTTATTGTATTATTAGCTTGTTATACACTACTTTCGGTTGTTCTTTTGTTTGAGAAAGGTGGTCTATAATTATGAATTAAAAATGAACACAATGAAGTACTGACTAAACATTGAGCTCACGAATCCCTAAGGGGAGTAGGGCACAATGGGGGCTGGGAAGGCAAGACAGGGTGGGATCGGGGGGTGGGGGTGGGGGCGGGGCCTGGCAGGTGTTCCCTGGTTGAAAAGGGGGTGCGTGGCATGAGCGGCCCCCTTTTCGTCCAGGCACCGCCGGCGCAGGCTCACCAGAACGGCCGAGTGCTTTTACCTGGCGGGTGTTTAGTCTCTCCGGTTCCAGCTCGGCTGCTGCACGCTGGAACTCTTTCGCTGCTGCTGCACTTTCTTTTCCGTGTTGCTCGCGCCACTGGCTCGTGGTGGCCAGTCCCATACTTGCTTCCTCTTTCAGCACAACAGCGCTGCTGCCGACTCGCGCCACGGGGTAAAACATTTTCTTTATTTCTTCTCCTACCACTTTGCACACAAAGCGAGTGTCGCATCTCTTCGGGACCGCATCAGCGGGCAGGAGCTATCTTCCACATCTATCATCACACGGTATTGTATAAAAAATAATAATAGTAATAATTATTTGATATTTAAAGGGCCGGCGGCCCCATTCCTTTGAAGGACCAGCGGTCCTTGCTTTCAATGCTTACTTGACTTAAAAAAAAAAAAATTATATTGGATTAAAGGGCCGGCGGCCCCATACTTTTTCAAGGGCCAGCGGCCCGTGGTGGTGCAGCCATTGCGGCCATGTGTATAGCATTTTTATACTGAGCATTTACAGGACCAGCAGTCCACGTTTTTTCAAGCGCCGGCTGGCCATTCTCTTAACGTCAATTCTGCATGCCTAAAAATTGATGAACTTATGTTGAAATGTTCAGATCCATTCTTTAAAACATTCTATTTGCATTTATTTACTGTTATTTATTACTTAGTATTACTAATCGGCAGCCTTCCACTTCCGATTTCTCTATCTTAGCGGGAGGGGTGCGTTTTTCTAGTCTTCATCCAATTACAAAAAAAACAAAATAATAAAATTATATATAAATACACATTTGAGGTTTGATGTGATGTAAGGAGTTGCCATTTAGAAGCAGCAGATGGCTGGTGGCCATGATGGTCTAGGCACATGGCAAGTGGCCATGTTGATTAGGGCACATGGCGGGTGGCCATGTTGGTTTTGGGCACATGGCGGGTGGCCATGTTGGTTTTGGGCTCATGGCGGGCGGCCATGTTGGTTTTGGGCACATGGTGGGTGGCCATGTTGGTTAAGGCACATGGCAGGCGGCCATGTTAGTTAGGGCACACACGGCAAGCGGCCATGTTGGTTAGGGCATACATGGCACTGACCAAGTTGTTAGCACTAGCACATGTATATAAAAAATAAATTAATAAATAAATTAAAATTACTTTCATTACAAAAAAATTTATTTTGAAATAAGTGGAAATGCATTTGTTATGAATACGGTCTGCTTGCCTGCTGCTATGTTTCTTATTACCTTTCCAGCTAAAAAACATGGCTCCTATCAGATGAGATCAGGACCATCCAACACATACCTCATCCAGTACTGCACCTGCGAATCCCTTGCAACAAGAGACTACCTCAAATATTGAATCAATTGCAAACCCTAACCCAAAGGTTCAAGGTAGGAGCAGAATGCCAAACACGAGATGACCATCGGGAGCACACCAGAGGCGTCAAGGGCAAGCAAAGCCATCGGGTAGCAAAGCAAAGCAAGGGCAAGCAAAGCAAGGGCAAGCAAAGCAAGGCAAGCAAAGCCATTGGGTAGCGCCCAAAGCTCGAAGCCATCAAGAGGAAGGCGCTCTGACGGCGTCAGTGGAACAGACCAACATGGAACAACTGTTAGCAGAGATTTGGGAACAAGCAATGGCTCATGGGACTGATTGGGTCAGGCAGCGCATGGCGAGAGTACAACCCTCGACACCCCACAAGAAATCAATTTCTTCCTCCAGAAATAAAAAGAAGACATCAAACCAAGCCCATGCCTCGAGTTCCATCTTGGATCGAAGAAGCTTGCCTGATCGAGGCACTGCGACAGCATCTGATTCACGACAGAGACAACCTACGGCCTTGCGCCAAAGCACCGCTAGGTCCCAGCAGCTGACTCAGCTAGCGACACATAGCCGAACAAATTCAAGACCTCCCTCTGACTCAGTCCCTACAGATTCAATGACAGGGCCAAGACTTCAGGGCTTAAGAGGTAAACCCGCTGTTCATTTAGAAACTGGTTCGTCATCTGACGGCAGTGATGATGAGGGTCCTGGCTAGGGCCATACACCTTGTGTTTAAGTCTTTCAAAAGGAAGCAGGCAGCTGGGCGCAGAAGTTCAGGTTCGCCCGCAATGGTTTGGGACGCTTACCCTGTAATTGACTCAGCTGGTGGCATTGCGCTATCCAATACTGACGGGTTACTTGACATAGTTCACCCAAGGGTGGACATGCCCCTGATTTCCCCTTTGCCAGTGCCCACTTTGCCAGTCCACCCCATTACCCCCAACCCCACTGGGTCTCAAGTCACTGCACTCTCAGCTGCGGGGCCACAAGTCATGATACTCACAGATATGGGATCCCCAGTCACAGCGCCTCTGGTTGCAGCATCCCCAGTGACAGCACCTTCGGTTGCAGGATCCCCAGTCACAGAGCCGCAGGTTACAGAAGAAGTCTTGTATGGAGTCACTTCTTTGGCGCACAGCATCCCTCTTCCAACAAAAAATAAAATATGGAATCACGAGTTCATTGACATTTTTTTCCCTTCTAATCACAGATTTAGACGCTGAGCCAGAAAAAGGAGGGTCTACCGATTTAAAAGATAAGCATCCAAAATCGCCAAAAATATCCACAATTGGATAAAATCCTTTCACATTCTGATGTGTGTCATTGTTGAGCGTGAGCCTGAGCAGTCCCCTTTTCTCATTAGAATCATAGATACTATAATGAAAGCCCAGAGGCGAGGCGGATGGGCCTGGTTAAATTATGACATCAGGTTCAGGAAAAGTATGGCACAGAATAGCTCAATTTCTTGGAAACACAGATTGCTAGACCTCTGGTTGGACGAAATGACTATACATAAGTCCTCTGGGCAGGAAAAACCCCTTCCTGGCACCTCTCGTGTGTGCCACCTGTGGTCTTGGCTCTCACCCTGCTACTCAATGCCAGAATGCCAGAGAACGCAGATTGATGCACCAGCCTCCCAACGGCTGTCCAGCTGAGTTTGCTGGCCCCACCCCAGTCAGCTTTAGTACAATGCGCCCCTGGCTTCAAAACTACCCGTTCCCTGACAAAGCGGAAAGAATTTCTAATGCCTTCACTTACGTATGTTGCCCCCCAACCTCCTCCCTGCCCACCTCGCAATGCCCATTCCCTATCCCTGCACGAGGAGGAGGCAGCGAAGAAGATTCACTCTGAACTAATGTTAGGGCGAGTAGCTGGACCATTCACCTTCCCACCCTTTCCCAATATGGTGGTTTCCCCTCTAGGCATGGTTCCCAAAAAAGAGTCGGGCCGCTACCGGCTCATACACAATCTTTCCTTCCCCCCAGGTAATTCTGTGAATGACCAGATTGACCCCCACCTATGCTCGGTGTCTTATACCTCTTTGGACTCTGCCAACTGTATCATCAAGAATGCGGGTTCTCAAGTGCATATGGCAAAAGTTGACATAAAGTCCACGTTCCGCCTGCTACCTGTGCACCCAGATTCCTTTCATTTACTTGGTTTTCAATTCAGGGGCCCTATGACCGATGCATCCCTATGGGCTGCTCCATTTCCTGTGCTTTCTTCGAACTCTTTAGTTCTGTTTTGCAATGGGTTATCGAGCAGCAATTGGGATCTCGGCAGCTGGTTCACTACCTGGATGACTTTTTACTAGTTGGGCGAGACAAAACTGATTGCAACAACTTGCTAGTATCTAGAAAAGCGGTCGCGTGTCACTTTGGTGTTCCATTAGCAGTAGAGAAAATTGAAGGGCCAGCTAGAGCAATTACATTCCTAGGGATACAGTTAGATGCTGAGGCTCAGTTATCTCGTCTTCCCACTGATAATGATTGCAAGCTGCGCGACACTATTCAGGAAATGTGCAGTTTAAAAAAAGCTACCTTACGTCAATTTCAGTCCCTAATTGGTTTACTTTGTTTTGCATCCAGAGTTATTCCAATCGGTAGAGCCTTCCTCCATAGGCTTTCCTTGGCAACCACGGGTGTGCGCAAGAAACATCATCGCATATGTGTTACTAGCGCAATAAAGCAAGATTTAATCTTTTGGGAAACATTCTTGAAAGATTTCAATGGTGTCATGTTTTGGCAGGACCCACCTAGACACAATAGTTAACTAGAGCTATTTACGGATGTGGCAGGAGGCGTTGGCTTCGGCATCTATTTTCAAGGGGCCTGGTGAACTGCTCGCTGGCCTCTCCATTGGTCACAACACAAGATCGCCAAGGACCTAACCTTCCTTGAGTTGTTTCCAATCATTGTCGCACTCAAAATTTGGGGAAAGTTACTAGGCAGATCACACATTATTTTTAGATCAGACAATTTAGCTGTCGTCCAAATTATTAATGCCTTGTCTGCTCGCACATTTGAGTCCAATGCCCTCGTAAGACAGCTAGTTCTCACTTGCTTGCGTTTTAATATTACCTGCCATGCTGCGCACATCCCCGGTGTACATAACTACATTGCTGAGTCTCTCTCCCAATTCCAGTTGATTGCTTTCGATGCCACGCCCCGACAGCAGATCTTCTACCCACCCCCATACCCGAAGAGGTTTGGCAGCTTGGCCCCCTGAATTTTGGGACTTAATCTTGGGATCCTTATCCGAAAATACACGGCGGACTTATAGACATGCTTTGCTACACTTCTGCAGTTTCATGGGAACTGACTCAGATGACGTTGACATGTGGCCAATCTCGGTGACCTCCCTATTGCGCTACATATTACATTGCAAGAGCCAGGGCAAATCCAGAACAGCTGTATCAAGCCACCTAACGGGCCTTTCATTCTTTTCTAGAATATTCCCCAGAATATTTCTAGAATATTCCCCAGCTGCACCTCTCTATTCCCCATAAAAAGAGCTTTGTTGGGTTGGCAGAGGGAGGCGGCTAAGACAAAGGATACTAGGAGGCCCATAACTTTGGATATTCTGAGACAGATCTTCAGGTCATTGGAAGTCATCTGCTCAGACACCTTTGAGTGTAATTTATTTAAATGTACGTTTTCCCTATCATTTATGCGGCCTTGCGCATTAATGAGCTTACTGCGCACTCTGCAAATAGGCCTTCCCTCGCATGCTTGCAGAAGGAAAACATGATGCTCGACTATAAAAATCTTAACATATGTATCCGCAGGTCAAAGACCGACCAATTAGGCATCGGTTCCAAGATCATTCTCCATGAATGGTCTGGGGAGGCCACTTGTCCAGTGCATTGCACCAGTATCTACTTGAGGCATCGCCCGTCTGGGGGAGGCCAATTGCTGGTACACACAGGAGGAGACTCGCTAACCTGATATCAGTTTGGTCGTGTTCTCCACAAGGCTCTGCAATCAGCGGGAATAGGAGTAGCAGGCTACTCCTCTCACTCCTTCAGGATAGGGGCCACAACTACAGCGGCAAGCTCAGGTTTAAGGGACAAAGAGATAATGGCAATAGACAGATGGCGCTCGGGAAGGTTTAGCAGCTATGTAAGACCACTCGAGTATTTTACCAACTCTTTAGCATAACTCATTTACCTGCCTTTATCTGTCAACAGATCAGAGATCGCGAATGCATGTCGCATGGATTATAGGGCACTCTTATGTGCTTTGGGCGCATAGGAGGGCCCTCAAGCGGCCGAAGGGAGAACACCTGGGCATGGCGGCGCGTTGGGTATCATTGCGGTGGAAAGGTATCCCGGGGATGAGGTGGAACCAGTTGTTGCCGACTGTCATGGAACTAATAAAAATCTACCCCCTCCCCCAGATGCTATAATCATACATCTGGGGGGTAATGACCTTCCAATCACTAAGAGTGTCGAACTCACACAAAAAATACAGAGAGATTTGGTAACACTTTACAATATGTTCCCTCAGTCGGTCCTTTTCTGGTTCTACATTACCCCCCATAGGATCTGGAAAGGTGAGCACTCACATCATGCCATAGAGAAAGTTAGAAAGAAAATCAATAAATGGATTGCGAAATTCTTGCCCACGATTAATGGTTTATGTATTACACATGAGTTACTGGATGAAAGCGCAGGTTTATTCAGGCCTGATGGTACACACCTCTTCGATATTGGGTGGGATATTTTCAATTCTGATATCCAGGATGCAATTGAGGCTATCCTACCGCTATTGGCCGCAGCCTAGTGCGTGGGTGGAGGGTTCCCGGTAAGCAGTTTTCGCTACCGGTAACCGTGGCGCGGTGACCAGCCAAGTGACACCCCCACATATAGGTTAAGTAGGGGACGGCAGGGGGGGCTGTGGCCCCGGAGAATGGAAGCAGGTGGCCCTGACTGGGCCAGCGGTCCAACAGGTCCAACATGGACCCTCGACGCTTTAACAGCCAAGACGGTGAGGGAGCACTGAGGCACTTAGACCAAACGACCCTGACTTTTTATGGTCAGATCACAGGCCATGATGCTGTTGCTTCGACGGCCGGGTGTCAGTGGTAGCTGCCCGGCTTCTACGGCCTCAGCAAAATTAGGTGCTTAGCACTTGCTTGCAGGGGGTAGCACTGGTCACCAAGAGCTAATTCAGTAGTTAAATTAAGGAAGTTATACGAGTTGTATTTTGATGTTATTGTGGCTTGCTGCTGTATTGTATTATTGCTGTTACTGTATTTATAAGGGCTGCGGCCATTTATTTGTCCAACCAATAAAAGTTATCGAACGTTAAGCTGCATGAGCCTCTGTAATCGATAAGAGGGGGGGGGGGGGCGTATGAATGGGTACACTTAGCCTTTCAACTGTCCACATTGTGTTCAGATTTATAACAAATGTGTAATTAGCACTTTAAGAAGGTAGAAAATGTATCTGGAAACGATGCAATCCTGTATTATAAAATGAAATGATAAACATTTAGGTATGTGTAAACACCTGCAGTAGATCTGCTCCACCTTTAACAAGCCTTGAACTCCATGATTCTTTCAAGCATCATTGACAGCCCCTATGCCTTGTTTACTATTAAAAATACATGAATACTCAAAGTAGCAGATTCCCTTTTCACTTTTTATGTACTTCCATGAAACTGCTTTTTCCTTTGCTCCCTGAGACCTTCAGGTGCTGCAAAGAGCAGGTTGGAAAGATAAAGACATCTGGAGGTGAAACCCTGTCCCTGAAACCACGTGGCTGGAAGCTTGATTCGAAACATTAATAATAAAGTACACTGAAGGGGCATTCTTCAGGCTGAAAACCAGGACCTCAGATTCATAGCCCTTCCACTTCTGATGAATTTTGCTGTCTCTTCTGAGCTTCAGCATGAACATTGTGCTAGCACATATACCCACAGACATATGCCACAGTCCACAACAAATACCATCCTTACAGTGTCATTCATTAAATCATGTTAGGGCTCTATCGTGTGTTAAAAGGGGTCTAATGTGTCTTAACGTGTCGCATGTTAGTATGCAAATATGATAAGCTTCAACAGCAAGAGCAAATATGATAAGCTTCAACAGCAAGAGGAAATGTGGAAAAAAGGATTCACACACAAAGAGGGGAGTAGCTGGCTTGTTACGGCGGTTACTACCCCAAATCAAATAAGCCTGATACTTCACTTTCAATGCATATACAGCATAGTTCTCTGATTCAACGGCAGGGGAGAAGAAAAGAGGGTTCGCACTCACAAAGCGGGGAGTAGCTGGCTTGTTACGGCGGTTACTACCCCAAACCAAATGGGCCTGATACTTCACTTTCGATGCACATCCAGCATGGCTCTCTGCTTCAACGGCATGGGAGAAGACTTATACGTCACGCATATCCAGCATAGCTCCCTGCTTCAACGGCAGGGAGAAGAAAAACAACCAATAAGGGCTAATGACATGGTCTGGGTAAAGCAGGTGGGCATGGGTGCGGCTTGCTTGTTGCGGCGGCTGCTACCCCAAACTAATCGGGCTGGGTGTTTCGCTTGGATGCAGCTCCGTCACTGCTCTCTACATTAGGGGTGGGGATGGAAGGGAAATAGAACCAAGAGCTAAGAGAAACAGATAAGTATGAGAGAAAATATGTGTGAAGCTTGCTGGGCAGACTAGATGGGCCATTTGGTCTTCTTCTGCCGTCATTTCTATGTTTCTATGTTTCTATATACAAAAGCAAGAAAAGTATGCAAATTAGGGACTCCTACCACATTTCACAGCGAAATAACTCTGGTTTTAACGTGGGAAATAACATCTATTTTCTTTTCTTTTTTTTGCAGTAGAGGGGGGAAGTTTTTATCGCGTGACAACAGCCATATTCTCAGATCAAGGCTATTATCGCTTGCTATAAAAAGAGGCCTTCTAGGAGAGACACCTACAAAGCCCTCCTGGGCCAATAAAAACACCTTTTCTTACCTGACCTGTCTTCCTAAAGCTACAATGTTAAGGGGGAGTTTATTTGTAGTGGGATACTGGCTGCTTCAGGCTGCTCGATGATGATAACAAGAACCACAACAACAGGCAAAGGAAGTTCAAACCCCTACTAGGGAAGTCCTTGCACTGGAGCCACAGCCGCTAGCCCTGCCAGTAGAGCATCCTGGCCCATGTCAGGGCTTGCCATGCAGGATGGCACAGTGGTGATAAAGGGAGCACATCTTTCATGCACAAACCACATTGCTGGCCATGCTAGAGGAACATGTGATTACCAGGTATTGCCTCAGCTCACATGGCTATCAGGGAATCTGGATCTGGTCATGGAAAGATCTCACGCTATACTGGACCTCACCAAACTATTGTGCACCCTGCATTTCCTGCCATCTGGCTCCTTCCAAACGATAGAGTCATCAGGGGAATGTCCCAAACCTCTTTATCCTGCTGTCTGAGCCAGATCATAACAGCTGCATGGCTGCATTAATTGGTATGTAACATTCCCTCATGAAAGGCAGGATTTGATAGAATTGGAGAGGGTTTTATGCCATTATCAACTTTCCAGATGTTCTGGGAGCTATTACTGCACTCATGTAACCATCACCCCACCCTATTGCAGCGAGATCATCTACCGCAACAAAACGTTCTTCCACTGAATCAACATGCAAGTGGTCTGTGAACCTCGAATATGCATCCTCTACATGGTTGCCAGGTACCCAGGAACTGCACACGATTCCTTTATACTTAGGCAATTTCCCTCATTTTAAAATTTTGAAGGCAGCCCTTATGTTGACGGTTGGCTTGTAAATAAGAGCTATGCTTCTTTCCCTAATACCTTTCCAGCTATGTATTTCCAGCAAATGGCACTGACATAGGGAGCTGTTGGGGGATGTGACAGCATTGGTTACTTGACAAGTGGCTTGTAGAGTTAGGTTTAGAAGCCATTGAGCTAAAGCCTGGCTTTCTCTCTCCATGCTGGCGAGGTCTGCTAATGTTGTGTGCCCAAACAATGCACATGACACAAAACTCTGTGTGTGACCAGCCATTGCACACTTTCTGCTGGGTTACTTTAAAAAAGTGGCTTTTCACATCCTCCCATTTGGAGCTGTTGAAATGTCATTTGTCCTCAAAACCTTTTTGTGTCCACAGTGTAGGGACTCCCAGTACATCAAAGCTGTGGTCTGGAATAAGTGTGATACAAACTTTTCATTAAATACTAGCGGTACCCCGCCATGCGTTGCAGTGGCAGAGTCAGGTTCTTTACCCTCCCTCCCCCTTCCCCTTGCTCATTTACCTCAGTCACTCATCCTCCTCCCCCTTGATCACACCCCCCCTTCCATCCCCTGTCCCCACTCCAACTCTCTGCCCTCACACTCACCTCTCCCCTCATTCTCCCTCCCCTCACTGTCACATCCCCCCGCCTACTGCCTACCCTTCAGATCAGAAAACCTTTCTCTTTCTATTTCTGTGGGAACCCCCCCCACCCCAAAAAAAAACAACCCAATCCCAACCCTTTAAATCAAATAATAACCCCCCACCCTCCTGCCCCCTCCCAAGACCTGGGAAATTAAAATTGTTGGTGCTACATGTGGTCTGTCCCTGGGCGTCTGTGCGCGTTATGTAGCCAAATAGGGGAGTGCCTAACCAAATTTGCACTTCCAAATTAGTTTTGTGGTCTGGGGAGGGCTATTTTGGTGCATTTCCGAGATCATGCAAGTTTAGTGTATGTATTTGTGTGTGAACCTCCCCCTTCCCCCAAAAAACAACCGTATGAGAAACGTTCTCTTAAACTAACCACCCCACACTCTCCTGCCCCCCTGCCCCAGCCCTGCGAAAAACAGTAGCCCCCCTGCCCCCCCCAGAGTTGCTGAATGAATGAAACCTGCCCCCCCTCGTGACCCCTCCCCAAGATGTTCGCAATAAATTCATTACCACCCCCCACCCTCCAGACCCCCCGAGACCTGATAAAAATGACTGTCGGTGCAGCGGGCGTTCAGGAGCGGTCTGGGAGCGATGTATTGGCGTTGGTCCGTCGGCTGTGAGCACTGAAACGGGTTCCGACAGCCCTTTGCCCTTACTATGTCAGAGGGGTGGAGCAATGGCAGCGGTAGGCCCTCTGACATAGTAAGGGCAAAGGTCCGCCGGCTGCCAGTCCTGAAAATGGCGCCGAGGGGCCCTCGCCCTTACTATGTCACATGGGCTACTGCCGCCATTGGTGTCCCCGAGTGGCATAGTAAGGGAAAGGGCCGTCGGCGCCATGTTGAGTGCTGGCAGCCGACGGCCGTAGTGCAGGAGATGTGTCCCGGACTGGTCCTGGCCCCCCGCTGGAGCCTCCCGGACTTCTGTCAGGTTTTGTGTGTCTTGTGAGGGCCTGGGAAGTAAATAAATTTGGCATGTGTGTGGGGGGTGTGAGGAGAGTGGTTTTGTGTGTGTTGGGAGGCTGTAGGAAGTAAATCAATTTGGCATGTGTGTGGGGGGCGTGAGGAGGGTGGTGGGTGTATTTTATCTGTAAA
This sequence comes from Rhinatrema bivittatum, assembly GCF_901001135.1. Lineage (NCBI taxonomy): Eukaryota > Metazoa > Chordata > Amphibia > Gymnophiona > Rhinatrematidae > Rhinatrema > Rhinatrema bivittatum. The sequence continues at coordinate 368,088,947 of NC_042620.1, read as the reverse complement.
GGAAATAGTTATCTTCCGGTGAAAAAAGTGCGCGAATGTGTTAAAATGGAAGTGAAACATGGACCTGGACTGGCGAAATGATTAGTGTAGCGTGTGTTAGTGTAAGGTGTAACAGATGGCGCTTACGTCCAGCAGATGTCGCTGTTTTCTCGAAAAAATTGTTAAACCTATTTTACCTGTCACAGATGTGACATATCTGTAATGTAAGTACAGAAGAACCTTCCTGTATGCGAAATGAAGGTTGTGTCCAAATTTGAAAGCAATTGGTTCAGTGGTTTCTGAGATTAGCGATTTTGTCCAAACTATTTAACATTTTTATTTATATAGAAGATGTGATGTGTGGGGGATGGGTGTCTATGAATGTGATGTGTGGGGGATGGGTGTGTGTGAATGTGATGTGCGAGGGATGGGAGTATGTGAATTTATTTATAATGAGATGTGTGGGGGATGGGAGTATGTGAATTTATTTATAATGTGATGTGTGGGGGATGGGTGTGTGAATGTGATGTGTGGGGGATGGGAGTATGTGAATTTATTTATAATGTGATGTATGGGGGATGGGAGTATGTGAATTTATTTATAATGTGATGTGTGGGGGATGGGTGTATGTGATGTGTGGGGGGATGTGTGGTGTGAATGTGATGTGTGCAGGATGGGTGCATATGAATGTGATGTGTGAGGGATGGGTGTGTGAATGTGATGGCTGTGTGTGAATGTGATATGTGAGGGATGGGAGTACGTGAATTTGAAATGATTAGTGTAGCGTGTGTTAGTGTAAGGTGTAACAGATGGCGCTTACGTCCAGCAGATGTCGCTGTTTTCTCAAAAAATTTTTAAACCTATTTTACCTGTCATAGGTGTGACATATCTGTAATGTAAGTACAGAAGAACCTTCCTGTATGCGAAATGAAGGTTGTGTCCAAATGTGAAAGCAATCGGTTCAGTGGTTTCTGAGATTAGCGATTTTGCCCAAACTATTTAACATTTTTATTTATATAGATTAGAATAATTCCTTTACAAACTGTCTTCTTAGCCAATTTATTTCACTCCTGACATAGCAGAGTTTCAGAAAAATTTCCTTCTTCAGGGGACCCAACACGGCCAGATAACCAGCATTCTTTCATCAGGCTTCTTCTCAAGTCAGTTGTATGTTTAGCATCAGTCGTACATTTGGCATCATAGTCATAGGCTATGATGCCAAACTTACGATTGACTTGAGAAGAATGCTGGTTATCTGGCTGTGTCGGATCCCCTGAAGAAGGAAGGTTTTTCTGACTATGTAGTCGTAGGCTATGATGCCAAATGTATGACTGACTTGAGAAGAATGCTGGTTATCTGGCTGTGTCGGGTCCCCTAAAGAAGGAAAGGTTTTCTGAAACTTGGCTATGTTGGGAGTGAAATTTATTTATTTATTTATTTATTTAACAGCTTTTAATATACCGGTGTTCGTGCAAGCACATCACGCCGGTTTATAATAAACTTGAGAAAGGAGGAAATTACAAAAAACAGGGAGTGGGGGAGTGGAGCAGGAGCGAAAAGAGGGGGGGGGGGGGAGGGGGGAGAGAGGTAAAGGAGGAAAGACAGCAGCTGAGAAAGGTACAAGGAACGTATCAGTATTTACAGGATAGGTTGCTTAATGAGGTTAGAACATGGTTGATTTTTACAGCGGTTAATGAGGAATAAATAGATTATATAATGATACATATTAAAGCTTAATTACAGCAGTTATGGTGGATTATATTGATAACTTATTAAACAATTAAACACATATATATAAAATATTAGCTTATTTACAGCAGTTACAGCAGGTAATAACGGTGTCTTGATTTCGACATATAGGTTGTAAGTTTTAACTGGGGTTACAGTGGAGCACGGTAGGAAGGTGGCGGAGGGGTGAGAGGTGAACGGGGGTATAGGAAAGGGTGAGGGGAGGGAGGGTGGGGGTATGGGTGGGTTGACGGGTGAGACTCGGGTGGTTTCAGGGTGGTGAGGCAGGGGAGAGACAGGGGGGAGCGATTGGGGGGGTTTCAGGGGGTAGACTATGGGGGGCTGGAGCAGTTTCAGGGGGTAGACTACGAGGGGCTGGAGCAGTGGTAAGCCTGTCTGAAGAGCCAGGTCTTAATGCCTTTTTTGAAGATGGTTAGGGAGGGTTCAAGACGGAGGTATGTGGGGAGGGAATTCCAGAGGGCGGGGCCTGCGATGGTAAAGGCTCTTTCTCTGGTGGTGGATAGGCGGGCAAGTTTTTGAGGGGGGGAGTGTGGAGGGTGCCTGTGGAGGTGGATCTAGTCTGGTGGGTGGAGAGGTGGAAGTGGGGCATTTCTTTAAGCCAGGGGGAGTTGTTTTTGTAGAGGGTGTTGTGAAGAATAGTAAGGGTTTTGTATTGGGAGCAGAACTGGATGGGCAGCCAATGTAGGTCTACTAAGATGGGTGTGATATGCTCTCTTTACGTGTGTTAGTAAGGATACGAGCCATGGCGTTTTGAAGAGTTTGTAGGGGTTTGATGGTGGAGAATGGGAGGCCTAGTAGGAGGGCGTTGCAGTAGTCCACTTTGGAGAAAATAGTGGACTGTAGGACTAATCTGAAGTCTTGAGTATGGAGTAAGGGCTTGAGTTTTTTGAGGATCTGGAGTTTGTAGAAACCTGCTTTGAGGAGGGACTTGATGTGTGGTTTGAAATTCAGGTGTTGGTCAAGGGTGACTCCCAGGTCTCTTACGGAGGGGGGTAGTGTGGGGGAGATGTAGGGGTGCGGTGGTGTGGTGGAGGTATCGTGTTCAGGTTGCTTGGATATAAAGAGTAGTTCGGTTTTGGTTGCATTGAGAGCAAGGTGTAGGTCGGTTAGTAGGGAGTTGATGGAGACTAGGCAAGATTCCCAGAAAAGGATGGTTTCATTGAGGGTTTTTTGAATGGGTATGAGAATTTGTACGTCACGGCGTACAATAAATTGGCTAAGTAGACCGTTTCTAAAGAAATTATTCTAATATTTAATGAAAAGTTTGTATCACACATATTCAAGACCACAGCTTTGATGTAATGTTTTTGATGGAGTATTATGGTTGTTGAGATACTACACGGACTATCAAATCAACAGGAGGTTGGAGGTTGGTTAATGATTATTCTCATGTTAAGAACATAAGAACATGCCATGCTGGGTCAGACAAAGGGTCCATCAAGCCCAGCATCCTGTTTCCAACAGTGGCCAGTCCAGGCCATAAGAACCTGGCAAGTACCCAAAAACTAAGTCTATTCCATGTTACTGTTGCTAGTAATAGCAGTGGCTATTTTCTAAGTCAACTTAATAGCAGGTAATGGACTTCTTCTCCAAGAACTTATCCAATCCTTTTTTAAACACAGCTATATTAACTGCACTAACCACATCCTCTGGCAACAAATTCCAGAGTTTAATTGTGCGTTGAGTGAAAAAGAACTTTCTCCGATTAGTTTTAAATGTGCCACATGCTAACTTCATGGAGTGTCCCCTAGTCTTTCTATTATCCGAAAGAGTAAAAAACCGATTCACATCTACCTGTTCTAGACCTCTCATGATTTTAAACACCTCTAGCACATTCCCCCTCAGCCGTCTCTTCTCCAAGCTGAAAAGTCCTAACCTCTTTAGTCTTTCCTCATAGGGGAGCTGTTCCATTCCCTTTATCATTTGGTTGCCCTTCTCTGTACCTTCTCCATCGCAATTATATCTGTTTTGAGATGCGGCGACCAGAATTGTACACAGTATTCAAGTTGCGGTCTCACCATGGAGCGATACAAAGGCATTATGACATTTTCCGTTTATTCACCATTCCCTTTCTAATAATTCCCAACATTCTGTTTACTTTTTTTGACTGCCGCAGCACACTGAACTGACAATTTCAATGTGTATCCACTATGACGCCTAGATCTCTTTCTTGGGTAATAGCACCTAATATGGAACCTAACATTGTACAACTATAGCATGGGTTATTTTTCCCTATATGCATCACCTTGCACTTGTCCACATTAAATTTCATCTGCCATTTTGATGCCCAATTTTTCCAGCCTCACAAGGTCTTCCTGCAATTTATCACAATCTGCTTGTGATTTAACTACTCTGAACAATTTTGTATCATCTGCAAATTTGATTACCTCACTTGTCGTATTTCTTTCCAGATCATTTATAAATATATTGAAAAGTAAGGGTCCCAATACAGATCCCTAAGGCGCTCCACTGCCCACACCCTTCCACTGAGAAAATTGTCCATTTAATCCTACTCTCTGTTTCCTGTCTTTTAGCCAGTTTGTAATCCACGAAAGGACATTGCCACCTATCCCATGACTTTTTATTTTTCCTAGAAGCCTCTCATGAGGAACTTTGTCAAATGCCTTCTGAAAATCAAAGTACACTACATCTACAGGTTCACCTTTATCCACATGTTTATTAACTCCTTCAAAAAAGTGAAGTAGATTTGTGAGGCAAGTCTTCCCTTGGGTAAAGCCATGCTGACTTTGTTCCATTAAACCATGTCTTTCTATATGTTCTATGATTTTGATGTTTAGAATACTTTCTACTATTTTTCCTGACACTGAAGTCAGGCTAACCGGTCTGTAGTTTCCCAGATCGCCCCTGGAGCCCTTTTTAAATATGGGGGTTACATTACATACATTAGCTATCCTCCAGTCTTCAGGTAGAATGGATGATTTTAATGACAGGTTACAAATTTTTACTAATAGGTCTGAAATTTCATTTTTTAGTTCCTTCAGAACTCTGGGGTGTATACCATCCGGTCCAGGTGATTTACTACTCTTAAGTTTGTCAATCAGGTCTACCACATCTTCTAGGTTCACCGTGATTTGGTTCAGTCCATCTGAATCATTACCCATGAAAACCTTCTCCAGTACAGGTACCTCCCCAACATCCTCTTCAGTAAACACTGAAGAAAAGAAATCATTTAATCTTTCCGCAATGGCCTTATCTTCTCTAAGTGCCCCTTTAACCCCTCGATCATTTAACGGTCCAACTGACTCCCTCACAGGCTTTCTGCTTCGGATATATTTAAAAAAGTTATTACTGTGAGTTTTGCCTCTATGGCCAACTTCTTTCAAATTCTCTCAGCCTGTCTTATCAATGTCTTACATTTAACTTGCCAACGTTATGCATTTTCCTATTTTCCTCTGTTGGATCCTTCTTCCATTTTGAATGAAGATCTTTTGGCTAAAATAGATTCTTTCACCTCCCCTTTTAACCATGCCGGTAATCATTTTGCCTGCTTTCCACCTTTCTTAATGTGTGAAATACATCTGGATTCTGGATAAGTGCAAGGTGATGCATATAGGGAAAAATAACCCATGCCATAATTACACAATGTTGGGTTCCATATTAGGTTCTATAACCCAAGAAAGAGATCTAGGAGTCATAGTGGATAACACATTGAAATCGTCGGTACAGTGTGCTGCGGCAGTCAAAAAAGCAAACAGAATGTTGGGAATTATTAGAAAGGGAATGGTGAATAAAACGGAAAATGTCATAATGCCTCTGTATCGCTCCATTGTGAGACCGCACCTTGAATACTGTGTCAATTCTGGTCGCCGCATCTCAAAAAAGATATAATTGCGATGGAGAGGTACAGAGAAGGGCTACCAAAATGATAAGGGGAATGGAACAACTCCCCTATGAGGAAAGACTAAAGAGGTTAGGACTTTTCAGCTTGGAGAACAGATGACTGAGGGGGGGATATGATAGAGGTGTTTAAAATCATGAGAGGTCTAGAACGGGTAGATGTGAATCGGTTATTTACTCTTTCGGATAGTAGAAAGACTAGGGGGCACTCCATGAAGTTAGCATGGGGCAACATTTAAAACTAATCGGAGAAAGTTCTTTTTTACTCAACGCACAATTAAACTCTGGAATTTGTTGCCAGAGGATGTGGTTAGTGCAGTTAGTATAGCTGTGTTTAAAAAAGGATTGGATAAGTTCTTGGAGGAGAAGACCATTACCTGCTATTAAGTTCACTTAGAGAATAGCCACTGCCATTAGCAATGGTAACATGGAATAGACTTAGTTTTTGGGTACTTGCCAGGTTCTTATGGCCTGGATTGGCCACTGTTGGAAACAGGATGCTGGGCTTGATGGACCCTTGGTCTGACCCAGTATGGCATTTTCTTATGTTCTTATGTGCTTCTAGGATGGTATTTTTTAACAATGACCATGCCTCTTGCACACTTTTTACTTTTTTCTAACTATTTTTCTCATTTTATCAACGTTTCCCTTTTGAAAGTTTAGCACGAGAGCCGTGGATTTGCTTACGGTTCGCCTTCCAGTCATTAAATCAAATTTGTTCATATTATGATCACTATTGCTAAGCGGCCCCACCACTGTTACCTCTCTCACCAAATCCTGTTCTCCACTGAGAATTAGATCTAAAATTGCTCCCTCTCTCGTTGGTTCTGGAACCAATTGCTCCTTAAAGCTATCATTTATTCCATCCAGGAACTTTATCTCTCTAGCGTGTCCCGAATCTATGATACATTTACCCAGTCAATATCGGGGTAATTGAAGTCTCCCATTATTACTGTACTACCAGTTTGGTTAACTTCCCTAATTTCTCTTAGCATTTCACTGTCAGTCTCACCATCTTGACCAGGTGGACGGTGTATACTCCTATTACTATAGTCTTCCCCGATACACGAGAGATTCCTATCCATAAGATTCAATTGTGCATTTAGTCTTGCGCAGGGATGTTTATCCTGTTGGACTCTATGCCATCCCGGACATAAAGCACCACACCGCCTCCCGGGTGCTCCTCTCTGTCATTGCGATATAATTTGTACTCCGGTATACCACTGTCCCATTGGTTGGTCCCTCCTTCTACCATGTCTCTGAGATGCCAATTAAGTCTATGTCATCATTCACTGCTATACATTCTAATTCTCCCATCTTACTTCTTAGACTTCTGGCATTAGCATACAAACATTTCAAAGTTTGTTTTTTGTTTGTATTTTCATTCTGCTTTTTAATTGATAGGGATAAGTTAGAATTTTTTAACTCAGGTGAGTTTTTAGTTACAGGCACTTGGACTACTTTTCTTATTATTGGAACCTCACTGTCGGGATGCCCTAATTCTAATGCATCATTAGTATCCTTTGAAGATACCTCTCGCTCCGAACCATGCACTGCTGAGTGACTGTCGGCTTTCCCCTTTGTTCTAGTTTAAAAGCTGCTCTATCTCCTTTTTAAAGGTTAGCGCCAGACTAACCAAAAGGTTCCCCAGTTCCTAACAAAACTGAATCCCTCTTCCTTGCACCATCGTCTCATCCACGCATTGAGACTCCGGAGCTCTGCCTGCCTCTGGTGACCTGCATGTGGAACAGGAGCATTTCAGAGAATGCTACCCTAGAGGTTCTGGATTTAAGTTGTCTACCCTAAGAGCCTAAATTTGGCTTCCAGAACCTCCCTCCCACATTTTCCTACATCGTTGGTGCCCACATGTACCATGACAGCCGGCTCCTCCCCAGCACAGTCTAAAATCCTATCTACGTGACGCGTGAGGTCCGCCACCTTCGCACCAGGTAGGCATGTTACCAGGTGATCCTCACGCCCACCAGCCACCCAGCTGTCTACATTCCTAATAATCAAATCACCAACTATGACGACCGACCTAACCCTTCCCTCCTGGGCAGTAGGCCTTGGGGAGATATCCTCGGGTATGAAAGGACAGAGCATCACCTGGAGAGCAGGTCCTTGCTACAGGATCCTTTCCTGCTATACCAGGTTGATGCTCTCCAATCATGACACCTTCTTCCTCTAAGGCAGCACCAGGACTGCCAGTCTGAAGTTGGGACGACTACTATGTCCCTGAAGGTCTCATCTATATACCTCTCAGTCTTCCTCAGCTCCTTCAGGTCTGCCACTCTAGACTTCAGAGATCGGACTCGTTCTCTGAGAGCCAGGAGCTCTTTGCATCACATGCACATGTACAACTTCTCACCGGTGGGTAAAAATTCATACATGTGACACTCGATGCAAAAGACTGGGAAGCCCCCCTCTTGCTGCGGACTGCTGCCTTCATCTAGTTTGATCAGTTCCTAGTTAAGTTTTAGGTTGCTATGGGAGTAGGAATGTGTCCTAATTAACGTCCTTTAAATGTATTAGTGAATTTGCTATATGTCTGGTAGTGGCCTACAGGGGTTTGATCAAACTCTCAATAAAGTTTTTGTTGTTGTTGTTGTTTTTTTTTTTTTCTGAAAGTGGCACCTGCCTATAAATTAAAGGATGAGCTAGGGGTGGGTGGGCAAGGGGGTGGGAGGGTTGGGAAATACAAACAGTCTAACTTCAGTTAGTCAGCTAGAGTGACTCACTGGCTCTCTTGATTAACAAATGTTGTACCTATTCAAACCAAATCACACTACCTCAACACCTTTCCAAGGTGAATAACTGAACTGAACTTTTCAACCTTTTTACTTAGGTATACACTGCTCCTAGCTTATTTCTAGCTTCTGGCTACTTTTTTTTTTTTTTGGGGGGGGGGGGGGTTGTGGGTTGGTTTTTTTTTTTAAATACAAACATTCAGTTCTGCTTACTAGCTGCCTTACTGACTTTAAAAATAAACACACTACCTACTGCTTACTAGCTGCCTTATTGACTTACTATTTTAAAATATAAAGTCTAACTATTTATTCACTTGCCTTACTGACTATTAAAAGCACACACAAACACACTAAATAATATTCCCAAATAGTTAACTTTGCCCCAATACTTTAAAAAAGACAATGTCCCAAGCAAAAACTACACTGATTCCTTCAGCCACCAGCAAGGTGATCCTCTCCTCTCAGTGCTCCCAGTGATTTTTTAGCATTCTTTGGTTTGCGCTGTTCTCTCTGCAGCAGGAGATTCCGGATACGATTGCAGGATGTGTCTTCTCACACCAGTTGCTATTCCCAACACACCAACAGAGATGAGGTACAATGAGGCCTTATGTTCAACCCACTTTGTCATAAAATGCACCTTCAAAGTTCTCAGAAGCAGATTTTCCTGTTTGGACAAAATGAGGGAGCTTTAATTTTCACCCCATCCAGAGTCTCGGAGGTCGCTCTGTTGTCTTTCATGATCTGGCTATATGGCATGGTATCCCAGTGGATGTTGTTCAAGATCTACCCCCAGGATTCCCCCGTGTGCCCCCTGCAGAAGCCAGAGAAACCACACAGACTGGCAGCCAGATTCGGCAAAGCGTCATACAATGCTACTTTGCTTGTTAGTCCTCATTGCCCTTCCCTTGCTGTGGAAGAGAGCACAGCAGAATGTTTTGAACTGGTCTTGTCTCTTTTTTATTCACAGGTGCTCTGTCTGGGTCAGTTGTCACTGAAACCACTTAGGCCTTGTTAGGTCACAGAGACATAAATCAAAAATGGAGCAATAGGTGCAATAGACTGTAGTAGACTAAGTACACACTAAATAAACCTAACAACAATGAGATGTGGCTGGCCTAATGTTTTCATACTAATTGTCAAGTCAAAAAGATTCACATCTTGCCATAGCCTTTGTGTAGGACAACCAACACAGTGTACAGAGCTTGCCAAAGCTTGAGCCTTCTTGCTTGCCTTGGCTACATCTTGGACCCTGTCCTAGTCCCTCACATGCTGGCAAGATAGTGTCGTAGATATGATGGAACTCCAGCAGGGCCTTGGATATGGAGCCAAGTGCTCTAAAAGTCATATACATCACAAGTACCTCAGCTGCTTAAAGGCACAACCTAAAGTTACAAGTTGAAACTTAGTCATCAATCACAGACACCACATGTTACAGCCTGATTCCCTAGCTGTCATCTGTGTGCATTGGAGGATATCTACATATATATCAGATGTATAGTGTCACATGTGAAGCAGTGCTGATATCTGAGTGTTCACCTGGCAGCCCTTCACTTACAGCCTTTAGGAAGGCACATGTCAAAGATAGTGGCAATCCCAACTTATCACAGGACATTGCAAACTAGCATATCTCATTGGGTTGCACATGGACCATACACAGCCAGCTTTGCTACACCTAGCTAAGCAAACAGTCATTATGTACTGATGGTGAGGCCCTGGCTCTCGGGCTGTCATGTTGGTTATGTTAGCTGCTTGGGGAGTTAGACAAGGATGCTGGTATGACTCTTTGAAGGCTGGATTGGGAATGTATCATGGCTTCACTTGCAGTTGAAAGCCACCTCAGAATGATAGGTCAGAGTATATTCAGTGATAAGTACAATAGCACCCACATGTCACCTAACAAAGTTCACCTCATGGAACCCAGGGCAAAACTGTGTTATTTAGCCTGACATGTCACAGGTAGCCATTGGGACATATAGAAATGTCAGGGTACTGCATGGCTGTTTGCCTGTCCAGCTCAGGGCTAGACATGTGTCCTGCTTTCTGTAGGTACATAGAAAATAGGCACAGATGTTTGTTTGTTCCACTTGGTAAGGGCAGTTAGATTCCTATCCTATTTGTGGCCACCTTAAAGCACATAGGCTGAGGACTCCCAGGGAGAGAAGCTTTCAGAATGCTCCTTTTCAAAGCAGTGTCACCACCATTCAGGTAGATTTTGGTTTGAGCCCTTGCTTGTCCCCATGGCTGGCATGTTGTGTGGCTAACATAGCAGAATAGCTGTCCTATAGGATGCATCTCCTATGGTGTTTGAGCATTTGGGACCAAGGCAGGTGAGTTGATAGATTCTCACTTATCAGCTCTGTGCATAGCATTATGGCTAGAGAATGTGTTGTCAGCTGATGACCTATGAGGCAACAACCAGCTCTATGAAAAGCCTGGCACTGTGCTAAATGTATAGGCCAACTGCTCCCAGTGGTATAATGTGAAAAGCACTTTCAGTGTTATGTAGAAAGACAAGCATATAGGCCCACCTGAGGGCTGGAGGGGCACATGTCTGTAACTCTGACATTTTAGTTATCATATACGTCTCTGACAGATGTCTGTCATGCTGCCAGGTGCAGATAATGTTCAGTGAAGAGTAATCTCGGACAACTTCATTACTAGGTAGGGACAAGCTTGGCACAGACATCATTGGTGGTGGATGACGAATAGTCCTGGAACATCCCGGTTGGGTGGTAGTAAACTAAGTACTGGAGGTAGTCTGTATAAAACAATGTCAGAGGGTTTAAGGCAATTATTCGTGCCATATATCTTTTATTCCAATTATTTTCAAATTTTACAAAACATTAATTCTTATGCAGGACTCTATCGTGAATGTAAATAGTCAATATATCCATTAAAAAAATCCAAACATGCTTTCCCTTATAGCATGCTTTACCCCTCATTAGCTACACTCCACACATACTCATTTCCATTCATACCTCATTCCTTAATCATCCATCGCATAAAAATATATAAAGTTTGAAAGTATGCCTTATAGCATTACCAATACAAAATGTTTTTACATATTTAAACCACATGCACTTATGTTTTCATATTACATTCAAGTACACAATTGTTTTAACACGTCTAGTTCTATTTTCATACTAGAGCTTTACATCTTATTAATCAACCACTTATGCTACTGAAAACCTGATATATTGTTTGTGTTTGTTCCATAAGTATTCGTCCAACAAGAGACTCGTTTCACCCTAAGTCTAGGGCTTCTTCAGGGACATCATAGATTAAAGCTTTCTGACTTGTAGCTTAGCTCATAAGGTTGGATAAGTTCTTGGAGGAGAAGTCCATTACCTGCTATTAATTAAGTTGACTTAGAAAATAGCCACTGCTATTACTAGCAACAGTAACATGGAATAGACTTAGTATTTGGGTACTTGCCAGGTTCTTATGGCCTGGATTGGCCACTGTTGGAAACAGGATGCTGGGCTTGATGCACCCTTGGTCTGACCCAGTATGGCATATTCTTATATCCACTGAGCTTGGGGATGCAGGGATGGAGGGAAGGGGGAGGGCCAATGGCACCATCATGGCAGCTACTATCAGATTCTACTGATAAAGGGGTTGGGGGAGGACTCTGTGCCAGCATGCTGATGATAGCTGGGGGTGAGGGTGGGGCAGGAGTCCTGCCAGCTACCCTATTACAGGTTCTCCTTTTTGAGACAGATGCTTACTTAACCAGTTATCTGTAGAACATATCCTGGTAACTAGACTGAGCCCCCACACAAGGCCGCCTCACATGTGGCTTACTCTGCCATATATACACGCTGGCAGATTAGGCCTACAAATTATCCACTAGGGGTGTGCATTCGTTTTCGACATATTGGCAATCTGCAACATATATGTCCCTATTCGTTATATTCGTGGGGAAGCGAAACGTATCGCGACTCCCCATGATTATAACTTATCATCTGTTTCATCCGTTGCACAGTGTGCATGTGCGCTTTTCTTCGCCGCCATTTGCAATCAGAGGACGCCATTTCAGTGTATCCAGAGCCAAAAACCAGCCCTTTCCTGTGAGTCATCAGTGACTCACAGGAAAGGGTCGGACAGGTTGGCACAGATACCGGAATGCAGCGTATCAGCGATAACATTTTGTGAAATGCACTGAATGCAGCCAATTACGCCGTCATTCAGTGCTCGGTGATAATTTTCCTGATGACCCAGCACTATATACCTAAGCACGCGGTGTGCCACCACTTTCTTTGCAGGGGTGATGTGGGGAGGTGGTCTCTGTTGAATTGCTAGCTAGGCTAGTTAGTGGAAAAAAGTTATTCTTTCTTTATTTGGCTGCCGTGCCTGTGCCAGTTAGCCCTGTTTGTTTTTAAGCAGTTTATTTAGGTGATCTGAGACGGTCTTCTGTGCCAGGAGGAAGCTGCGCAGTGCCATTTTGTTTCATTCATCCTCTGGGCTAGGCTGCGAACAAGCCCTTTGGGTGTTGTGGCTGGGAGAGATATATTCCTTTTGCTAGAATTTCCATTGGATATTTCATCGATTTTCCTGCTGTGCCAACAATTCCAGCTTTTTTAAACTGAGTTGTTTAATTCAACTCACTCAGTCTCTCTGTGCACTGGGCTTCAGTGGGCTGGCGTTTAGCAGACTGAACTTTATTATTGGGACAGTCTGTACAGTGAAATCCCCAGTCTGCCTCTTTTTGTGCTTACAAGCAAGTTGCATGTGTGTGCCCCACACACATTATTAGTGCAGGCAAGGGACGTGACAGTGGGCAGTTTAACAGACTGAACTTTATTATTGGGACAGTTGTCGGTGAATCCCCAGTCTGCCTCTTTTGTGCTATACACAAGCTGCATGTGTGTGCACACCACACACTTACATTAGTGCATAGCAAGGCACTGTGAGTGGGCAGTTTACAGACTGAACTTTATTATTGGGACAGTCTGTACAGTGAATTCCCAGTCTGCCTCTTTTGTGCTTAACGCAAGCTATGTGTGGGTGGCACCACACATGTTACATTAGTGCATAGCAAGGCACTGTGACAGTGGGCAGTGGGTAGTTTAACAGACTGAACTTTATTATTGGGACAGTCTGTGCAGTGAAATCCCCAGTCTGCCTCTTTTGTGCTTACACGTAAGTGTGTGTGTATGTGCACACCACACACGTTACATTAGTGCATAGCAAGGCATGTGTGACAGTGGGCAGTTTTAACAGACTGAACTTTATTATTGGGACAGTCTGTACAGTGAAATCCCCAGTCTGCCTCTTTTGTGCTTACACGCAAGCTGTGTGTATGTGCACACCACACACATTACATTAGTGCATAGCAAGGCACTGTGACAGTGGGCAGTGGGTAGTTTAACAGACTGAACTTTATTATTGGGACAGTCTGTGCAGTGAAATCCCCAGTCTGCCTCTTTTGTGCTTACACGTAAGCTGTGTGTGTGTATGTGCACACCACACACGTTACATTAGTGCATAGCAAGGCACTGTGACAGTGGGCAGTGGGTACTTTACAGACTGAACTTTATTATTGGGACAGTCTGTACAGTGAAATCCCCAGTCTGCCTCTTTTGTGCTTACACGCAAGCTGTGTGTATGTGCACACCACACACATTACATTAGTGCATAGCAAGGCACTATGACACTGGGCAGTGGATAGTTTAACAGACTGAACTTTATTATTGGGACAGTCTATGCAGTGAAATCCCCAGTCTGCCTCTTTTGTGCTTACAAGCAAGCTGCGTGTGTGTGCACACACACACGTTACATAGTGCACAGCAAGGCACTGTGACAGTGGGCAGCCAGTCGGCACTAGGCAGTGACATTAAATCCATAATGTCAGGGAAAGCTAGATGTAGTCGAGTGATTGGGACTGGCAGAGGAGGTACTTCAAAAGGCACTAGTGCCACTCCCCCATTAAAGTTAAAAAGGGACCTGTCACAATCTAAACTCTTTGGAGGGGCAGGCAGTTCCATCCAGAAAAAAATGAAATCTGACCATGATGCATCGCCATTGCCACCACCTGTTTCTGACCCTGTAGTTTTGGAGGTGAGGGAAGGGGAGCCTGAGTCATGCCAGACAAAATGTCGACACCCAAAAGCAGCAGGGGGACAGAAGTCTCAACTTACACTTAGCGTTGACAATGTAGTGCAGTCACTGTTTGCTTCTGATTCAGATAAAGAATCATCTTGTGTGGGATTCTCATCAGAAACGTAAGAAGTAATAGCTGACGAAGCTTTAGGAGGATCAGCCTCCACTTCAGTGCAGCAGGGGAGATGAAACTGATGATGAGGAGGAGGAAAAGCAGTCAGCGCAGGCACAGAGGTGACTGAGGCCCCAGGCATTGCTTCTCAGGATGCACCCACTACTTCAGCTCCAGTGCCAGCATCCACCACCAAGGTTTTAGAGAGGGGAGGATCACGAAAGACATCTGCGATCTGGAGCCACTTTAAAGTGACGGATGACCCGCATTTTGCTCGGTGTAATTACTGTGGCAGGGATATTAGCAGAAGCAAACAAATGGGACATCTATCTAATTTTGGCATGACACATCATATGAAGAGGCAACACCCAACAAGAGTACTGCCATCTGGAGATGGTGGCAGTACCAGTCAGGGGACCCCTTCCAAGCAGCGTAAAGTGGTTCAAAAGTAGCAGAGTCAGCCCACGCCCTCATCCCCTTCTAGCAGTCATGTGGGGCAGCCGCAACCCCCTGACATTATTTAAAATTATTATTTAAAACCTTTTTATACCGATGTTAGTGTGAACATCACATCGGTTTACAATATAACAAAATGAGTAGAAAATACAATTAATAAGGGAATAAAGCAGGTGGGCGAAGAGAAACGTGGGAAAGCAGGATAGAAAAATAGTACAACTGGTGTAGAGTTCTTAACATAGGTAACTATTGGATCATATCATGTTGGATAACATCATGAATGCTAGTTATATTACATTATATACATTATTAGAACATAAAGATCACAATGTACAATGGTAAAAGAAGATGATAGATGGTTATAGCGGGGGGTTTGCTAGTTAGGAAATGCCTGTTTAAGTGAGAACCCACCATGGAGGAAATGGGGTGAGTGCGGTAATGCTATCCTGGGGTAGGAGGCAGGCAGCCTCAAAAGTTGTAACAGGAGCATTGGGGAAATGATTGCCCTTGATGATCAGCCCTTGCAGTTAGTGGAGAATGTGGGTTTCAAGCGTTTTCTGAAGTCGTAGTTCCAATTACAAAGTCCCCTCCAGAACCACATTTGCAGAAAGGTCATCCCCAGCCTGTTCAAGCATCGTAGTCCGCATGCAAGCGCTGCTAGCTAAGGCAGAGGGGAAAGTGCTTTCACCTGCGATATCTGGACTGCCATGAATGCTGCAATCTTACCTCTCCCTGACAGCCACTGGTGGGACCTGGCTGAGGCAGGGGGCAGCAGCTCTCTTACTGACACAGTATCAGGTGGAGGTGGGCTTACTGCACACCACCCTGACGGACCGGCCCATACCGCAGCCAATATTCTAGCATGCATCACAGATGCTGGAGGGCTGTCAACTACACCAATGAGACAGGAATCCTCAGGCAGGTTTTTTTTTGTCACAGACAATGGTGCAAACATGGTTAAGCAAATAAACGATGGCACTGTAAGAGAACATCCGATGTTTTGCACACACTCTGCACCTGGTAGTGAAGTCCGCTCTGGGGTTGGATTCCAATGACAAAGAACGAATACCTGCATAGGTTAATACAGAAGTGCAAGAAATAGCAGCGCACTTCCACAGAAGTGTGAAGGCGGGGCAGGTTCCGCCGACAAACAGACTGATTTGGAGATGCCTCACAAGCGTCTCATTCAAGACAATTGCCCACCCGGTGGAATTCCACCTTTATGATTCTGGAGAGGTTAGTGGAGCTGCAGACACCCCTTCATGAACTTTCTGGTACAATGGCATAGGTGTTCAGAATCCCCTAGGGCATCATGATTGGTTAGTCATGAGTCAGCTGGCAAAATCCTGCAGCCCTACAAGGATGTCACAGAGGAGCTGAGTTCCAGAAGTGCCACCTTGGCTACATTATCCCTATAGTTAATCTCCTGGATGAACATTTGGAGGCCTTTAAACAGGAAGAGGGAATGACAGTTGAGGTGCTGATTGTCTGGATGTTTTGCAGCAGCAGGTGGAAGAGAGATTAAGGCTTTTAACAGAACAGAACACATACCAACGCTCGCCACAGTCTGTGATCCCCGTGTGAAAGGGGAAACTCGCCCCAAAGTACGATTGTCTCTTATTGGTGAAGAACCTGCTGTTAGTGACAAGAGCGGCATGGCA